>NC_060139.1:2794624-3486405 GCF_021461385.2 Schistocerca piceifrons
ATGATCTCTTCCACGGCATTGTATTCTATCCACTTCTAAAAGCAGTTTGTGCCTTTGTTTGCTCACATAATGATGCGGCATTAACAGAGACTTACAAAGAGTTAACCTGGTTATAAGTTATGAGCTAAACCTTGGAACATCTGTACTAATAATAAAGTGATATAAATTATTCTGACAGAACATACGGAAGTTAAAGAGATGACAACACACATTACGTAAGGCAAACCTTGAAGAATAAGTGTGGGGCACTGCTTTGTTTGTTGAGGTTTAGATGCAGGTGACAACGATATCGCTCCGTGCGCAACCTTTGCTAAGTTTGCAAGCAGTGATAAAATAGTTGGCTTACGTTGCGGCAGTACACTCACACGCATTTAGCCAGAGTGATATACACACAACAAGGAGCACCGAAGCATGTGCGGCGTTACGAGTTCCAGTCCAGAGGGCAACTGCTATGTTAGCAGGTCGAGCAGCAGACTGTTACTGAGGTTAAACTTACTCAAACGTAGCAGTGAAACAGTATAACAAATTTGCCCAGTTTCTCGGTTCATACAAATGCAACGTAACTTCTACTTGATTAAACCAGTGTCAGCTGCTAATAAGAAGTATTTAATTACATAAACAGATTTTAAGAACGAAAATATTCAGTTGATGACTAAAATCCGTAACATGAGTTTTTATGTTCCCGATCAGGTTGTACAAACTTGTAGGACTTGTAGAGGGGACTAAGTACACAATATTTTGAACTGGAAACTATGTCTGAAAACGTACCGTTTCCTTTCTACAGCCGTATGAAATCATCTTTGCTAGGTAGATGTGCAACAGGGTAGTCATGGTGGGGACACGGGGGAGATGTACTTACGTCGATGTCCTTTGACGTCTATCCCTCCGCTCTGATGTGGTTCCAGCCTCATTCATGAGTCTGTGAGTGTTGGAGCAACATGGTTGAGTACCCGTTTGCAGAATACTCGAACACGGCCCTTCTGTATGGCGAAGGTCACGGTAATGGAAGAGCTGAACAGTGAATGAGGTTCGAACGAGGTCAGGAACGTAGGATAGACGTAAAATGACGTCAGCCGATCCGACGTAGCACACCCCCTCCCCCCAGTATGACTATCCTATTGCTTACCTACCCAGCAAACAAGTTTTCAAACGGCTGTAGCACAGAAATGATACGTTTCCGAACGCGTCTTCCAATTCAAAATTCTGTCTACTCAGTCCTCTCTACAAGTTTATAAGTTTGTAAGGGCATTTTAGAGCACCCTGTGTAGTGGTACCATGTAGGCCTACAATGCGAAATGCTGTCTTATGAGTTACAATTATGAGCACAATTATGATGACGACGTGAGATCTCGAAACCACTTTCCGTAACGCATTATCTGTTATCAGTGAAAAAGTCCTACGTGGGGGTTGTGAGGTCCATTGAGGAAGCAAATAAATGTTATTGGTCCTCCATACCTCTGCAGACCTGCTGTATTCTGTGTTAGCAGCTGGGAAATGGTCAATCGCCTGATCTTTGCTAGCTTTGTATACCAGTTGTTTTGTTGTGGTCTTCAGTCCTGAGACTGGTTTGATGCAGCTCTCCATGCTACTCTATCCTGTGCAACCTTCTTCATCTCCCAGTACCTACTGCAACCTACATCCTTCTGAATCTAACTTCTCTTCTCCCCAATCCTATTCAACACCTCCTCATTAGTTATGTGATCTACCCATCTAATCTTCAGCATTCTTCTGTAGCACCACATTTCGAAAGCTTCTATTCTCTTCTTGTCCAAACTATTTACCGTCCATGTTTCACTTCCATACATGGCTACACTCCATACAAATACTTTAAGAAACGACTTCCTAACACTTAAATCAATACTCGATGTTAACAAATTTCTCTTCTTCAGAAACGCTTCCTTGCCATTGCCAGTCTACATTTTATATCCTCTCTAGTTCGACCATCATCAGTTAGTTTGCTCCCCAAATAGCAAAACTCCTTTACTACTTTAAATGTCTCATTTCCTAATCTAATACCCTCGACATCACCCGACTTAATTCGACTACATTCCATTATCCTCGTTTTGCCTTTGTTGATGTTCATCTTATATCCTCCCTTCAAGACACCATCCATTGCGTTCAACTGCTCTTCCAAGTCCTTTGCTGTCCCTGACAGAATTACAATACCAGTTGGTATGTTTGAATTAATACAAATTTGCCTTAATGGCCTAACTGAGTCAATAAACTGGATTTAATTCTGCAACGCAACGGATAATGACATTACGATTGAATCTAATACATGGTGGGCATACAGGCATAAGAGGAAGATGACGTCGTAGTTAGTCCAACGATCAGTGTAAAGTGAGTAGGCTAACCTTTCTGTAATATCTTCAGAGCTGTTTATGCGATTCAAAAAAGTGACTGGGAGGAGAAGAAGGTGATGGTGGCGAGATGCTGGGTGCGATTATTCATTTCGAAGCTAATTGACAACAAGCTTTATTTATTACATAATGCTACAGACAAACGCCCCTGAGTACCCATCACAGGACGGCACAAAGTTCAACATAGCTACTAACAGGGAACTGACCCATTAATTAATATGATCCCTGATACAGCAATGAAATCGGGAGGAATCTGATTTAACTAGGGTCGCACATTTCACTTACATAAAATTGTAGCAAATAAGATGGAACAGTTTTCTGAAATTAATCATTTTTCCCAGAGAGTCACCTGTGACATTTACACAATAATGCTAGTAATCAACGACAGCATGTTAAATGATCAGTCCCTCCTCCATGAGCTCTCCCACCGAATAGTAACACATCTGTATCAGAAGAGTAAACTTCTTTTTCTGTAGTCAGATGTTCATGTTCGTATTTTTTTAACCTATTGAAGATTTTTATTTTCATATGTTGAGGAACTTGAGCGTATAATTGTAATCAGTGTAAAGGAAATATAAAATTTTACCTTATTTCTTGTGCTATATGAATGATTAAAAAGATCCTCCATGAGTACTTTTGGTTTGTTGTATAATAAGATTGTTATCTTAGAAATACATAAGGACGGGACTGTTTAAAGTTACAAATTTTTCAGTAATGAGCGACATAATTTTGGTGGGCGTGTGACATACATATTTCTGATGAGTTATCTGGTGCTTGAGTATACGTAATATATTGGTGGAATTTCTCTAAAAAAGAATGTCATACTTGATCACTAATTAAAAATGGCTGTGGTGTACGTGCAGTGGCGCTGGATAGTATTTCCATTGCAGATACACAGCTACGAAACTATCACTCAATAACAATACTCCAACTGTAACGCCACATTCCTTGCAAGGGTGCTGACCCGTCACGTGTGTTTACTAGGGGCCAGTAACAAACAAAGAAACACCAGGTCATTAAAAATGAATATATGTCATTGCAGATTACGGACCTATTTTTAATGACTGACCCACTGGTGAAATTGTTATGTTAACAATAACATTTTGAAGCACCTCAGACATTTAGCACAAGTTCACCACTGCTTAAAAAATCAGACAGACAAGAGACACGAATACGTAGGTTCGTGCTGTACTGAGGAACAGTATGGCGGAACCTGTATTCTCATGTAAACATTCTGATGATGTGATTGTTTGCTCAAGATGGCGGCACGCGACAAAACCCAGATAAATATTCGAAGTGCTTTTCTTTTTCCTGGAGCAGGTGCAGCGCTATAAAAACTGTTTTGATGGTTGGAGTCAAGGGAGAATAGGAAACCCTGCAGATAAAAGACGATGTCTATTCTCTTAAGTCCCAGCAAACAGTCATTCTTCACTTGCCCGCCCAGCAATTGGTACTATCGTTATTTTTTGAGGCCACTCCAGCCTCAGTTTTACAACTTCTCTTAGGACCAACGGTTGCAGCAAGGCGACGCACGCGCGGTAAACACTCGACACTTGACGTCTTGAGTCAGATATCAGCTTGCCTGCTCATTACCTTGAGCAGAATATAGGAATAACTGCAATCAGCGCGAATTGTACCGTATGAGTTTTTGAGAAGTTGAGAGTCAACCCGTTTAGGTGAAACCATGTTTCTACCGAGTGTACTATCGATATTAGTGATGTAATTGGCAATATTTTGAACATCACAGTTTTCAGCTAACATAAATGATTCATCTGTACCCATGTACAGTAAAATCATAAACACAGGGCAGAATAAAAATAGGGCTGTGAGCAGACCCTTGAGCGTCATGTGACAACGCACACAAAGGCTCACACATTTTCATTTTTGTCGTTAGCGCCCACATGTTGTATTACATCATGGCAACTTCTCCCTTACAAAATTTTGTGTGAATATGGCCAATTATGAGATGATCCAGGTTTTATAACGACAAAACGAGTATTTTTTGAAACGTTCGAAAAATCAACGATTACTCACGTAGCTTTTCTATCGGAAAATTTAATCAAACAACATAGTTTTGGTACTCAATCCAAGCAGAATTTTATGCTCTGCAGTTCTGGTAAACTTGGCTTTTTCGGTTCCATATTTAAGGGGGTATTTGAAAATAAACAGTCCGAAACTTTGGCTATTTTCTTCTCATAACGACTGAAGCTCCATTTAGAAATCGGGGCAAACTCAGATTATTGGTATCAGAGGCCTACTTGAGCGATTCAAAACAGTTTCCAGAATTGCACTAACTTTTTGGAAGGCAACTCCCCTTTTCGAGATGATTCTACTGGTTTATTAGTAATTCCGCTTTATTGGCGTTATCATCTGTAATATTACCTTTGGTATCGCACAGTGAAAGGTATTGATTGTGTCTTGCCGCTCGTGTACATTACCTACGAACTGAATTTCTTTGGAATTTCTGCCAGATTTCGAGACAGAGTTTCATTGTGAAAGCTGTTAAAACCGTCTCGGACTGGAGTGCACGCTATGTTTCGAGCTTCAATAAAACACAGTCAGTCTTGGAGATTTCTCATTTTTTTGTGTCTGCCATGCTTTTTTCCGTTGGTTCTGTAACAGTGTTCTGGCCTGTTTTGTGTTCCATGGGGGGATCAGTACCATCTTTAATTAATTCGTTTGGTATAAATCTCTCAATTAACACCAGTGCTTTTTCTGTGAATTTAAGCCATATCTGGTCTATGCTTACATAGTTATTTTGAATTCCTTGCCGCAGTGATAACACCATATGAGCGTGTGGGTTGCTATTCTGTCATTCTGCGCAACAGATTAATCTGAGATGTACCCTTTACCCTGTGGCTCTTGCAAGATGCAATTTCTACCCCCACTCTACTACAGAAGTCAGACAGAGAAATGCCTGAAAAACTTTCAGCAATAAATATCTTCTGGAGTCGTCCGCTGTAAGGAAATGACACAAAAATTCACAAAATTTCTTACGTAACTAGTGGGATACTTGGATACTGGAGTAGTGCTAGTTAGAGTAAGAAAAACATGAAACTAACGCCGGCCGCGGTGGTCTAGTGGTTCTAGGCGCGCAGTCCGGAACCGCGGGACTGCTACGGTCGCAGGTTCGAATCCTGCCTCGGGCATGGATGTGTGTGATGTCTTTAGGTTGGTTAGGTTTAAGTAGTTCTACGTTCTAGGGGACTGATGACCACAGAAGTTAAGCCCCATTGTGCTCAGAGCCATTTGAACCATGAAACTAACGAAAATTATTATTTATATTGCAAAAATTCTGAGAAATCACAATGGCACTTTTAGTTATGAACCGAACACGTTATTTCTGGGTTCTTTCCAGAATGTGAAGTTACCTTTCAAGGACAGGATTCGCTAATGAAATTTCTGTACAAATTTCAAGATGCTTGTTGCCTTGGCAGAGGCGCGCCTACTCAACTTGAATAATTATCCTTTAGAATGTTCCTAGGTACGGTCGAGGCTGTTGCATGTGAAATGCAGTGAAGTGTACTGTTGTGGAGGAAATATGGGGCTCGCAAGAGCTGTAGCGCACAATACCGTAAGCTGCGATGACTGCTGTCGGCGCCGCTCGCTGCTGACAAATAAGATAACTCTCATTCTATCTGGATTGACCTTCGCCAATCAAAATCTCCGTACGCCTTGATGAAGTCAAGGATTCCTATTCGCCCCTAGTCTAACTATTGGCGTGGTACACCGGTCAGGTAACCAGTCCACCACGATGCCACTCAAAAACTCGTCGCAGTCATTTAACTATAACTCTGTCCGTTCATACCACACAATAAATGTGTCGGCCAACACAGTGAACAATGCTTAATCGCAAGGACTCAATATAGAGACGCACTTCGATTCACTCTCGACAGTGGTGCTCTCCCAGTGAAGTACTGAGGAGAGACTTGTTCATCGCCCTTGGAGTACACATACGAGCGTGCACGCTCTCGTTACGTGTTCTCGCTCCAAGAGCGACAACGGAACGGTCCCTCTCCACGCCAGATGTGAAGGGGTATATCTTTCGGTCTCTTCCATTACTCCTTCAGCTCGAGGCATCAGAAATATCGTCTGCCAATCAGCATTGCTCTTTTAAAACGAGAGAATGACGTTTCGTTTAAGGTGACCAATCCGGAAATCTGTAGCATAGGCGTTTGGAGTTTGCTGTCTCCCTGTGAAAATATCTGAAACTGTGTGCTACGTGTAAAGAATGTGTAGGCTGGCCGATCCCACACAATGTAGCGGAATTTGCTTTCAACCCGAACATGGAGTCGTTCTCCCTTTTCACTCGGGTCAATGCTGTCTGCTCTACAGGCGGTCACCGGCTGACATAGATAGGCTGAGTTGTCCTCTGAAGGGACCGGCCCCCTGGCGTGCGGTTTGCATCTCCAAGCTAAAGCTCTTGCCACTGTCATGTCTGGAACGTATGTGTGTACGCCAGCCTCGAGTATTTCAACCACAGTGCGCTTACTTGTTATTTGCATATCGTTTACATGAATTCATACAACACTGACTTTATCTTATCGAGTTTGGGTTCGAATGAAGCGTCTCGATGTGCGGAATATGATTGTGAGGGTGGAATATGTAAGCAGTGAAGGTCAGGAGTCCACGACGTCTTACAACCAGTTCCCGTCAGATCACTGAAGCTAAGCGCTGTTGGGATTGGCTGGCACTTGGATGGGTGACCGGGTCTGCGGAGCACATTTGGCAAGCAGAATGCACTGAGCCCTTGTGAGGGCAAATGAGGAGCTACGTGACCGCAAGGTGGTGGCTCAGGTCACGAAAGCTGACAATGGCTGGGTGCGCGGCGTGTTGACCACACCTAGTGGTGCCTACGGGCTGAGGATGACACGGCGGTCGGTCCATACCGATGGGCGTTCCGAGGCCTCATTCGGAAGGGGAGAGAGAGAGACAGAGAAACTATGTCTCTGAAAAGTGTTTTAATGTATGTATTTTGCGGATATTTCAATAGTGACAATGAATGGGTCTGCCTCACACCTTTCCTGATTCTCTTGCAGGCTTTCCGTAGGAGCTGACAACACCAGTCTGCTGAGCATAAAAAAATTGTGTTATCCAAGGAAGGAAGATTGGGATTAACGTCCCGTCGACATCGAGGTCATTAGAGAGGAGCAAAAGCTCGTACTTTCTCAAGGATGGGGAAGGATGCTGGCCGTGTCCTGTCAAAAGAACCACTCTAGCATTTACCTGGAGCAGTTTAGGGAAAACCTAAACCTGGAAGGCCGGCCGCCGATTTGAAACGTGGTCCTCCCGAAAGCGAGTCCAGTGTGCTAACCACTGCGCCACATCTCTCGGTTCTGAGTTATCCAATCAGCCCTGTAGCGACCGTTTCATTTAAGTTTATCAAAACTCACCAAATCTAGAATGTCATGTATGTTTCATTAGATTTCCGAAACCTACCTTCCGATTTTGAAAGCGGTATTAAAGTTGCCAATCGAATCACCTCCCTCTTCTAAAACCAGAGTAGTTAAGCAAATTCCAGGGACTAGTGACAGTATTTATCATACTCCTCCCTCGCCCAAATGAGCTCAGGTGATGAAATTCACGCGTGCAGTCAGATTTCAAATGGTTCAAATGGCTCTGAGCACTATGGGACTTAACATCCGTGGTCGTCAGTCCCCTAGAACTTAGAACTACTTACACCTAACTAACCTAAGGACATCACACACATCCATGCCCGAGGCAGGAGTCGAACCTGCGACCGTAGGAGTCGCGCGGTTCCGGACTGAGCGCCTAGAAGCGCTAGACCACCGCGGCCGGCAGTCAGATTTCGTGCCTCCTATTCCCCGATGGACAATCACATCACCACTCTTTAGCGGAAAGTGTCCTCGGAGGCTGGCGAAATCCAGTTGAGGATAAGAGAGATGAGATTGCCGACAGTTTCCAAGCGACGAAGTAGTTGACATTCAGTTAAACCTACTATCAGCACCTAAAGAGTTTTCTTATTGTCGCCTACGTCACAGACGTCTCTGTAATCAGTTTCGATAACATCTAGATATTATCTCAGGTTCTTCAATAGCTTCTTTAAAGTAAGTTTTGATTATCACATCCAAGGCCGATTTCATTGCTGTTAGACTACAGCGGATAACTCAAATTAAGTGATTATCACGACACATATCTGTGTAGCTACTGTTATGAAACAAGCTATCAGCCACAGTAGTTCATCATTGAAACTGTACTGATAAACGACTTGTAACGTTCGTAGAAGAACACAAATCAAGTTAGATTTCATGCAAACTTTTATGGCGAGTAAGAAGAAAGTAGTATTTAATTATCGACAGCAAAAAAATTTTAGGAGATGGTAGAGGAAAAGTGAATTGGTGAATAAAGTTTTACGTTTCGTCGGTACCTCATCGAAGGAGCCATCCCTTATCATTCGCGAGCGCTGATTTGACATGAACATGGAAAATTTCAATGGAGAACACTAATTTGCCTGCAGATTCATCCGAATGGGAATATATATGTATCCTTAGCGATTAAGCCACTACAGCATCTTCAAGTACAGTAAAAAAAAAAAATCCCGCACATGGAAATAAATGTGTCTGCGTATGGCGTTCCTTCGAGCAGGATAGCACAACAAACGAAGACGCCGATGTGACGGGTACAGGTCACACAGCGTCTGTAGTATTGAGCAGTTCACTGCACGATAAACATGTCGTCTCGTCACGAAAAAGCAATTTTCGTTGTTGATCAGTATTTTGACAGTCGTTCGTGTGCGTGTGTAGTAGATGCATTTTCTGGAAAACATCCAGATGCCGCAGTGTCGAGCAATTCAACAATAGCGAGATTAGTCGCTCGTTTCTGTGAATGCAGGCCAGCCGCCGACAAGAGGGGGACCAGGGGAACACGGCCTTCCTCACGACCGCTACATTGACTGAGGCGAGGGATGTGACGCTGCATTCGCGTTCAAATATTTTGAGGAGACTATCTGCCAATCACATGGTAGTGCTCAGAAAACGACGCAGGAGGTATAATATCGTTCGTATCGTGTTCGTACCATGGAATCGCAGAACTGGGCAGTGTTTTCTTGACCGCTGAGGTGTGGTTTCATCTTAGTGGACACCTGAATAGCCAGAAAATAAGAATTTGATCAATCGAAAAACTGCATGCCTCTCATGAAAACACCTTGCACTGTCAGAAAATTGGGGTGTGGTGTGCCGAATGGCGTCGTCGAACAGTGGACATGTTTTCTTTGAAACTTCAGTGAACGGTGTGTACCAAGACATCACTACACAGTTTTTCACTTCGTGAAGCAAATGAAGGTTATTGTTGGTTGTAGCAGGACGGTGCCAGTTGTTACAAATACAGTGAAACAACTAATTTCGATAATGAATTTTTCAGTGATAGAATCATTTCCAAAGAATTATGGCCCCTACGTTCTCCCGATTTATTTCCCGACTTCTTCCTGTTGTGCTACCTTAAATGAAGAGTCTAAAGAAACAGGATGCAAACACGGTCGGAACTAAACATCAACAGGACAATGGATAGTAATAATATCTATGTTAACTTGCTCCACAAAGTGACCTCAGGAGTGATAAAACGACACTGTGCGCGCTGAGTGGTTGCAGGAGGATACAGGACAATTTAGACAGGATCTTTATTACGCTGGTGCATAAGTTCGCAGCACGTTTGTTTTGAATGTTGGTGTTCCAGCTGCTACGGTTTTATTTATCGATTGTCATTAATTATTTGTAGTTCAGAATTGTTAAGGCTTTCGTGGCCACTTGTTGACAAACTGCCTATTGGCTTCTGTCTCGGGTTCTTCGGCCGACGTTCATCTAATGATTTTTTCTGACGTTTCGCCAGCACGAGTGGCTGGCATTGTCAAAGCTTCACCCTCCATTGCCGGTGGTGAACTGGAGGCGAGCTCGCGACCGCAGACTATATGTACCTGGCGCGCCAACGTCCGAGGGCTTCTCCGCGGTCATTTCCGGTGCGGTTCTCCTCTTGCTACCTGCGACGGTCGTTCGCTGCAGTACGGGAAGCCAGGATCCGTTTACCTTAAGGCTTTCTTCTTTCTTGTTGAAACTGTTCGCGTGTTTTTGGATTTCTACAGCTTCTCTGAACAAGCGCGTGTGATAGTGCTTCTCTACAGCCAGAACTTCCGTGTCGACGAATTTTATTACGTGGTCGGTCTCATTCAGTACATGCTCTGCCACGGCCGATTTCTCCACCTGCCCCAACCTGCAATGTCGCTTATGCTCTTTGATCCTGGTGTTAATTGATCGTCCAGTCATTCCGACATAAACTTTACCGCATGTGCATGGTATACGGTATATTCCCGACATTTCAAGTGGGTCTCTTTTCTCCTTCGCCGATCTAAGACACTCTTTGATCTTCCTTGTGGGTTTGAAAATCGTCTTTACGCCGTGTTTGCGCAATATACGGCCGATTCTGTCCGTCACTCTGGGAATGTATGGCAGAAAGGCCGTACCCGACATTTCTTTTTCTGGTTCCTTACTTGGCCGAGTGTTTGGCTCTGTTACACTTCTAATATAATTTGTGGTGTACCCATTGCTTCGCAGAACAGTTTCCAGGTGTTGCATTTCTCATTTGAGGTGTTGAGTTTGTAGTTCACTATTGCTATTTGAGTTTACATATTGTCACTTTGTCATTTGGAGATACTGAGTGCAGCTGTGGATGCTAGAAAATAAAAGAGTATGAAGTGGAGAAATCAGAACATCTCAGACATATTCTCCTGTTTTGAGTTCAGTAGAGGGGTGACAGCAGCAGGGGCAGACAGGTAAATTTGCGCCGTGTATGGGTAGAGTCCCATTGGACAGAGCACGGCGAAAAAAATGGTTTCCTCGTTTTAAGGAGGATCGTTTCCACATTAGTGGTTCAGCAAGACCTTGGGATTTGATGAGAATCGTTTAAACGCATTAACTCACAATGTTGTACTTCAGTGCGGCATTTGCAAGGAATGAGGAAGGTTCAAAAATCGGGTATAGGCATCACATTCTCTAAGCCAAAATCACAAAAAACAGCGGGTGGCCATTTGTCGATCTCTGCCTGCTCTTCATCAGTTGGCTCGTGGACAACAACACGCGTTCCTATCCTGCGCCATTACTGGTCACGAGGAATGATGTCTTGCGCTAACACAAGCAAAAGAAAAGAATGGTTGAGCCCAAACAAAGCAGCAACTCCCCGTACAAACCTGCGAACATCCACAGAAGAAAATGTTATGCATCTGATGGAATAGCGACGGTGTGGTGTACTACGAATTGCTTCCCCGAGGTGTAATCGTCAGTGCTGACATTTATTGTGAACAACTGAGACCTCTTGCAGACGCAGTCCAAGAACAACGACCAGGAAGGCTGCGTGAAGTGGTGCTACTCCACGGTAACGGTCACCCACGTTCTTTTAGACGGACAAAAAACACTACACACCAATTGGGTTGCGAAGTCATTCCACGCCCATCTTACTCACCTGATCTTGGGCCCTAAGAGTTTCACCTTTTCATCTTTCTATCGAACAACCTTCTTCCCCGATAAAAATGCGCTTCGAACATGGTTCGACGAGTTCTCCGCCTCAGAGCCACGTGCTTTCTACAGTCTCGGAACCAAAAAATTACCCCCGTTTTGGCATACTGTTATAAATAGCGAAAGCGAATATACTACAGATGACTAACGTCTCTATTTTGTGTATCTGTTGTGTTTATTAAACTTATGGAAAAGCGCTACCAACTCATGCACCATCCCAATACTTGGTGCGTTGAATGACAGCTTGTTCTAAATGTAGAAAAATATAAATGATTGCAGGTGAATAGGGAGAATAATGATTCAATGTCCGAATGCAGTATTAGTGGTGTGTTGCTTTACAGAGTCATATCGGTTAAATATCTAGGCAACACGTCGCAAAGAGATATGAAATGGAATGAGCACGTAAGGCCAGTTATTAGGGAAGAGATTAATGGTCGACTTCGGTTTATTGGACTGATTGTAGAAAAGTGTAGTTCGTCAAAAAAGGACACTTTTCTGAGTGCAGCTCCAATGTTTGCGATCCCCACCCAGGACGGATAAAAGGAAGGCATCAAAGAAATCCATAGGCGTGCTGCTATATTTGTTACTGGGAGGTTCGATCAACAGGTGAATATCACGGAGATGCTTCGTGAACTCAAATGGGAATCCCTGGGGGGGAAAATCGAGAAAATTTAGAGAACTGGCATTTCCGGCTTAGTTATTAGGGCTCATACGGAAGCATATTGACGGCCGTGTTTTCCTCGCTCCATATTCGAGTGTAACCCGAAAAGGGAGTGACTAGCAGCGGCTGAAAGTTCACTTCACGAGGCAGAGTATGTTGGCTTGCAGAATACGTGTCTAGATGCACGAGGGTTGCCCAGAAAGTAATGTATCACATTCTTTTTCTCAGCCGACAACAATGCTACGAATGCTGTATGTATGTATTATTTCAAGTATCCTGAGTGAGTGCTCAAAGTTTCCGTCACTTCCGACAGATACCGTAGGTGCAGGACAGTTTCAAAGTGGCATCTGTAGGTGATGTACGTTAGAAGCAACGTGCCGGAAGATTCACAAACGCATGTACAAAGTCTATGGAGCATCCGCAGTCGACAGAAGTGCAGTCAGTCGCTGGGCACGGGAGGTGAGGCCATCAGAAGGCCGCTCGGCGGAGCTCCACGATTTGCAGCCGTCGGGGAGAATGTTCACGGCTGTCACACCTGACACGATGCAGCCATTAAAGGACGCCATTCGTGGCAGACATTTTGAGGGGGATGAGGAGGTGATTCACACAGTGAAGAACTGGCTCCGCCACTGGACAAGGACTGGTACCGGCAGAACATACACGCCCTTGTTTCGCAATGGAGGAAGGCCATAGAATGGAATGGAGATTACGTGGGAAAAAGGGTTGTGTAGGTAAAACACCATTCTTTCGTGTGTAATTCTCATTATGTGCAATAAAGAGTTGTTGAAGAAAAACTTGCGGTGCATTACTTTCTGGGCAACACTCTTAGATATCTTGATGCAAAGGGCATATTTTACTTGCGGAAACAGTAAGAGATTAATGTAGTCCGCTACGGTGACTTTAACCAGCAAATACAGTGAATAATGATGAGTGATGTAACACCGAATAGATCTTCCTTTAGCAATCACCAAACCGGAAGGCGCAAAAACTGGAGGAGTGAGTGTGCAGCTTCCGTTTGGGGATTCGGATATTGGTTTTCCAATGCTTCCATAAATAAAGGCGAATGCCAGTACAGTCCCTTTCAAATGAACAGGATCTATCTTATTTGCTATGTCTACTCACGCCAAGCTTTTGCTTCTTGCCTAGTGATATTGTCATTGACGGGAGGTAAAAACTCCAATTCCGAAACTAGAAACAAATGAGGTGACAATAGTTAGTCAACGGGTTCACAATCTGAAGCAATCAGGTTAAAATTCCTGGCCAGCGATCCAGAATTAGGTGTTCCTTTATTTTCTTAAATCATTTCAATCGTACCTAAATAGTTCTTTCAAAATGACTGCAGTCTATTTGCAGCGCTGTCCATGTCTTAAAAAGGAGCTTAAGTAGTGGGGCATGGTGCATAAAAGCCCAGATAACGACCTTATCTCACGCTCATGGCCCCACTTCCAGGGAGATCACCTTCCCTCTGCCCATAACAGCTTGCCAATTGCGAGAGGTAATTTTTAGGTCAGTATTTAAGCTGTACCTGTAATGTGTCACACCCACAGCTGTGGGGACGTTGTGTATGGTACATTCAAGGTCAGGATGTAACCTGATACCCCCGCTCATGTATTTTGGGCAGTTATGTCACTAAAAGCGAAGGTCACAAATCGACTGTGCCGGTTCAGATACAGATAATGATCTCCTACAGGGTGGCGCACGAAATGTGTTACCATTTTGTTTTTGAATATACACTTTATTGTCAAAACAATCTGAAAGGAACATACACTACAATGAAGAGCCGTCCATGGGGATTTGTTCTAACTCAGCACATGCTCGATATGTCCACCATTTCGTTTCCTAACTTCCTTCAAACGAACACTGAAGTTAGTGGTTACCCTACGGCACATGTCTTCCATAATTTCACTGCAGGCTTGAAGAATAAGTCTTCTGAGCTCCATTAAATCACGTGGACGTTTCGGGAAAATTTTTTCTCTTAGGTTCCCCCAAAGAAAAAAGTCACATGGATTGAGGTCTGGACTATTGGGGGGGCCAATTTTGTCCATCATAGAAGCCACCTGGAAACCTGAGTGAAATGATCTGCATGTCGAAATGCTCGTGTAGAAACTCCAACACAGTGTTTGCAGGATGTGGCCTTGCTCCATCTTGCACGAACCACTGCGTGTTGAAGGGCAAGGCAGTAGCAAGAAGCTGTGGAATGAAGCTATTGCGAAGCATGCTCAAATGACGATCGCTGTTCAAAGTTTCTTCAAAGAAAAAGGGTCCAATAAGCCCGTGACTGGATATTGCTGCCCACACTATAATCCTCGGAGCATAATGTTGTCGTTCGTGAAGCACTTGTGGTTTTTCAGTGGCCCAAAAGCGTACATTTTGTTTGTTAACCACACCGTCTAAATGAAAATGCGCCTCGTCTGAAAACCAAACGTTGTTGAGAGTTTCTTCCCCATCCTCCGCCCACTGAGCAAACAGCAGTCTCTGCTGCTTGTGTTCTTCAGTGAGCTTCTGTGCACAGGTCATCTTGTATGGGTACATATGGAGGTCACTTCTAAGAATGCGTTGAACGGAGCGTCGGATATTCCCAGTTGCACTGCTGCCTTTCTACACGATTTCCCGGGACTTCTCTGTACGGCAACTCGTACCGATTCAATATTCTCCGGCGAACAAACAGGCTTAGGACGAGGTAGCTTCGCTTCTAATACTGTTCCTTCCTGTACACATTTATCGTACGACCTGTGGATGGTCTTCTTGCAAGGGACCCATCGTGCGTTAAACTGTTGTCGAAAACGCCTCTGAGTCACAACAAGGTTTTTCGTTTCATGAAAAAGTAACACAATTGCCGATCGTTGCTGTGTCGTCAGTCTTCCATTGTCAGCCATTGCGGCTTACTAGTCTCCTAGCGACAGTGTGGTGAATTACGCATCATTTCGTAACTCTTTCGTTTTTCCAAGCTCTGCTGGTACTGCTGTAGAGATCCCAGTGGGATATCTAATGTGCGTCGTAAATTGTGAAAGAAACGATTGGCAACACATTTCGTGCGCCACCCTGTAGGAGATCACGCTCTCACTGACTGATCTAGGGCAAAGATGCTTTATAAGAGTACTTCATAGTAGAGGGTGCCCCATACCAATGTTTCACTCTCTCACTGACTGATCTAGGGCAAAGATGCTTCATGAGAGTACTTCATAGCAGAGGGCGCTTCATACCAGTGTTGTGTGGTAGAGGACAGGGTGCTCTGTACAAATGTTGTATGACAGGGGATGCTGTATACTGATATTGTGCGGTAGCTAGTGCTCTGCGCCAGTGTTCCGTGGCGTAGAGTGCTTTGTACTGAGTGTACGTGGCAGAGGGTGTTTAGAACCAGTATTGCGTGGCTGAGGGTGCTTCACACCAATTTTGCATGGCAGAGAGTGCTTTGTACATATACTGTGTGGCAGAGAGTACTTGCTACCTGTGCAGCACAGGATGTGGAGGGGGGGGGGGGGGGGAATGAGGGGGTGCTATCCGCACACCCTAGCCTTTTCAAAGTCTTGTGATATCTATTGTTTATTTCTGTAGTATGTAGAGAGAAACGATGCAACAATGTTTTTCTTTAATCCAATGTCAATAGCTGCTACTTGTTCAACCCAAACTTAGCTTGTGATATTCTGCACCTAATCTCATGGTTGCGTCTACCATCCTTCATTATGCTGTTTAGTTCCTCGAACTGGGAACTTGTTTTAGGTCCTCTTCATTCATATTGACACTTTAATACCAGGTGATTATAATTAAAGTGCAGTTACTCAGGGAGGTGCATTGTGGGCTGTAATTATCGTACGGCAGCCAAACACATTAGATGCTCTAATACGCTAATATAGAAACAGTTTACATCGAAAAAATTAGTTCTAATTTTGGCCACCAGGTACAATTCTGGCGCTGTACAATATCTCTTCGACGTCTCCGGTGCACATATCAAACGAACTGCGTAAGTGGTGGTTTAATAATAAAATTAACATTATGACTTTCTCGCTTGTCTGACCTTTGCTGCCCACATCCCGTTCCTAATCCATTTTACGTATAAAAACATTTCTATACATCTTTCTTGCATTCGCAGTGCGAGACTTGTACTTCATGTCGAAAATTGGAACTATTATTTTTTCAGTGTTAATGGGGTCCGCATTAACGTTTTAGAATATTGACCAAGTTTCACTGCCATACGATAATTGCAGCCCGCACTGGACCTCTGTCACTAACTAAAATTATAACCATCATATCAAGACTCCATCTTTCTTATTGTCTTCATATGTCTCCCAAAAGACATTATTTCTGCCCTCTGTAGCTTTTAGAAACTGTTCAGATTCATGTCTTTTATCGAAACAGTTAACTTAGTTACCAGTACCTCAGATCATTCGACGCCAGTTTCTTTCCTCTTTCTTCAAGCTCATAGAATTCAGTTATAATTTCGTTCTAGCACGATAAACGTGATAAGCCCCTTCGTGAACCTAAAAACGAAGATGCAGTGCAAGTGAGCCTCGGTGGACATGACTTACAGCGAGATTAACCAGCATATTCCTGATTCTTCATTCCTCGATTCACTACAGTACTCCTGTTGCACTCACACGCGTACCTTGTCGCTTATCAACACCAGGCAGACCAAAGTCCGTGCAGTCTTGTAAGCCTATCAGCTACATAGTCTCCATAATTAGATAAACACCGTCTTATCACAGAGACAGCGGTAAAACGACTAGTATGTAACAATGGCAATGATAAGCTTAGTTGCGTTTTGTAGTACACTACAATCTGCTGTCTAGGTGTAATCTTCTCCCGACCTACTTCCAAATGAATACAGTCGGATCAAGAGAATAGCCGACTGTAAATCAGGAGAAAAAGGAGACCCCTAACCTACGAGCCATCGATAATTTAATCAGTCACCAACGCAGAACCACGAATCTAATAGTTGTACATAACAGAGTGTGATACCACTGAAACAGTCTAGTTAATATCATAGCATTTTAAAGTCAGTAATAAGTAACATAGTGTCTATATAAAAATGGAGTTAAAGTTCAGACCTTAATGATTAATGAATGTTCTGATGAACGGTTCTAAATGCTGTGATAAAATAGTGCTTCTGGAAACACATGCCAGTGTAACAGAATGCAAGCAAACACAGAAAATAAACTGGAATTTTAGTGAGGTAATAAATAATTGACGAGGGATCATTGAGAGCTGCGACTTACACGCTGGTATTTTCTGTCAGATAATAGTGGACGACAACAGCTGAAGTTTTTGGCTTCCGCCTTTGTGTTATTTCATACTATAAAACTTTCAACAATGAGTTAAAGGTCATAGTGAAGCAGCCAGTGACAACTTATTACACCCAAGATGCTTCAGTGATTGAAATGTAACAGCAATATTAAATTGTTTATTTGACCATTAATTGGTGTTGACTGACACCATTCAGTTTTTCTGACTATCCTATGCTTGTACCGTACAGTATTAGGCGACGGGAGACATTCTGATAGCAGCCAAAGTTAGTCAGTTTGTTACGTGTTCAGTTGATCAGTCTCATGATGTGGAACGTGTCAAGTCCATAAGAAATGCACACATGAATGAAGGTTTTTCTTTAAGCTTAAAATTTTTGTTACCTACCCCAGGCCCTTAAATGGCACAAAAATACATAAATATAGATTTATTTATTCCTATTGAAAAATTCATCTGTGGTATAGAAGGAGTTGTCAAGGATATATGATTTCAATTTATTTTTAAGGCTGTTACTGCTGTCTGCCAGACATTTTATTTCGTCTGGTAATTTATCAAAGAGCATATTTTACCCCTTTCTGTGCCAAAGATAGGTTAAGTAGAGGATAGTGTAAGTCTTTCTTTCTTCTGGTATTATAATCATGAATGTCACTGTTGTTTTTAAACCGGTCCATGTTGTTGACAAAAAATTTCATTACTGAGTAAGTGTACTGTGAGGCTGTTGTAAGAATTCCTAAAGTTTTAAAGAGATGCCTACAAGATGTGCGAGTATGAGTCGCATACATTATTCTACATCTACATCTACATCTACATTGATACTCCGCAAGCCACCCAACGGTGTGTGGCGGAGGGCACTTTACGTGCCACTGTCATTACCTCCCTTTCCTGTTCCAGTCGCGTATGGTTCGCGGGAAGAACGACTGTCTGAAAGCCTCCGTGCGCGCTCTAATCTCTCTAATTTTACATTCGTGATCTCCTCGGAAAGTATAAGTAGGGGGAAGCAATATATTCGATACCTCATCCAGAAACGCACCCTCTCGAAACCTGGCGAGCAAGCTACACCGCGATGCAGAGCGCCTCTCTTGCAGAGTCTGCCACTTGAGTTTATTAAACATCTCCGTAACGCTATCACGGTTACCAAATAACCCAGTGACGAAACGCGCCGCTCTTCTTTGGATCTTCTCTATCTCCTCCGTCAACCCGACCTGGTACGGATCCCACACTGATGAGCAATACTCAAGTATAGGTCGAACGAGTGTTTTGTAAGCCACCTCCTTTGTTGATGGACTACATTTTCTAAGCACTCTCCCAATGAATCTCAACCTGGTACCCGCCTTACCAACAATTAGTTTTATATGATCATTCCACTTCAAATCGTTCCGTACGCATACTCCCAGATATTTTACAGAAGTAACTGCTACCAGTGTTTGTTCCGCTATCATATAATCATACAATAAAGGATCCTTCTTTCTATGTATTCGCAATACATTACATTGCCACTGTCTTTTGAACAGTGAGTACCTTTTTGCCTAAGTGTTGAGTTACCCGAAAATATTATTCCGTATGACATCAGAGAGTGAAAGTATGCAAAGTATGTTAGCTTGCTAATTTCTGTATTCTCAAAATTAGCAATTATTCTGATTGCAAAAGTTGTTGAACCTAGTCGCTTTAGGAAATCCAAAATATGAATTTTCCAATTAAGATATGTACACCCAAAAACTTAGTATGCTCTACCCTGTCCAATGACTTCTGTTGATGTGATATATTTATTGAAGGAACTGTACTCCTTGCAGTAGAAAATTGGACAAACTGTGTGTTTTCAAAGTTCAGAGCAAGCTCATTCGCAGAAAACCAATCAATAAATTTTCCAAAGACGTAATTTGTATCATTTTCCATTGGAGTTTCTTTCACTGGATTAATAATGATGCTTGTGTCGTCAGCAAACAGTGTCAGTTTAGCTTCTTGTTTCAGATAAGAAGGGAGGTCATTCACATATATCAAGAACAGAAGGGGACCCATGATTAAACCCTGCGGAGAAACATCTGTGTGTTCAGATAGAAAACGTTTTTTACTACATTTGTGTGATATTTTCTGCAATTAATGAAAAATGAATATTTTGATGCTGTCTGTCGTTTTGACTTGTTCTCAAGCATTTACAATATGCCAGTTCTGAGAAAAATTATCTACCTCTCCTTTTCATTTTTTTCGCGCTGCCTTGCGCGTCTGAGTTTCCGAACAATATGATGTAAATACTCATACATTTAGGCACTGAAACACGGAAAGTCACTAACCTGTAATATATCACGTTAAAAGATCTCTCTCCAATTCTCACTAAAGTGCTCACATTGAGCTTTCACTTCTTACTAACGTGTTCAAGCTGATATTCGCCTTATAAGGCACAGTGTGAAATATAATATTGCATATTGTCATTTACCCAGTATGGGAGGTCACCCTAAAATATAGAACATAAGTAACATTCCTGTCATTCCGGAATATATCAGAACATTCCTGAAATTTCCAGAACATTTTCAACAGATAAACTTCATTTTAATACGTTATACACCCTTTACCTAAAAACGAAAAAATACAAACAAATAGAACTAGCACACGCACACACACACACAGAGGCTGATATGTGGTCGTGGAGATAAACTGTCACGAAGGGATCTACGGGTTCAGTTTTATTCATGAATAAATACGACTTTCCCACCACTTACCAGCAGATCTTAAACGACAAATAACAGTATCTTAATGAACAACTCGGTCATGGTGTTTAGAGCAAACATACAGAGGAGAAAGCACTGAGATGATATTTGCCAAGCAGCCGCACTAGGTACCGGTACATAAAATTTTCTTAAAAATATTCTCATAGCCCTGTTCTGTTCCCTTCTAAAAAATAAGGTAAAATTAAGCTGAAGTAGAAGGAAGGGATGGATACCACAGAGATTACAGCATTTTATGGTAGATTGAGAGAGCTCTACCTAATCCAGAGGAACGGCTGCGCCATTATTTCAAAATTACTCGTGTCTTATGAAAACAAAACACCGCATGTACTATGCACAAATAGATTGTACTCCAAGGTAGACAGAAATGTAATTGTACTACTGTAGTAGGCGTGGGCTTCGTGTCTATCTTGGCTACAATAATGCATTCACTATGCTGTTTGTAGTAGCTTACCCGCACACCTAATGTTTTATTCATTATTATACCTACTCCTAAATTACCCCTATTTGATTTTGTATTTATAACCCTGTAGCCACCTCACCAAAAGTCTTGTTCCTCCTGCCACCGAACTTCATTAATTCCCACCATATCTAACTTTAACCTATCCATTTCCCTTTTTAAATTTTCTAACCTACCTGCCCGATTAAGGCATCTGACATTCCACGCACCGATCCGTAGAAAGCCAGTTTTGTTTCTCCTGATAACGACGTCCTCTTGAGTAGTCCCCGCCCGGAGATCCAAATGGGGGACTATTTTACCTCCGGAATATTTTACCCAAGAGGACGCCATCATCATTTAACCATACAATAAAGCTGAATGCCCTTGGGAATAATTACAGCTGTAGTTTCCCCTTGCTTTCAGCCGTTCGCAGTACCAGCACAACAAGGCCGTTTTGGTTAGTGTTACATGGGCAGATGAGTCAATCATCCAGACTGTTGCCCCTGCAACTACTGAAAAGGCTGCTGCCCCTCTTCAGGAACCATCGTTTAAATTACGAAAAAATTGTTGAGAGTGGTAACAAATGACTCGGTTTTTACCAACATCGAGAATCGATGTACTGTATTTGACATCGATGTTACGATCTTTCAGTGACTTGAGTATCGATAATATTGAAACACACATATATATTTATCAACGAACATTCCTAGTTTGGTGCACTTCTCGAAGCCGCAATCGATGCGTTGCTAACATGCACGTGGCAACGCTGAGTTACCATTCACTGAGAGCGTCAAATAAGAAGTAGTTTTTATCAAACTGTAGAGCAGTACAGTGCTACGTCAGCATAACAAACTGACATCCCGACCTTGTGACATAGCAATTTGTTTCCGTACGACACGTGTTGTATAAGATTTATGTTCTGCGTAAGGTACAGCGTGTTATTCGTTAATACACTTTGGGGATATGAGGCTTACCGTAAGTTTTCGTATCGTTTGTTGGTCACGGAAAGTTCTTAATACGACACAACACTATTATGTGTACAACAAAATTTGTTTGAACGCCGTTACAATATCAGCCTCAAAGTGGACATAATCCACTTGCCTTCTGACAGGATGGCAACATTTCTACGAGTGAGCGGGAAAGAGGAGCTAAAGTACCCACTTAAAAAGTCCAACAATTCAAAGCAAATTTATAAAAAATTAGCACAGGATCAACATCGTCGGCTACACCGTCGAAGTACTAGAGTTATTTCAATTTTTGGTTGTATTCGTGTACGCAATGCTTCTTATGTATTGCGAAATAAAAATTAACACAGTGGGTGTGGCAGCAAACTCTTATTCGGAAGAGAGAAACATTCCTAACATCCTTTTGATCACCTTCATCAATATTTTCCTTGGCTGTTTCATTAATTTAGTTAAAAAGACCTGGACCTATTCCGCCCTAGTTTACTTGAATACTATATTCATAACTTGAATGCAGCAGGGTCTTTACCCTCGAATTTCTGTTGGTTCTGCTACGGGAAACAATGAGACAGTATTCTTCTCATAACTGAAATGAATCAAATACCAATGGCTTTTTGAAAATACGTCTTTATTATGTAGTTTTGAAGCTGAAACTACGAAAATTGGTATTTGTTTCTCAGTAAGAAATAAAATATTGCGAGACTCAACATTTTTGGAAATTCAACTACTAGGGCATAAAATAGTGAGTGAAAGGTTTGTTTTAGTAAATCATTATTAAAAAGCTACGAAAACATTTTTAGAGCTACATCTATAAAAATTGGTATTTGACTTCACGGTTAGAAATAAAAATACGTGTTTCAGTGTTCTTGAAGACCCTGCCTCCTAAGGGATTGAAATATGGCATAAACAGTTTTCATCTACATCTACATCTACATTTATACTCCACAAGCCACCCAACGGTGTGTGGCGGAGGGCACTTTACGTGCCACTGTCATTACCTCCCTTTTCTTTTCCAGTCGCGTATAGTTCGCGGGAAGAACGACTGCCGGAAAGCCTCCGTGCGCGCTCGAATCCCTCTAATTTTACATTCGTGATCTCCTCGGGAGGTATAAGTAGGGGGAAGCAATATATTCGATACCTCATCCAGAAACGCACCCTCTCGAAACCTGGACAGCAAGCTACACCGCGATGCAGAGCGCCTCTTGCAGAGTCTGCCACTTGAGTTTGCTAAACATCTCCGTAACGCTATCACGGTTACCAAATATCCCTGTGACGAAACGCGCCGCTCTTCTTTGGATCTTCTCTATCTCCTCCGTCAACCCCACCTGGTACGGATCCCACACTGATGAGCAATACTCAAGTATAGGTCGAACGAGTGTTTTGTAAGCCACCTCCTTTGTTGATCGACTACATTTTCTAAGGACTCTCCCAATGAATCTCAACCTGGTACCCGCCTTACCAACAATTAATTTTATATGATCATTCCACTTCAGATCGTTCCGCACGCATACTCCCAGATATTTTACAGAAGTAACTACTACCAGTGTTTGTTCCGCTATCGTATAATCATACAATAAAGGATCCTTCTTTCTATGTATTCGCAATACATTACATTTGTAATGTAAGGGTCAGTTGCCACTCACTGCACCAAGTGACTATCCGCTGCAGATCTTCCTGCATTTCGCTACAATTTTCTAATGCTGCAACTTCTCTGTATACTACAGCATCATCCGCGAAAAGCCGCATGGAACTTCCGACACTATCTACTAGATCATTTATATATATTGCGAAAAGCAATGGTCCCATAACACTCCCCTGTGGCACGCCAGAGGTTACTTTAACGTCTGTAGACGTCTCTCCATTGATAACAACATGCTGTGTACTGTTTGCTAAAAACTCTTCAATCCAGCCACACAGCTGGTCTGATATTCGGTAGGCTCTTACTTTGTTTATCAGGCGACAGTGCGGAACTGTATCAAACGCCTTCCGCAAGTCAAGGAAAATGGCATCTACCTGGGAGCCTGTATCTAATATTTTCTGGGTCTCATGAACAAATAAAGCGAGTTGGGTCTCACACGATCGCTGTTTCCGGAATCCATGTTGATTCCTACAGAGTAGATTCTGGGTTTCCAAAAACGACATGATACTCGAGCAAAAAACATGTTTTATGAAATTATTTCACTATGAAAGCATTTTCAAAGCTAAGTCTATGGAAATTTGTATTTGGATTCTCCGTTGGAAAAATACGTGTTTCACTTTTTTTGGAGATCAACCCCTAAGGAGGTGAAATAGGGAATGAAAAATCTTAAGAAAATATTTATTTATATTTAAAAAAATTTAAACTAAAGCTATGGAAAATTTTATTTGACTACTCGGTTAGGTAAAAGAAATATCCGTTAGGGGATGAAAGTTTCTATCGAAATACAACAAGAACGCGCTACCAGCATCACTTTTTGCTCAGAATTGCATTCTCAAAAGGCCATGCTGCTGTATCCTTAATTCTCGTGAAAAGTTTAGGTGTTCCAATTTCTTAAAAACACAGAAATTCAATTAAAGAAAAGCAAACAAAAAATCTGTTCACGTCATACAGTCTAGGCGAGCAAACAGCGGCCGCTGAAAGCTAATGTTTACACAGAGGTGACAACAGTCATTAGATAGCGGTATGAAGATATATACGTGGCGTTGGTATCGCGTACACAAGGTATAAAACGGCGGTGTATTGGCGAAGCTGCCACTTGTACTCATGGGACCCGTGTGAAGAGGTTCCCGAAGTGATTATGACCGCACGACGGGAACTAACAGAACGGTAGTTGCAGCTAGACGGGAAGGTAATTCCATTTCGGAAATCGTGTTCCGATGTCCAGTGTCAAGAGTGTGCCGAGAACATCAAATTCCTGGTATTACCTCTCACCACTTAATGACCGAGAGCAGCAGCGTTTGCGTAGAGTTGTCAGTTCTAACATGCTAACAGACAGGCAGCACTGCGTGGAGTAACCTCACAAATCCAAGTGGGACGTACGACGGACGTGTCCGTTAGGGCAGTGCGACTAAAGCTGGCGGTAGTGAGCCGTGGCACCAGACGACCGACGCAGATCCATTTGCTAACAGTCTAACATGCTGCGTGGTGTCTGTTTGTTCTAAGTCGTGTCTCCCTACCACTTTCGCGCAACTACACCCTGAGCGTGTTTTTTAGGGAATTGACTAGTTTGAACCTGGGACCTGTTGCTGGTAAGGAGGCGCCAGACCACACATGACATGTAGAGTTCAGAAGAGTTCAGTGAGACTAGCGATGATATAACCAAATACTTAATGATTTCAGCGTCAGCTCCACTGCACTCGCTGTAAAAGAATCTTAATACTAACTAAATTTAGTGGAAGGGGTTCAAGGCTTTCCTATTTTTAGTTAGCTGGTAAAATAACGTCGAAAAAGCAGTTAAGTTTACCGTTGGAAATTTTATTCTACTCACAAAGCATTGTTTATAAATTGCACTATTGATAAAAGGAAATGTTTTAATACAGGATGGTAAAAACCAACTACGTTCAACAAAAATGTGAACAAATATTCCCTGAATGGGTTTCCAAGTTCTACAATGGATCGAAGCATGACCTGTGCCATATCACATCTATAATCTAGGTTTAAATTAAGTTTCACAAAAGAGAAAACTATCAAAATGGTCTACAGTGACCCTCAATTATCTTTAATTACTTATCTAACTTGTCGTAAATTACAGTGGCTGATGTGGCTTCTCAATAACTATATAACAGAAAAATCATGGCGTTTCAGATTTTTACTTCAAGTGGCAAATGTGAACACCATGAGCTTTAATTGACGATCGACACTAGTATTACGCAAAAAGGGGGTGTAACAGATGAGACTTGTGCAGTTCTGAGTGAAGCTTTATGCGCTGTTATGTGGCATCGCGTGCGTTCATTACCTTGTCGGTGTTCGTCAGGGGGCGGCGAGCAGCACAGCTCCGCTCACCTCGCCGTCTCGGAAGCAACTCTCTCCTAACTTCTCCTTACTACAATTTACCGAAGTTGGTTTAAAAAAAACTATCTGGCTGTGTTTTCATCTGACCAATCAGGGTCTCAATGTTAACCTTAAGCTCCGCCTACAAAAATTCTGTCTATCCAATGAGAAACGTTATACTTTTCGTGGTGGGGCAATGTTTTTAAAGTTTGCAACGTAACAGAGACGGGAAAAAGTCTCACGCTAAAACTTGCAGCTGGTGTGGTCCTTTTAATATTATCGTAAGATTTATACTGTTCTTCTGGAGGGCTCTAGCTTTTAACATGGGCTGGGGGGTGGTCCTGGTGGTTAGCTGGCGACGTGGGTGTCCATCCCTAATCGTAGGGCCTTCCAGCTTAACACGGTTCTGCTCTCGACTTCTGTTCTCGTTTCTCCCCTCGCGATTTATTCGGAGCTATGTGACATACTACTGGATTTGCTTATCATGTCAGGGTTTTCATGGAAGGTGTTGGATTTGCCTGACACCTTACAACAGTACGTCATCGTCTGCATCGACTCTCCTGGACTCATGACCATGTCGGATGGAGACGACTGGGAAACAGTGGTCTGGTCAGATGAGTCCCGATTTCAGTTCGTAAGAGCTGACGGTAGGGTTCGAGTGGACCCAAGTTGTCAAGAACACAGTGTTCAAGATTATGGTGGCTCTGTAATGGTGTGGGCTATGTTTACATGGAATGGACTGGGCCCTCTGGTTGGTTCAAATGGCTCTGAGCATTATGGGACTTAACATCTATGGTCATCAGTCCCCTAGAACTTAGAACTACTTAAGCCTAAGTAACCTAACGACATCACACAACACCCAGTCATCACGAGGCAGAGAAAAATCCCTGACCCCGCCGGGAATCGAACCCGGGAACCCGGGCGTGGGAAGAGGCATTCTGGTTCTAGTCAAACGATCACTGACGGTACATGGTTATGTTCGACTACTTGTAGGCCACATGCAACCGTTCATGGATTTCATGTTCCCAAACAACGAAGGAAGTTTTCTGGATGACAATGCGCCTTGTCAGAACATTCTCGGTAGCTCAGTCACTTGATTTGGCCATCCAGATAGCCCGACATGAATCTCACCGAACATTTTTGGGACAGAATCGAGAGGTCACTTGGTGCACAACATCCTGCACTGGAAACACTTATGCAGTTATGGTCGGCTCTGTGGCTCAACATTTCTGCAGTGGACTCCCAACGACTTGCTGAGTCCTTGTCACGTTAAGATGCTGACCTGCGCCGCGTGAGGTCCGACACTGAGTTAAAAGGCATCCTCAGTGTAAATGCACATGTTGGCCAAACCGCTGATTGTGCTGTTGTTCTTCACCACGAACGGCACCCACGCAGTGTCCTCAAGACATTGCAAGTGTCAACTGTTCTCAGAAAAGTGTTATTTGCAGTTGAGAGTGGATTATGTCGAAGCTACATGAATTCGAACCTGGGAAAATTGTTGGTGCTCTTACGGTGACTCATTCCGTAACGAAGACAGCCGAAGTGTTTTCAAGAGGCACCGTGTCCAAGTTTTATGCCGCATGTAGGGAAAGCGGAAAAACGTCATCCCCTAACACACAACACTGACGAAAGTTGTGTCGAGTGATCGTGACGGACAGTCACGAAAGAGGACTGTAACGAAAAATAAAGACTACGACAGATGCAAAAGTCACTGCAGCACTGAATGTTGCACTCAAAAACACTATAGGCACCAAAACAAGAAGGAGGGAGCTCCACAACCAAGGAAATGCTGGGAGAGCTAAATTCCAAAACTACTCATCAATGATGTAAAATTCCCGTAACAGGAAAAGATGGTGCCGTAAGGCCTGGACTATGGAATAGTGGAAGAATGTAATTTGGTTGGATCAGTTTTCTTTCAAACTGTTCACAACTTCTGGCAGAGTTTACGTACCAAGAGCGAAACACGGCAATGGTTCAGTGATGGTTTGGGCTTCCATATCGTGGTGTTCCACACGCCCAATGGTTACTCTGCAAGGTCACATTACTGCCAAGGACTATGTGACCCTTTTGGCTGAACAAGTCCACCCTGTGGTACAATGTTTGTTCCCAAATGGTAATACTGCGTTCCAGGACGGCAGGGCCCCTGTTCCCACAGCTCGCATCGGCCCGAACTGGTTTTGTGAGTACGAGAATGAAATGTTGGGTCTCCCTTGGACACCGCAGTCTCCAGATCTCAATATTATTGAGGCTTTGAGGGTACTTTGGAGAGAAGGTTGCTTGATCGCTATCCACTTCCATCATCGTTATCTGAATTTACCGCTATTTTGCAAGGAAGAATAGTATAAGACTCCCTTGAAAACTACACGTGACCCATGTTTATCCATTCCGAGACGACTAGAAGCTGTTTTGAATGCGAACAGTTTTCATACAACCAATTAGGCATGCTAATGTGTTGTGTTTTTGGTGTTTCCATGTTTTCATCCACACCGTTTACATACTCTGCAAGCCATCGTACGGTGCATGCCGCTGTATACGTTATACCACTACAAGTCACTTCATATCTTGCGGGCCGCAGTGGCCGAGCGGTTCTAGGCGCTACAGTCTGGAACCGCGCGACAGCTACGGTCGCAGGTTCGAATCCTGCCTCGGGCATGGATGTGTGTGATGCTCTTAGGTTAGTTAGGTTTAAGTAGTTCTAAGTTCTAGGGGACTGATGACCTCAGAAGTTAAGTCCCATAGTGCTCAGAGCCATTTGGACCCATTTTTGAACTTCCTTTCTTGTTCCTCTCGCAAACAGAGCGAGAGAAAAACGACTGCGTGCATGCCTGTGTGCAAGCCCCAATTTATCTGATCTTCATGGTTCTTACGCGAAATGTACCCTGGAAGAAACGGAACTGTTCTGCAGTAATCTTCAAATACCGGTCCTCTAAATTGTTCTAAATGTTTCATGAGAAGAACGTCGTCTTCCCACCAGGAATTTCCATATTCACGAGTTGATCGAACCTGTTGGTAACAAATGTAGCATCACGCCTCTGAATTGCTTTGATGTCTTCCTTTAATTCGGTCGGATGGGATGCTTAACACTCGACCCGCACTCGAGAATAGGTTGCACTATTGCTGTATAAGCGTTCTCTACGTTATAGAAGAGAGATGATCCCAATAGTCCTAAAACTGTGGCAAATCCATTGACTTGCAAGGAACTCTCTGAAGCTAGCGATCATCACATGTCACTAGAGATTATCGAAAACATCTGATCTCAATCACAGGTGGTACAGAACGCTTATTGGTACCTAGTTACATATCGGGATATATGATGGTGTCTATTCGATTTAAACCAGGAGTCTAAATGACAGTCGCTAAACCCATGTAAATTCTGAGTGCTCTTGAAGATGACTACACAGTGCGAGTGCTAAACGTCATACAGGGTGTGCAGCTCTTTGATTTTGCATTGTCTTTTATTGAGAGTGTCATTTATAACAACTGGCGCGGTGATTTTCGCGTCTTTGGCATTTTGGTCAATCTTTGTGGTTCACGTAACAGAGAATTTAAAAAGCGCCCGGAGCCACCGTTCCAAATACCGCCCGGATGTGCTACGTAGACAGTATACTACATGCCCGATCATTCCACGGGTGTACTGCCGGTCCATAGTGTCCAACGGGCACAATATTTCGGCGATCAGACACGTCGCCATCGTCAGGTGCGCTGACGAACTGAGCTCCTGGGGGCGGGCCACGTCTTCGCGACCGCCGGCGCGCGGGCGCGGACGGCGAAGAGAGCGACTCGCGGGGGGAGGGGATTTAAATCGGCCGCCCGCCCCCAGGAGCTCCCATGACGATCTTCGACGACTAAGTCGAAGAGAAAAATCCCAATACCCATTCCCAAATCCTACTCCTACCCAAAATGCTACAATTATCTCGCCAAACCTCAGGCAAGTACCAGACCCACACAGAACAAACATCACAACTCACAGACATCAAAAAAGTACAGAAATAATCACACACACAAGTACACAGGGGAGTAAAAGCCGAAAGGCTACAAACTCCCCCTCACACTTCCCCAAAGAGGGGAAAGTATTAGATGTAAGCAGCAACCCAGGAGCTCAGTTCGTCAGCGCACCTGACGATGGTGACGTGTCTGATCGCCGAAATATTGTGCCCGTTGGACACTACGGACCGGCAGTAAACCCGTGGACTGTTCGAGCAACAAATACGCCGGGAGAAGCTGAAGAATCACAGTATACTACATCTTTGCTGCACATAAACAAACAAATGGAAACCCTTCAACATTCCAAATTTTGTTGAATATAGAGACGTGCGCGATAAAACGTTGTTTCCGGAACGAGGAGGTACGCCAGCCCTAGATCGAATCCTCCTCTTGGATTAGCAACGGCCGGCCGCGGTGGCCGAGCGGTTCTAGCCGCTTCAGACCGGAACCGCGCGACTGCTACGGCCGTAGGTTCGAATCCTGTCTCGGGCATGGATGTGTGTGATGTCCTCAGGTTAGTTAGGTGTAAATAGTTCTAAGTACTCAGAGCCATTTGAACCATTTGATTAGCAACGAGGTTGGAGTGACAGCCAGAGTGGAAGTGGTTTTTAGGCGGTTTCCCATATCCCTCTTGGTAAATGTCGGTCTAGTACCCCAAGCCCGCCTCGGTTACACAATTCGTAAACATTTAGACAACTTTAGCTCACATTCACATAATAACACTACACGCAGACAGCTGGGGTACACATATCCCGTGCCGGGGCTAACAGGGTGGCGACAGGAAGGTCATGATTCCACCCCTTAAACTAACCACGCCAAATCCATAAATAACCATGTCCTCCCTACGCCCATGCAGGGAGAGAGCACAAGAAGAAGCAGAAACTGAATAGCGAACATCTCTGGTGCGGCCATTTCATGATATCCCACCATCTTTGAAACTTGTAAGGAAACTGGAAAAACCAAAGACAAATCAGACTGCAGGAGCCACGCTCAAGTTAGATGTAACACAGATTATTGTACTCCAATAAAAACAGGAAAAGAGATTATAACAGTAAGATTAGCAAGTAGCGCAACAGGAGGATTTATTCTCAGTTGCAAGGAGTGCCGCAGAGCGAGTTGCTGTAGCGACCTTAGAGAGCTGGCACAGTTGTTAGGCCACTGGACTTATATCTGGGAGAAGCGGGTTGCAGATCCTAGGGTGATGAATCTAATTTAGATTTTTCAGTGGTTTCCGTAGCTCCCCTTTGATGGCTGATTCTTTATCTTACCGCCGCGCGGGATTAGCCGAGCGGTCCAAGGCGCTGCAGTCATGGACTGTGCGGCTGGTTCCGGCGGAAGTACGAGTCCTCCCTTGGGCATGTGTGTGTGTGTTTGTCCTTAGGATAATTTAGGTTAAGTAGTGTGTAAGCGTAGGGACTGATGACCTTAGCAGTTAAGTCCCATAAGATTTCACACACACATATTTTCTATCTCACCCTAGGCGACGTGCGCTAGTATTTCAGCTTCTTATATCTTCGACTTTGATTGAAAGTTAAATTCGAACCTTCCTTCCTTTCTCTACGAACATTGCAGCGAATAGGTTGGGGTTTCCAAGAAAATTCATTCTAAAACAGTATAATAGCCCAGCATATTATTACTGCAAGATTTTTAGATGTGAAGGATCGCAGCCGGCCGGTGGTGGCCGAGCGGTTTTAAGCGCTACAGTCTGGAACCGCGCGACCGCTACGGTCGCAGGTTCGAATCCTGCCGCGGGCATGGATGTGAGTAATGTCCTTAGGCTAGTTAGGTTTAAGTAGTTCTAAGTTCCAGGGGACTGATGACCTCAGAAGTTAAGTCCCATAGTGCTCAGAGCCATTTGAACCATTTTGAAGGATCGCATTTTATGGTTCCATGGAATGAAATGTCACACTGGATCAGTGGTTCCAACCTGGGAGTAATTACCTCCTGAGGGGCAAAATGAAATTTTCTGACGGGCAAAAACTAAACGATTCGATTCTGTTTCAGTCACGAAACTAAATTACTTTCAAAAGATCATTACCATTACCAAAATATTGATTATGTAAGTTATCAACAATAACTTTTTCTCAGTTTGCAGCATTAATGCGGAGGAGGTCACAGGTTCGTCACTTAGTCCACCCACTTCACACATATGAAGCGCTCTCTCCCGTACATCGCTGATGATAAAAGTGAAACATATATGTAACAAATACTAAATATCTCAAGAAAATGTCCTCTCCAAGTTGTAGATAGTATCTGCAGTAATCCAGAAATTGCTTCATTACTTCCTTCGAAACAGATAAATGGATTAATTGACAGCATGACACAGCAGTAACTACGTAAGGACTCCTATAGTGCTGTTCACAGTTTTATTATTATTATTAGAGTGGTAGACAAAAAGCATTAACAAGCTGAAGTCGTCCAATTTCTGCCAGTTCAGAAGTAAGGGGTGCAGCAATGAAGTGATTTAAGAACTGTATGTATAGTGATCACATCTGAACTTGTTTGGTTTTAAAAGTGGTTGCAGTAGATTAGATGAGATTAGTTTTTCGTTCCATAGATCCGCGCTGAGAAGATCCTCGTGGATGTGGAACATGCAGTCTGCAGGTCACGCAAGCGCCGCAATGGGGACGAGTAACGCAGGCTGACCATTTTCTGTAACAAGTGTGTACCTACCCTCCCTGTGGATAGTTAACTTTGTTTTCTGACGAGGAGTTGAGGATGGCCCTTGCGATGCACCACGAACTCCTTCGTCAATCATTCTAACACACACGCACAGACATAGAAACTGGATGTCATTCATCTTCCATCATTCTAAAAATAAAAGTGTTGCAAGAAAAGTTTTTCATTCTACAGTTTAGTTAGGTGCTAAAGTTGGTGATAATGTGCGGCATGTTGGTGGGGGGGGGGGGGGGGAGCAGAAGTCAAGGAGGGGGGGGGGGGGATACTAGTTAATGTCTAACTGCACCCAGGGCAGGGGTAATGGCCTAAGAAACGTTGCGGACCACTGCACTGAATGATACGCATTCATACAGACGTGTGGAATCGCCTGATGGGATACGATTCGCATTGACCAGCGTGTTTTGTGAAAATAGTGAAATTCAGTGAAGCTGTTTATCTAGACTTTCATTCGGCCCATTATTTTTGGTAGAGGGTACAATGAGCACTGTAATTCACGAAAAAAAAAAAACACTAACACGCCCCCCACTTTATAGCAAGAATTTGGAACACACGGAGTTTAAGATGTGTTGTCTACGCAGGAACGGGAGTCTTACGTTCTTCAGTTTGAGAGTTGTCACTTCTTGCTAGGGAATAAGTAAATACGCTCGTGTCGCACTTGGTTAAGAAAATCTTCCTCTCTTAGCACCCCTTTCACTGGTAACAAACAGTCACGATACAGCACACGTAGAGTCACTTATTCTTTCCACTACGATCATTCTATCGCAATATTTGCACCTGTCTATCATCAGGAGATTTAATAAGATGCTCTGTCATGATCAGATCTGACAATATGCTCATTTTGGCGACGATCTGTTCGTTTTAAAATTATCGATGTTGCAATAGCTAGTCTGTTGTACATGTTTATCGGAAGGCCTTTGGCGTCTGATCGAAAACGGAATTCCCACATTCCTTTAATATTAGATAAGCAGATATTAAGCCACGTAACTGAACGCAAGGCCGACAACAGCAAGGTCGAAGACAGCTACGTTACAGCTTAGCAGATTTGCTGAAATATTAGGCGAGACAGACACCTAGTTAACTGTACAAGAGAATCTTAAAAGCAAAACAGTGGGATTAACACTGGCTACTAACAGTGGCTATTTATGGCCACTTAAAGAGCCTCAATAAATTGCGACCCACAAATTTTAGAAAACAGGAATAATGGGGAAAAAGATATAAAATCCTTTGAAGAATCCTGGAACTGCAAACAGATACAAGTGACTGCTTCATATTTAGAAGGAACAATGAACCTAACAGAAATATCCCTGAATAGTCACCTCCCACCCATCCCTGTTCCGTCGGCGTTCGTAATCTTAGTTTTATTCCTGCTATCAGTCCACGTATAAACTTTTACCAGTTGCCTGTAGCTGGATATAGCATGCACTGCTTGTATGTAATTTTTTCCTTTATTTCAATTGCTTTCCACATTCTCTTGACAAGTACATGCTTTGTTTTTTACGCCTGTGAAAAAAAAGGGGGAACAAAGATCACCGTAACAAATTTTTCAGTATTTCAGAAACAAAAAGAATAACGATAAATGGATCACTGTCCCTCAAAGGCTAAGAAAGCATAAATATATCACACTAAGACATTCGAAATGGAAAAAAAACTCAAAACAAAAATCTAACACTTTCAAGGTTTTCAAGAAGAGGTAAAAATGAATTAAGATGAATCTCCACTGAAATGTGCAAAAGACAGTAGGTCGATATAATTAAAAATAAATGTGAATAAAGGAAAAATAAAATGAGCCAATAGAATAAAACATGACTAACAGGACTATGTGTCTCTAAGTTGGCTGGGTTCTAATCAAGAACTGCTATTATGTAACTAACCCAACAGGGTCAAGTATCAACAGATAGTTCAAAAACGTTATATTAGTAACTGTCCCCGAAACGAGATCCTTCACATGTTGGGAAAGTAACAACAAATATAAATCAAATATAGTAATGTTATGTCGAGAATCCCAGGCTGGTACAAAGTTTTAACTAGTTACATGTAATCAGTGTTGTGTTGCTCCTATCTAAAAGTGTAATACATTCGCCGGGCGGATTCGTGCCGGGGACCGCACGTCTAACCGGGCGGGCTAAGAAAGCATTATTTATTTGGAAATTAAAGAGCAATGAAAGCTTCGAAAGAAAATGGTTGTTGTGCTCGCCTTCCAAAAACTCGATTTTTTTTTCATGCTGCTAATTTAACCCTTCTGATGTAAATCTATGCTCTCCGAGTGGATGTAATGATTGGATGCACATTAATCACGTAATTTTAACACATGAAAATAGCCCAGCACATAGGCACTCTGTGGTGACTTATCTGGCACGAAGTAAAGCGGCTCGTAGAATAGATATAGACTTATTGTCTCAACATAAAAAAGAAGTGAATTACTGGAGAAATGTACGCAAACGGATTGCAGCTGCTGTAAAAATTTTGGCATCGAGAGGACTTCTATTTAACGGTGTCAATGAAATCCTAGGATCTCCCGACAATGGAAATTATTTCGGATGTGTGGAATTATTGAGTGAATTCGATCCATTTCTTGCAGATCGCTTACAAAAATTTTGGAATTCTGAAAGAGGTAACACTTCTTATTTATCAGCGAATATCTGTAATGAGTTTCTCGACGTAAATGGAGAACAGGTCCTAAAAAAGTTATAAATGAAGTTACATCAGCAAAATATTTTTCCATTAGCGTTGACAGTACGCCCGATCTCTCTTATGCTGAGCAGCTAGATTTTATAATTCGGTACGTAAAAGACCGTGGTCCTGTTGAAAGGTTCCTGAAATTTATACCTGTTAAAGACCATAAATCTGAGTATTTAGCGGAAACCATCTTGAATTTTTTTAGAAAATCATGATATTCCTAAAAAAATAGCAGAGGAGAAAGCTACGAAATTGCTTCAAATATGTCGGGGAAGTATACTGGTCTACAAGCAAGAATCAAGGACAAATGTGAATGTCCACTTCTGTACCATGTGCGAGACATTCACTAAACTTAGTAGCTGCTGGCTGTGTATCAGGGGCAATAGAGTTTTTTGAAAAGATTCAGAAAGTGTACAACTTTTGTCGAACTCTAACCACCGGTGGAATATATTGACAGAACATTTGGTTTCAAAACAAATTGTTAAAAATCTTTCAGAAACCAGATGGTCAGCCCGAGCTGATGCAGTAAGTGCCTTGCATGAAGGTCATTAACAAATAGAGACTTTGATGTCCATCGCAGTAGATACAGAACAGGCAAGAGAAACTAGAGGCGAAGCCCTTAGTCTGTCCAGAAAAATGGGAAAGGTAGAATTTATTATTCTAATGGAAATTCGGAGCTGGATATCCGAAAGAATAGACAAAACAAGTAATTAACTTCAGGAAGAAACAATAACACTGCACATTGCAACTAATTTGTTCGCCTCACTTGTGATTTTATCATCAACCTCAGGGATACATTTTATGAGTTCGAATCGTGCGCCAAAGACACAAAACCCGGAATCTGATTACAAGGACCTACCTCAAAGAACAAAACGTAGAAGCTCACGCCAGAGATTTTTCGATGCCTCTGCACCGTCAGTCCAACTGGATAGAAAAGAGAAATTCAAATTAGAAACCTTTCTTCCGATATCTGATAACCTGAGCGTTCATCTAAAACAGCGATTAAGTTCGTATGAGAACATTAGTCAAGGTCTTGGTTCATTTTATCGCTTGAAAACTCAGAATTCCGAAGGCCTGAGTCGAAGTTTCAAAGAATATGCTGAAATTTATTATGAAGACGTTAACGAGCAAGAGATGGAAACTGAACGTCTGCATTTAACAGAATACTTGAAAATAGATTTAAGTGTCAGGAAGTCGTTTCTGAAAGTATTTGTATGGAGGGTAGCCATGTATGGAAGTGAAATATGGACGTTAAATAGTTTGGACAAGAAGAGAATAGAAGATTTCGAAAAGTGGTGCTACAGAAGAATGCTGAAGATTAAATGGGTAGATCACATAACTAATGATGAACTATTGAACGGAATTGGGGAGAAGAGGAGTATGTGGCACAACTTGACAAAAAGAAGGGACCGGTTAGTAGGACATATTCTGAGGCATCAAGGGATCACAAATTTAGCATTGGAGGGCAGCGTGGAGGGTAAAAATCGTAGAGGGAGACCAAGAGATGAATACACTAAGCAGATTCAGAAGGATGTAGGTTGCAATAAGTACTGGGAGATGAAGAAGCTTGCACAGGATTGGGTAGCATGGAGAGCTGCATCAAACCAGTCTCAGGACTGAAGACCACGACAACAACAACTTGAAAATTGTTCACAGTAAAAATGGGGGAACTAATAGTATATTGGAAATATATCACCTTTTGAAAGAAAACAAAATTGAAAACATTTCCAAATGTAGAAATCGCATTGAGAATCTTTTTAAGCATGGCGGTAACCAACTGCAGTGCGCAACGCATCTTCTCCAAACTGAAAAAATTAAAAATGAACTAAGAAGTACAATGCTGATAGGTGTCATGCATAATTTTGGTACCTGAATTTTTGGTAACTGGATCCATTGTGAGCGAGCAGCGATGTTGTAAGCTGTTTCGCAGAAGTTAAGTGAGTATCTTTGAGCTGTGCAAGGGCGCAGTGGAGCAGACAACGTTTATCTTTGGTTTAGTCGAGGTTCAACTGTGTTAGAGTTAGGCTGATAATATTAAGCAGTGTTAGTGAGGAAGCTATGGAAATATTATGATTCAAATTTATTGCCTCAGTTTATCATTTTGTTCAATTGACATGATTGTGAAACTGATTTGGAGGAAGAAACCTAATGGAACCTCAAGTAAATACAATAATGACGTTACTTTTTCTTTCACTATTGCTGTGCCATCGGACTAACTTGGTTATTGTAGTGAAAGTTGTTAGATTTGAGAGATAGGAAAGTGTATTGCTTGGGATGTTAAGAAGTTCATTCATTTTAAAATCTGCCTTGAGTTCTTTTCTGAATACACAAGAAAAGAACATAGTGGTGTCATTTTTGCGCATATTTCATTTTCTTACCAACCTTTCTCTTACGATTCTTTTTAATGAATTATCCAGCTAAGTGTGTTCGATTTGCAATTGACAGAGAACTCATTGCACCTCTCGAGTTTCTCTATGTAGATACAGTAATTTGCAGCATTAGCATAGCGGCGGGCAAGGCAGGGCAGTACTGCAACGCGTTATCTAGATTAGCGCAAAATAGAGGAAAGGAGAAACGATTATGATTTCTTTTATTTATTCAATCAGGGCCAACTTGTGATACAACCTTGCAAAGACAATTACTCTGGGTTTCATGTCCAAGTTAATAATTCAGGCAGTTTATACTGTTCAAAATTCTCGCAGTCAGACTGCTAACTTTTACATTATGAAAGACTTGCATTACGACAAGAAGATAGTACTACAACGCATCTTTGCTTTCACATTACGACAGTTGATTTATCATCACAGCCCAGTTTACAGCTAGAAATGGTATTCTGCAGCTTACATTAATTATTTATTTAAATAACTTTCAGTACTTCAAGAGAGATTAACCAGTTTATCGTTGAGGTCCGTAGAATGTGATATGCTCAAAAATACAGATTTTGAAGAAGTGATTAACGATTTTGCCCATCTCAAAGCTAGGAGGGTACCTCTTCAATCGACACACATTTATAAGCACTAACCTGCGAATGCTAAAAGAGTTACTTCTGTGGATTATATTTTATTATCTATTCATTTAATGTGGCTGTAAAGAAATAAAAATATATCTAGAACCTCGACTATCTGCTTTCATTGTCTATTCTAACAAAATAGCGCTCTGTCAAGGTCATAGGGATCCGATTATTCTATGTACGCAGGGCCTCCAATTGGTGAAAGACGGCCTTGCCGGTGTCGGCGGATAAATACGATATTGCAGTGGCTGTGTTATTTCAAATTACGATGCAAAGTCCCTGTGCTCGGATTGCCTAATGGAGCCGCCTCGGTAGCTCAGCGTGTTCGGTCAGAGGGTTAGCTGCCCTCCGTAATAAAAAAGAACTGACCAGTGATGAACTTGAATAAGCGTCATGGAACGTCCGCACAGAACGAACAAAATGAGATAAAAAAATGGCAAGACGACCGGTCGCGATAAGCGGGAAATCCCGGTTCGAGTCCCGGTCTGGCACAAATTTCCACTGTCTTAATTCCATTATATGGGTGATGGTTGTCCATATGCGCAATTCCGAATACATTTAATGAATTTCATAACGGCTGTAGTCGCTGCAGTGTCTGTTACTTTGGACATGCATACTTGTCGAAGTTTATGTTGCCGTCTGCTGGTTAGCAAACAGCGTTTACTTGCAGGACTGGGTGTCCAAAACAATGCACGGATTGATGACAGCCTCAGTCACTGCCTAAGGATGGAGAAGTTTTCTCAAAATTCCGCAGGTATTTTACACACACCGAATTAATCATAAGAACAACTCCGGAAAAGTTCATCCTGCAGCGCTGAGAAGAATGAAAGGCAGTTTGACATCTCACTGACAGATCTTAAGATAAGAGATGGCCATGGGTCTGGCAGCTTTGGTCATTTCGTTCTGAAGTATGTAATTAGTATTGGCTCAAGTGGCTTTGATTATGGATTCGTAAGTAATTTTTAACAATGACATGCCAACAAAATACAAAGAGTAAACATAATATTTATACATACGGGTAACGTTATTGCTTTCAGATTTAGTTTGACAAGGATAAATACATTGTGTCCAATGCTCTTGTTTAAACGAATTCGCAAAGAAGTTGGCCGATACAACTAAATTAATTTTACAGTTTATCAAGACCATTGCACTCACTTGCTCACTCTCGGTGTTCTTCAGAACCACTACGATTTTGTTGCCTTTCTGTTACATTCTTCATGCTTTAAAACTTGTCTGAGCAAAAGGTCAGGCTCTCTCCATAAAAAACTACACTGATCTTGCGAAGATGTTGGACTTAATATTTTCCGTTAAGTTGCATTGTACGGTAGAAATATATTGCAGGAAGGTATTTTATTACTAACCCCTACCCTACGTTACGTAGACAGCTCTGGATTATTTCGAACAGTGGTTCCCAACTTGGGGGGCGTTCCACTCTTGATTAGCGCTTGGAATATGTGAACACACAAATGTCTCCGCGGAAGCTCTAATTTCTCTTGTTTTATAAGATGGTCATTTGTCCCTTGTGTAGGTGGGAATAAAAAAAAATATTTTCCCGTGCTGAGGAAAAAGTTGGTGTTGTCTTTGGTTCGCCTATCCTTCAATATTTTCTGTGTTATGGTTACAATTTAAACTGTTCATGATTGTAATCCGTAGGTATTTAGTTGAAACGACAGCCGTTAACTTTGTATTATTGATCGTGTAACGGATTCGTTTTAATACTCATGTGGAGGACTTCGCCCTATTTACTGTTCAGGGTCAGTTGCCACTTTTGGCACCATACAGATATATTGTCTAGATCATTTTGCAGTTGCTTTCGATACTCTGATTCATAAGTAGACCGTGAATGACAGCATCATCTGCGATCAATCTAAGGGCTGCTCATATTCTGTCCTAAATGGTTTATACAGATTAGGAAAAGCGGAGGGCCTATAACACTTCCTTGCGGAATACCAGATATCACTTTACTTGACTTAACGTCAGTTACTACGAACTGCGACGATTCTGACGGGAAATCACGAATCCCGAAGCACAACTAAGACGATAGTGCATAGGCACGCAATTTATTCCGAAGTCGCTTGTGAGGAACAGTGTCAAAGCCTCCTGGAATTCTGTAAATATGGACTCAACTTGAGATCTGCCGATAGTCCGATTTACTTCATGTGAATAAAAAATCTAGATGCGTTTCAAAAGGACGAATGAGTTATTTCATAATGTTCGAACATAGTACATGTTCCAAAACCCTACAGGAAATTTATGGCAGTCATATGGGTCTACAATTCAGCACACTATTTCTGTTTCCTTTCTTTCGTATTGGTGTGATCTTTGCAACTTTCCAGTCATTACGTACGGATTTTTCGTCGAGCGAGCGGTTGTCTATGAGTGTTAAATGTCGAAGTATTACATCAGCATACTGCGAGAAGAACCTAACTGGTATATAAACAGGGCCGGAAGACTTACCTCTGTTAATAGACTTAAGTTACTTTCCTACCCAGGTGGTATCTATTTATAGTTATTCATGTTGGCAGCTGTTCTTGGTTCGAATTCTGGATTATTTACTGCATCTTCTTTGGAGAAGGACTTTCGTAAAACCGTCTTTAGCAATTCCGCTTTAGTGGCATTGTCATCAGCGACATTTCCATTGCACGGTGAAGGCACTGACTGTGTGTTGCTACTGGTGTACTTTAAATGTGGCCAGAATCTCTTTGTGTTTTCTGGCAGATCTTGAGACAGAGTTTCATTGTGGAAACTATTAAAAGCATCTCGAACTGAAATCCGCTCTAAGTTTCGAGCTTATGTAAAACTTTTTTTTTATCTAGCATGCGTTTTTGGTTGCTTCTGACCTGTTTTGTGTACACTGGGGATCTGTTCCTTCACTTATTAATGTACTTGGTACGAATCTCTGAATTGCCGTCAACAAGGTAAGGGCCCCTAATATGATCCTCGCTCCTAATTTTGTCCTCCTAGGAATTTTCCGGGTTTCCAGAGCTGGTAAGAAATGTTTAGCAGCGCGAACATGAGTTATCATTGTCTAATTTATTGTTGCGAGAGTTTGTTGTTTGGAGCATGCGTCTACGAAGGAATTAATTTTTTTACACTGAGGTGAGTTACTGTAGTAGTCAAATTACCAGCCTACGATTTCTAGAGCCGGCCGTTGTGACCGAGCGGTTCTAAGCGCTTCAGTCCAGAACCGCGCTGCTGCTACGGTCGCAGTTTCGAATCCTGCCTCGGGCATGGATGCGTGTGATGTCGTTAGGTTAGTTAGGTTTAAGTAGTTCTAAGTCTAGGGGACTGATAGATATTAAGTCCCATAGTGCTTATAGCCATTTGAACGATTTTTAGTGCGAGGACTGATTTCTGTTCAAATATTGGGCTGTATTTCAGTCGTGTGTCATAGTTTCTGGTGTGTAACCGTTAAAGTCGAGGATGTGGCTTATGTTGCTGTAGCGGCCAATGAAATAAATCTGGGAATGTTCGTAATTTTATCTTCTGTGCAGTCTCTATTTTCGTTCCAGCGACGAAATTTGGAGCTGTTATTAAACACTGATTTTATTTGCTGTTTATGAAGGTTACTTTATTTTTTTATATGGGAAAACGCAAGGGGAGAGAACTGGATTCGTTACACGAAATGCTTAGTTTGTTATCGCGAAATATGCTGCTTGTCTACAGAGGCATACAAATTCATATGGCACACAGATTTGGAAGGCTGAAAAAACTTGAAAAAATTGTTTATTCATGACATTCAAGTGATTCATAGTAGTGCAACTGTCTGGCAATGTTAGGAAGAAAAATACACTTAAATTAATTGTACTTTAGAGAATATTTATGGACGACGTGAATAAAAACACGTCTTCTGTATTTCCGTTTTTGCAGTGTTAACGTTTACGTAACCTTCAGGACTTAAAGATGACGAAATTTGGGGCACCTATCTTACTGTTTCTTCGAATTTAAGCCCATCTCGTCTGCGCTTACGTGGTTAGTTTCGAAAGAGAGGAGACTTTCTCTTAGGAAGGTGTGAAGCAGAATTTTCGTGTGCTTTTTTAAATATAAATATTTTGCCCTTGTTATTGGTGGTTCTGTATTAGGGGTGTTGATAAAATATCGATATAACATTAATCTTTTTAAGAAAAATAACTATATATGACGGCGATCTTTATTCACCGATGAATCGATACATCGATATCAGAATGGCAATATCGAGTGCCAGTATTTTTATTTTACATTTCTTTCGCAATTTTCGGTAAATATTTGAAGTTGTTCTTCTGAAATTACAGTAGAACATAATTTTACTTTCACTGTGTGAAGCAGTCTTACTGCTTTTTGAGCTTTCATCGCGTCCAGTCTTTCTCTGTGATGTATGAAGCAAGTATAGGTGGCACAAAGAAGAAGTCCAGTTGGAATGGAGGGGGGGGGGGCAATGGCGGTGTGAATGGAATAACAAGATTTCCGATGTGAAAAAATAGCATATAGCTGCTTTAAAAAACAATTTCTAAAGCAACTACTATTCTATTTGTTTACACAGGCGTTCTTCAGAAACAGTTGCTGAAAACAACGAACAACCAAAGTCTAGACGACAAGACTGGGTTTTGCGGTGGGCGGAGACGTGTGAGGGGAAATGCTGACGTAATCGGCGTTCGGCGCTACCAACAGAAACTGCAACATTCAACTTCAGCACGCAATTTTGACACTACGATTGGTAGGTCGCCGGCATTTGCAGAAACGAACAACAGGGAAGTTGACATGAAGCGTTCCGGACAAATCCGGTATGCGACGAAACCGAACGGTGATCCCCATCGAACGTCTTTTATTGTGTCACTTTTCATGCAACTGTCATTGTTAGCAAAATGGTTAACGCCAAGCGTGAACGTGCAACGTTTTGGTTTCAGCTCTTGTTCTAAATGGAATAAGCAAGCTGCTTGCTCGTTGACGTACAGAATATCTAATAATAAACCAAAACTTAAATATACCGTTCTAAAAGCGGCAGTATATTTACAATGCCCAGAAGATATTTTTCTGTCGATATATCGATACATTTTATCGATGTATCGGTGACCGAATTTGACGGTTTCTTAAATATCGATATGTTGCGTTCCCGATATTTTTAAAAATATTAACAATCCTAGTATGGATGTTACGGGCGCAATCGGAATATTATTGTTTCAAACGGTGAACGCATTCATCGGATCCGATGTCGCGAGATCAGTGCAAAGCCGTCCACGTGTACGTGTTATCTGAAACGCCGCGATTGTTGCGGACGATGGCGAGGCCAGCGTAATCGCGAATCCAGTGATAGGGCGGCTCGCCGGGGTCAGTCGGTGTGCAGCCAGTCGCGAGAGCGGCCGCCAGCAGCACAGCAGGCCAGCAGGATGGACGCCTCCATCTCCAAGGGCAGGCCGCGCGCGCCCAACCCGATGGTCACAGCCGGACCGCTCTCCATCCTCACGTTCTGGTAAGCCTCGCTGCACCGCCTGTTGCACGACCCTTGATTCAGTTCTCAAAAATCTGCCAAGCCTCACCGCACCCACTGCGCAGCTATTACTGGACCATCGGTCTAATCCTCAGAACTTGAGTCTCACCGCGAAAAGTACAGGATGGCGCACGACAAACCGGCACCGAGCACAGCAACTGTCATCTGTTGTTTCGAAGCTGTTGCTACTACGCTTTGTATTGTCAGTACGAAAGCCGTTGTGATTTAGTTAAGGCGTGCGAAGTAAATATCTCATCAAGGTTTACCCACTTCAAGAGAGAATCGCAGTAGTGGATGCCTACTGGTTCATTTAACAAAACGTTGGACATTTTTGAAAAGAAGTTTCCTGGCGCTTCCGTTCCAGCAGGATTTGGTGACAAAGCGGCGCATTTCGTGCACCCGCCTTAATAGCCAATATTCGAGCACGAATGATGACACGTAGATTGTCGCCACAACTCAACGTCTGTGTAGGTCTTCTCAACGTGTTTTACACAATACAGGGACGGTGCCCTACAAATATACACGTGTCCAAGAACTGAAAGAGGACGATAAAGCAAAACGTGTGGATTACTGCACGTGGCTACGTCAAACAGTTGAGTGGAGTGCTGGACCCGCTGCTGCTGCACTGTGGTGACGCCTGGTCCCATCTGACATGACATGTGAACCCCCAGAACACCAGACACTGGCCAACAAACAATCCCAATACCATTAATGACGAATCTCTTCACGGTGAAGAAAATCGGTGTGTGGCGTGCCGTGTCAGCAAGTCGGATTGTGGGTCCCATATTTTTTTAAACAACAGTAAAACACTGCTGTATACATACGAATCTTTGAGGAAGTTTGCGGAGAGTTGACTGCCTGCCTGCCCCCCCTCCCCCCTCCTCCCTCCATGAACTTTCGTATCCTGTCTGTCAACAGGATGGGACGATCTGTCACACTTTACGCGAGTCAGTCTCTCAAACTCATAAAAGATTCACAGAAGAAAGGACTGTCAGCAAAGCACTGTGTCCGCCGCGTTTGACAGACCTAACTACTTGCGGCTTAGCAGTGGGGTAGTCTAAAGGGGAAAGTGTACGCTAATAACCCACTAACGTTAGAATTGAAGGACAGTATTTGTAATTAAATTTTGAGAACTGTTGTGACACAGTTACGCAAACTGTACATCATCTTAAGGGCGCGCGTAAAGTGGCACTGAAGCACAAGGAGGTCATTTTCAGCACCTAATGTAATGATATGCATTCGTTATTTCTTTACTATCCGGATATTACATATTTGTCTATTTGTTGTATTACCTCGTGGCGGGCAACAATTCCATAGTAATTAGCGGAGCAGTCTGTACTCGGAGCCGGCTTTACTTTCGCCAGCGCGTAATAAATAGTGTGCTGCCGACAAAGAGCGCCCACACACGGAGGCAAGTGGAGCAGCTCACCCCCCCCCCCCCCCCATCCCCCTGCACTTCTTCCACCCCTCCTCCCCCCAGGGTGGCAGAGAAAGGAAAAAGTGCGTGTTCTCAAGTATTTTTCGTTCAGGAAAATGATTTGAAAGACGTTATTGCGCAGTTTTTTTAAAAAAAAAAACAGGGGCGGAGCTCAAACTGTATTATGACTGCTTATAAGTCGCCATCCGTTTTCCAAAACAATAAAGATGCTCCATACTTCCCCTATGTATGTAGAACGCTTAGCACAAAATTAAAATCGTATGATGTTGAACAGGCACACAGTTCGTGTGTGTGTGTGTGTGTGTGTGTGTGTGTGTGTGTGTGTGTCTGAGAGGAAGAGAGATAGAGAGACGCAATGTACTTTGTCGACCACTATCATTTCCTCTAGAGCTACGATCTACCAAAGCTATGGTTCTACAGTTTCGGTTAAGTACATAAATGACATGGTAAATGATAGGATTACTAATAGTACTGATAGCATTGGTAAAGAAAGAAACATAAATGAATGTGTAAGAGAAGAAACGGGAGCCGACGACTTGTCTTGGCTTGTTTGTTTGTATTGCACATAATTAGAACCGCACATCATTCAGCGTTAGTTCGTTGTGTATTTTATATCCTTGTAGAATTTTACAAGCAGTAAAAGTTAGTTGACCGCGTAATTTTTGCGCTTTTATGGAACCAAACCAATTACCTTTGGTGCAAGAAAAGTTTACACGCACAAACTTAAAAAAATTTGAATAACTGTTGTTATTTTGTAGTCTATAGAACGTTTTTCATCATGATGAAAAGCAAGACCTCTTATCACTGATAAATGCGAAAGTTGTTTATGAATAAGAAAACGTGTTTTATGCAAGTTCGATGAAGTTTTGAAGCGATGTTTGATATATTTTTTTGCATTTTCTTTACTTTACTTAACTTTCTTTAAGAAATGCATTTTCTAGCGCTGTATGATAAATCTGCTTTTTTTAATCTTTACTACAACATGCCTCTGTTTCCCAATACAAATCAATAATTTTTGAATAAAACTTGAATTAAACAATGACGATTTCAATTGTGCTATGAATACTGTTTATTTTTATGTGACAGACAGAAGGAAAACTATACACAACAAAAATGACTCTTAATTTTCTCCCTTCCGTGTTTAATTTACAAACGACGTGTGAAAAGAGCGACAGTTCGTAAGCATCAATATGAGGTACAATACGTTTAATTTTGCATTCATGGTACTGAAAAATGTATGTAAAAGGCAGTAATGCGTTGCAAGGTTTATCCTTGGAACGTACACTCTTGGAGCAAGTGGAGTAAACCTCCCCCTGATAAAGAAAGCTTCTGCTGCAGCTGCGGCCATTGGCGTGTGACGACCGCCTCTGTGACTCTCCTGTGACTATACTGAACGATCTGATGACGAAATCTGCTGCACTTCGCTGATCTCTACCATTCCTAAAGTAGACTGTTCAGTAGAATGGCGCCAGTGATGAGTTGGGAAAGGGAGAAACAGCCCGAGGGTGTTATAGGCTGTACTAGAAACATTGCCTTGCCAGTAATTTCATTGTCGGCTTTGTTATGTTTCAGTGTTCGCCTTCTATGGTGTCACAGTTAGGGTTGCCAGGTCCAAAAATGGAAAAATCGGACTCGGCGTTATATTTAGCCGGATACTTTGTCTTGAAAACAGGACTATCTGTTATAGAAACAGGGTGGGTTGTATATTTCTAGTCGTTTACTGAGAATGAGTTAAGTTAGTTTTTGGGACATTCATCCTGAACTAAAAACATAGTAACCAAACAGCCGTATTTAACAGTTATGACAGGTAAGTGCTCAGTCTTTTTAATCGCTGTCTTCTTCCTAAGATAAACTTAGTCGAAATAAACTAAAAATTCAAAAAAATGTTCAAGTGTGTGTGAAATCTTATGGGACTTAACTGCTAAGGTCATCAGTCCCTAAGCTTACACACTACTTAACCTAAATTATCCTAAGGACAAACAAACACACCCATGCCCGAGGGAGGACTCGAACCTCCGCCGGGACCAGCCGCTACTAAAAATTCATCATTAAACAAAGTAAACAATTACCTACTCTTCTGAGAGGGGAAAAAGGGAAGACATTCAGTAGTATGAATCAGTTCAATCAGCCTTATAGACAACTAACAGTAGTCGGCTGTTAAATATTAATATTTCTCAGTTAAACCCACTTCATCAAAAGCGTTATTTCTCTCGGAAATCACTCCGCGGAACTGGAGGTAGGAAAATTTTAAATTATACGAAAACAGCGTCATCTTTCTGATTGTGTTCGTTTGCAGTTTATTGCGTTCTTTTTTCCATTGGACGTTTATGAAAGAGAACATTCTTTGGACGTCGGCATTATGTGTTGGAATTGCAAAACGGTATTCTGTCAGCTGCGCAATACGGTTTCGTTTTTTACCCTCGTTCGCTCACGGGTAGAAGGGACGCGCGAGAGTGACCGGGTGGGACGGCTTGGCATCAGCAGCTGACTGACACATTCTACTTCGCGCTGCCCGCTGTGTTGTGACATTCTGTATCAGGCTCGCCGAGGAAAATGATAGAACACAGACATAATAATGACACTTGCTGGTACACCTATATACCCTTATGATGTACACTGAAGAGCCAAGAAACTGATACACCTGCCTAATACCGTGTTGGGAGCCCACAAGCACGCTGAGGTGCCGGAAGACGACTCGACTGATGTCTGAAGTAGTGCTGGAGGGTATTATCACCGTGATTCCTGCAGGGCTGTCCATAAATCTGTAAGAGTACGAGCGGGTGGAAATCTCTTCTGAACAGCACGTTGCAAGGCATTTCAGGTACTCTCATTAATGTTCATGTGTGCGGAGTCTGGTGGCCAGCAGAAGCGTTTAAACTCAGGAGAGTGTTCGTGGAGCCACTCTGTAGCAATTGTGGACGTGTGGCGTGTAGCACTGGGCTGCTAGAATTGCTCAAGTCCGTCGGAATGCATACTGGACATGAATGGCTGCAGGTTGCGAGCTAACATCCCAAAGATGCTCGGGCTCACATGCGCTTCCTCTTCGTCGAAATGTCTTGGCTCAAACTCGTCTAGGGGTTGACCGCACGTGTCGCATTACACGCCCTAAATTAGACACTCGTGACCCTTAGTGCCATCATTCACAATCTCATCGCGAAATACCAGTCTAATATTCCACCTCGTTGTCTTCGCGAAAAGTTAAGAATTCACACCAGGCTCGCGGCTGCTCACTGGTGAGAGACTAAGTCCCACGATACCACACAACGCGAAATTTTCTACGTCGTTTCACTTCGTAGCTACCTAAAGACCGACCGCCCGCTTTCGCGTCTCCACCAGCTCTGCCCTCTGCAGTCCCCGGCTGCGTTTCCCGCGCGCCGAATTTCCTCTCTCAACTGACTAGGGCAGTTCCCTTTCCTGAAGCCGTCCATCTGATTGGCTACAGATTATTCTACATTATTTTACATTTTAACATATTTAAATAATCAAAGCTTGACCACTTTCACGTCCTAAATAAAGTAATAATACTATACATTACATAATAAACGTTAAATTCTTTTACATTAAACCAATACAATTTCCTTCCTAACTTTGATGTCATAGCCAGTACCCGTGCACCAATGTGATTTCTGATAAATAAATAAAGACCAAAAGTAACTATTATACACTAAACTTTACAACAAATATACTATTACCTAATGATTCAATAAGGTGTCTTGCTGTCATCGTTCAATGTGTTTTGTATGGAGGAAATGATGATCTCATGCTTAACTGAAAATATTGATAACTTAAATTCACTGTATCTTTTAAACAAATAAAGTTACAGAGTTGTTATTTACAACATTTGTCACTTTAATGATGCGTTCTATATGAAATGTCGATCGTTAGGATCGACCAAAACGTTCAGATTTTAGCATTCAGGTCTTTGTTACAAAACTTGTTAATTTCACTTTAACAGTAAATCCTAAACTATTATAGATATGATCAATATTGAAGCTTTATTGGTATCACCATGAAATTTTATTAAAGGATGGTAGATTAAAATAACTGTGTCTTGATTTCCTGTACTACTACAGAATTAAATAGTTTACATAAATGTTTCCCTTTATAGCCGCTCTTGGGTGCGCCATATTTAACACTGCTACGTTTCTTCGGCCACAGAAGGCTTCTACTGGGTTTCACTGTGACGCAGGTTCTCGTCTGTCTCACTCCCACACTACAGCGCTTAGGCCTCAGTAGACAATAGCCGCCTGTGAGTTTCCCCATCTCGTGGTGAATCTGCGCCCTTTGTGGCACGCGGTCCTGGACGGCAGGGTTCGTTTCACAGTTCCTGTAGGCTGGCTCTTCCGGCCATATACTTGAATGAGAGCGTTAACTGACAAGGTGACCAGACAGGATGCTTACGTACGTGTCACCTGTCAGAGTCGTATCTAGACCTATCAAAGGTCCCATATCTCTACAACTGCACACGGCCCACATCATTACAGAGCCTCCACCAGCTTGACATGGAGGGTCCATGGGTTCATGAGGTTGTCTCCATACCCGTGCACGTCCGCCTTCTCGATACAATTTGAAACGAGACTCGTCCAACCAGGCAACATGTTTCCAGTCATCAACACTCCAATGCCAGTGTTGAAGGGCCCAGGCGAGGGGTAAAGCTTTGTACCGCACAGTCATCAAGGGTACACGAGTGGGCTTCGGCTCCGAGAGCCCATATCGATGATATTTCGTTGAAAGGTTCGCACGCTGGCACGCTGGCGCTTGTTAATGGCCGAGCACTGAAATCTGCAGCGATTTGCGAAAGGGTTGCACTTCCGTCACGTTGAACGAATCTTTTCGGTCGTCGTTGGTCCCGTTCTTTTAGCCGGCCGCGGTGGCAGAGCGCTTCTAGGCGCCTCAGACCGGAACCGCGCGACTGCTACGGTCGCAGGTTCGAATCCTGCCTCGGGCATGGATGTGTGTGATGTCCTTAGGTTAGTTAGGTTTAACTAGTTCTAAGTTCTAGGGGACTCATGACGTCAGAACTTAAGTCCCATAGTGCTCATAGCCATTTGAATTTGAAATCAGTGGCATCCCATAAGCAAACATTACAGTTACTTATCAAACTGATCGTTTGCGGACTCACGGTTTCGTAATGTTCCTGTTTCTATAGTAGTACGCTTTTCCATTTGTCAGTTTTCGCTATTAGTTGTGATCCATCCTGTGTACAGTATTAACAAACTCTTTATTACAGTGTTTATAGATGAACAAGTAGTAAATCAAGACACGAAGAATTACAGACATTGGTTGCAAGCGGGTACTGATTGAAATCAATGGAGAATGTTGAAAATTTGTGCCGGTCTAGGATTCGAACCCGGGTCTCCTACTTACTAGGCAGAGGCTCTGACCACCGAACCATCTAATTTTTTTTTAAAGGAATGTTGCTGGCACCCAGAGGGAGGGGTGGTGGCAAAGTGGGCAGGAGTCGCAACCCGAGGCCTGACCGTATCCCATTCCCCCCCCCCCCCCCCCTCAAGAATCAAAGAAAGCGCAAGGAACGTCGAATAGAGGTACAATGAACAGCAGTTATTTATTTTCCCTTTTTACTTTTTGTTACGTTCTTAAAATTGTCACTAATACCGCCGAGAATAGCGGAGAGAGCGCCAGGCTGCCATCCAGACACGGTGGTCATTGCAACTCCGCGAACTACACTAGCACGCCTCCGTCAGATCCAAGTTCTGAGCATGTCCATACACCAGTAATGTTGCACCCCTCGCCCATTATCCTCGTTACTCGCGGCATTTGGCCGATGTCCATCAGTTCGAGCCTGGTATGCTTCTGAACTGAAGAGATCATTGGCCGTCTCGCCTAAGTAATTATACGTATAATTGTTCGTGGCGTCTGTACTTTCGGATATGTCCTAACGACCAGTCACCACATTCACACACACACACACACACTCCTATATATCAGGGAAGACGGCCAATGATCTCTTCAGTTCACCTCCACACCAGGTTCGAACTCTTACGGGAATCAGCCAAATGCCGCCAGTAATGAGGATAATGCACAGGTCCTTTTAGGCTCTTACCAGAAATCCAGGGTTGCCAGATACTCCGTTTTTTCCGGATTTATCCATGTTTTTAGTCTAATTTTGGTACTCTGTTTTTCTTTCCTTTTTTTTTAGTTCGTGTTCAAGCAAATTCTTCCTTTACTTTCAGAACTTCAAACACTATGGAACCATAATGTGGTTCTTTGCATGGATATAGACTGATCAGCCAGAACATTGTGAGCAGTTACCTAACAGCCGGGATTAGAGATGGGTCGTTCGTGAACTAACGGATCCAAAGGAACGGTTCACCAAAATGAACGAAAGGACCGAGCAACGAATTCTGAGGAACGGTGTTTCATACTTCACTTCGGTCGCGGCTTTCTACTTACAGTCTCGTTCCCCCAACGGCACGTCGGCCGGTCTCGTTCCAGCCTCGGTCCCGTTCCCGTCTGTCTCGGTCTCGGTCTCGTTCGGCCGGACTCGTCCTTCTTCGCGTGGCCACTCGTCGCAATTCCACTGCCTACTGCTCGTGGTTCAGTATAGGGTTGTCCGTTTCGTTCGCTGCGCACACCAATTCTAGATCTGTTTCATACCTTTTTTGAACTCTGAACTTCTGGTTCTTTTCGTATTCTATTCAGCGTCCATGACCGGCAATTAAAATGTATTTTATAATTACGTAAATTGCATAAAATTACGTGGTATGTAATAAATACATCTTTTCAGGTAACAAAACGTTATATAAGCTTAATTCACTGTATCGATAAACAACAGAAGAAGTACTTGTAAAAAGGCAAGATTTTTTTGTTATTTTACATGCAAAGGAAGTCGGCAAGGCACACACGAGCGGCCATTTACCGTCTTTTCTTGAGCCAAGGTAAAAGAGCATGTTCATTGTTATGGAAGGCAGACCGACTAACAACCGAATGAAATCCGTGTTCCATAATCGAGTGTCTGGTGTCACATTTTGTAAAGAGAACATGATGACTTCTGCAATATTATTTCAGTGGTACAGGGTGGAACACGAAAAATCAGCCCCAAGGACTGCTCATTGTCGAGTACCAACCGTCATCTATTGTTTCGAACTTGTTGTTTGCATTAGCTTATCTGTTATTTCTTCACTGCCTGATTATTACATGTTTATCTATTCTGCTCGTAGCGGTCAACAAATCCTGAGTAATTGTCGAGCGGTCTGTACTCGGGGCCGGTTTTCCGTGCGCCGCCTTATATTATTTCACTGCGATCAGCCACATAACGCTACAGTTGGCTAAACGAGAGGTTTCGCAGGATCACGAAAATCAAAAGTGTGTGAGAATTCTGTTATGAATAAAATCTCTGTACTCCAGGGCCGAGTCAAGTGCCCATCTTGGCGCCTCCCATCTTCGCCAGTCACCTATGTAAGTAATTTTCAATTTTTGATAAGAACCGTATACAAAGCACAAATGAACGGCGATCGAGTAAAAATGAACACGGTTCCCAAAAAAAGACCGATCTCCAGTGAACTAGTTCCCGAGGATCTACATCTACGTTATTACACTGCTATTCACAATAAAGTGCCTGGCAGAGGGTTCAATGAACTAACTTCATGCTGTCTCTCTACCGTTCCACTCTCGAACGGCACGCGGGAAAAAAGAGCACTTAAATTTTTCTGTGCGAGCCCTGATTTCTCTTATTTTATCGTAGCCCTGATTTCTCTTATTTTATCGTCATGATCATTTCTCCCTATGTAGGTGGGTGCCAACAGAATGTTTTCGCAATCGGAGGACAAAACTGGTGATTGAAATTTCATGAGAAGATCCCGTCGCAACGAAAAACGCCTTTGTTTTAATGATCACCACACCAATTCACGTATCATGTCTGTGACACTATCTCCCCTTTTCGCGATAATACAAAACGAGCAGCCCTTCTTTGTACTTTTTCGTTGTCATCCGTCAGTCCCACCTGATGCGGATCCCACACCGCGCACAGCAGTACTCCAGGTTGGACGAGTTTGCCCATCTCTAGCCGGGATGTCCACCTGTTACACGAATAACTGCGGCGACGCTTCGTGGAATGGAAGCAACGAGGCCCAGGTAGGTCGCTGGAGGTAGTTGGCACCACATCTGCTCACACAACTCAACTAATTCCCGTGAATTCCAGGGGGGGGGGGGGGGGGGCGATGCGCTATGCTGCCACGTTCAGTCACATCCCAGATGTGTCCAATCGGGTTCAGATCTGGCGAGTTGGAGGGCCAGAATATCAACTGGAACTCGCCACTGTGTTCCTCGAACCACTCCCATCACATTGCTGGCCTCGTGGCGCGGCAGATTATCTTGTTGAAAAATGCCACTGCCATCGGGAAACATGATCGTCATGAAAGGATGTAAGTGGTCTGCAACCCGTGTACGATACTCCTATGGTGTCTTGCACGAGCTCCATTGGACCAATAGATGCCCAAGTGAATGTTACGCAGAACAAAATGGAGCCGCCAACACCTTGTCTCCGTCCCTCAGTACCGATGTCAAGGAGCTGTTCCCCTGAAAGACGACGGATTTGTGCCCTTCCGTCGACATGATGAAGAACGTATCGAGATTCATCAGGTCATGCAATGCTCTGTCACATGCAGTGTCGATGGTCACGTGCCCATTTCACTCATAGCTGCCCACGTCATGGTGTTTACATTGGCACATGCATGGGTCGACCGCTGCAGAGGCCAATCTTTATGAGTGTTCGGTGCACAGTGTGTTCAGTCTCACTTTGTACACTGCCCAGCATTAAAGTCTGACCTTAGTTCCCCCAAAGTTCACCGCCTGCCCTGTATTACCAGTCTGCCCAGCCTACGACGTCCGACATCTGTCATGAGGGGTGGTCGCCCAACCCAGAGACATCTGGACGTGGTTTCACCTCGGTTTCGCCATGTGTTGAAGAGATTCACCACAGCACTCCTCGAACGCCCGCCAAGTCGACCAGTTTCCGAAATGCTCAGGCCGAGCCACCACAGTCTGTCTCGGTCAGACTCAGACAGAGCACGCGCCTTCCCCATTCTACACACGGACTGCGCGCTCACTGATACGCCATGCACCGTACGTGTGTCTGACTGGCAGTCAAATGGTTCAAATGGCTCTGAGCACAATGCGACCTAACTGCTGAGGTCATCAGTCCCCTAGAACTTAGAACTAGTTAAACCCAACTAACCTAAGGACATCACACACATCCATGCCCGAGGCAGGATTCAGACCTGCGACCGTAGCGGTCGCTCGGCTCCAGACTGCAGCGCCTAGAACCGCACGGCCACTCCGGCCGGCTGACTAGCAGTCATTCCTCGCCAGGTGACGCTGCTATCGCCTGGACGCATTTATATCGATAGTAGGTCGGTGGTCGTAATGTTCTGGCTGACCAGTGTATGTTAATAGATGTGCCTGGTGGTTACACACATGACTTGGTATAGATGTTAACAAACTCCTCTTTTTCAGAACTGCTCTCCTTGCTATACCCAGTCTCTATTCACTATCTCTCTTCTCCGGCCATCATCATTTATTTTGGTACCCAAATAGCAAAAATCATATACTGCTATTAGTGTTCATTTCCTAATCTAATTTCCTCAGCATCGCGTGATTTAATAAGATTACTTAGCTCAGACTCACTTGTACACTGTCCAGCATCAAAGTCTGATGTCGGTTCCCCCCAAAGTTCACCGCCTGCCCTGAATTACCAGTCTGCCCAGCCTACGACGTCAGACATCTGTCACTTCTCGGCTAGCATCAGACTAAAGTCTGTGCGCTTAGAGCAGGCGTTTTGACCTTATTCTGCTTGAGACATATCGATACAAGTTGGTAGGCTTTTTTTACTACAACTTATTGTTTTCAGCTGCTGACTTACGTAGCGATCTAACAATTATCGTATTACGAAGGGTTTTATTTAATCATATTCCTTGCTATACATAAGTGCCACATATTCGGAAGAGGTTGTTACGTCCGTGTGTCGTTTTCACCGCAGAAGGTGATCGGTTTTGTGGAGTAGATGTAGGGAGCAGTATACAAGAGGAAGAGAGAGAGGAATACTTCCTTCTTTTCATTCTCGGCGCTAAATACTTCATTCTTTTCATTCTCGTCGCTACGCAGCGACTATAACCCTTCCTTTCCGCACGTCATGGATGGGACTACGCACACAGCCTGCAGTAGACACAAACCATTGTTGCGTAGCCTATTATGATTATTAAGCGCTATTGTCGGTATTGCCAGTTTCTGTTCATCTGTAGACAGATCGAGACGCATTTCCGATTCACCGATTTTCTTGTGAGACCAACTGACAAAAACACGTTCTCATATTTAATTGGTTTTGAGTGAATGATCGTGGAATTGAAGTTTTGAAAAAGGACTCGATCCCCCCCCCCCCCCAAAACTGAAATCTAAACACACTCAAGTGTATCTGAAGATTTGGGAAAATACTAGTCTTGGGTTAAACTGGTACCGAACGAACATCGGGCATTTAGTATCTTATGCAAAAAGGATTTTAGCGTTTCTCACGGAGGGTAAAACGACTTGCGCCAACATTCAGAATGTAAGGGACTTGCATTAAAAGAAAAATATAGTATTGAATCAAAGAAACTGCAGAATTATTTCGTAAGTAACAAGAATACACTGGAACAACATAACGTCGCCTCAAGTGAACTGGTCTTAGTGTATCATCCACTGAAACACAACCACGGTTACTCCACTTTGGACTACGGAGATAGGCTCGTTTCACACAATTTCGAAGATTCTGGAACTGCTTAAGAGTTCTTGTAGATGAAAAAAGGCGGAAATGTTGGTAAAGAACGTGCTGGCTCACAAAAGTGTGAAATCCGTTTTAGACATTTTAAAGGGCGCAGGAAAACCTCATTTTTTTTTCATTTGCCACAGACACAATAAATTAAGGGCGACGGAGAGATGTTTCTGTTCGTGTTTGCTATTTTGATCCACTGTAGGAAGTACAAAACAAACTTTTGAGTTTCATTGAAAATGCTGATGAAACCTGCCCTGGAGTGACCGATTTGCTACTGCAAAAGTCAGATCTCCACAAGTCGAGTGTAAATAAGGTTTCTTCATACAGTGCTAATAATGCTAAATTTCAGCAGCAGGCATGACGTTTTAATTTATTACACCTGTACTACTAATTCTTTTCGTAAAACCTTTTTCAGACGGTATCCACATATACATACCTATTTATTTATGTTGTGCGACACACCGTTCAGTACATATGACGTAAACATTGAAAACTATCATTTTTTAAAAAAGCGCGCAAGTCACCCAGACTGTACCTCATCGACCGTTTGATAACGGAGTGCTTAGTGACTTCTACGAACTTTAAACATATTATCGAGCCTTTTCTAAAGCTTCTCTCGTGAAAGGCTTAATGTCAGATATTGAAGACATTAACTCGTTAGTAAGGTAATCAGAGGTTTGAAGCTATTTTTTACATGGGAGTTCCATTTCTTAGGAAGGGAGGGGTGGGGGGAGAGGCTACTGCTTCTGGTTCTGCAGGCAGAGTAGCGTTTCTGTTACGCCCATTTGTCTCAGTTGCGGAAAGAATATCGTAGGTGTTCGAGAGTGACGAATAGTTGTCAACCAACTCCAGACTATTCAACGAGAAATTTAATTTCTTAAGAATTTTCTCAGTGAGTATCAGCCTGCCACATGCTTTTTGTACAAGTAGTTAGTGAGGTCGTTCCCCTTTAAATCTCTCCGAGTATGGGTATACACCAATCGTGTAATCAAACAATAATGCGTCTTTACGCCTAATTATGAGCAATGCTTTATATTTATTTCGTCGAGGGCCAGTTGGCAGCCCTTGTACCACGCACGAGTCCTCTATAGGTGCCGGCCGGAGTGGCCGAGCGGCTCTAGGCGCTACAGTCTGGGACCGCGCGACCGCTACGGTCGCAGGTTCGAATCCTGCCTCGGGCATGGATGTGTGTGATGTCCTTAGGTTAGTTAGGTTTAAGTAGTTCTAAGTTCTAGGGGACTGATGACCTCAGCAGTTAAGTCCCATATTGCTCAGAGCCATTTCAACCATTTCCTCTATAGGTCTTCGTATACTTCGCTATAATTTCCAGGCGTTGCAAATTTCCTACGTACAATATCATCTTAAGCTAACAGTCTCAGGGAGCAAGTTATTTATACATATCGTGGTCACGCTCCCATAACATTCTTGTAACAGTTCGAAACTGCTTTCACGTCTGTCGATTTCTGCTCATTGACATCTAAGCACAGAGTTCCATTGGCTAGGAAATATTCAGTCTATTCAGAATGCTCATCAGATATTCCTTAAGCCCATACTTGGTTCACTGAGTAACAGCGCTTAACAGGAATCATCCTGGAAGCCGTTATCTACACGCTGCGTCTTAAGGAAGAATAGAGCGAGCTGAATTTTAATAGATCACTTATTGTGGAATCCATTTTGATTCCTACAAACAGTTTCATTTTCCAAAATCGTAATACGCGAGGATAAAATGTTTTCCATGAGTCTACAAAATACTAACGCCTTCAATAAATATTGGTAGTTATTCACATCTGCCCCACAGCTGTTCTAGAAAACGTAAATAGCATGCGCCTTTTTCTAACAGGCTATAACGCTTCGATTCTGCAGCGAATTACCATAAACTACTGTTTGAAGGGGAGCAAGCTCTTCAACGTAATCGATGCAGCATTGTACAGGTAGCCTACATCTTTCTTACGTACAGCGATTGTAGAGTGAGATCAATTCTCTCAACAACTGTCATCTCACCACTTGTGCGGGGATTGAGAGATGAAACCTTATTACGATCTTCTTCAGTGAAACAATTCAGTGTTTTAATTCGATCTGTCTCATTCTTACTTTCGTTGTCAGTGTGATCACTGAGCGACTGTGTGGATAGCTTTGACAACTCTGCAGACTAAGAAATTGAAACGCTACTAGGAAGCAGAATCACGTTAGGCCGCTCCACCACACTGGCGAAGGAATCATCTTCTGAAGACAAATTAATACTGTTGTATCACAGGGTTGGATATTGTAAGGGCGATCAAAAACTATCAGTTTGAGGGCGTTGCTGCAGTGTAAATGCAACGTAGCGCGACTCAGATGCGGGTGTATAAACACCGACTTGCTGGAATGGATAATTGTGGTACTTGTGTCTTTCCGATGCACATGAGGGAAACGCGGAAACGTGAGCTTAGGCGACGTTTTTACCAAACGCGTCCAAACAGGACCAACGTACTTTTATTCTATTCTTGGCTGCCCAAGGACAAACACCGGTAGACGTTCATCGGAGAATGAAGAACGTGTATGGAGAGAAATAACGGCGTGCAGTAAAAGAGAAACTTCCGTGAAATTGCGACAATGGAAGCTGCTGCTTCGTGATGACGCACGTCCGCATGTCGCAAATGTCGTGACGCGTAAGTTTCTCCTATTCTGTTCTGTACGATTATCACGCCTTCGGCCCCTCAAAAAAGGCCTTGAAAGGTTGACGATTTCTGTCGGACGGGGATGCGCACCAGACAGTCAAGGACTTCTTCACGCAGCGGGACACGGTGTTTTGCCAGACGGGTATCTTCAATCTGGGACGCCGGCGGGATAATTGCCTCAACGCTCACAGCGATTTTACCTATTTGGCGTACGGATTCTGGACTGTACGGCCTTCGAAAACTTTTTGATCGATCCTTATAACTCTTGTTTGTGTCGTGTATAAATGATGTTCTTGTTTTGTTGATCACTAGGGAAACCCAGTGTTATTGCATCAAAATCAATTCAGAAACACATCCAAAACAAGACGGATAATAAGTGAAATTTTCGCTAACATTGTCGATTGTTTTAGCCCAATGTATAATATTTGCGTGGCACAGTAACTGCATCTGAGGGTTTAACGCATTCTCCCCCTTTTTTCGCAAAATTTCTTTTCAAGAGTTCCATTTAAAAACAGCAGAACTGATGCAGCGTATTGGTAGATAAGAACAACGGCCATTGGTCATACTGTAAAGCTACACACCAGGGGGCGCGACGCTCTCTGTTCTTCTTTTTTTTTATATTAAAAAAAGAACCAAGCTCTAATGCTAAGTGGTAACTGGTAACAAAGAGAACGTGTTGTACGTTAATACTGTGATTTTAGTTTACAACTGTGACAACTATTTATTCATGTGACAGTCGTGTAGTTCCGTATACATAATCGAAAAGATGACGAAATGCTGAACTGAGAATTATGATAAATTACTGGGTGTTACATTGTGATTTCAGCTGCCGATCTAAACTGGACAACAAAAATTTTAGCATATATCGCATTAGTCGACAACAGTGCGAAAATTGCATGACATGCAGCTACATTATCGCTTTGACTGGGACGTAGGACGAACTCGCCTATGACCAATAGAGGGGAACATTCGTGCGGTCTCCTGATGTACATCTACATCTACATAGATATTCCGCAAGCCATAGTGCGGTGAGTGCCAAAGTTATCCTGTACCATTACTAGTTATTTCCTTTCCTGTTCCACTCGCAAATAGTACGAGGGAAAAACGACTGTTTAAATGCATCGGTGTGAGTCTTAATTTCTCGTATTCTATCTTCATGTTCCTTACGCGGCAGTAGAATCGTTTGGCAATCAGCTTCAAATGCATGTTCTCTAAATTTTCTTGACAGTGTTTCTCTCCAGGGATTCCCATTTGAGTTCCCAAAACATCTCCGTAACTCTTACGTATTGTTCGAAACTATCGGTAACAAATCTGCAAGCCCGCCTCTGGACTGCTTCATCTTCCTTGAATCTGATATGGGACGGATCCCAAACACTCGAGCAGTACTCAAGAATATGTCGTACCAGCGTCGTATATGCGATCTCCTTTAGAGGCGAACCATACTGTCCTAAAATTCTCCCAGTAAACTGAATAATTTTATAATTCAGGCAACCCACGATTAAAAATTAAGAACGAATAGATGGAGCGTTCTATGACGATTCTCACGAGTACGAGTTTGATTGCCTTAATTCTCTTCTTCACGTAACAGATTAAGGCCGTTCTGCAATCAGATATTGTTGGACATTTCTGTGTGAGATTGACAGTCCATACTGCAGAACCCGGAACCATCTACTTTGGGACATGATTGCCAGACAATAAATTTCTGTTTCTAGTACCCAAAGAAATCAGTGTATCAAGCAATAGAAATGGCAGTGCCACAGTTTAACATTTATTGAACGTTCATACGAAATGAAAAAACAAACAAAAATAAAAATCAGCACTATGAGTGTACCCTGTCAGGCGGAGTAGGTAAGGGCTTAAATGATCAGTGTTAACGTAATACCAACACAGTGTTAACGTAACATTGACACATTAGGTTACACAGAAGAATACGACCAGAAACAACCAAGTCATAATTATTTCATGAAGCTCAAAAACTCTCGCATACACACCGAGAGCTACAGGGGGAGGAATAGGGAGAGTGAGGCTGAGAGAGAGACAGATTTCTATATTTCAGGATAGTAAAGCAGAGAGGCATTTGATGTGTTTTTAAATATATCCACGCTGTTCCTGAAATTCGCGACAACTCTGTTCTTCGATCGTCATCCATAACATTTCGTCGTATGATGCCTCTCCTTCGTCCAGTATATCGCTGCAAAATCCTTACTGACCCAAGAACATCAACTTCGGTAATAGTGGGTGTGTTAATACAGATACGGTCGCACGATTCTAAGACGGGTCGCGTTTATTAACAGATATCTCTTGTACGTGTTCACATAGTGCTCGTGTATTCAGCTGATGGCACCTATCTTTATATGGACATTACCGATAACCGTACAAGACAAGACATAATGATGCAGTAAGCCTTGAACGTCACAGATAACCTCGGCCACTACGAACCAGCAACTACTTACGTGGTGAGCAAAATCGTACTGCGAGACATCCAAAGGCCATCAATAAAATACCCAATCAGATATTGCAAATTATTATATAACAACTTTCTTCACTCAAGAGAACATGAGATTCCTTCCTTGGCGTGCCTTTTCGGGTCACATGTCATCCACTATAATCTTCTTGTACCAAGTTATTTGACAGCTACCTTTATGGGTGATAGAAATGTAGATGTCTGTAGACTGCGGAGTGTGTGATATTTCTGAATTACGTCATTGATGGTGCCGTGAAGAAAAAGACTTCATTAACCTCAGCGTGTTATCACAAAGCACTCATTTTTACCAACAAAATCACCTCAGTTAATATGAAAGCATTTTTGTTTATATCTCCGCAAACGTGATATCCTTCTAATGATTCAGTTTAGAGTTTCCTTCGTTCGCGATTGCAGATGTGGCAGATAGCTCTTATTCGTCGATTGGGTGATGTTTTACCGGGAAAGAAGACCAATAGTTCGAACATGGCTACTCATACGCGATAGCGAAAACTTGATGAAGTATCCTAATCAACGGAAGCATCGATAACGTAGATATCGTCCTGTGGATAACACGACAAGTACTTTACCGGCGTCATACACACCCCGTGTCCCTGTACTCGAATCTTCCTCAATCGGCAGAACTACGAAAAACTTGCACTATGTAGCTAGTTGCGTTCAAATGATGTGGTCCGAAGAGTGAATAAATCATCTGGTGTTTTATTCAAGCAGTAAAAAGGACTCTACAGAGCGAGGTGGTGCAGTGTCTAGCACACTGGACTCGCATTCTGGGGGACGACGGTTCAAACCCGCATCCGGCCATCGTGATTTAGGTTTTCCGTGATTTCCCTAAAACGCTTCAGGCAAATGCCGGGATGGTTCCATTGAAAGGTCACGGCCGACTTCCTTCTCCATCGTTCCCTAATCCGATGAGATCGATGACCTCGCTGCATATCAACCACCCAACCAACCAATAACGGCTCTGAATGACCCTGTGTATGAATTGAAGGAGCAGAGAAAGCGATGGCCAGAAATACTTTGAATTTATCCTTTTTTTCTTGAATATTCGTCATATGTTTCTCTGTAATAGCTACCTAAATGATTCTCATACTTTAACAGCCAGAATTTTCATCACGAGATGCTATTGGATTAATCCAAGAATAGATCAAATTCGTTATGGGAACTAATTAATAGTCTCCAGAAAGATATATTAGATTCCTCTTCATACGTGGATTAGTTACAACCAAAGGAAATGAAGTATCAGTAACTGTGGTAAGGTGCCACACATTAGAGCTGTAACCAGGCATCTCCACAGTTACAGGACATAGAACGCTAGCAGAAATGAGATGTTTACTAACGAGTGGGAAGTATCTGAAGTTGGTTGGATTGATTTACAAGCAGTCTTTTTCTCGCTTGCTCAGTTTCAGAATCGACAGAAATATAAATCACCGTGATTAGAAACCTATGTAATAAAGCTAGAGATCCAAAATAATTCGTAAATCTGTATAAAGATAAGAAGCAAATAATTAAAACATCTGGAGAACAAAAAAAAAACGAAAATAATTCAAAACTAAAATGACGTAAAAGTAAAGGAACAAAATAAGAAAAAAAGAATGTCAAAGTAATTTAATACCTAGCAGGATTCTTAAATGGATCAAACTCGTCTGTTCAGACAATTTTGGCAGCACATACGTTTGATAAGATGGTGATGAAACAAGGAATGAAATTCTCAAATCTATTTCTCGGCTGTATGCTGCCGGCCGAAGTGGCCGTGCGGTTAAAGGCGCTGCAGTCTGGAACCGCAAGCCCGCTACGGTCGCAGGTTCGAATCCTGCCTCGGGCATGGATGTTTGTGATGTCCTTAGGTTAGTTAGGTTTAACTAGTTCTAAGTTCTAGGGGACTAATGACCTCAGCAGTTGAGTCCCATAGTGCTCAGAGCCATTTGAACCATTTGACTGTATGCTGCGGAAGAATACTCATGCACACCTTAATTTAGATATTCTCGCACGGAGAACGATGCGATACGTAGAGAGCTTTCCACTTAACTGCACAGCATTTAAATTTGCTAGACAAACATAAGGAAACCGCACGTGGAATGTTGTGTGTCGTATTCTGATTGCAATTCACAACACGCCCCTTGTCTGACGGACCCTTATCGCGTAAGAAGCAGTTTCTTCCACGTAAATTCGTGAGTGCGCAAGTCGTTCCCTTGTATAAGAAAAAAAAAAATACACGAGCCATTCTCAGAACTACTACAGTGCTGTAGTCTTTATTGAAGTGAGGATACACTCTCACACTGTAACGTGCTGTCACGTGACGGCCTACAGTCCGCAGACTGGTTCGATGCAGCTCTCCGCGCTATTCCATCCTGTGCGGAGATCTCCGAATAAGTACTGCAGTCCACATCTATTTGAGCCTGCTTGTTGTAGTCATCTCTCAGTCTCCCTCTGCAATTTTTACTCCTCAACCTCCCCCCCCCCCCCCCCCTCGCTCCTCCCTCACCGCGCCCACACACACTCCCTTCCAATACCATGCTGACAATTCCTTGATGAATCAGAATGTGCCCTGTCAACTAATCTCTTGCTGTAGTCAAGTTGTACTCTAAATTTCTTCTCTTCCCAGTTCGATTCACTGCCTTCTCATTAGCAACTCGATCTACCCATCTAATCTACAGTATTCTCCTATAGCACAACTTTTCTAAAGCTTCTGTTCTCTGCTTGTGTATCTGAACTGTCTATCGTGCACGTTTCACTTCGTACAAGTGTATGCTACAAAAAAATAGACTTCTTAACACTTAGATGTTAACAAACTCCTCTTCTTCAGAACTGTTCTCCTTGCTATACCCAGTCTCCATTCAGTGCCTCTCTTCTCTGGCCATCACCAGTTATTTTGGCACCCAAATAGCAAAAATCATATAATGCTGTTAGAGTTCATTTCCTAATCTAATTTCCTCAGCATCGCGCGATTTAATATGATTACTTAGCATTGCCCTTGTTATACTTTGGTTGATGCTCCTCTTCTAACCTCTTTCCAGGACACTATCCATTCCATTCAAGAAATCTTTTAAGTCCTTTTTGTTGTGTCGACCATTGTTGGAGTCAGCATGGACACAAACAAGGAAGGAGAGAGGCTGCGATGGACGGTGGCGGGATCCTAAATAATCTGTACATAACAGTTGTAGATCGATAGAACAATTTATTTCTGTAAAGAAAATGAACATAACTTAACTTGCTTCCTATGCCTCCTATATGCAAGTACTTTTCATTATTACTAGCCGAAGAACGCGGCCAAGTGTCATCTTGATATTACTTAGCACTGACACTCTCGAAGTCTGCGACCGAACTGGGTCTACCAGCGATGAGCGGCCGGTTGGGTCAGCGTTTAGAGTAGTGATGGGTAGCTCGTGAATTAGTCGTTCAAATGAACGCTTCACTCCTGTGAAGTGTGAACTAACCACTCAATTTCAATGAACTGGTACTTCAAACTCTTCACAGATAACACACTCCACACTTTCTTCAAGTTCACTCACTCTCTTCCCCTCTCCCTCATCCCATTACATCGGCGTTACGTCACTCATTCTCCCTTCACTTCAGTCCCCCCTCTACTGCCTGTCGACGAATCGCGCGGCGTTTGTGGGAAACGATACGTTTGCGATGGGTTGTGGATGTGAGGGGCGCTGGGAAGGCAGCGTCAGCTGCAACGAGTTAAAATTTCATAGAGTGGCTATAGGTCCGCCATGTTTGAAGCAAATTGAAATTCTGGCCGCCATGTTTTCTTTAGTCAAGGCATTCGTCTGCTGTGTCCCGCCCCCTTGTAACTGCGTTTGACTTACTTGAAATAGCTCATACTAGCTTTATTTTTTCTAAAACAAGCAATAGACAGCAGTGATTTCAGTGTACACTGACAGCAAAAAGGGATGTTTTTGTCGAAATATGGCTAAACTTTTCGATGTAGATAACACTACAAGGCAACTCAAATAAGTCTGTCCATCCACTATAACGTTACTTGTTGCCCATAAATTAATGCAATTAGAGCGGGTATCACCAGAATACTACGGTGAAACTTCTAAACATGCTGTGGTTAACTATTAGAAACAGTAACGGGCGCAGAAATGCGATATTTTTGTCGCTATTTCAAAGTAAACAGTCAAAGCCTCAAAAACCAGTACACTGTGAACGAGAATTTATTTGAAATATGTGTTACAAGTAGTTAACACAAGCATAGTAATTCAATAACAAAGTCGAAGCGTTCTTGGGTGGGGTAATTTCACAAATTTTCGTAAGTAGCTGTATGCCTTGGCAGAATAAAAGTGTAGGGTCAGGGCAAATTTCCTTATTTGCTGAGAATAATGGCATAGTTTAGCACTGCACTGAAGTTCCAATAGCTCCTTCAACAAACTAACTACATGTTCACTGTTTAACATATCAGAAACTGAACTACATAGCCTTCTTCTCAAACCAGCAACTAAAGTCTGTAACTGCACTATTCTTCTTTTGTGTCGTACACTAAGTTGCTTCATTTGCTTTATCCGCTTCTTTAGTCGCACATTCTCTGCTTGTACTCTGTTATATTGTGTTTTCAACTTCTTAGGGCTTGGTAGACAGTAATTGTGGTCAGCAGAAACAGATGTGAGTCTGACAGGCACTGAAAGAATGTAGTTACATCGTAAGTTTATAACTGAGCTACACCATAAGATTGTAATAGAAAGTATGTAATTCAAAGTAATAAGAACACGGAGTAAAATTAAATTATTGACTTACTTTGTGCTAATGATGTCACTGTAATAGCACTATCTTGCAAATTGTCGAAAGATCGCTTTCTGGGTTGTGGTCGTAATTCTTTATCTTGCTTTTGTAAATGTGGTGGAAAGTTAAAGATAGCAGGTACTGGTTTTGACAAAAGGCACCTCTGGACATTTGTGTGGTACATATATTTCTCTTCAAAATGAGCTGAACAGAGGTAACTGGCTGTAGTAGGAAACCAGTTTTCTCGCTTCATATTTATAACCCATCTTTTTGTAATTTCCTTATCTTTTAAAGGAAATCTGTAATCAACGATAAATAAATTACTTCCTGCATTTGTCTTAAGCATAATTACAGTTCCAATGCAAATGACTCTTTAATAAACATTAAAAAACGTGTGTCGTATTTCGGTACTAATATACTTACTTATATTATGAAATATTTGTTGTTTTATCGCTGCGATTTGTGCAGTTGAACGCTGAACACACTGCAGGCATGTTGACTTTATATTTTGTAACAAAAAAGTCAACTATAAAAGTTAAATATTGCAGTAATATCACAACAGCTGACACACTTCCAACACAAACAACAGTAACGCTTTCCTAATGTTTTGACTAAGGAGAACATGGCGGCCGAGGTAGCGTTGGTTGCCGCTAGGAGCGCTGTAACTAGTGTCTCAGCCACTCTATGAAATTTTAACTCGTTGGTCAGCTGCTTCCTGCAGTGCTGACATCATTACCCGTGACTACTTGTGCAGTTCAGTTATACTTCGCGTCTACCGGTAGCCTACCGTTGGCAGCGCTTTGGGGCAAATTAATATTACAGATACAAACGAAGAGGCTGGCTGTGTGAGCACGCACAGCCAACATGAAAATAAAAGTTTTGTTAATAACACTGAAAGAGGGATTTTACCTGAAATCGTACCAATTACTACAGGTGACAGTTTACGTTTTGAATTTGGAGGGTTATATTATTCTCAACAAAATAAAATCTAGAGGAAAACTTCTGAATAATTACTTAACGTAGATATATAGACTTTGTGACAGTGGTAAACATACTCACTCTATTTTGGATTAAATTTTAAAAGGAATATGAAATTGGACTGCATTTTGTTGGTAGCCCTAGTTTTTCAGTCCATGAATACAACAAATAATGTTTCACTTGGCTGATAAAGACTTTTTTGGGCGTTTCATGAGAAAATGTCGAGCAAGATTAAATGTAATATCTTCTTTATATGTGACAGGCTCCTGTTTATCTTTCCTTTGTCCCCTTCGACCACGCTCCATTTAAGTTAACTCAGACGCTGTAAGAGCGTAAAACGTTGCGTGCACGTTACTGCATAGTTCGGCCATCTGTTGGTAAAATTATGAAGTATTAAGAAGCTTTATTGTACGAGCGAGCGTAGCCGCGGCTGAGCGGCGAACTGGGCAACTTCGCCAGGCTTCCGTACTTCATGAATGAACTACTTCATTTGAACGCTTCACGGCAAAGAGTGAAATGAATGAAGTAGTTCACGGGAATGAACGAGTTCGACCCATCTCTAGTTGAGAGGGGGCGCTGAGCTCTCGTCTTCCTGGAGGCGTGGCGGTGCCTGCTCTTTCCATTGGCGCTCGGGTCACCGCCTTCTCGATGCCATTTCGCGGCGCTGCACTGGTCGGAACGCAGTCGATGCCTTAGAACTGCACACTTTTCTGTCTCTGACAGAAGTACAACTTCGTCATCAAAAGTCATAGTTTTTGTTTCTCCTCCCTGAACTTGAATTCCTTCTCCAAATAGTTCTTTGGTTTCGTTTATTGTTTGCTTAATGCACAGATTGAATAACATTGGGGATAGGCTACAATTCTGTTTCAGTCGTTTCTCAACCACTGCTTTCCTCTAGTGCCCCTATATTCTTATAACAGCTGTCTGGTTTCTGTACAGGGTGTATATAATCTTTCGTTCTCTGTAATTTACCCCTGCTAAATTCGGAAATTTAAAGAGTATATTCCAGTGACCATTGTCAAAAGCTTTCTCTAAATCTACAAATGCTATGATCGTACATTTGCATTTCTTTAACCTCCACATATCTTCTAAGATAAGCCATAGAGTCATTATTGCCTCGCATGTTTCTACATTTCTTCGTGACTCAAACTTATCCTACCCGAGTTCAGTTTCCAACTAGTTTCTCCATTATTCTGCAAATAATTCGTATCAATATTTTGCAACCATTCCTGTTACACTGATAGATCGGTAATATTAACAACTGTAGGCCCCTACCTTCTTTGGAATTGAAATAATTTCATTCATCCTGGAGTCTGTGGATACTTCGCCTATATCATATTTCTTTCACACCCGGTGAACTATTTTTGTCACGCTTGGTTCTCCCAAGGATCTCGATAATTCCCAGTTGTCAGCCACTACTTTCTTTGAAATCGCAATAGTTACATGCTTCGTGATGTCTGAGGGTTTTTCGCTTGTATCATATACCTTGTACACGAGATGGACTATTTGTTTCAATATTTTACAACTATGACTTTACTGAACTGATAGTTTGGCAATATTCTCATGTGGCGACACCTGCTTTCTTCGTGATTATAATTGTTACATTCTTCTTGAAGTCGGCAGCTATTTCACATGTTGCATGTATCTTGCACACCAAGTGATATAGCTTTGACATAGTTCACTGTCCCAAGAACCTGAATTATTCTGAGGGTTTGTCGTCTACTCCAGACACCTTCTCTTAAAGCGTTCTGTCATATTCCGCTCGCAGTATCGTGTCATTGCATGTAATTTTACATTGTCTTGAAGACATTTCCCTTGTAGATCCCCTCTATACAGGGTGGTCAGAAACAGTCAGAAAATCTTGTAAGGCTATTGCAGGGGAGATTGCGCCGAGAAATAATTGTTCAGAAAAAAAGTCCGATATGTTGCGCCATTTCCGAGTTGGTTGGCACTGAAGTTAACCAACGAGGATGCCACGTGCACAACTTCCAAGCAGCCTGCCAGGGACAGTGTCGCCAAACGTGTTCTTCGCTTGGTTTCCCCAAAACGAACAAACGTAGGTTTTGTTTACCTAGCTTCAATTTATCGCTTCCGAAAAAGGCGCATATCACTGGTAATGAGCATTTCAATAAGTTGTCCCCTGCAACACCCTTCCAAGCTTTTGAAGCTGTTTCTGGTCACCTGTGTATTCTTTTCACCATTCAGATTTCTCTTCTTTGCTGAGCACAGGCATGCCATCTAGGCTCTTGCTGTTTGTACAATTGCTTTTCTTTTCTCCAAAGACCACATTAATCTTTCTATAAGCGCTACCTATCTTTCCCCTAGTTACATACGCTTCTATAGCCTTTAATGAAAGACTCTAGAGATTCCTGCTTAGCCGTTTTGCACTAACTACTAGTCTTAGAAGTCCGTTTTCCCTTTCGCCTGCTTTATTTGGCGCATCTTTAAAATTTCTCCTTTCGTACATTAAATTCAAAATCTTCTGAGTTTCCCAAGGCTTTCTACTAGGTCTTTTACTTTTATCTATGTGATACTCTGCTGCCTTCCCTGTTTTATCTTTCAAAGCAACCTATTCGTTTCCCCTGTTTTAGTCTAACATTACCTGATGCTCCCTCTGAAACTATCGACAACCTCTGGTTCCTTGTATTTATTCAGGTCTCATTTACTTACTTTCTTATCTTTTTGCATTTTTTACTTTTACTCTGCAATTTTAGCAAATAAATCATGACCAGAGACCACATTTGCCCCAGGGAATGTCTTACAGTTTAATACCATGGTGTCGAAATCACTGTCACACCATTATAATTATAATCAGTGTTAAACCTCTCAGTATTCCGATGCCTCTTCCAGTATACAACCATGATTGTTTAAGCAAGTATTAGCAATGATTAATGAATGCACTTTGTGAAGTCCTGTCAGGCGGCTTTCTCTTTCGTTTCATTCCCCCCAGTCCATGTAATTGTACAATTTCTCCTCCTCTTCCCTCCCTCCTACCAAATTCCAGTCATCCACCAAAATTAAATTTTCATCTCCTTTAACTACCCGAACAATTACCTTTATTTCATCATACATTTTTTCAATCTCTTCATCATCTGCGGAGCTATTTGGCATGTAAACTTGTACTACTATGATGGATGTTGACTTCATGCCTGTCTTGGTTATGATTAAGCATTCAAAATGCTGTTAATAGTAGCTATTACCAGCATTCCTGTCTTCTTATTCATTATTAGACCTATCCCTGCATTACGCCATCTGATTATGTGTTGAGAACCCTTTACTGACTTGCCACAGGGCTTTATTAATTCGTACTATATCTAACTTCAACCTATCTATTTCCCTTTTTAAATTTAATAACCTACCTGTCCGGTTAAGGGATCTAACATTCCACTCTCCCACCCATAGATTCGAGTCCACTCCCGCAGATTCAATTGGAGGATTATTTACCTCCGTAATATTTCACCCAAGTGTATGCTATCATTAAGCATACAGAAGAGCTGCATGCTCTCGCAAAAAATGACGGCTATAGCTTTCCCTTACTTTCAGCTATTCACAGTACCAGCAGACAATGCCAAATTCGCTGATGTTACAAGATAAGTCAGTAGGAACCACTTGTGAAGTGCTACAGAACTAACATTACTAGCTAACATCCATCCTACATCCCAGAATAATGAGTGCACCAGGATTAAACCAACGCATTCCGAAAACTGTAAGTAATGCCTGTAAGTCGATCACATGTTGTAAACAATTCACGCCACAATCAGTGTTTACATGTTTCGTTTGTATATATTGCCACAGCTACACGCCCCCACAATGTTTCAGACATGCAGTGTGTGCAATCCGATGATGAATCGCTAGACGATTCGAAACAGGTCATGGTAAATAAAAATGAAGAATCACGAAACGTAACTGGTTGCAGCAATTTCTAGAAACCTTCATTCATCACAGTCGCACTGTTTCACGTCCATAATGGATAAAAGTCCTGTGGAGCTAGTTTAAGATGCGCTGAGGCGAATGAATTACTAGCACATATTGTCAGTAGACACAAGGACATTCCGAGACCTCAGCTCCGTCTGTTTCAAGAATAGATTGAGTGCCAATATGGCTTTTGAAGAGCCTCCTACGGACCTTCTCACATCACTGCGAGATATGTATAAGGGGCGAGCAAAAAGTTTCCGTGTGAGGGCGTTGCAGCTGCGTATGTGCAACGTAATGCGACACCGATGCGGGGAAATAAGCACCGACATGTAGGCAAGGCATTAGTGTGACATTCCTACCCCTACCTCCCAGCTTCCGGTATTTGAACAACATACCAGAAACAGAATTAAACCCTTTAGTCACAGCACAGGACACAAAACAAGCACCTCGCAGGAAAGGCAACGTATCCCCTATTCACGACAGTATTACCTATCGACACCTCAAAGACTGTCCTCTCTCCTGTCTCATCGCACTTGCAACCCTATATATACCAATATCTTCTGGCCTGTGGGAAACCTTAAAAATCATACTTTTCCTCAAGCTGAACAAACCCCCTATTGACATCTCCTCGTAGCGCCCCATCTGCCTCACCACAACGCCTTTGAATCCATCCTCTCTCAACACATCCACCGACATCTGCACCAACACCATCTGCTTCCCATAACCCAAAGTGGCTTGTGTCCCTCGTTGTTTACTGATGATCAACTCCTGAATCTAACCCATCTCCTATCCCAACAGCTAAACAACTGTCAATCCGCCATCCTTGTCTCCCTTGACTTAGACAAAGCATATGACTGCATGTGGGATTCCAGTCTCTTTTTCAGACTCCAGACTTAAGCACTTCCAACCAACTATGTCCACCTTACTGCATCCTTTCTCTCCACTCACCCATCCTATTTCATTGTCAACAACACCAATTCCCGTACCTCCCACCCCAATCCAGGAGAGTTGCAAGGTTCCATTCTCTCCCGTCTCCTTTACGTCTTATACACTGCCGATAAGCCGTAACCACGTCCTCCCACCCACCTACTTCAGTATTCTGGTGACACTGCTTTCCTCACCCTCTGTCATAAGCTCCAGAAATCGCAACGATCCCTCCAAATCCATCTCGATCAGTTTACTTCCTGGTGTAACCAGTGGCTCCTTAAGATTAACCACTCCAAAACCAGGCAAACATTATAGGGCCCATCATCCACACCTCCAATCTCCGTGACCTCTACCTCACCATTTATGACCACCCCATCCAGGTAACTAACACACTAAAACACCTTGGACTAACCTTCGATCATCAACTAACATGGAAGCCTCACCTACTAACCACCCAACAGAAAGTTCACAGTAAACTAAAACTACTAACTGGCCGAACATGGGGACTACACCCTTCCATAGTCCTTAACATGGACAAATCCCTGATCCGCCCCTCCTTTTGCTATGTAAATGTTACGTCGATTTCCACCCCTCCCAAGTTCAAAAGGCTCTCCAAATCCTCTAACGTCATGCACTCTGCTTCATTTTCTGTATCTGTTTACCTTCCCCTCCACCGAACCTTTTCCAACTCATCAGATTCCCTCCTCTGCTCACTCACACTGAACACTTCTGAACAATATACAGCATCCACAATCTCGACTCCAATAATCCTATCATTTTCTCTCTACTGTACAATCCTAATATGCAGCCGCGCCTTAATTAACACAATTCTCCACCCCTTCACCTGCACACCCTCCATCTACTCTCCCAAAGAAACTTCAACCTCTTCCCCCTTCCCAGATCGTGAACTCCACCCCAACGTTAGCTTTCCTGCCAGCTGTAAGTCCACCCCACCCATTCCACCTCGTCAGAGCTTCCTCTCCCTCCCCTCCATGCATTTTCTTACCCCCCTTTTTTCCCATCTGCCTTTCATTCCACATCCCCCTTTTCCCAACAACTATTCGAATCACCAATTTCTCAGTCTGGAACCGCGCGACCGCTACGGTCGCAGGTTCGAATCCTGCCTCGGGCATGCATGTGTGTGATGTCCTTAGGTTAGTTAGGTTTAAGTAGTTCTAAGTCTAGGGGACTGATGACCTCAGATGTTAAGTCCCATAGTGCTCAGAGCCATTTTTTCACCAATTTCTCCTATACTCCATTCCTTCTCCTATCCCAACAGCCACTCCTTCTCAATCGCTGCTATGCACCAGTCCCCCATCTTTACATTAGCACATTCCTACCTTTCTGATTCGCCAAAATTCCCCACTTCAGCAACAGCCTCCCTGTCCTGGGGCATGTCCGTCCAGTTCTTAGTCAGAGAGAGGGTGCTTCTTTTAAATATCAGTGTTTTGGCATCAGTTTATAAATGTTTTTAAATGAGCAGTTATTGTGTTTCGTTTTACCTTTTAGTATTAATGTTTTTAAATGGTTCAAATGGCTTTGAGCACTATGGGACTTAACATCTATGGTCATCAGTCCCCTAGAACTTAGAACTACCTAAACCTCACTAACCTAAGGACAGCACACAACACCCAGCCTAATGTTTTTAACTACCAGTGCAAGAGGTCATATTTTTCATACTTCCATTTTATTTTTCCCCTCGGAAAGTTTTAAATTCAGTGTAAATATCTCCCCTAATAGTTTCTTCTTTCTTTTTCATCTAATTAAAATTTATGTTGTCAACTGGCTGAAGAAGGGGTTGCCTATACCGCTGACAGCCCGGCCCACCACCCCGCCCATATAAAAGTAGTGCGACATCCGTGTCTTTCCGAAGTGCGTGCAGTAAATGCGGAAACATGAACTATGGTGACGCCATTGCCATATGTGTCCAAACAGGACCAACGCACTGTTATTCTTTTCATGGTTAGCTAAGGACAAACATCGGAAGACATCCACTGGAAAATGAAGAACGTGAATGGGGCCCCATGTGTGTTAAAAACCACCGTTGTGAAGTGGTGCGTCACGTTCCGTGGTGCTGCTTCATGAAAACTCACTAACCCGTGTGGCAACTGCCGTAACACAGAAGTTACGGCAGCTCGAGTGGGGGTCACTCATCGGACACCCGCCCTGTAGTCCTGACCTCTTCCCACGCAATTATCACGCCTGCGGTCGCTTAAAATGGGGACTGAAGGGTCGATCGTTCCTGTCGGACGGGGATGTGCAGCAGGTGGTTACGGACTTCTTCATACAATTAGGACACACTGTTTCACCAAACAGATTTCTTCAACCTGGTGCGTCGGTGACATGATTGCTTAAATGCTCCTGGCGATTTTGCCTGTTTGGCATATCGGTTCTGGACCGTAAAGCCTTCGTCCTTTATATGTTGACTATGGGTTGTGTTGGCGCACCTCAGGTGGCCACCAGTTCCTCTATGAATTGAAAACCAAACAGTCAACTAATCGTAGTCCTAGGGATGGAGGTCAACAGCAAGTGCTAGGCCTATACCACAAACATAACACCGGGAGTAGCCCAAATTTGAGTCGATAATTAAAATAAACTGACGGAACTCCAAGAAGGAGTTGTGCGCTGTAAGCGAAAGTTGGTAGGCGTGTTTCTCCTTCTGAAAGAAGATGCCTGTTCAGATTTCGTGCCAGAGGCATGAGTGGCGCTATAGTAGCGCCTCTATGAGGATGCAAATCAGGTTTGCTATAAATATACGCTGAAATTGGACAATCGATGTTAGTCAAGATTGCCTTTAAGGCGACGAAGACGCCGTTATCAATTCCTCACAGAATTTATACGAGGTTGTGTAATAGAGCTACGAGAAGATGGGTATTTCTTTTGCGATTTTCGCAGAGGGACTTGGCAGGAATATAGCCCCTGTATACGACTGCTGGCAGCGTTGATCACAACAATGTACGGCCGCAAGGTGACTGGCCTCCGGGCGGCCACGCGGCAGTGCTGGGAGGGAAGACCACCGAGCTGCATCTGCAGCTACAATCTGGGCAACAGTTCCCACCACAGCGACACAACAACTGCTGTAACTCTGTTACTTCAAGGGCAGCTCCGAGCCAGACGCGCTGAAGGGTGCGTTCCACAGACCCCATAGCTCCGCCATTTGTGATTCCAGTGGTGTAAAGTGAGAGCCCATTGGAGGCCAGGGTGGAAGTCTGTCGCGTTTTCTGACGAAAGCTGGTTCTGCGTCTGCGCCAGTGATGGCTGTGTGTCGGTTAGAAGAAGGCCAGTCAGGGGCCTGCAGCCAGCCTGTCTTGGCGCTGGGCACACCGGACCTACGTCTGGAGTTATGGTCTGCCGTGCGACTTCGTATGACAGCAGGAGCACACTCGCGGTTATCCCGTGCACCCTCACTTCAAGTTTTGTACGTCAGTCTGGTGATTCGATCTGTTGTGCTGCCATTCACGAACAGCATTCCAGGGGATGTTTTCGAAGAGGATAACGCTCGCCCACATTCCGCTGTTGTTACCCAACTTGCCCTACAGAGTGTCGACACGTTGCCTTGGCCTGTTCGATCACCAGATCTGTCTTCAATCGAGCACGTGTGAAACATAATCGGACGAAAACTCCAGCGTCATCCACAAACGGCACGAACAGTCCCCGTATTGACCGACTAAGTGAAACAAGCATCGAATTCCATCCCACAAACCGACACCCTACACCTATACGACGCAACGTCTACACCTTTCCACTGCTGGGGGTGCGTTCAACATTCTGGCGATTATACCGGTTACTAATGTACCGACATTTCACATCTGCAACAGCTTATCTCGGTCTTACATTAACCTGTGGTCCTGCAATGTTAATCATTTAAATATTTTTCCTAGACAGATGTATTCCAGAAATTTCATTACTCTGCATTAATTATTTGTTGGCGTTGCGATTTTTGTTTTCGTCAGCGCACATTGCGTAACAAACAATTACATATGCCTTGATAAATAACCACATCGGAAAAAATTAGTCACCCCAATGAGACATCGGCCTAACAACGGGCATAATTACGTTAGGCTTGCTAATAGCCTCTTTTCGGCGAGGGAGACAGGTATGGCTCTTTCAGCTGCAGCAACTCATTGATGATGAGATCCCATAGAACGGCCAAACTGCAGTGATACTGACTGTTGTGTTTCACACACTGTTCCACATCACTGCAGACATTTTCTGTGGTATGAAAATAGCGAACTACTCGGGGTGCGATAGCGTACCTCAGTTTTGGTCAGACCAGGAAACTGTACGTGCCGCCCTGTGAACATGGCTGTTTCATCCTGGAAGACAAGAGTCTCAGCATGCTCGCCTCAAAGATGTAGAACAAAGGATCACAGAAATTGTTTAAGGAAACAACCTGGTTCATGCTCATGGTAATCTGAATGAGGCCCAAGTAATGGCACAAGAAACACTCCCAAAACATCACACAATCACCTCTGATATGAACTTCATTCTCCACATACTAGGGGTTAAAAGTTTCATTGAGCCGTATGAGCACTGGACGCCCTGCATATTTGAAAAGAGGCAAAATCGCAACTTGTCAGACCACACACTGCACACTACACTCCCCAATCAGCTACAGTCTATGAAACTTCCTGGCAGATTAAAACTGTGTGCCCGACAGAGACTCGAACTCGGGACCTTTGCCTTTCGCGGGCAAGTGCTCTACCATCTGAGCTACCGAAGCACGACTCACAAAGGTCCCGAGTTCGAGTCTCGGTCGCGCACACAGTTTTAATCTGCCAGGAAGTTTCATATCAGCGCACACTCCGCTGCACAGTGAAAATCTCATTCTAGCTACAGTCTAGTTTCTGTGTAGTTTGACGCTACGAAAATATACCGCTCCATGTATCGCTATGAGAGCGGTGGCCTTTTGAGAGGTACCCCAGAGCAAATGCATCAATCAGTGACCTCCTCAGTTGGAAACTGCTTCAGATAGATCTACAGTCATTGACAGCAGAAATTCCTCTCGGGTTTTAAACCGACTGTCACTGACAATGCGTACCACTCCTCTCGCCCCCATCTTGGTTGGGATTTTTTTACGTAAACTGTTCCTACTCCATGTTACGTCACAGCGAGTGCTACACCATGCCTTGTAGACATTTTGGTCACACCGCGCTGATACGCCAGCAAATAGGAAGGCTTCAGTCTCGGCGTGGTACTGAGCCCGTCCAAACGCAGTAGGTCCTTTCTTCCAGCTTGTCACGTTTCACGTCATGTCGCCTTACTGACCTGGTACCGACAACTGACTGGCACATACACACCACTTCACTACCGTAACTTACAACGGTGGTAGATCATATGACCGCCTGGTCTGCTTCTACACAAAGTATGCTTCGTGCCAATAAGAGTCCTATTGTTGTTAAGGATGCTTCCACGTGTGTGATGAAGGCCGGGAAAGAAATTAAAATATTTTATCCTAACCTAAAGGCCGTTACATGTTTAAATAAATTACCGCAAGTTTGTTTAACTTAGCATCTCTTTGCTTCAGTCTCTTGAAAAGTCCTAAGCTATAGCCCCCTAACTGGTTTTTTTTTTTCGGTTTTAGTTCGTAGACACTTTCGAAGACACTGACGCAGCTCGCATTAAAGATGCGAAAGAGCATTCAAGAAAACGAATCTGAAGCAAGACCATATTTATATCAAATCAAAGTTTGCAAATTTGTCCACAGCAATAACGAAGTTGGAAGACCCAGCTAACCGGTGGAATCTCTGACAAATATTGAAGAAATTAAAAAACTGAGAGGTGTGTGCTACAGCAAAATGTAAGATGAACAAAGTTACCGGATCAAACCTTGGTTTTGAGTAGAAGGTGACACGAAATGTAAAAGATTTCCATCTTGACCTGACTTTGTTCGAAATATGCTAATTTAACTATGCACCTGTCACTTCTTGTGACGTAGAAAAATAATTTTCTATGTCCAGAATGTTCACATGTGTGTGAATTTCTAAGGGACCAAACTGCTGAGGTCATCGGTCCCTAGTGTTACACACTACTTAAAGTAAGTTAAACTAATTATGCTAAGGACAACACACGCACCTATGCCCAAAGGGGGACTCGAACCTTCGGCGGGAGGTTCAGCTCGGTCCGTGACATGGCGCCTCAAACCGCGCGGCCACTCCGCGCGGCTCTATGTCCAGAAAAATGTTCAGTCTGATAAATGCATGAGCCAAAATGAAGAAAATCTGGAAAAACTGGTTAATTTATATTGTTTTAGAAGAAAATAGAAATAAATATACAACTGAATTTTGATTCCGCATGCAGTATTTGTATTGTTTTGCTATCTCATAGCGCATGCTTAATCATATGATATTGCATGAATGCGTGCAAGTTTTACGACTTGGTGGTGGATGAAAGTCTGCGCTCTAGTTATCACTTATTAATCAATAACTCACTGGGGAAACAAAACATCATACTTCAATTTCATCAAGTGTCCCTGAATTGTAGCCCTACAGTCGTATCAAAATCTTTACCTCTTTCTATGTCATCATACAGAATGCCTACCCTTGTATTGTGACTTTTGTTCGTGCGGCAATTTTCTTCTTTATTACGCTTATTAATATGTCTTCATTTTAAGCACTTTTTTGTTTTGAGCACTATACCACGTGTGTAGTGATAAAGCTTTACCTCGTCCCGATTATGAAATGTGCCCTCATTTCTTTATTATGCTTTATTATTGTGCACTAGTGTACTGACTGATCTGCTTTATTGTATTTTGTTCTACGTTGCATTTGTTAGAAGGTTCCCTAAATTTTGTTTCAGGTGGCTGAAAGACCTGTTCATACTCGGTTCCAAGAAAGACCTTGAAACTGACGACCTGTACGACACACTCGAAGGAGATCTCTCGGAGAAGCTGGGCACCAGATTAGAAAAGTATGTTGACTTTTGTACACACGTTATAATCAGCTGTCATTGTGTTTCCTATTCTAATTTTAGGTGACAATTGCTTTATCAGATTTTCGTTCTAAACGGATCTGTATTAATTTTTGCTTTTATCGCTTACCCGGGAAGTCGGAAACATGCTAACTAACCTATTGTCTCTATTACAAATTTTCAGTAGGTTGGATTTTTGACACTCGTTCTAAAAGATAACACTGAATCATTATTTGGTTTCAAAGTAATATAACAGACATATCTTAGCGCAACTGATTCATAATAAACTAATAAACACAGTTGTTAATAGAAGCACCTTGAAAGAGAAAGTGTGAAAATTGTGAAAATTAAGTGCATGCAGTAACAAAACTACACTGAACTGCCAAAGAAACATATAGGCATGCGTATTCAACTACAGAGATGTATAAACAGGCATAATACGGCGCTGCGGCCGGCAACGCCTGTATAAGACAACAAGCGTCTGGTGCACCTGTTATATCGGTTACTGCTGCTACAGTGGCAGGTTGTCAAGATTTAAGTGAATTTGGACGTGGTGTTACAGTCGGCGCACGAGCGATGGGACACGGCATATCCGAGGTAGCGATGCAGTAAGGGATTTTACTGTGCGACCATTTCACGAGTGTGCCATGACTATCAGGAATTCGGTAAAACATCAGATCTCCGAGTCGCTGCGGCCGGAAAAAGATCCTGCAAAAACGGGACCAACGAAACTGAAGAGAATCGTTCAACGTGACAGAAGTGCAACCCTTCCGCAAACTGCTGCCGATTTCAATGCTACGCCATCAAGAAATGTCAGCCTGCGAACCATTAACGATTCATCATCGATATGGGCTTTCCGAGCCGAAGGCCCACTCGTGTACCCTTGATAACAGCACGACACAAAGCTTTCGCTTCACCTGGGCCCGTGAACACCGACATTGGACTGTTGATGACTGGAAACATGTCGCCTGGTCAGACGAGTCTCGTTTCAGATTGTACGGATATGGAGACTACTTCACAAACTAAGCATGCTGTCTGATTGTCTGCACCCATTCACGTCCATTGTGCATTCAGAAGGACTTGGCCAATTCCAGCAGGACAATGAGACACCCCACACGTCCAGAATTGCTACAGAATGGCCCCTGGAACACTCTTCTGAGTTTAAACACTTCCGCTGGGCACCAAACACCCCAAACATGAACATTACTGAGCATATCTGGGATGTTCGGAAGAGATTTCCACCCCCTCGTAGTCGTACAGATTTATGGTCAGCGCTCCAGCACTACTTCAGACATTACTCGAGTCCATCCCACGTCGTGTTGCGGCACTTACGCGTGCTTGCGGAGGCCCTACACACATATTACGCAGGTGTACAAGCTTCTTCGGCTCTTCGATGAATACTTTTTGTAGGATAAATAAAAGCTATTTTCCATTAAATAGATGGATGATTTTAAAACATTTAACTGCCAATCAAACATACATGTTTTTTAAGGGCTGATCATGGCAGCCTGCAGAATTGTTACACCCCTAAGTATATACCGAGCGAGGTGGCGCAGTGGTTAGACACTGGACTCGCATTCGGGAGGACGACGGTTCAATCCCGCGTCCGGCCATCCTGATTTAGGTTTTCCGTGATTTCCCTAAATCGCTCCAGGCAAATGCCGGGATGCTTCCTTTGAAAGGGCACGGCCGATTTCCTTCCCCATTCTCCCCTACTCCGATGAGACCGATGACCTCGCTGTCTGGTCTCCTTCCCCAAAACCAACCAACCAACCTAAGTATAGATGTAGTGGAACCTTTCCGTATTCTGTTACCAGTCTGTCCATATATAGGCTTGTCCTCAGAGGAAAGTCTAAGTACTGGAAGTAATGTACAGTACCCGTCACCTCGTTTCCAATGTTCTCGGAGAATTTCTGCAAAACACGTATTGTACGAGGGCTTGCTGGAAAATAGTGCCTCCGAATTTTTTGCGTGAAACTCTTAAAGAATTCTAAATAAAACAGACGTTATTAATTCTCTACATCTTAGTAATTTATTCTTCATTACTACATTTTTATTTTTCAGCAAAGTCACACGGTGTGAACACAAAATAAGCAGTCTCGCATATGCGGATGACTTAGTTGTGATGGCAGATAGGACTGAAAGTTTGCAAAGTAATATTTCAGAGCTAGATCAGAAATGTAAGGACTATTGTATGAAGATTAGCATCTCCAAAACGAAAGTAATGTCAGTGGGAAAGAGATATAAACGGATTGAGTGCCAAATATGGGGAAGAAAGTTAGAACAGGTGGACGGTTTCAAGTACTTAGGATGCATATTCTCACAGGATGGCAACATAGTGAAAGAACTGGAAGCGAGGTGTAGCAAAGCTAATGCACTGAGAGCTCAGCTACGATCTACTCTCTTCTGCAAGAAGGAAGTCAGTACCAAGACTAAGTTATCTGTGCACCGTTCAATCTTTCGACCAACTTTGTTGTATGGCAGCGAAAGCTGGGTGGATTGAGATTACCTTATCAATAAGGTTGAGGTTACGGATATGAAAGTAGCTAGGATGATTGCAGGTACTAGTAGATGGGAACAATGGCAGGAGGGTGTCCACAATGAAGAAATCAAAGAAAAACTGGGAATGAACTCTATACATGTAGCAGTCAGGGCGAACAGGCTTAGATGGTGGGGTCATGTTACACTCATGGGAGAAGCAAGGTTACCCAAGAGACTCATGGGTTCAGCAGTAGACGATAGGAGGAGTCCGGGTAGACCGAGGAGAAGGTACCTGGATTCGGTTAAGAATGATTTTGAAGTAATAGGTTTAACATCAGAAGAGGCACCAATGTTAGCACTGAGTAGTGGATCATGGAGGAATTTTGTAAGGGGGACTATGCTCCAGACTGAACGCTGAAAGGCATAATCAGTCTTAAATGATGATGATGATGAGCAAAGTCACCTTGGCGACAAGAACATTTCTCCCAGCGAAAGACCAGTTTGTTGAGACCGTCGCTGTAGAACGTTTGACTTTGTTGACGGAGCGACGACCTCACCTCTGCATGCACGCTTCATTGCTGTCAAAGTGAAGACTTCGAAAGCGTTCTTTAAATGTTGGAAACAGATGAAAATCGGGTGGATCCAAATCGTGACAGTATGGAGGATGATGGACGACAGCGAACGCAAGGTGTCGGATTGGTGCAGACGTCGCCGTGCTCGTGTGTGTGCTGGCATTGTTATGATGACGCAGGGAGTGCTTCGTGTGTGGTCAAACTCTTCGAATTCCAAACTCGATTACAGCATCCTGTTTCTCATGCATCGAGGAAGTTACGTTACACACGCCATATTACACGCTACAATTCGAAGTACTCTCTCGCCAGATGTCTGCAAACGTGTAGTCATGTAGAATAAATATGCACTCGTAGAATGTTAATGACGTTGGTTTAATTAAAAAAGCTTTAAGAGTTTTCACAAAAAATTTTTTGAATCATTACTTTTCAGCAGTATTTGCTGATTTTGAAACCTATCAACATCATTTACGAAGCAAAGCAAAGTATAGCTTCTACTAACATTTCTGTCTCATCCCATAGCGTTACATCGTAGTAGAAGATTAGTGTTGGATCCTTTCTTCTAACTTATTTTAAAACTTCGTCAATTATGTTCACGGATAAGAGTTGTGAGAGACAACTTGCTTCTTGAATCCTGCTTTTCTTTTTGAACCCGTCTGACGTCTGCTCTGAAGATGTACAGAGGTCATGCTCTGCTCATACCATTTTCATACTGTAGCGTTGATGTTATAAGGCATTTTTTACTCACAGACAGTCCCATACATATTTATCTGGTACACAACTATAAGTTTTCTCCGTTTCCAAAAGGCAGTTAAAAGCATTTTACTTTTCTCCAACTGCTTCTCATAAAGTATTCTTGTAGTAAAACCGTGGTTAATAGTTGACTTATGAAGTATAAAATAGCTCTGTTCTTTCTCAAGTATAAGTTCAATAGGTTTTCTAATTCTGCCCTGAATAACTGACTCGCACTTTCAGACTGTGTGAGAGAAAAAGTAACAGCTCTATAGCTGGTGTGTTTCATCTTATTACTTTGTTTAAAAAGTGGTATGACGATTCCCTGTTAACAATAACTGGATACTGCGTTTTCTTTCCATGCATTTTGATAACTCTACATTTTCTTTCCACACCGTATTGAAACTCAACACAGACACTGTTCACCAATCCCTCATATTGTTACGTCCAGTAGAGTCTTATGTTTTTCCAGTACTGATAACGTGAAACATTGTGTCAAGAACACACGAACAGCTACTGGTATCACTCTACAGGGGACATTATATGTCCTCTGTAGCTATCTTCTTGTTGTTCTCTTTATATGTTGTTGTCTCCACTTACGGCAAAATCAAACCCTAGTTTATAAATACAGTTTTTGAGTAGGACTAAATGTAGTATGTTCAGTAATGTTAATATTAATCACGTATACATTTCCAGTGAACTGACACATTCAACATTATTTCGTTGTCGTCTACGAACCAGGTAACTAACAAATTGATGGCAACCGTTTTGGACAGCTGTAAACTGCCATCACACCAGAAACTATACAGAAAGTGCTGGATCTGATTCCGCAAGATCGAAGAAACACCACCCAAGACCTCTGAAAGACATCTGAAATAAGTTTTTCTACATGTGAACCTATTCTGTCAGACGAATTGAAAATGAGAAAATTTGCGGCGAATTTCTTGCCACAGGGGCTTTGGAGATGATCAGGAGCAACATCTCGTGAAAGTCTTTCAGGGAACTTAAACAGATGCTTCCAGTTGATGCCAATTTTCAAAGATTATCAATGGTGCCAAAAGATGAATTTATGACTATGACCCTGAAGCTAATCTATGATCCAAGCACTAGAAAAGTTCTTTTTCACATCAGCGAAAAAAAGCTGGACATGTCAAGAGTAATACTAAGTCCTTACTGCACAGATTTTTTTATGTAGGGGAGAGTATTGTACCTAGAGGATAGTGTAGTCGGTGCTTCAGTTTAGTGGCTGATTTTAGAATCACATGAAGGAATGCTCACTACAGATGGTCATAAGCAGTTGGTGCCATTTTGTAGTTTTTGTTGTTGCTAGACATGAGGTTGCATTTTGTGCATCGTTTGTAAGTATTGTCGATTCTTCAGTTACAGAACTGTATGTCATGAAAAATTCAACAATTTTTTAAAACTAGCTATATAACATGTGGATGGCACAGCAATACTTTGTACGTCATTCACCATCTCCTATCTGGGAACAGAAAAATGTCTTTTCCCATGAAACATGACATATTTGAAAATTAAGCGAGTTTCGTTAATGCATTAACTATTTTACCTGTTTCAAAACGTGTTAGTTCACAATACCCTTAGTTTAAAAATGTATTTAACTTGTATCTGGTTTTTGATAATACTGCTACATAACTTGATTTCTTTTACTGATTATTGGTGTGTAGCAGTGCAACAATGTAACAGATAGACGGCTAGACACAGTATTGACAAGGCTTTCTTGATGGGAGCCGTTTTTAAATTTCAGTGGAATATTTGTTGCTGGGTAAGTGAGTAGGTGGAACCTTGGAACATGTCTTTACATTTGGAAAAACCTTAATTTTCCAGAATAATTTTTGTAAGTTTAGAAAGGATGCAGCACATAAAAAGTGAATGCCACAATTTCAAAACAGAACAAGGAAGTGTATTAAACTTCTCTTACAGCGCTGGCTAGACGCGAAAGTCTCAAAAGTGTTGCAGCGAACAAAATTCTGTCGTATATATTGATGAAATTGTTCATAAAAAGTTCGTCTCTCTGGGTCAGATAGTTAATATTGTGTTCTTTTGCTGTGCTCTAAGAAGTGTGATCGAGAACTTGAGAAAACGAATGGTCAGGGCTTCCATTGTGACAGTGCACCACCACATGTGTCGTGGTCTTCAGTCCAGAAGCTGGTTTGGTACAGAAATCCATGCTACTCTCTTCGTCTCCAAGTAACAACTGCAACCCACATCCTTCTGAATTTCCTTACTGTATTCATGTCTTGAGGTCTCCCTCTACTGTTTCTACCCCCAACACTTCCCTCTAGTACTAAACTGGTGATCCCTTGATGCCTCAGAATATGCTTACCAACCGATCTCTTCTTCTAGTCAAGATGTGCCACAAATTTCTTGTCTCACCAATCCTATTCAGTATCTTCTCATTAGTTACATGGTCTACCCATCTAATCTTCAGCATTCTTCTGTAGCACCACATTTTAAAAGCTTGTATTTTCTTCTTGTCTAAACGGTTTGTCATCCACGTTTCACTTCCATGTGCTTCCTGACACTTAAATCAATATTCGATTTAACAAATTTCTCTTCATCAGAAAAGCTTTTCTCACCATTGCCAGTTTACATTTTATATCCTCTCTACTTCTGCGATCATTAGTTAATTTGCTACCCAAATAGCAAAACTCATTACTGCTTTCAGTTTACATTTGTTAATATAATTCCTTCACCATCGCATGATGTACTTCAGCTACATTCCGTTATCCTCAGTTTGCTTTTGTTGATGTTATATCCTCCTTTCAAGACACTCTCCACTCTGTTCAATGATCATCCAAGTTCTTTGCTCTCTGACAGAAGTACAATGTCATCAGATGTCATCAGCAAACTTCAAAGCTTTTATTTCTTCTCCCTGGTCTTTAATTCCTGGTCCTTTTTTTTTTTTTTTTTTTTGTTTCCCTTACTGCTTGCTCAGTATGCAGATTGAATAACATCGGAGATAGGCTACAATCCGGACTCACTCCCTTCTCGACCATTGCTTCTCTTTCGTCCCCCTCTACTCTTATAACTGCCGTCTGGTTTTTGTACAAATTGTAAATAGCCTTTCGTTCCCTGTATTTTACCCCTACCACCTTTAGAATTTGAAATAGAGTATTCCGGTCATCATTGCCAAAAGCTTATCAAAATCTACAAATACTATAAACATATTTTTGCCTAAATGTGATTTGAGACTTTCTCGGCGTATTCCATTCGTGAAATCTTCTCGGGTGATCAGCCGAGTAAAGGCGTCGTCTTCTCGCAACGTTTCGAAGGGTTTCGTACCCATCATCTTCAAGCGAAGTTGATGGGTACGAAACCCTTCGAAACGTTGCGAGAAGACGACGCCTTTACTCGGCTGATCACCCGAGAAGATTTCACGAATATTTTTGCCTTTCCTTAACCTATCTTCTAAGAGAAGTCATAGCGTCAGTATTGCCTTACGTATTCCTACATTCATTGGTTTTACAATCTTGTAGTTTATCACAACTAATGCAGAAAACTTTCAGAAATTTGGAAGTATTTTGAACAATTTAGGATTTATTGATGTTTATAAAAAACAATAATTAAGAAAATTATGAACAAGATTTTCTAAATGCTTCTTTAAATTGTGGTCCCATTTAATCAAATAATTCGAAAGGGAACAAATTTTTACCACATATGTATGATATATTGGCTGAAGTACTAGACCTATTCAGTTCCACACTTGAAGAATATTAACCAGAATAAAAATTGTGATATGTTTTAGTATTTTGCCTTCTTAAAAAAAGTTTATTACTTTGTAATTCAGGTGAATCTTCAATAAAGTTTGGGTCTGCCAGGTAGTGATAGATCGCTAGAAGTTACAGATAAAAAATTAGTGTTAGAAATGTGAGGACATACGTGTAACTAAATTCAGAAAAATACAACTTGCGAGAAAATGTGATCGAAGATTTCAGTTATATTAAAATTTGCCTCCAAACATCGCTGAAGCATACACTTCATGCCACAGCATTAAAATTCGCCTTGGCATTCTTTTTTACCTGTGGCTTCACTGATGAATGTATATTAATTATGTTTATATCCACATACGTCTGCAAAAATAAACATTAAATTCTTTTTGTTACATGAGGTTTCTATGGAGATAAATACATTTTGCATAAACGAAAACATAATTGTTTAAAAGAAATTATATCTGCCTAACCGTAGATTTCTGCAGGTAATTGATCTCTATGTGTAAAATTCTGGGGGTATTGCGATATTACTTCACAATCAGTTATTGATTATCAAAGCGTCATCTTTGATGAAGGAAGTGGCGAAATGCAAACAAATTTGATGGTGTAGACTGCTTGACAGTAACAGAACAACAAACTAGTAAGAGTTTAGTATCCTCTACAAACAGCATCACCGGTAACAAAAGTGGAATCATTCTTGAAAAACTGATACGTATGTTCGTCTCAGTAGTGTGGACTACTTTGTGGGTAAACTAATTACCGGTACTACAGAGCTTTCTTTAATCGAATTTCTTGATGTGGGGCATTGCTAGTATTTTTTACACATTGATGAGCATCGAGGCTGACAAAAATCTGTAATAACACTTAGGCTACAAACTTTCAGTTGGATGTAAACAAAACTCTTTACCAAAGCGAAAATAAACAGGCGCAAAAACATATCATTTACAGATGCTAGCAGTGTTTCCAACATATACGATGTTCTCCAAATATAATCATTGGAAACGGTTTTGCGAAATACTAATGTTTTTCTATCGTTTGAATAATGGCGTCATGACAGCATTCACGACTGACTCAAAAATTTAGTATATAGCTGTCATTTTTCATTTTAAACCCACTAAAGTATACATCTGTGTAAGCAGGAAAGATTACAGAATTTAAGAAAGTACTGAATATAATAAAATGGTTTTCAGTCATTCAGAAGTATCCTGTGTCATTATGGAATCAGCACTACAGAATCACTGAGGGTACCAGACACCCTGCGAAATACCATTCAGGATGCATTTCAGTAGTGGCAGAAAGCATATTGCCTTCCAAGAGATCTACTTTTAAGCCGACGGTTTAGAATAAAATGTAATAATTCTATTTAACATATTTCACGAAAATTAGATACCGTCTCGAACAGGAAAATAGGTGCTAGTGAATGAGTGGTGAAAATGTGTCTCAGGAGCCCCTTTTGCCTTCCCGTATCACAACTTGGTCGAAGGATACTGATGTCTAGCGTTAAATTTACAATCACCTGTGGCCGTAAGAGTGGAAGAGAAATGAATACGTACTTTTATATTGCTCATAATGTCTGTAGAAGTCGCTGATTGTGTAGAATTATAACGATACGATGAAAAGAAATGCACAACATTCAACAATGTCACAAATTCCTTCAAAAAAATGATTTATTGGGTAGTAACTGGCTTCAGCCCTGTGTCTGTTTTAAGACAGCGACATACATTATTGTGCATAATACATATTTTTCCTTGTAGAAAGAAAACTTTTTCTCTTAATGTAGCACGGAGGGCTGAATACATTTTGTGCGGCATGTCAACTCAGAGCGAGACTGTGTCGCCTAGCTGAACGCTGGCCATTAAAATTGCAACGCCAGGAACAACTGAACAGACTATCCGTACATCATCTGCTAGAGCTTCTAGCTGTTCAAAAAGAAGCTCCCACTGATTTTGTGCGGGCTGTCTGTTCATTGTCAAGTTGCCTAACTACGGCCTAGAAAGCCAAAAGCCGGTTCGCAACACAATATACCATTGAAGGCTTGTATTCAAAGAATATTAAGTATGTAGCACATGGGCCATATGAACATATGCATGTTATATATAGTCTCTTCTTGTACTTTTATTTATTCTGTTTGGCACGAAAACCGATGTGGAGGTAGATGTCGATCATAACAGTGGTTAATGCTTCTCTGCAAGAACAACTACTGTTGTGCAGTTTCCCTCATGCAACATTTTTACGACTATTGATTCGTCATTGGACAGCGAAATTAATGTGCAAGTGCCAAAAAAGAAACAGAAGTTGAAAACTAAGTTCGAGAGTGAATTGTGTAAAGTTTACTTGTGGCTTCGAAAAGGTGAAGATGAGCATGATACTCACTATATCGTGTGTCTCTCATATTTTATTGATTCTCATGGAGGCGAAAATGACTTTAAAAAACACACAAGCACTGTAACACACAAAACTTCTCCTCGACAGTCGGCCTCGAAAACGCAGATGAAAGTAAGTTAACTTTTTAGTTTGTTTAGAAAATACTTTGCATCACTGACTGATATGATTAGTAAACTGCCGCATAATTTTACGATACAAATTCCGCTTTTGGTGAAGTCTCAGAATTAATTTGAGTTTTTAATAATACTAATGAACCTACTTTACTAGGCATGTAAAGCTTGTAGAAAAAAGCATTATTAAGCGGAATGGTTGTCGTATGACAAAATATATATATATATATATATATATATATATATATATATATATATATATATATATATATATACCACGGAATTACAACTGAACACTGTTAACTATAGTGAAGGCTGTTAAGAGTCAAATAATGAAGTACTTTGGACCATCAAGGAGAGACAGAAAGATGTAATGAGTGCTGCTATCAGACGCCTGAAATCGGCAGCCAAAATCAGGCGACATTTAAGAATGTTGATGACACTGTTTCTGTTTTCTTGCTCAGGCTGTTGTAATACTGGCCGATGGAATCTATTTGCTACTGTGTGGAATAATTATCTAAATGATACTGAGATAAAGAATCGTGTTAAATAGTCAGATTATGTTATCTGAGAATTTATGAAAACGGTAGAGTGCCCACTCACGATCCCAATATTTCACACTGCAGGAATCTTGTGGACCTGATTTCGATGTAATCTGCAGAAAGAAACTGCCAACGAGGACAATGCAGCGAAGACTGATGGATTCCAATAAACGTATGATAGATTTCAGTAATTGATACAAGGAGACGTACCATAAACATAGACGTCAAAGAGGGAAATAAGGAACTACAGAAGATATCATAAATCAGTTATTGTTGTTGACAAGTAGGTGCTGACCGTGTAAAAAGTCAAGTAAATAATAGTGACCAAAATTGAGAACAAATTCTGACTGAAGAATAAAATCACAAATGAACCAAGAGTCCTGTCTCCTTTGACTGTTTGACGCATGTGAATATGCATCAAGGACGTATCACACCTTCTCCTTTAGATGGTTTCTTCTCGGTAATGGCAGTTAAAAGAGTCGAAGAACGTGAAAAGGACTCAGAAGTTGAAAAGGAGTGAAACAGGCTTGTAGGCCGCTCCCCGTGTTATTTAATCTGTATACTCACCATGCGGTGAAGGAGACCTAGGGGAAATGGGGAAATCTAGAGAGGAACTGAAGAATAGAGAGGAGAAATTAAAACTTTGAGGTTTGCCGGTGGCGTTGTAGTTCTGTCAGAGACCAGCGGACTTGAAAGAGAAGTTGAACGGTATACATATGTCTTTAACCCATCATCTTCCAGTGATCTATTTTTAGACTCTATTGGTTTTTATTTTATTACTAATAATGGGACAATTTATATAGAATTCCAGATATTACATTATAAACCTACATGACTGACGGTAATTGTTGCAAATTTTTTATTAGTGAACACACAAACAATGGGATTTTTCTTGTATTTTAAAATGAGCCGACAATTTCCACAAATGCTTAGATCACTTGGTGGAAACAGTATCGTCTGGTGACACAGCTGTAATAAAAGTCATTCACTGGTAGCATTCAGATCTGGTAGTGGAGTTGGTGAATGAAGTTTTCTTTATTTAGTGTAGCACTATAGAACAGAGAAAATGTAAGCACACTGTGATGTAGTGTTTAAAGGCATTACAATTAATGAAGTTTTAGACATTATAAATAACGACAGTTTTGAAGGACTGATTGAGGGAAACAGTGAAAATGTTGATGTGGTTATTGTTCATCCGTATGATGATGCTTTGAAAGATAAACCTGAGGCAGATGATGGTGCAACAGGTACTGTGAATGTTCTGGATATTCCTGGATCAGTGAAAGTTCATTTTCAAAGTACTGAAAATATGGGTTTGGGACTGTGGATAATGAAGTAATGGGTGCAGGGAATTGAGTAAACTCAAGAAAACAGAAGAAACTGATGACTTACAGTAAACTGAAGCCAATACACACAAAACGACGTTTCAGCTGATGCATTTCTAGATGAAATGAAAAGCAATGTAAAGTATCTTACTCCATTTGAAGTCGGAGAAAATATCTTGAATTTCAACAATCCGTTTAACTACATCATGAGAGAAAGTCCCAGATCATTATTCGCATGCTTGTTTATTAATTATTTTAAGCATATTTAAATACTTCACTTTTCTGATGTAGAACCAAAGTCATAGATACTTTAATAGGAAATTGGTTTGTATTATTTACATAATATGGTAGAATGTGGATTGGGAAATTGTCTCATTCCATGTCCTGTGGTATGTTTACAACATGGATCACCAGGACACGAAATAAATATATAAAATATCGAAAATAATAGAGACCAATTATAACAGCACTAACATGAAAAGAAAGCTACCAGTACAAAAATATGCGTGTAAATTACCTGATTATTACATGTTAATGGGGAGATGTACTAAAAGGGAAATGTTTCTGTTTACCCCATTCTTCTATACTTCCTCACCGAGCAAGGTGGTACAGTGGTTAGCACACTGGACTCGCATTCGGGAGGATGACGGTTCAATCCCGCATCCGGCCATCCTGATTTAGGTTTTCCGTGATTTTCCTAAATCGCACCGGGCAAATGCCGGGATGGTTCCTTTGAAAGGGCACGACTGACTTCCTTTCCCATCCTTCCCTAATCCAATGAGACCGATGACATCGCTGTTTGGTCTCTTCCTCCAAACAACCAACCAACTATACTTCCTCCAATAAATATTTTCCATAACGTCTATGAAGGTAAAGTTCAAGATATGCAGGGTTGTACACAGGGACACCTACTACCTTTCTTCCTGAGTACTGAAAATGATTCACATAGCTACACCGTGAACCCTCTGTCACAAACCGTGCAGAAACTACAATGAAGCTGTAGAAAATAAGGACCTCAGTTTATACCATTTGTGCTAATGAATTCAAATTCTCTTTTCAGCAACTGGAATAAAGAGATAGCAAAGGCCAAAAAGGATGCTACATACAAACCAAGTCTTCTCAAGGCCCTTATAAAGACATTTGGTCAGCAGTACGGCCTCTTAGGGATATTTGTTGCAGTGAACATTGTAATTGTGAAGTAAGTACCATTTACACGTCTTATCCCTTCACTAAACATAAAAATTCATGTTTAGTTACACAAAAAAGATTATGATTAAAACAAATTTTGGTTGTTCAGTTTTATTGTAACTCACAAACCAGATTTCATGCCTGGTAGTCTTTTCATTAGATATTCAAAGGCCTAAAAATATTGTCAGAAATATTTCCACTTTTAATCAAACCCACTGAAAAAAAAGCTGCAATATGTACAAATATTTTAAGAGCAGCCCAAAGCGGTATTAAAATTTTTATTTATAGTAGTCAGTGAACATAAGCGAACAGATAAACTACAGGAGTCTGCTCTTCAAGCTTTATACAGCACAGAACATTACACGTAGGTAGTTTTTGCTCTCATTGTATGCTGGCAACAGGAATCTGCTTCACCAACTCTTCTTATAATCATCAACTTTGTTAATGCAGTCAGTACACTGAACATCTCATAAATGAAATGTCTTGTATAGTATGCAGTTTAAACATAGGAAGGTCAGAAATCAGTCTGTCAATTTTAACTGACATTTCCAGTTGTTTCCGTTAGTAACAAATGGCTAGTGTCAATATTTCTTCCCCAACAAGGCTCCAATTTCTTTCCATACACATGTCAAATTGAGCGAGGAAACCATGGGAACCCTATATCGGGATGACTAAACAATTATTCAGTAGGGACGTAGGGACACCATCATCTACATATAAAATGCATACACAGACTAGTGGTATGATAAATACACAGCCACAGCCACAAAAATACATATGTGTAGACATTAATGAACTACAGAGAAAAGGAAGCAGCAAAGAAAATGAGAAGTTAAAGACACACTGTACTTGTCACATGTCAATTAGCCAACTGGGTCATTCTCACACTGCCCCCTCCCCAGGTAAGGTAAGCTTGTGTGTGGATAGCTGGTAAGAGATAGCAGGGTAGTAGTGCGAGATCTTAGTTCCCCTGTTGTCATCATGGTGCCATCAAAAGTTGGTGGAAAAGCCCATGGGGGATTTTAATGTGCTTGATGGAGGCATTGGTCTCATGTAGTTGTTCGAGTGCAATCTGAAGGACGTGTCATGAAACCAGTGAACCAACCATAGGTGGTACAAATGTGCTGCACCGTTGTGTGTGTGGTGACACTGCTGCTGTGTGAGAAACACTGTTTGTTGCACTGGTGAGCTGTCTTAAGCATCCATAATGTTTTGCAAGCTGCTTGTAGTTCCCATTCCATTTCCATCAGAATAGCTTCTAACACACTGTTCTCCATAATTATGTAACTTGTTAGTACGACACGACTTTCATAATAGTTAACCGTATTACGAAGATTGTGTACAAAGTTGTGATGTTAAGACTCCCAGTAGCATCGATCATTGTTTGAAATAGAAATACTTAAGTTGTCCCCCTGTGAGTGGTGTGTGTCTTCGAACAATCGTTTACACTAGGAATAGTGCAACTATTGATGGAATGTATCAGTTGGACATTCTGTAAATGTACAGTCAAAGTGGTCTTCATGAGGGAACCAGTGGCCAAAGTAGGTTGAGCAATATCAGTTATCATGGAAGTCCACTTGTAGCTATTGGTGAGACCAACATCGAACACCAAAGTCTTGTGACCATAAATGCATATTATGGAATTAACTGCTGGTAAGGGGACCATACTGGTTTGTTTGGCTTCCAGGTAGTACATGGGTAGTGGCATGCAGGTCTGCAATCCTGTGTTACTAAAAACATTAAGCCAGAAAACTGGATGGTGATGAAGAGCTTCTGTGATGTAGTGGAGTGTCATGCTGGATGTGGCAATGTTGTCATACTGCAGCTGTCAGCTCAGTGAGTAGTATTATGACGGTTGTGTATCATACAACATCAATGGGTACTTTGTGGTAGGGGTTGTAGATCAATGTCATTCTGTGCTCCACCTAAAACAGATCACATTATGGTGTCTGGGTGCGAACACGGTTTCGTGCACTTTTTAGTTTTATAGCCACAACATCTCTGAAACCAGCAAATAACCACCCAAATTAGCTTGTAACTGCATGGTGCGGAATGGCATGGTGTATACGTGTGCTTTATGCAGCCGCAGTCTGTAGCTGCAATGTTTCTATCTGCTTAACCAGCTTCTCAGTGTTGGCTCTGAGAGTTTGGAAGTACTTGGGTATCCCCAAAAGTTGTCAGGTGAAGGCAGCATCACAGCAAAACAATGATGCATCAGACTCATCCAGAGTGGGTCGGCAGTCTTTGGTAGGAACAGGAGTTGTCATGGTGGCCGCTGTGTTGTGCAAGCCAAGCTATGTGTGTGCTCTATTGGCAATTTGGTGCAACTTCCATAATAGCTGTCATTTGAGGGCAATTAACATTAGCTGTATCTGAGTTGAGAGTTGTTGTAATATGTAGTAGCAAAATGTCCCAAATAGTCTCAATTACTCCATGAAATGTCACTTGAATTCCAGAGGTTTCTTCTCACCTAGCCTCTCATACAGGATTTGCACGTACCTTTGATCTGAGAAGAAATAGCTCGTTGACTGAGGTCACTAATCGCTAAAGTGATCTCTTCAAAATTGTCTCAGATGTGCTGTTGGCTGAAAATGTTCTCCATGATTGAAAAACATATTTATGATTGATTTGGTGCAAATGGAGGGGCCCACATTTGCAAACATAATTTGGAATGACTGTTAGAGCTGACAGGCAGAAGTCTGTTGCTTTCAAAAGTGGTGTCAGCATGGGAGAAAGGCCCAGGAGCATATTCACGCTGGGATTACTGTCACGTGACACTACTGTATGGCTGTGCAAAGCATTGTTCTGTGGTTGCACACTGTATCTGGTGGCACAACAAATGGAGTTATTACCATGATATTCCTAGTTGGATCAATATGTGTCACAGAATCCTGTAGTTGAAGTACAGGATCTGGGCATTAGGTATGGTAGCCATGACTGTAAGTATCTGTGCAAATTGTGGCAGAAAATCTATCCACAAGAACACAATTTCTTCTCCCAGTCTCAAATTAGATTTGGACATTATAAACTGTAGATAAAATGCGTACATGGACTAGTGGTGTGATAATTACACAGCTACAAAAATTCAAGTGTGTAGACATTAATGAGTTATGGAAAACAGGAAGCAACAAAGACACATTGCACTTGTCAGATATCAATTAGCGATTGTGTCACTCCCATAAGTCTGTAGTCTTAATTAGTTACTGCACTATCTCACTGAGTGAACACTGGAACAAGTTTGAATTGCATGAGGATGAATCATTTGAAAAGTTTGCTTTTGGATGCCACACTATTGTTGAAGATACTAAGCTGCAACTGAATGCTGGAATGGGCAACATGATGTTTCCTCTGACACATCTAATTGCAGTCCTAATTCAGATTATGCTTGAGGAAGTCTTCATGTATGCATATAATAACACAACATTCAGCAGTTGAAAATCATGTGATTACTGTAGTTGAGTTAATCCTTTGAGCACCAAAGATTTCTGCCTGAAACCACCATTTTATTAATTTTATTTTGAAGTCCCAGTGCCTTTTGCATAAAATCACCAGCCTTATTGCAAGGCAGAGACATCTAGTGGCACTGCCTACAGCAGTTAGACTGGGATGAGGTGTACCGTGAACCTGATGCCAATTTAAAATATAATTTATTTCATGACATTTTTGTAAATGCATTTGAAAACTGCTTCCCCAAGAAAATAGTTAAATATACTCGTAAGAAACCTTGTAACAAACCATGGCTTACTAAGGGTATAAAAATATCTTGTAACCGGAAAAGGGAAATGTATCTGACAGCAAGAAAGAGTAGTGACCCAGAAACTATCAAAAATTATAAAAACTACTGTGTTATATTAAGAAAAGTTATTAAAAAATCCAGGAGTATGTGTATCATGTCTGAAATCAGCAACTCTCATAATAAAATTAAAACAATTTGGAATATTATTAAAAGAGAAGCAGGTCAACCAAGAGCACAGGAAGACAGTATTACCATCAAATTGAATGAAAACTTTACAAACAAAAAGTCAGAAGTTGAAAATATTTTTAATAATCATTTTCTAAATGTTGTGGATATAGTAGGATCCAGGTGTTCATTAGAAGATGCTAGGCTGTTAATGGAAGAGGCCATACCTATGCAATTTGATACAATTGAAATCTCACCCACTTCTCCCTCTGAAATTAGGAAAATAATAAACTTGCTTAAAAGCAAAAACTCACATGGAATTGATGGCATTTCCAGCAAAATACTAAAAGCTTGTTCTCAACAGATAAGTAAGATTCTCAGCCACCTGTGTAATAGCTCTCTGGAACAGGGCATTTTCCCTGATAGGCTGAAATATGCTATTGTTATACCTTTGCATAAAAATGGGGATAGATCTGATGTCAACAATTACCGTCCAATCTCCCTTCTAACAGCTTTATCCCATTGGGATTTTTTGTGATCTCTCAAAGGCTTTTGATTGTGTAAATCATGAAATTCTGCTAGACAAGCTCAAGTATTGTGGCATGAGTGGGACAGTGGACAAATGGTTTAATTCGTACCTAACTGGAAGAGTGCAGAAAGTTGAAATAAGTAGTTCTCGTAACATGCAACGATCAGCACATTCCTCAAACTGGGGAACTATCAAGAATGGGGTTCCACAAGGGTCAGTCTTGGGTCCTTTGTTGTTCTTATTATACATTAGTGACTTGCCATTCTATATTCATGAAGAGGCAAAGTTAGTTCTCTTCGCTGATGATACAAGTATAGTAATCACACCTGAGAAACAAGAATTAACTGATGAAATTGTCAATACTGTCTTTCAGAAAATTACTAAGTGGTTCCTTGTAAACGGACTCTCACTGAATTTTGATAAGACACAGTACATACAGTTCCATACAGTGAATGGTATGACGCCATTAATAAATATAGATCTTAATCAGAAGCATATAGCTAGGGTAGAATATTCCAAATTTTTAGGTATGTCCATTGATGAGAGATTAAATTGGAAGAAACACATTGATGATCTGCTGAAACGTTTGAGTTCAGCTACTTATGCAATAAGGGTCATTGCAAATTTTGGTGATAAACATCTTAGTAAATTAGCTTACTACGCCTATTTTCACTCATTGCTTTCATATGGCATCATATTTTGGGGTAATTCATCACTGAGGAATAAAGTATTTATTGCACAAAAGCGTGTAATCAGAATAATAGCTGGAGTCCACCCAAGATCATCCTGCAGACATTTATTTAAGGATCTAGGGATATTCACAGTAGCTTCTCAGTATATATACTCTCTTATGAAATTTGTTATTAACAACCAAACCCAATTCAAAAGTAATAGCAGTGTGCATAACTACAATACTAGGAGAAAGGACGATCTTCACTATTCAAGATTAAATCTAACTTTGGCACAGAAAGGGGTGAATTATACTGGCACTAAAGTCTTTGGTCACTTACCAAATAGTATCAAAAGTCTGACAGATAACCAACAAGTATTTAAGAAGAAATTAAAAGAATTTCTGAATGACAACTCCTTCTACTCCATAGAGGAATTTTTAGATATAAATTAAGAAAAAAAAGAAAAAAAAACAAAAATATTAAAAAAAAATAAAAAATAAAATAAAAAATAAAGAAAAACAAAAAAACACAAAAAAATAAAGTTGTTATATTAACTTAAGTATGTTGTTAAATTAACCTAATTATGTCATGTATTGGAAAATTCTACTCGTTCCACATCATTACGAAATATCGTATTCATGATCCATGGAACTAGTATTAATCTAATCTAATCTAATCTAATCTAATTTACACTGAGATAGGTAGTGATCATCCAATGCAAATCAATTGGGATAAAGCCTACAGTAAATCTTTACATCATACACCTGCTGGATGTGTAATGCATATTCTGGCTTCACACATCATGCAGTGTGATGCATGCAGCAAGAATACGCACTACACCTCCGGCATGTTTATGATGTTAAGATTTGCTGTAGGCCTCATCCTGTTTGGTTTGCGTTAGAGTGTACCACTTGCCGTAATAAGGACACTGTGCAATGTTTTTAATGTCATGGCAAGGGGCATTTATTTACCTGCTGGGATATTTTATGCACAATACGCCATGTACCCATCACTATCAAATATCAGCCACTCTGAAGGTGCCTAAATAAAGGTGAAACACGTCATTGGGAAATAATAAAGAATTTTAACACTGCAACCTGGTCTGTTTGTTTCTTTACATCATACATACTGGTTGCTGTCGTGAACTGGAAATCGTTCTGCAAGTTTCAAAAACTATTGCTAACTGAAGAATCTAGGAATTTACTATGGCTCTGCTGCCTCCCCGAAGTTTTACTTCCATAGATACTGTGAAGGCTCCCTTGTGGACTGTGAAGACAAGATTATACTAATTGCAGCATGTACAGAGGCTTTCAAGCAGTCTTTCTAACCATATCCTATAAGAAAATAGAACAAGAAAAACCCTAATATGTGGTACAATCAGAAGCACCCACTGCAATGCACTTTACAGTAGTTGGCATGGCACGGATGAAGAAGAGGTTGTATATATTTGTATGTCTCAGTGCCTGGTAAGTAAATACTCCTCTTCTGAATCAAATGATTTAGTGTGTGTGTTATAGGGGCTGGTGAAATTTTGTATGACAGAAATAATGGTAATATTCATTGTATGTTAGTGTAGATCTTAGCTTTAATTGATTATTGTCATTTAATGTTCATTTGACAAGTAACACATTTTCTTTCAAAATTGTAAGAAGTTGCTCCTTGTTTCACTTGCTTGTATTTTGCAAAAATGTAGCTCCTGCTGTACTGAAATCAAATTGTACTGTTTACACAGCACTTCCAGGCCAATACTTCTAGGTCTCCTCTTGCAGTATTTCACACCTGATACAACAGTCACGGAGGAGGCAGCTCTCTGGTATGGAGGAGGGCTAATCGTCATATTGTTTCTGTGTCTCTTCATGAGTCATCACAGTGGCTTCATTGCACAGCAAATAGGGATGCGTATCCGTGTAGCTATTTGTTCACTTATCTACAGGAAGGTGAGTTTGTTTCACTATGCACTCTCTTCTCTACATCTCCCTCCTATTCTCAACTCCTCCCTCTGGTTCTCTTGATCTCTTACTTTATTCTTCTGGAGTGTATTTATAAGCAGACATTGTCATTAAAAGAAAAAACTGGTGCCCAATTATTGAATAATTTCATAAGGTTATGTCTTCACTAGCACTGAATATAAGTTCTTCATCTTACCACAATATCAGGCAGTTTGAAGTTTTTAAACTCATGCATTTAATCCAAGCCTTATGTATGCAACAGATGTCGAAGTGGTAGCCTCACTCTCTAGCCATTTTTAGAAGGTCTGGTGAATAATTTCTGAACAATGCATTTCTTTAATTTGTTTGACATTAGTGTCATTTGTAAATCATGTGCTTAACAAATTGTAGAGGAATCTAACATATCATATGTCTGCTTGTGTCTGTGTATGTGCGGATGGATATGTATGTGTGTGCGAGTGTATATCTGTCCTTTTTTCCCCCTAAGGGAAGTCTTTCCACTCCCGGGATTGGAATGACTCCTTACCCTCTCCCTTAAAACCCACATCCTTTCGTCTTTCCCTTTCCTTCCCTCTTTCCTGATGACGCAACAGTTTGTTGTGAAAGCTTGAATTTCGTGTGTATGTTTGTGTTTGTTTGTGTGTCTATCGACCTGCCAGCACTTTCGTTCGGTAAGTCACATCATCTGTATTTTTAGATATATTTTTCCCACGTGGAATGTTTCCCTCTATTATATATATATATATATAGTCACACACACATTCGTGCTAAGACATCTCTCATACACATGACCACTGTCTGGCAACACCAGTGCTCTTAAAGATGTGACAAATATAAGCACTTTTATGACCTGTTATGCCAATAGTTGGCCTAAATATGTCCTATTACAAAAAAGGTGTAAGTAAGACTTAATATGCATAAAAATACATTTTTCTACATTACAATACCTAGATCACACATAAAATGTTGCAAAACCCATGCTCAAGCTTAGGAGGAAAATCTGACTTGTTATTAAAATCCAGATCCTAATTATTACAAATTCATTATTAGTATTCCTACTTTTTTAAAGTTCTGATGAAAATTGCATATTTGCAGAAGCATAAATGTTACAAAAAGTTTTACAATATTGAATTAATGTTTGACACTGGTTACATGCTCAAACAATTTCTCTTTTTGTGCAAAATCTTATTAAGTATTAACTTTAAACAATTCATTTTTGAAATATGCAAATTGTTGTTAAATTGCAGGGTTCAATATTTAGCTCACATTATTTGATCTAACAAGATCTCTTATAAACTATAGCATAGATTACTGCATTAATTACGGATTATTTTACAGTTTTAATAATTGGTCTCACTTTACACAGTATATGTTTAAGGCTTTCTATTTGATAATTTTTCTATATTATCATGTTACATACATGAGTTATTATTTTACTGCAATTGAAATTATTTTTTTACTAGAGTGGAGATGTACAGCAGTATCCCAAATGATACAGCTTTACTATCTTGTTAATAAAATAGTGTAGCAAACATTAATACTCAGAGGTCATTTAGTTATTCCCAGTAGTGTTAGATAATGAATAATAAATAAGAAAGAAACACATACAGTTTGAAAGATACAATAACATAATACACAATACCTTGTATCCAGTGGTACACCAAAAACCATGTATTGCATACTCCTGTACAACATCTAACACTGTTACATTACAAAATGTACAACCAAAGATGAGATCCGATTTGGTTACATGGCAGCATTGTCAGACACTGCCATGTTACAAAACAGAATCTACATACTATACGCATATCTCACCAGATGACCCGAATTAGGTGATAATATAAACAAATATCCTTAATGTTCCTCTTTGACATAGTTGTAAGTAATGTATTCAAGTTACATTCAGTGTTGGTGAAAACACAGCCTTATAAAATTGTGTATTGTAAATGTTATTTAATTTTTTTTAGGACAATACTGACTGATTTATACAGAGAAATTGACTGAAATAATTTCTTAGTGGTCTTTCATGTATTGTTACTTTAACATTGTTACCTTACTGTTCCTTAAGACTTTCTATCTGGTTAAAACATATTGCTCATATTTATAATATTTTCCAGACAATTCGTTTGAGTAAAGCAACGGCAGGACAAACAGCCACAGGAAAGATGATAAATCTTCTTTCAAATGATGTTAATCGGTTTGATTTTGTAACATTTTTCCTTCACTACTTCTGGATAACTCCATTAGAGACAGTTGTGGCAACATATTTCATATGGAAAGCAGTTGGATGGGCAGCTATTATAGGAGTTGCTGGAATTTTTCTTCAGACGATGCCTGTTCAGAGTAAGTGTTACTTTTTCTGGTAGATCTTCCTTAGATGCTGTTGTTCATATTTTAGCCATGGAACAATCTGTACTCAGTCTCCTACTTTATGTATGATGACTTACATTTAACAACAAACTTCTGATGCCATCCTAAAAGACACAAAGATGCCACTTCCACATTTTGTACCATGAGACTACTTTCTGAAATGTTAAATAAGACTCTAGATATTTGTATACTTCTGTACTTAAGTGAACATTTTTCTGAAAAATGCTATTTTACTGTCACACCCTTCACCATCTGGATCCTCCCCTTCATCACCAACTTTTCTGCATTGTGCAGACGGGAGTTTTCCTTTCTGCTCCCCATTTTTCCCCTCCTCTCCCTCCCCAGCAGCTTCTCAATGCTACACCTGTCAGTCCTGTCCAGCCAACTCTAGACACTGCATGCTCCACCAGGCAGCACCAATTCCTCTTCAACCACCCGTACCCTGCTGTCCCTCTCCCTTGAGTGCCCACTCCAGATTGTTGCTTCCGTTCAACATGTTTCTGTTGCAGTCTGGCCAGAGTGGCTGGAGGTAGGGCCATGTGCCTCTGAGATGTGCTCACTTGTATGAATGTTGTGACTTTCTCTTTCCCTCTCTTCTCTTTCTTTTCCTTCCTGAAGAAGGCTTTGTCTAGAATCTAGTGCGTAATAGCCTTTGCATTGTGCCTGTCTGCAGCTTAACATGTCATTTTTATGGTGAGTATCAATCTATCTTTTATGAAAATTTTGAAAGGATGAGGCAGTTGAATGGATAAAAAATCTACTCATGAAGTGGCAGCAGGAGAATACATATATAAAAGTATTTAAATCTGCAAGCTTTCAGACTATTAGTTCTAGAATACCTTGCATAGTCCTCTTTGAAAAACAATATTTTGGCACTTGTGTCACAATAAACTGTGTATATTCACTGAAGTCCTTCATCATTGCCAAGCCTCACATTTCTCACAAACAACAGTGCAGTGTATGTGTCTAACACTAGCATCAAAAACAATCACTGTACAGAAAAGAGCCATACACAATGACATATATGTGCATGACAACCTGCTGTAGCACATAAAATGTCTTGTGGGTAATATAATTGCATTTTAAGGGTGAATTACAGAATTTCCCATTGGGCAATTCCTTATTTACTTATGAGTTTTCTCTCACAGATGCTTTAAATTAACATAAGCTATAACATAAGTAATATTCCCTCTATTTTAATATGAAGTTTCATAAAGTAATTGGATAGGTAAAAAATCTACTCATCAAATGGTGGCAGGAGAACACACATAAAAAGGTATTTAAATCTGCAAGCTTTCAGATGTCCTGTTAGTAAAAGGCTTGTCAAACAGCAACAAAAAAAGAAAAGCTGGGTGACTGGAGAAGTAATCCATGCCAGAAATAATCTGAGAGTGTATTATGACCTCTCCAAACAAAAAAATACTGAGGCCTACAACACACTGTATAAAATAAAAAAGAAAGAGTACTGTAGTTTTATCAGAGAAACTAAAGCATCATTAATCAGGATGTCTATAGATAAGGGAAAGAACTACTCAAAAGGTTTATGGTCGTTCATTAATGAAGAGAGAGGAAAAGTAACAAATCGGGCAGAGGACATCTGCCAACTGATGAGTGGGAAAAGCAACGCAAACCCTCTAGAAGTAGCCAGTACTTTTAACAGATATTATATTACTGCAGCAGACGAATTAATAAGTCAAAATAAAACAAATGCAGTAAGTAAATTGTTAAACCCCCCACATACAAATCATACTATGGTTTTCATACCTACAACAGATGCAGAAGTGTCAAACATAATTAAAAAAACTTAAAATTAAACATTCATCTGGCTTGGATGGTGTCACATCACATCTCATAAAGGAATGCAGGGAATGTATATTAAAACCATTGACACAAATGCTGAATGCTGCGATAGAAGAAGGTATATTTCCAGATTCACTGAAAGTAAGTAAAGTGAAGCCAATATTTAAGAAAGGGAACAGGGATGAATTAGGAAATTACAGGCCAATATCATTGATCTCAACATTTGCTAAAATCTATGAAATGATAATAAAGAATAGAATTGTAAGTTTTATAACAAAGTACAGTATACTGCATTCATCACAACATGGTTTCAGAGAAAGGAAGTCAACAAAAACAGCATCAACAGATATAATTGAGCACATTCTTAATTTACTTGACAGGCAACAAAAGACTTGTGGGATTTTTGTGGACCTATCTAAGGCATTGGATTGTGTGAACCACTCAAAATTAATGATGAAATTATATCAGTATGGAATTAGAGGAAAATGCTATGACATACTTAAATCATACATTACAAATAGGAAACAATGCACAGAAATCAGACATACTAGTGGGGGAAATATAACAAACTACAGATCAGAATTACAAACAGTTAAACACGGTGTGCCGCAAGGGTCTGTGCTTGGGCCAATACAATTTATACTCTACGTAAATGACTTCCCTACCTATATAAATCAGAAACTTATAATGTATGCTGATGACACAACAATCATTTGCACAGCTGACACAAAGGAGGAGCTTGGGAAGGAAGCACTCCTGACTATTGAAAATGCAAATAAATATTTAACACAAAACAACCTGTTTATGAATCAGTCTAAAACAATGAATGTAGTTTTTCAGACCAAGCATAGTGAAAATTATAATATAAATGTTAATATAAATGGAAAGACTATTAAAGAAGTAACCAGCACAAATTTTGTAGATTAGATTAGATTAGATTAATAATTTAACAACATACTTAAGTTAATATAACAACTTTATTTTTTTGTGTTTTTTTGTTTTTCTTTATTTTTTATTTTTATTTTTTTTATTTTTTTTTAAATATTTTTTTTTCTTTTTTTTCCTTAATTTATATCTAAAAATTCCTCTATGGAGTAGAAGGAGTTGTCATTCAGAAATTCTTTTAATTTCTTCTTAAATACTTGTTGGTTATCTGTCAGACTTTTGATACTATTTGGTAAGTGACCAAAGACTTTAGTGCCAGTATAATTCACCCCTTTCTGTGCCAAAGTTAGATTTAATCTTGAATAGTGAAGATCGTCCTTTCTCCTAGTATTGTAGTTATGCACACTGCTATTACTTTTGAATTGGGTTTGGTTGTTAATAACAAATTTCATAAGAGAGTATATATACTGAGAAGCTACTGTGAATATCCCTAGATCCTTAAATAAATGTCTGCAGGATGATCTTGGGTGGACTCCAGCTATTATTCTGATTACATGCTTTTGTGCAATAAATACTTTATTCCTCAGTGATGAATTACCCCAAAATATGATGCCATATGAAAGCAATGAGTGAAAATAGGCGTAGTAAGCTAATTTACTAAGATGTTTATCACCAAAATTTGCAATGACCCTTATTGCATAAGTAGCTGAACTCAAACGTTTCAGCAGATCATCAATGTGTTTCTTCCAATTTAATCTCTCATCAATGGACATACCTAAAAATTTGGAATATTCTACCTTAGCTATATGCTTCTGATTAAGGTCTATATTTATTAATGGCGTCATACCATTCACTGTACGGAACTGTATGTACTGTGTCTTATCAAAATTCAGTGAGAGTCCGTTTACAAGGAACCACTTAGTAATTTTCTGAAAGACAGTATTGACAATTTCATCAGTTAATTCTTGTTTCTCAGGTGTGATTACTATACTTGTATCATCAGCGAAGAGAACTAACTTTGCCTCTTCATGAATATAGAATGGCAAGTCATTAATATATAATAAGAACAACAAAGGACCCAAGACTGACCCTTGTGGAACCCCATTCTTGATAGCTCCCCAGTTTGAGGAATGTGCTGATCTTTGCATGTTACGAGAACTACTTATTTCAACTTTCTGCACTCTTCCAGTTAGGTACGAATTAAACCATTTGTGCACTGTCCCACTCTGCCACAATGCTTGAGCTTGTCTAGCAGAATTTCATGATTTACACAATCAAAAGCCTTTGAGAGATCACAAAAAATCCCAATGGGTGGTGTTCGGTTATTCAGATCATTCAAAATTTGACTGGTGAAAGCATATATGGCATTTTCTGTTGAAAAACCTTTCTGGTAACCAAACTGACATTTTGTTAGTACTTCATTTTTACAGATATGTGAAGCTACTCTTGAATACATTACTTTCTCAAAAACTTTGGATAAAGCTGTTAGAAGGGAGATTGGACGGTAATTGTTGACATCAGATCTATCCCCCTTTTTATGCAAAGGTATAACAATAGCATATTTCAGTCTATCAGGGAAAATGCCCTGTTCCAGAGAGCTATTACACAGGTGGCTGAGAATCTTACTTATCTGTTGACAACAAGCTTTTAGTATTTTGCTGGAAATGCCATCAATTCCATGTGAGTTTTTGCTTTTAAGCAAGTTTATTATTTTCCTAATTTCAGAGGGAGAAGTGGGTGAGATTTCAATTGTATCAAATTGCATAGGTATGGCCTCTTCCATTAACAGCCTAGCATCTTCTAATGAACACCTGGATCCTACTATATCCACAACATTTAGAAAATGATTATTAAAAATATTTTCAACTTCTGACTTTTTGTTCGTAAAGTTTTCATTCAATTTGATGGTAATACTGTCTTCCTGTGCTCTTGGTTGACCTGTTTCTCTTTTAATAATATTCCAAATTGTTTTAATTTTATTATGAGAGTTGCTGATTTCAGACATGATACACATACTCCTGGATTTTTTAATAACTTTTCTTAATATAACACAGTAGTTTTTATAATGTTTGATAGTTTCTGGGTCACTACTCTTTCTTGCTGTCAGATACATTTCCCTTTTCCGGTTACAAGATATTTTTATACCCTTAGTAAGCCATGGTTTGTTACAAGGTTTCTTACGAGTATATTTAACTATTTTCTTGGGGAAGCAGTTTTCAAATGCATTTACAAAAATGTCATGAAATAAATTATATTTTAAATTGGCATCAGGTTCACAGTACACCTCGTCCCAGTCTAACTGCTGTAGGCTTTCCCTGAAATTTGCAATTGTTAAATCGTTGACTGAACGTACTACTTTGGAGGATTGTTTAGTATTGCTGAATGGAGCTATGTACTATAATAGACAAACATTTAGCTTGGGGGGAGCACATAGATGCACTGTGTAAAAAGATAAACAAACAGATCTTCATCATGCATAAAACAGCTAAGACTGTGGATTATAAAGTCCTCAGATCAATGTATTATGGACTTGTCTTCCCACATTTGTCTTATTCAGTTCATATATGGGGAAATGCACAAGATGGCTACCTAAAAAGAATATTCACAATTCAGAAAAGGGCAGTGAGATGCTTTGCAAAAATACCACCAAGACAGACCTGTAGGCAAGCTTTTGTACACTATAATATTATGACAGTATATTCACTGTACATATACCAAAGCATAATGGGGGTAAGGTCAAGTGAGAAACACCTCCTAAATAAAGATGTACACAAACACGGTACAAGAGGAAATGAAAATTACTACATCATAAACAGAAATCTAAAACTGTCTATGACTGCCCCAGAAGAAGCAGGCAAAAGGTTTTTTAATAAACTCCCCAAAATCATTAAAAAAGAAACAGGTCTAAAATGCTTTAAAAATCATTTGAAACTATATCTCACAGAGAAATGTATATACAGTTTGAGTGAATACTAAGATGGTGTTGAAATATATCATTACTGAAATGTACCTGTAAAAATTATCATTTCTGTATGTTGTTTGGATTTGTGTGTACATATAATGTGAAACATGTAAAACCTTTGTATGATTATGGACTATTTCTGTTTAATTATTTGTTTCATTTATATATAATGAAATCAAATTTGATGTTAATAGGCTACTGTATGACACACCCAATACTCTCAGCTGGATTTTCAGATGGAGTCCATGGGCAAAGAATAAATAAATAAATAAATCAGCTAAAATACGAGTGCATACTGAAAAATAATGCCACCGAATTTTGTATGAGAAAACTGTAAAAGTTTTTTTAAATAAAAAAATGTTATTGACATTCTACATCTTTACACTATCAAAGTGGTGTCCTCAAAGATGTTCTTTAAGTTTTTTAAATGGATATAAATCAGATGGGATCGAGTCGGGACTGTATGAAGGATGACTGATAACAGCGAGCCCAAGGCATCAGATTGTTGCTGATGTTGCAGTGCTTTTATGTGGTCTGGCATTGTCATGCTAAAAGAGAAGGGGCTCTATGTGTGGATGATCTCATTTAATTTGGAACTTGATTACAGCATGCTGTTTCTCACACAGAGAAATAGATAAGTTACACACTGCAATTTGGAGCCCTCTAGTGACAGAGAGATGCAAAGTGTAGACATGAAGAGTAAAAGTGTAGAATTCTAATAACATCTGTTTTACTTGAAATGTTTTAAAACTTATCAGATAAAAAATTCAGAAGCATTACTTTCCAGCATGCCCTTGTGTATAGGGCAATCTTGCACTGATATTGCAAACTACAAACTATTCATATTTTTTACCATTGTTAATACTTCCATGAAAGTAAAAAAATAACAGATACAGATGTGTTATGTACTCATTACAGTGAAACTTTCTTAGCCATTTTTTTTTTATTTTTATTTTATTTTAGCTTACATAACACGGATGACTACAATGTATCGTTCAAAAATTGCTGTAAGAACTGATGACAGAGTTCGGCTAATGAATGAAATCATCACAGGAGTCCAAGTAATTAAAATGTATGCATGGGAAAAGCCATTTGAAAAAATGGTTGAAATTGCTCGAAGGTATGTCTTTATGCAATTACGCATATTAAGAACTGTTTGTAAATGTCACAGTTGTAAATATCCTTGTATTTCATTAAGTACTGAGCAATCCTAGTAGCACTTACTGCTTAGTAAAGCATCTACATGTAACAAGAATTGTCATGTATTATGTTCAAATGTTGTACACTGCAAAACAGTTAATCTATAAATTACATGTTAATCTGCAAGCTATTAAATTTAACAGGTTGTGGACTCTGGGTAGTTGGGTAGCAGAAATGACAGTTGTGTTGGTTGCAGGCAAATCATTAATAGTATTTATTAACAGAATTGTGGAGCATATCTACTATGCATTCACACTATCATGCAGATAAGAATGAATTGAACTTTCAGGTATCACTCCAGAGATATCACTAAACTCAATGTTAACTACACACTGAATTTGTATATGATAAGTTGTCACTTGGAGTGCATGAGACAACCCTCACATCCCCCCTCCCCAGAAGTGGTAGGAAGGCCTGGCAATGGTGTTGGAACCTCTTGTTCCTCTTCACTTCCTGCATGAGCATCACTACACATGCTGTGGCACACTAGAAAGCAGAGCAGGACTGGACAATTTCTTTGACATGCCCTTCTGGCTAGTTGTTATTTTACTGGCTTTTCAGGAATTAAGAGGCTGATAATTTGCACATAAGTGGTATGACCAATCTTTCTTTCTGGCACTAAATGTATGGGGGATGCCCAAGGGCTGTCCAGAGGGCATATTATTCCTGCCTGTACTAATTCATCAATAGCAGCCTTAGTAGCTCACAACCTGTATGGAGCTAGCCAATGCACCTTTTGAAAGACTGGTGGGGACAGTTACATCAGATGTAGTTGAGAGCTTGAGGAAGAAGCACATGTTTTTGTTTTTTCGCTAAGTACCCTAATGTAAAATTGGCGAGAGGTAGAAATGGACCCTGCAGGGGTCTTGGATACTGTGACTGTTGAAGACCAGAGGTCATATACCCAGATTGAAACTTTATGCAGTAAAAAAGAAATCCACAGTGCATTAAGTGAAGTTTGTGGTGAGTTTACAGTGGACCACAGCACAGTTTCACTTTGGGTTAATTGTATTCTTGGTAGTTGTAAGACCATAGATGATAATTCAAGACCTGGAAGGCCAAAAATATCAACAGATGCATGAAGTGTGAAGCTTGTGGCAGATGCTCATGAAGAAGATCACAGTGTGACTTGTGAGGAACACTCTGAAGACACAGGAATTCCCCCAACATCAGTATTCCATATTATGACAAATGGTCTGAAGAAGAGTAAAATTTCTACAAGATGGGTCCCACACTGTCTGACTGCTAAGAGAAGCAGAAATGCCTGGACATTGCAACTTTGCTCAAACAATGATTCAACCATGAAGGTCAAGAATTTTTGTGTTAAACAGTTGCTATTGATGAAATATGGATTAGAGACTTTGAACTGGAGTTGAAATCACAGTCCAGTGAGTGGAGAACTTCAGATTATCTACATAAAAAAATAAAAAAAATCAGTGCACTCAATCAAATCCAAAGCAGATGATGATTTTTGCTTATGATCACTAAGGAGTCATCATGAAAGACAGCATCCCATGTGGAACAGGTGTCACAGCTATTATCCTAACTTCATGCACAATCTGCAAAAAAATGCGCAAAACCCAATCTCAGTTGCATAAGGCTGGGCCAGTCATATTGGCAATGTTATAGCCCAAACACCATATGGTTACAGACGGGAAGTGTTGCCACATCCTCCCTACAGTCTGGACATTACTAACAGACAGTCATGGCAGATATCTATCCAGCATGCTTCATGAGAAGAAGTGCAACATATAAGTGACTAGTGTAGTGAAACCAGGAGCGGGATGTAAAAATGTTGTAGACACCAACTCTCAGATGAAATTTATGCAGGAAAATGACTTTATCATCTGTATAATGGATTCAAATGATGTGGCAAAAAATGCAGCAGAGGTTTGCGTGAAAACCCTACAGAATTTTTTACAAGTTAACAAATGCAGAAACACAGTAGTTGTCACACTGCCTCATAGGCACAATCTAATGTATAGTTCATGTGTAAACAAAGAAATTCAGAAAACAAACATTAAAATAAGGAAACTGTGTTCTCAATATGCTAAGTGTGATATACTGGATATAAGCAAGCTGGATCAAAATCTGCACACGAAGCATGGAAAGCATTTGAACTATGAAGGGGAAAGGTTTATTTGTGATCGTGTTAGTGAAATAATTAAAGAAAGACTTCTAAGGAATAGAACAATCTATCAGCTTCCTGTACATCCTTACAACAACAGCGAGGGACACAACCAGCTAGAGCAAAACTACGACCATCAAGAAGTGAGGATTTTTACTGGCCATAGATGAAGACAGCACTTCCATAGTCCATCGCAGAAGTGTTCTTCAGATTAAAACAAAAGGAAGGCAGAGACAAATAAAGGTAAGTGATGAATCAGATATGCCAAGCAGAAACCCCAAGTTTATAATAGTCCATCAAAACGTGCAGTCATTGCGAAACAAAATAATGAGCTAGAGGTATTACTGTCAGATCAATTAAAAGAAGTATCTGTAATGTGTTTTAGTGAACATTGGCTAACTGATGAGATGTTAGCAATCACAAGTATACAGGCTTATGTTATGACATCTTGTTTCTGTAGAAAAATACCTACACGTAGAGGAACGTGTATATTTGTGAAAGACAGTATCAGCTATTGCTGCCTAAAATCTCACAAAAAATTAGGAAAAGAAGGCGATTTTGAAATCTCTGCTGTAGAACTAACCTCAATAAAAATGATCATCATTTGCATGTACAGAAGTCCAAACTCAAACATAAAAATATTCTTTAACCAACGTGAAGGTAGTCTTGACAGTATCAGGGACCTAAACAAAACAGTTATAATATGTGGAGACTTTAACATTGACTTTAACAAAGTTTCAAAAGATAGAGGTGATCTTATGGTTATTTGTGCAACATACAACCCGCTTCAAATTATAAATTCCCCTGCCAGAGTTACAAGTGTACCCAGCACCATTATTGATATGATACTGATAAACAAGGATAGCCTCATATGTAGGTAGAAACTTCAACACAGGCTTCAGTAACCACTATGCACAGCTTCTTGAAATATCTTCAATGCCAAACTTAATTAAACAAACAAACAATAAAAATAGAAAGAACCTTCAGCCATCAAAACATTGAATACTTTAGGAATTTACTTAAGAGGGAAACATGGACTGAAATGTACAGATAGGAGAACACAGATGAGAAATTCAACACATTTATGGATACATTGACACATTATTTTAACATGTCATTTCCAGCTAATAGTCCGCCCCCGCTATCTGAGTGGTCAGTGCGACAGACTGTCAATCCAAAGGGCCCGGGTTCGATTCCCAGCTGGGTCGGAGATTTTCTCCGCTCACGGACTGGGCGTTGTGTTGTCCTAATCATCATCATTTCATTCCCATCAACACGTAAGTCGCTGAAGTGGCGTCAAATCGAAAGACTTGCACCAGGCGAATGGTCTACCCGACGGGAGGCCCTCGTCACACAGCATTTCATTTCATTTTCCAGCTAAAAATCATAAAATCAAGTGTAGTTGGCTTAACAGAACAAATTACTCGTTGACAACAGGTATAAAAAAGTGATGCACTGAAAAACGAAGATTATATGAGAACTCCAAGTCTTTCATAGGATCCAATGAATTCCTTGCATATTTCAAGAATTATAAAATGATACTTAAAAAAATGATAAAAGAAGCTAAAGTAATGGCAAATGACTGCTATATAAATAATGCCAATAACAAAATGAAAGCTGTGTGGAGTATAGTGAAACAGCAAACTGACAATGTTTCTCCTCAAAATTCCAATATTAAATTGAATTGTAATGGCAAAGAAATTAATGATCCTAAAGAAATAGCAAATGTGTTCAACACTTATTTTAGCAATATAAGTGAGCAATTAATCGCTGAAATCAAACCTTGCAATATAAACTGCCCCAGTATCATCTGTAAATACTAACATTAATTCTACTTCACTGTTTCTCTTTCCAACAACCCATAAAGAAGTCCTGTCAGTTATCAGAACTTTAAAAGTGAATCATTCCACTGCAGTAGGTGGAATCCCAGACAGCCTTGTTAAAAAATGTGGAGATCTCAGTAGTGAACCATTAGCTCACCTTTATAATAGTTGCTTTCAAACTGGAATTTTCCCATCATGCCTAGAAACAGTTAATCTCAAATCACTATTCAAAAAAGGTAAAAAGGATGAAGTGCCTAACTACAGGCCCATTCTCTACTATCTGTATTCTCAAATATTATAGAAAAAATTTTTCAAAGAAGAGTAGTAGACTTTCTGGAAGAGCACCAAACACTATCCACAGCACATGGTTTCAGGAAAGGCTGATCAACTCATACAGCAATTTTTGAACTATTAAGTGAAGTACTTCAGAGACTAGATAATGTCAAAAATGTTATTGGAATATGTCTAGATATCTCTAAGGCTTTTGATATCATAAATCATACAAAACTATTGCCTAAGCTTGACAACATGGGGATTAGAGGAACATCTAACAACTGGATAAAGTCATACCTAAGCGGTCTAAAACAAGTGGTTGAAGTGCAACATCAAAATTTCATCAAACTCACTCAACACTATTCAGACTATGAAACCATTAAACACGAAGTGCCACAAGGTTCAGTTCTGGGACCTCTTCTATTTCTGTTATATGTGAATGGCCTAAACAAATTCTGCGGGAATGTCATCCAGCTTGCTGATGATACAAGTGTGATAGTGAGTGGGAAAGAAATGGAAATACTTCAGAAGTCTACAACAGAGACACTGAACAATATTGAAAACTGGTTGAGTCACAGAAAATTGGTAATAAATGTTAGTAAGACAGTTGCACTAAATTTCTATAATGTGAAAAAGTTGAGCAAACTGTTCAGATTCAGATATATGACAAAGACCTTCAGAATGTAGACAACATTAAGTTCTTAGGAGTATGGGTCCAAGATAATCTTAAATGGGGACTGAAAAAGTTTGTCAGAAGTTAAGCACTACATGCTACTTAATGAGAGTATTAGAGGGATGCTGCAACAAAGATTCTCTGAAAACTGTGTATTATGCCTATATATACTCACAACTGAAATATGGAATTATTTTCTGGGGTAACTCTTCTCTTAGCCAAAAGCCCTTTTGGCTACAAAAAAGAATTTAGGAATAATGGAAGGTGTAAAATGGAACAAAACCTGTAGACCACTCTTTATAAAGCTAGAAATCCTCCCACTTCCATGTACATATGTGTATGAGATAACTGTGAAAAAATATTCAATGGAAAATCCCACTCTCTTCCAGAAAAATGAAAATATCCACTCCTATAACACCAGGCAAAAAGGAGACTTTCATCTACAGCCCACCAACACCACCTTGCATAAAAAAGGAGCCCTGTATTATGCGAAAGTTATTTATAGTAAACTTCCCCCAGAAATTAAATCAGTAAATGACCTGGCAAATTTCAAGTCAACTGCTAAGGCGTATTTGACTTATCACTGCTTCTATAACCTCCACGAGTTCCCTCAGAAAGTTCACTAATGATTTGTGTCTTTGCCTTAGTGATGTATCACATAAATGTTACTAGAACTTTAATGGTTTACCATGTAAATGTTACTGTAATACAAATATTATTCTGCCAGTACAGTACATGAACGTTCTGCTTTAAAATATTTACTCTTTATTTTTGTACAATATTTGCTCTGTGTATCGTAACTCAGTGATCATTTAATGTGGAAATAATGATATTAATGCAAATTTAATATTTTGTTATACATTGACTTGTCCTACACCAGAATGTACTATTTGTGTACTATATGTTTACCAGGACCAATAAAACTCTACTCTACTCTACATGAGTCCACCAGACTTTGACTTGGTCCTGAAGTTGAAAAAACCTACTATTTATTTTTCATGACATTTAGATTGATTTAAAAAGCATGTTGTGTATTTTTTGATTATGAAAGGTCTTCTAAATTAGAATCTGGAGATTCAGGTTTCATCTTGCCTATGTCTAACATCACAGCATTTGTATGCAGTACATCAGCAGAGGTGCAACTCTGGGGAAGGCGTTCATCTCCGAGCCAGTGTCAGTGACATCTTGTTCAGAAATATAGTTGCAGCTGTGCTAGATTGTGCTAAACTTGTTCGGCCAACCTGTCTTTACTGGTGACCCATTTTTGTTGTGCCATAACCTATAGCAACTATTGTGCATTACGCCTGGTGTATGACTGACTTTATGGCATGGAACATTGGTGTGTGTGATTCCTGTAGTGTGTGTGAAACCAACACAATGATTCTAGAATGAAATTTTAATTCTGCAGTGGAGTGTGCGCTGATATGAAACCTCCTGGCAAATTAAAACTTTGCGCCAGACTGAGACTTGAACTTGGGTCCTTTGCCTTTCAAGAGGACATGCTCTGCTGACTGAGTTACCAAAGCAAGACACACGACCCATCCTCACAGCTTTAATTCTACGAGGACCTCATCTCCTACCTTCGAAACTTCACAGAAACTCTCCAGTGATGTCTGTTCTTTCTTGTGGCTAGTAGTCCTGGCTGCTAGGAGCACATCTGGTGTATACAGCTGGCATACTCCTGCTAGTTGTTGCACCTAGGTGTTTAAATGTGAAATCACTATTATTTGCTAACTTCAGTGCTTGGTTCCCTTTGGCAACTGGTTGCTGTGGCAGGTTAGCATTGCTGTTGTTGCGCAATTTGAAAAGTTCTGTACACTTTGTAATTTGATTTCCCGCATGTCATTTTCATGTTAAGTCATTGCTGATTGAATATTTCATGGTAACGTGTTTATCTGAAGTGTCAAAAGTGTGCTTTTTGGTATGTTTTTTGGGTCCATCACTTCACGTAAGTGTCTCCAAAACCCCAAATGCCTGATTTTTCTGTGTGTACTACTTGCTGTATCTGCTGTTCCAGTGGCCTAACTAATCATTGGAACAAGATTTTTTTTCTGTATCAAATTTGCCATTGGCAGGTGGTGGTTGTATCATATCACATTTAATAAAAGCATATTCACAGACATTGATGAGTATTGAGGAAAACTTGGAATCATCTTCCTGATTTCTGTGATGGCAAACTGTGTCATCAGGTGATCTGGCTAGAAAGGATCTGTGTTTAAACCACTAACTGTAGACTGGCCAATCTGGAAAAGAAAAGTATGAAACTTGCTATGCAACAATGAAGGTGTTTTGCATGTCACTGACAAGAGATTAGTGAAGACCCATCCACTGGAAGAAAGTGTTACAGAATTATGAATAAAAATCACAAGAACTGCAAGAAAAAGTATGATTTTTATTGTAAGGAAAACAGTTATGCAAAATGTATGATGACAAGTAATATTAGTGATGAGGTGTATCAACTGGTAGAATACAAGGAAACAGCTAATGGTACTTCAGATTCCTTAAAGCAGCAATTACGTCACATCCAAGGATCAGTTGTTAAAAATTTATACAGACTTTTTTTCTTTATTTGGATTCCAGGTGAATACATTTCATCTAGCATAGCAAAACTAAAAATAATTGTGGAATGAGTTGAACAATGGACTTGCAGATAAAAATGTAAAGGTCTTGCCAGTCCAAGAAAAAGTCTAAACAGCAGTAATGATAGCTGTGAAGATGTTAGTGCTGTGCTGATGCTAGATAGGATAAATAACTGTGTGAGCAATATGTTACAGGTGATCATTTTCATTTCCTGCTCTCATTTTGACTCTTCTTTGCCATTTTTGTTTCAGTCATTTTTAAATTTGTTGACACTGTCAGACATACTCCTGCTATGAAATTATAATGAAATCCAGACCTTTAGCTGCTTACAGGCATTGATAAATATCAACTGGGACAGTTGAAAAATGTGTGCCCCGACCGGGACTCGAACCCGGGACCTCCAGCTTACATGGCAGACGCTCTATCTGACTGAGCTACCGAGGACACAGGCAATTGTGTGGCTTCAGGGACTTATCTGTGATTATACAGACAACAAAATATACCTCAAATAAAATTATTACAAACAACATAGTGAATGAACAGTTGATCGTACAATTAGAACTGGAATGAAAGCCACTATCAGCCATTTTCAAACGAATCTACGTGCATAAATCAGAGGCTGTTGATGATGAAACAGAGAAAATGTGAAGTGAAATAGAGGCAGCATTAATATTGTCTGTTGAGAGGGAGCATAAGGGAAAAGAAATTTCTGGAGTTCTGAAGTAAATTTCAACTGTGTTCATTGTGAACACTCTTCTCCAAAACTACATGGAAAAATCTGAGAGGTGCAAAAAGAATGCACTATTAATAACAACTACAGTTATAGTTATAACACTGCAAAGAATACGCAGACGCAGGTGCAAATGAAGAATGTAACCTATATATGTTAAACAGTAGGCCTAAAGAAAAAAAAGGGGAGGACCCATTTGAACATATACAAATTCAGAAATTTTAGTTGATGACAGGGCATTTAAGGACACTATTACCAAGTATAACATAATAGAAAAAGGCAGACCAGTCTGGGTTTATGTTTATTTGGATAAGTGGTTTCGACCTTTGTTATTGTCATTTTCAGATCCAATATCAAATTACTGCAAACTGCAGTTCATCTGCAGGTGGAGATTCAGTTAGCTACTATTTTTCATTTTTAAGTTTAGAATGAATTTTACATTGTTACTGATATTGAATTATTAAAGTGGATATTTGTGTTCCTTCTGTATCTATGTTTAAAAGTTGAGTGTGTAGATAGCCTCTTTTATCTTAATAAGGTGTTTCTTTAAGAAAGTTATTTCTACATAAGCTACAGATTTTCCTTCATTCTAGCTTTATCTTTTCAGGAATGAAGTCAAAGTACTTAGAGGAGCCAATTATCTGAGAGGTTACAGTATGGCATTTATGGTTTTTACTGAAAGAACATCTTTATACATCACTGTTGTTGCTTATGCTCTTCTGGGAAATGTTATAACAGCTGATATAGTATGTATAATTATCAATATATTTTAATGAACATATTACTCTCCCATTTTCAGAATGAAGTTGCTTTACTCTGTTTTTTTTTTTTTTTTTTTTTTTTTTCAGGTTTTCACTTTAGCCCAATTTTTCAACCTTCTGCAACTTTGTTTGGCCTTATGTCTTCCACTAGCAATGCAAATGTCAGCAGAGGCCAAAGTTTCAATCTTCAGAATTCAGGTAATCACATTCTTCATTATTGTCAAATTCAAGTACAGTGACAGATGTATATAGAAAAAACAGAAATCAAACAGTACCTCCATATTACTATTCTACGTAGCATTAGAGAAAATGAACTTTGATATTCAAGATGTCAGTGATAAGTGTGGGTTCAGCAGCTTAGCACATGAATATAGTGACATAAAACACAACTTGCAGTAACCAGTTACATGACCACTCCTACATGGACATCCGTGTGTAAGTGTTTTCCAAGTCTCCTCCTAAACCATTGGGCCAATTTCAACCAAACTTGGTACACACATCCCTTACTGTCAGGCAACAACTGCTGTTTGGGTAAGAACAATCTACCTCCCATAGTTCAGGAGTTATGATGTCATAAAGACTGGGATGCTTGAAAAACTGTCACATGGTGCATGCCATTTAAATTTATTATTTCTTTTTACTAATTCTATTTGCAACACATTTGGAAACAGTGTCCACATATGCCTCTAAATGTACTTACAAAATTATGTCATGTATGACATATATATCAGGAGATATGATGCCATAAACAGTGAGATGCATGAAAAACTGCCACATCCCGCAGTACATTTAAAATTATTACTTTGTTGCTACTTACTCTATGTTTGCAGCATATTTTGCTGACAGTATTCACATAAACTGCTGAATGTACCTACATAAATACATCATTGTACAACACATAGTTCAAAAGATATGATGTCATAAACACTGAGACATATGAAGAAATGCCACATCATGCATGATGTTTTCATACTTTTATTCTTTATTACTAAGACACTTCTACAGTCATGTCAACTTAAGGAAATCCCTGACATCTGGGAGCACTTTTGACAGCTTGAACTGTGAAGTACAATCAGCTGTAGGTGAAAATGATAGCCATCTATAGAGCAATGAAAGGGTGTGCCATAGAGGCATTTACAAAATTTTGTTGTGAACACATGAGGAATCTGCACCAAGTGTATGGAGACTGTCAGGGACCATTTTTCTTAATTTGAATACTCTACTTACTCATTTGTACATTATGAGTTTCTTTGCAATATATGCCTCAGAGTTTGTATGTTTTTCTCATTCTTAGCACTTCCTACATTTCTCTTTCTTCCCTTATTCTTTGAAGTACCTCTGTATTAATCAATCTTTAGTCCACTTTGCTTTAACAATTTCCCCCCTCAACCATATTTAAAAATTATTCAAGTATTTTTTCTGTTTCTTTTGCACTGTCCTTGATTTTCTGTCATATATCTACACTAAAGATGAAATAAATGACAAGGTACCTGACTCCAAGTGTCCATTTCTGCTCAGAAGGTGGTTAAATATGGCATTAATGCACTGGTAGAAGCAATTCCTGACGGGTTTAAAACCAGTTGTCATTGATAAGATGTGACCCCCATCTCTGGTCCCTGCCAAGTAGTATCTTTTTATGACTGCTGTTGTTATACTGTGCTAAATAGCTGCAGGTGCTACATTGTTGGTTCTAAACACAGTGGACAGTTTACACTGATACAGCAACAAATCAAATTCCTTCACTATATGCTCATGGACACATCCAAATTGATAGCTGTTTTCTGTCATTCTGTCATACCTCATCGTTGACCCATCTTACAGTGCTGATTGCATACAACCGACTGGCATATACACACCACTTTGCTGTCATGACTTATGTGAACAGAGGAGAGGTTGGGGTGTGGGTCACATGGAACTTTTGTCCAGCTGTATGCCTGTAGCACTTCAAAGTTAACATTGTGGTACTTTAGGGGTGGGATGAATATTTTGCCAGGTGAGCTTATTTTCAAAATGCAATCTTTAGCTGCCCTTTCAGATTTCAAGAAATATTGTTGTTTGTCTTAGTGTAAGACTAGTGTAATTAGTTTGAAACAGTACCCACTTTTTCCAATCTTTAAACCAAGTAATGTCTACACTCATGTAACTAATTCCTTTTTTTGCAATGTTTTTATTACAGGAATATTTTGAAAGTTTTTCATCTTAACTAGTAGCAATAACTGTATTCTATTCTATGTTCATGTTGCAGGAATTTTTGTTGCAAGAGGAACATGTACCAGTACTACCAGCACCAGTCACATTAAGAGAAAGTGATAAAGAAAAACTGAAAGAAACGAAGACAGGGGTACAAATGAAGAAGTGTTCTGCTAAATGGTCTCCATCATCTATAACAGAAACGTTAACAAATATCAGTATGGAAGTCCTGCCTGGGAATTTGTGTGCTGTTATAGGTCCAGTAGGTGCGGGAAAGGTATGTACTGCATAATATTGTTCCCAAAAGGCAGCATAGTTTATTTCATTTTAGTAACCCATATTCTCTCAAATACTCTCACTAACCATTATACAGGTATATGAATAGCTTTATGTTGCTATTCTCCAGATATTGTTAACACACCACTGTGCTACGTACATCATAACACTTCAACAATACCAAACCTAGCATAGATCAAATATATAGACACACACACACACACACACACACACACACACACACACACACACCTGAATATCCTTTGTGAATACAGTGGAACTTCGCTTAATGAGCACCTCCCATAATGCGCAATTTGCAAAACAAGAAAAAAATCGTAAAAAAAAAGACTCACTTGATGAGTGATGTTTTGCATAATGAGTGCTGATAATTTCCTGTAACATCACCAACCATTTGCATGCAACAGGTGAAATGTTCAACAATATAAACACCTTTCATTTTTGGCAGCAACATATGAACAATGTCTTTAGTCTGTATTGCTGTATGGGTTTTGTGCTCTTTCTGGTACAGTCTTAATGCAGCTTGTGATCACACATTTTTCTAAACGTGTGTTCACACAATGTAATTTTTTTTATTTTTTATTTATTTATTTATTTTTTGTGCGCAAATTTTAACAACCTTCATAGAAATGTCCCTGAAGATAAAGCTGCAAGAAGACGACCATAAGGGAAAGAAAATGACCTTAGAAATGAAACATAAAATCATTGAAAAACACGAACATGGTGTGATCATTGGTGATTTAGAATGCATATACAATCAGTCTGCATCAACTATTTGCACTATCCTCAAAAACAAGGACAAGATTAAGGAGATAGATGCTTCAAAGGGAATGTCAAGAGTATCTAAACAATGGTTTTGTATTCTAGACAATGTCGAAAGGTTTCTCCTTGTATGGATAAATGAAAAGTAATTGCAAAGTGACTCTGTTGATAAGAACATCGCTTGTGAGAAGGCAGGAATGATTTTTGCTGACCTCGTTAAGAAGGTGCCAGGATCATCAGCAGCCAAAGAAGTGTTTAAGGGAAGCTGTAGCTGGTTCAAGAAGTTGAAGAGAAGAACTGGCGTCAGCAACATTGTGAGGCAAAACAAAGCAGCCAGCTCTGACATAAAGGCAGCAGAGAACTTCATCAGCAACTTCAAGATGCACATAGATTCTGAGGGTTATCTGCTGCAACAGGTTTTAAATTGTCACAAGATGGGTCTACTCTGAAAAAGATGCCGAAGCGTACCTTTAAAACAGCAGAGGAGAATGCATTGCCCAGTCACAAGCCACTGAAAGACCATCTTGCCCTGCTGTTCTGTGCCAGTGCAAGTGGTGATTTGAAAATTAAATGCTGCTTGCTTACCATTCAAAAAAGCCCGCCCAGCTAGCCAAGTGGTCTAACGCACTGCTACCCAAGCGGGAAGGCATGCTGGTCCTTGGCACGAATCCGCCCGGTGGATTAGTGGCGAGGTCCAATGTGCTGGCCAGCCTGTGGATGGTTTTTAAGGTAATTTTCCATCTACCTCGGTGAATGTGATGAGCTGGTTCCCCTTATTCCACCTCAGTTACACTATGTCAGTGATTGCTGCGCAAAGATCATTTACACATATTCATACACTATAATTATTCTACCACGCAAACATTTGGAGTTACACTGACGAAGGGGGCCAAACCGCACAATAACCCTGGGTTCAAGGTGGGTCAGTAGTGGGGTAGGTGGACTGCTGTGGCCTGTTGTGGGGTTGTGAACCACTGAGGGCTATGGTGGGATGAAGCATCTCTGCCGTTTCTAGGTCCCGGGTTGAATACATACGTACCATTCAGAAACTCCACGAGCCTTCAAGAAGTGTAAAGTCCAGAAGAGCAGGTTAAATGTGATGTGGAGGTCCAAAAAAAAGAAAAGGCTTGGGTGACCTGTGATCTTTTTTGTGGTTGGTGGATCAATGAAGTGTTTGGTCCTACAATGAAAAAATATCTGCTTGAGGTGAATTTGCCATTTCGTGTCTTGCTTGTTATGGACAATGCTCCTGCCCATTCTATAGGCCTAAACGACTACCTCCTTGAAGAATTTCAGTGCATCAGCATCCAGTTTCTGCCTCCCAACATTACTCCATTGCTCCAGCCTATGGACCAGCAGATTATTTCTAACTTTAAGAAGCTCTACACCAAAGCACTCTTCAAGTATTACTTTGAGTTGACTGAAGCTACCATTATCACTCCCAGAGACTTTTGGAAATATCGCTACAACATCGCTATCTGCATCAAATGATCAAAAAAGCTTGGGAGAAGCTTTGTCAGGAGTGCACTGTCGAGTGTGACTCTGAGGCATTTGAGTCAGTACCTGTGGAGCCTGTAGTCAACAAGATTGTGTCTTTGGTCAAAAGAATGGGACTAGAAGTGGATAGCTTGTGGAAGATTGCAGGCAAGAAATGACCACTGAAGAGCTAATGGAGTTGCAGTGAGTTTCACAGCAGGAAGTTGTGGAGAGGAGTTCCTCAGAGGAGGAGGAGGGGGCAGTAACAGTAAATCAGCAGTCTTCTGGCACAATAAGAGAAATAATGAAAGCATGGGAAGAGGTTGCATTGTACATTGAAAATCATCACCATGATAAAGTAGTGGCTGCATGTGCCACAAATTTATTTGACGATAACACTGTGTTGCATTTTCTATAGATAGCTTCCTACTAAAAAGAATTTGTTATGTGTTTTGAATAATAAAGTACATAAAACAGTAAGTATAATTTTCTTTGAATAACTGGCATGAATAAGATAAAACTTTTAGAACTTGTTCCGCATGAAACGTGTTATCAGATTTTATATTAATTTATGTCAGATAAATTGTTTCATTTAATGATTGTTTTGCAGTAAATAAGCAACATACTGGAACAAATTATGCTCGCTATGTGAGGTTCCACTGCACATATAAAATTTCTGAAGAACCGACATGAATATCGTTACCTATTTGTACATGTACTTATATTTCACAGATATTCTTCACATTCTTTCCGAGGTAATAAATCACTTTTAAGTAGACCACAGATCTTCAGATTAAAACCTATTCATTTCCTTATTTCGTAGTCACAAAAAAACTTGTATACATGCATTTCATGACCAAGTAAACTGGAAGCCCTTAATTTCATAGCAACTAAAACAGCCTATTTTGTCTGTTTTTGCAAAATCTTAAAGTGTACCTATTTCTTTAGTGTAAGATAAAATTCTTGTATTTTCAAAAGATTATAATTGTTTGGAAGATTTGAGGATTGCAGGATTCAAGGTGATATCTGAAAAAAAATCTGTAGCTTATAGAGTCCTGGTCGACTGCCATTTTCCACAAAGAAAGTTTTTCATAGGGCTTGAACCGACCTCAGATGAAAAAAATAAGTACAAGAGGAGAGTTACAGGTTCCTAGCCATTGTAGTGAAAAAAAGCCTCACCTCTCCTCTTGGTGATATGTGGGCTCTCATTGTAGGGAAGCAAGGCCCTTGTCAAAGTTTTGTTATCCACCCGCCAAACTAAACTAGTAAGTAATGTACTGACAAGCGTATAATGTGTAACATGTTCACTGTTCAAAATCTATTCTAGTTTCAGTGTGTGAATATTTAAACAGAAGAAAATGCTGAAATCAACTAGTTCAAAGCTTAGTCGTATAAGACAGAGGGTGCCAACCTTACTGCACTGTATGACAGATTGTAGATTATATGCTGAAAAGCATGCAACAGAGAGATTAGTTGTTATGTTTTTATGCCTTCTAGTTCTCACAGAACTGGATGTATGGGAGGGGGTGGGGGGCAAGCCGGGGTATCTGTTCTGGGTGGCAATTTCAGGGTGCGCCAAATTCATATCCTTGAAGAAAAAGACTTTGTTTCACAAAGCACCAAGCATCCAGTGCACATCATCTGTTGATTATTCGTATGATTTTGAAATGCATACCTGTTTGTTCTTGAACATTTTTGAATACATTCTAAGTTGATTTCTGAACAAATCATAAGTTGATTTTTGAATGCGAGCATAGTGTATGTGATGTCTGTGACTAGGGAATCCCCATCGCATCAAGAAATAAAAAACTTCTCTGCAGACAAAATGGGATGGGGCTATACCAGCTGAGCTGAGTAAATCCTAACTGGTGAACACCAATCTCTGTTTGTTTATGTGGTTGATTGGGTGTGTGGGTGATAAGCATTGTTGTAATTATTAACGAAATCCATAGACTGAGACTACCATAGTGGAAATAAACAACTAACAGAAAAAAAACAGATAAGAAAGTTTACAGATTATCTTCTTAGTGAAGCCAAGAAAACGAAATTTTTACAGAAAATTTTTGCCAGAGCACTCCACTGCTAAGGGCCAGTTGTACAGATCCCAGTTAGCAGCTGCTTAAGTTCTGTTCTTGGAATAGCACGGAAAATGTGTTGTACAAACATGTAATGACGCCTAACTGGAGAATAAATGTGGAATAACTAAACCAGTGATTGTGGCAGGGTTAATGAAGTTAACTAGACAAAAAGTTTTGACATTGGCAGGAATTAGTGATGACAAGATTGTTTGCCAGAATGAGGAAGGAAAAGAAACAGGGACATCATGTAAATTATACAAAATAATGTTATGATTCCAAATTTATATAAAAATTTCGTTCTACTGCTGCTTTTTGATCTTGTGCTTGAGAAACTGGAGCATATGACTGAAATGTGGAACTATTTCCTAATATGAAACTTTTTGCTTGTAGTAGGTCTCATAGGCATTTGATATTGATACTTCATGAATTATATTCTGTTGTGTTATTTATGTAAATGAGGTAGATGACAATGATCATTTGTGCCAAAAAAGCTCGCATGTGTTACAATTGTTAGAATATTAGAAAGGCCTATTTCATTTTATCTATCAGGCAGTGACAAAATAGATGTAATCAAATCGAGAAAACACCATAGTCTTTGGTACTACTCGTATTAACAGCTTTCTTAATATTGGACAACAACATTTTGATTTTTGATATAGCTAAAAATTTGGAGGAACTTCAATGAGATAAATGATTCTTCTGCAGAAAGGAAAGCACATTGTGTAAAGCTGTAACAAGATTACGGAGAATAAAAGTGCTGACCTAAGGATTGAAGAAATGTGTACTGGATGCTTGTCTTATTTAATTTTACATCACACAAAAGAGAAAGTTATTAGCTAACAGGCAATGAAAAGTGCAAATTTTCTGAAGAGTTCTTGTTCTCCTGGTCACAAAGAATCCAACCAAGTATTCTCTGTGAGGAGCTTTTTCCTTTAAAAAAAAATCATTGTCCTGAATATAGGTTTGTTGGCTTCAATTACAAAATATACTTGTTTGACATGCAATAGAAGAATGCTGTGTGAAAAGGCATGGCACTGTAGTTTAGCACACTTAAGACCAAATAACATCTTACGTTTCCTTGAGTGTATATGTTTTATGTATCAACCTCTTCAGAAAGATTTGCACTACATCATGAACATATTTCTTATTTTTTTCAAACTTTTGATGTCCTGTGTCAAATGCTCGATCAAGTTCTTGTTGCCCCAGGTCCAGAAATATCATAGATCTGGGGCTGGTTTCTCAAGCCATTTTGGAATTGCAAATTTCTTCTCACATCTTTCAACAACTCAGCATATGTGAAGCAGATTATTTTCTAAATATTGTTTAAAGCTGAACTAGACTCAGCTGCTCACTTTTATTATAATTTTAAAGTTGCTGAGTCCACCTTTGATATAAAGGAAAAGTAAGCAATGTGAAAATGTCACACTGGTAGGACAAGGCATAAATATTTTTAAAATGATGCACCTAGTTTTGATTTTTTTGTAAGTTTTGAGTTGTAATGAACATCTGTTCAGGATTGAGGATGGTTCTAAAACTAAAGTTGCTAGACTGTATTGTATGTTTTCTTAATTTTATTTTTCCAAAATTAAGTGCGGTGTCCCTTAACAAAACCATATACTTTTTATGTGCCCTTCATTGTAGCACCTTGTTTCTTTCTTGTATTAGGTTCCCAGTGATAGAAAAGTCTGCCAGCAAGCAGTGGTACTTAAAGAAAATGTTGACAGAAAGAAAGACTGAAGCAAACGCTTTTAATTAAGGCAGCTGATGAATCCGCAAAAAAGAACCAGTTTTGCAGTGACTTATGCCATACTCTTGAGGCTGTAAACAACCCTTTTCAAAAACAAAAAAATCCCATTTTAAATTGTTTTCTTGAGAAGCACTGTCAATCAGTTTGTTCCTGCAGATTCAACATTACCTAAAAATTATGTGGATTCATCTTACAGTGACCCATTGCACAGAATGCACAGCTATTGGGGAGTCTTGCACATGGATTTCTATTGATGAAACTATTGACAATGTTGGTCAGTACACTGTAAAATGCCATCCTTAAATGTGTGTGAGGAGGGAAGCATTTTGATTACCACTGATGCTGAGTGAGAAAAAATTTACAGTTTCTCTCATTCTATCTGTAGTCGGTCAGTGGTAATACTGAATTCTCAATCATATCACTGGAGCAACTTAATAATTTGGGCCTCCACCATTCACAAGTACAACGATGAGTGAAAACTAGAAAATATTAATCACAGTTAATGAAAGTTCACATAATAATTTAGCTGTCCCATATGATGGGATACTCAACTTTAATATCCTCAGGGGGTTTTGCTTGAGAAAGTCCTAGAATTTGGTGTCACTGTTGTACTAATTATTAAATAAAACACAGAGAATATCATTTTTCTTGCCGTATACTTGGGCTGATTGTCATGTACATTGGTGGAATATACATTGGCCATTTGACAGCTTCTGAAAGACTCTCACAAAAGCAACTTCCGAAAGACAATGATGCAGACTGACTTTGTAACTCATGCACCTCTTCCTTTTATGGAATTGTGGATATGAATCGTAATATATGTAATAAACAGTTCCCAAGTTTTCTATATACACATATATTTTACCATAAATACTGATCCATTTGAAAACTGCATGAAGTACAAAGGCAAACTGAATTAAACATGGCAGCTTGTCAGAGCAGTTAATATTCCAAAGATTGTAATTTGTGTGGTCGATGTAACCTATTGACGCCACACAGCCCCCCCCCCCCCTCCCACAGTATGGAGTATGGCCTATGAGACCCGAGAGGGGGTTGTGTGGGTGTCAGCATCAGTGTGAGTGGTATGAGGCAGCAGGCACATGACCGGAAGCTCCATCTCCATCGAGGGTCGGTGTGCGAAGGTGCGGAAGGTGGCCGCCGGGCCAACTCGTAATCCGAAAACCTGCGGGTGGGAATGATGCGTAGGCCAACTCGGGAGTAGCGGTACAGGAGAGGAGGTGGTGTGTGACTGTGCCTTCCCCGAATGCAGACTGAGCCGTCCGAAGAAATGAAAGCTCGAACACATGACGGGTCGCACTCTTGTGGGAAAGACAAGCTGTGCACTATCTTGACGTTGAGTCCTCAGTGAGGTCAGGTCTGTGCTGTTGGTGATCAGTAAAAGCACATGATTATCTAACACCATAATCAACATGCCGTCAACGCGGTCAGGTAGTACATTGCAGCGCAAAATGAAGGACGGGTTGTCCGCGTCTCTAGTACCTGTAATGTCTTCAAAACCTATGATTGGGGATGATGCTGACATGCCTGAGGAACCCGCGAACTGCGGTGGTGAATCGTTGGGCGGAGAAAACCCAACCGTAGGTTGAATGGACTCATTAGCGGGTTTGTCAGAAGAACACCTGCTCGCGGAGTCTGACTGGGACGGCAGAGAGTGGTCAGACTACGAAGGCAGGCTTGAGCCTGTGTAGAGAAACAGTTTGTGGGCGATCTTTTATCATGATGTCGAATGTCGTCTCGCCCCTCTGGAGTACTTAGAAGGGGCCGAGGTAAGGGGGTTGTAAGGGTTGTCTGACAGAGTCGTCGCTGAGCATGATGTGTGAGCAAGAGCTGAATGCAGTTGGCACGTAAGTGTCAGGTGGGGAATGGCTGACAGATGGGTGAGACCAGATGTGGCTTAAATTCAAGGAAATAGTATCGGCAAAAATTGAGAGATTTATACCAAATAAATTAACAAACGACGGAGCTGATCCTCCTTGATACACAAAACAGGTTAAAACGCTGTTGCAAAAACAACGAAACAAACATGCCAAATTTAAACAGACACAAAATCCTAAAGATTGGCAATCTTTTACAGAAGCTTGAGATTTAGCGTGAACTTCCATGTGAGATGCTTATAACAGTTTTCACAACGAAACTTTGTCTCCAAACCTGGCAGAAAATCCAAAGAGATTCTGGTCCTGTGTGAAGTATGTTAGTGGCAAGAGACAATCAATGCCTTCTCTGCGTGATAGCAATGGAGATAGTATCAAAGACAGTGCTGCCAAAGCAGAGTTACTAAAGTCAGCCTTCTGAAATGCCTTCACAAAAGAAGACGAAGTAAATATTCCAGTATTCGAATCGAGAACAACTGCCAACATGAGTCACGTAGAAGTATATATCCTCGGTGTAGTGAAGCAACATAATCACTTAATAGAAGCAAGTCTTCCAGTCCAGACTGTACACCAATTAGGTTCCTTTCAGAGTATGCTGATGCATTAGCCCCATACTTAACAATCATATAGAACCGTTCATTCGACGAAAGACCCATACCCAGAGACTGGAAAGTTGCTCAGGTCACACCAATATTCAAGAAATGTAGTAGGAGTAATCCACTAAATTACAGGCCCAAATCATTAATGTCGATATGCAGCAGGATTTTGGAACATATATTGTGTTCAAACATTATGAATTACCTCAAAGAAAACTGTCTATCGACACACAGTCAACATGGGTTTAGAAAACATCGTTCCTGTGAAACAGAACTAGCTCTTTATTCACATGAAGTGTTGAGTGCTATTGACAAGGGATTTCAGATCGATTCCATATTTCTAGATTTCCAGAAGGCTTTTGACACTGTACCACACAAGTGGCTCATAGTGAAATTGCACGCTTGTGGAATATCATCTCAGTTATATGAATGGATTTGTGATTTCCTGTCAGAGAGGCCACAGTTCATAGTAATTGATGGAAAGTCATCGAGTAAAACAGAAGTGATTGCAGGCGTTCCCCAAGATATTGTTATAGGCCCTTTGCTGTTCCTTATCTATATAAACGATTTGGGAGACAATCTGAGCGGCCGTTTTGGGTTGTTTATCGATTAAATAAATCATCAGAAGATGAAAAAAAAAATTGCAAAACGATTTAGAAAAGATATCTCAATGGTGCGAAAATTGGCAGTTGACCCTAAATAATAAAAAGTGTGAGATCACCCACATGAGTGCTTTGGTTACACGATAAATCATTCTAATCTAAAAGCTATGAATCCAACTAAATACCTAGGTATTACAATTACGAACAAGTTAAATTGGAAGGAAGACATAGAAAATGTTGTGGGGAAGGCTATCCAAAGACTCCGTTTTACTGGCAGGACAGTTAGAAAATGTAACAGATCTTCTATGGAGACTGCCTACACTACGCTTGTACATCCTATTTTAGAATACTGCTGTGCCGTGTGGGATCCTTACCAGGTAGGACTGATGGAGTACATCGAAAAAGTTCAAAGAATGGCAGCATGTTTAGTATTATCACGAAATATGGGAGAGGGTGACACAGAAATGATACAGGATTTGGGGTGGACATCATTAAAAGAAAGGTGTTTTTTGTTGTGACGGACTCTTCTCACGAAATTCCAATCACCAACTTTCTCATCCGAATGTGAAAATATTTTGTTGACACTGACCTACATAGGGTGAAATGCTCACCAAGATAAAATAAGGGAAATTAGAGCACGTACGAAAAGATACAGGTGTTCGCTCTTTCCGCGCACTATACAAGATTGGAATAATAGAGAATTGTGAAGGTGGTTTGATGAAACCTCTGCCAGGCACTTAAATGTGATTTGCAGAGTATCCATGTAGATGTAGATAATCAATATATCAAACTACGCAACACAACATTTCCACTGTATCATGAGGGTTATTGCAGGACTATTATTGGTTATTATCTGTGTTATTGTTTCCATGGCATGTAAATGTGACTTCAGCAAAAAATAATATTGACAGAATATCATCACAACCGATGTTTGACCAATGCTAAAATTCCAGTTTTACAGCTCTTTCTCCTGTATGAATATGAAGTTAAAGTGTAGGACAAGAAGTACAACCTTTCTGCATGTAATGTACAACATACACGTCTGCCATTGATCTCCAGGTCCACCCTGGATTCCACCCAAATGTGCATACGGGTACCATGGCACCCACAAAGAATGGTGTGATCCATGAATGTCCTATGAGGAAATACATGAAGGAGGTCACTGGGATTCAACCATTGTTTGGTATGGACCTGTTTAGTGCTGAAGATGATTTAGCAGATGTGAAGGCTTTCAGCTTTTGCACCTCAAGGGTGTGACCAAACCATAATGGCAGTCCATTTGGGGGTGGATGGAAAGGGTATGTGGTAAGATGTTTAGTACTATTGTTGGTCAAAACCGTCAGAAACTGTCCAATGCAAACTGTGGCCTGTTGTCAGTGATCAACGTGCAGGACGAACCTTCTGTTGCAAAGATCTGCACCAGGGCTCCCACTGCTGCTGCTGTTGTTGGCTGCTGGAGATGGATGGCATTTAAGGGAAATGGGGGAAGAAGTCGATGATGATAAGCCACATGCACCCCAGGAAAGTGCCTGTGAAGCTGTCATGAACTCAGTCCAGTGGCTGTGTCAATTCAGGCCACAGTAAGAAGGACTCGGGTGGGGCTGGTTGGTGTGCCTGGTAAACTGTACACTGTCGCACAACCTGCTCAACATTGTTGCCCATATGGGGCAGTGTACATAGCTGTGTGCCAGTTTCTTCATTGTGGAATTCCTCTTGTGGGATTGGTGCATGAGCTGCAGCATCCAACATTGCTGGGGGGACAGCACCAGCACCTGGCATCTTCCATAAAGAGCATCACACCTAGCCAAACCTGAAGATGGTGTGACCAGTGAAATAAACATTGAAGGCCAGTTGGATCTGCACCAGAAAGCGTGGGAGGCCAATATGATCAGACATATTGCAGGACCTGTTAATGAAACTGGTCGCACCTAGTTGTCGTTGCACTGTCCTAGGAATTTGATAGGGAACTCATCAAGTGATCGCTCCAGTTGGCTATCTAACTGAAAACAAAATATTTCCTGACTGTAAAATTCAGGATCTGGACTCATCAAGTCTTAAGGTAGCACACCCATGTTGGAATACTAAGCACAAATGCAATAATAAATGGATTATTGAAATTCGACCAAGTAGGGACCCATCGATGAAGGTAGGGCATCATATGCTCTGTCAGTTTAACCGTGGGTCCAAAAAGTGATTTATCATCAGAGACGAAATGAAATTTTCAATCATACAAAAAATGCATGATATAACAAGGAAAACTATCTAATTTTGACCATATAATGTACTGGATAGATAAAAAATCTACTCAACAAGCAGCAGCAGAACACACACATAAAAGGAGGCTATGATTGGACAAGCTCTTGGAGCCATTGGCTCCTTCTTCAGGCAGAAGAGTTGAGTGAGTGGTTACTTCCTCAGGCAAAAGGGTTGAGCCCAATTGTAACCTTCTTTTATGTGTGTGTTCTGCCACTGCTTGGTGAGTAGATTTTTTATCTATCCAATTAAAAAAAATGCTTGATGTATGTTTACAAAATGTCATGGCCAACACTTCTATTTCAATCTGTGAGTAATGTTGGAGTAAGTTCCTTTGACATAAATGCGATTGGCATCTCCTTTCTATTCACTTAACTTATGAGAGAGAACAGCCCATATGGTATGTGGAGATGTGTCTATGGACAGCTGATTTTAACCTCTGATTTCACTCTGTGGATTATTATTGAAAAGATACATCTTTCTTATGGAGACAATTTAACAGCTGGGATGCATAGTAGTTCACTTTTCCTAGATACGTGCAGATGATTAATGGATTTAGGCACAGGCACATTCTGAATTGTAGTAGTAGTAGCTTTATTCATCCATAGAACTCTTTTTACAAGGATATAGGATATTTGAAAGTATTTACAAGTTTAGACCAATTTAAAGTAAGCTAGTTTGTATACACATACATTTATAGACATCTAGTTAGAGCCAATCATTAGATTTACACTTGGTATACAATACTTTTTTTACAAATAACTTATTAAATAATGTAATGCCACACTGTTCAGTCATATCTCATTACCAGTCACTGCACACACTACACACACATTGTTTCATAACACATCACTCACTACACACACAAACAGAAACACACACTGGTGATCTCTGGACCATTTTATGTACCACAACTTCCCATTTGCTATCCTGAAAAAATGAGTCAGCATTCCTCTATAATGAATGAGATGTTGAGCTCAGAAACAGGAAGAGGTGTTAGTATTGTGCTGTGCACAGCTTGGGGATAAGTTTTTCTAGAAAAGGAAAAAAAATGTAGTGTGAAGATGTTATGTGGAAAGTTGGATGTTTTATAATCATTATTATTATTTATTTGTATAACTTTTTTTTACCAAACCCCTACTCTGTTTTATCTAAGTAGTCCTTCAATGTATAAGATGTATTGCATAACAAGTACTTTTTAGCTGCCATTTTAAATAAGTGTATTTTTATAATTTCTTTAATCTCTTTTGGTAATTTATCGTACAGTTTTATAACTTGGTAGAAAATGCTGTTTTGAGTTTTATGTTTATTTTTTCTTGGTAAATGTAAGTTGAGTCTAGCCCTTGTTCCATGGTCATGGACAGAGCTGTTTGTGCAGTAATTACCAATGTTATTTTTGATGTGTACAACTGACTGGTAAATGTATTCGCATGGAGCAGTTAAAATCCCCAGTATTTTTGAACAGATCTTTACAACGAGCTTGACTAGTATTTTTGGTTATTATTCTTATGGCTCTTTTCTGGAGTTTGAAAATTGTGTTCATATTTTGTGCATTTGTTCCCCAGAAAAGAATGCCATAGCTAAGAATTGAGTGTACATATGAATAGTATGTAACTAAAAGACACTGCATGTTACACACTGATGATAGTATTCTAAGGGCATAACATGCTGATGGCGTTCTGTTTGCAAGTACCTTTGTGTGTTCACACCACTTCAACTGAGAATCAATATTCATTCCTAGAAAATTTGCATTTGTTACACAGTCTACAAGGGTGCCATCTACATTTAATTTAACTTGTCATTTTCCGTCTTCAAACTGAAATTCATGGCATTAGTATTCTTTACCTTTCTTAAGCAAAGCTACATTTCTTGCCTGATTTAACTGCTCTGGAAGTGTCCCTGATGTGAGGGAATCATTTATTATACTTGTTAAGGAGTCTTGTATAATCTCTATGTATTGTTTCAGTACACACATTGGTACTTCATGTAAGCCTACTGACCTTTTTATTTTTTAGTTTTTGAACAGTTTTTTCACTTCATACTCTGTGGTTGGAAGTAACATCAAGGTATTTAGTGGATCATTATTTACAGGGGTTATATTTGTTTGGGGGAATTTTTGCTGTAACTTCTCCGCAATACTTGAAAAATGCTCATTTACATAGTTTGCTAAGTGCTGTGGATCATTTATTACTTTATCCCCCCCTCCCTTAGCAGTATGCTGTTCTGCATTTGTTTGCTTCTCCCCATTTCATTTTTTATAACATCCCAGACTGCTTTGCTTTTATTCTCTGTATTATGTATTATTTTGTCACTAAATGACTTTTTTGCAGCAATCACCACCTTCCTATGGATCTTTTTGTATCTGTGATAGAAATTTACGAATTCTGGATCATTGTGACTCTTTTTCATGGAACTGAGTTATTTAAGTGTTTGGGAGGACTTCTTAATATCTGTTGTTATCCATCTGTTTTTGTGAGATGTTGATACGGACATGTATACTTTTTGAAATGCCTTTTCAAAGTTCAATTTCAACAATGTGGAGAATTTGGAGAATTTCATATTCACATTGATTTCCTTATACACTTCATCCCAACTATGTTTTGCTACTTCTTTTGAAAAATCTATTGATTTCTGATAGATGTCATTTGTAGGCTTGTAGTTTAGGGAATTATTTGATGCCTGATTTTACTGTTGTTATTTGACAGAGGTGGTCTGATAGTCCGAGATCTTTTACTGCTTCATGATATTTATCCCTGTCCATATTTGTGGCCACATGATGCAGTCACTGTACTAATCCTTGTTGCACTCTTGACCAATAGCCTTTACATATTCTGTGGTTTGCAGAAGGCCCTTTTTGCTGATGATATAAACTAAATAAATGAGCAAATGTTGAAAGAAGATGCATCTTAAAAGTTACACTTAAGTCCTTTATGTGCAAAGGCCACAAAAGCCACTTGGATATTATGTTTGTCTGTTGTGCGGCTAGTGCCCAGAATATCAATAAGGTAATTTACTCAATACAGAATTGTGGCAAAAGTCTGTTACACAAATCTCTGGAATATGGCGAGGGCACTAGCCAGGCCAAAAGGCAGTCTGTTGTATTGGTGTAGTGCAAATTACTTGGTCAAGACTAATATCTCCAGTGATTCTTTATCGAGATGCACTTAAAAACATGCCTTTGTGGGAACAATTTTGTAGAATAGCTTACTAACAGAAATTTTAGGAAAGAGTTCATCTATATTAGTTTAGGGTTAAGAATCAGTGTCTGCTTGATTGTAGCGTTCATGTTTCCTTCCCAACAATCTTAACCTCATACTTAGTGTTCAGTGGATTGAGGTGGGCTTTGCAAAATCCTGGGCTTGCTGTTGGCTTTAAGACAATATGCGACTGAAAAGCAACTGCTTTCCCTAAACCAGAAATTAAGTAAAAAAATGTCAATGACAGCATAAGTTACTGATGAGCTGATGGAGTGTATTAAAAATGTGAAAAAATCCAAGAGCAGAATATGCATCAAGGTCAAATATATTCTCAACCAACAGATTCACAGTGACCAAACATGACAATGTTTTAAAAGCCTGGTGATAAGTGGCCATCAGTTGCATATGACTTAGAAGTGGTACCTTACGGTGACCATCAGCCCACAACTTTGTTTGCTTTGTACTGAGCAAGGTACCGTGCACACTCTGGCTGGTTTATCACTGAAACTGATACACTGGTATCTAAAGAAAAGTCACTGGAATGTATTGCACTGTTGCGTACTGCAAAATTTTATGTGGCAACAACATATAACCACTGCCTGAAATATTATTAATGTGCATCAAATGGTACCACTGCTTGGTGCCTGCTGTGCTGTGGCATGCCTCTGCAATGTGACACTCACAATATTCATCCTTATAATGTGGACATTCCTGGTTGGGATGTGAAGAAAAACAATCTAGACAACTCGGAAACAAAGTTATCACCATGAACACCACCTGCTACTAGCTTGTGGTCGTAGAGAATGCAGCTAGACAGTTGCTGCTGAACGGAACATATTCACTATTTTAGAGTTTATGGCAGCATCTCACTGCACTGTATCATTACAGCTCTGGACCACCTGGGAAATATCAAAGATGCTGACAAATTTGGTTGCACTGCTTACAATATTTCAAATTCATTCAGAATTGGCAGCACTTGAGATAGGGAGGGATCTGATTAACTTAAATCTTGTATGAGGATCTCGTCATCTGGGGCTAAGTGAGTCATTATATCACAAATTAAACTTTCTGTTTATGAGTGATCTCATTCAAACATAAATTTGCGAATATACTGAACCCCTGCAATTCCACAAACCAAGCTGCATAACTGCAGTGTATGACCTGCATTGTTGTAAGAATCCTAGCTCCATTGCTGGATGAGCACAACATTACACATATTGATATGTTTGTACAGTTAATTTGCACCTCTGATGTGGGTACAAAAATAGCATTCACTTTATTCATCTGATCAAAATGCCTGCATCATAACTACTTGAAGAGGTATAATTTTGTATACTAATGACCAACACATATCAACATATGTGAAAAATAAAAGTTTGACATCAGGGCCATCTGTGTCAGCCAGATAACTTAATGAATGGAAGACAAAAGGCCTGCACAAAAGGCTTTTGTCTACTAACTAACTAGTGAAGGGATTTTAAAGAATGGCAGAAATATGATTGCATCATATTCAAGCAGAATCGATGCAGGGTCCACCATGAAGTTGAAGATGTAGATGAAGATGATAATGATGGTTGGAAAATTTCACTAGTGTCCTGTTGTAGACTACATTTTCACAGTGTAATGTTCCAAAATGAATGAATGGAGAAAAGTATTTCATCTCTCACATAAATATAAAATGAGAATAATTTCTTAAAAAGCACCATTTTTTCAAACCAGCACTTTTTCTGCCAAATCTATTCTGCTTAGGTGCTCTCTAACCAAAGATTATTCAAACTTTTTTACTGACAGTTAATTGCCGATGTAGCATACTAAAGAATTATATTATGAAAAGGATAATTGCTACTCACTATACAGCGGAGGTGCCGAGTCGCAGACAGGTACAATGAAAAGTAAGCTTTCAGCCAACAGGGCCTTTGTCGAACATAGACAACACACACACACACACACACACACACACACACACACACACACAGCAGTACTCTGGATTTGTTTGTAGGTAACACCCTCAAAGGAGATGTAATTGTGGACGAGGATATGGTTGGTCATGGCGGCTAGGAAGGAGGTTGTTGGTTTGGAATCCATTGGGGCATTGGGAAAGGTAGTGCTCAATAGCAGTAAGGCCATGGGTATTAGGGATGTTAGTGTAAAGGGATGTGGCATTAACGGTGACCACATGGTGCCCTGCTCATCACACCTGCTTTTCTGAATAGTGCAACAGGAACCCCCCTGCAATACATCCTACATTCCTGTTATCCTCCTAGCCTCAACTTTCATTAGTCATTGCTCTCATCCATCTATCCCCTTTCCTGTTTCCATTCCAGCACTACACAGCCCTATATTTCACCAACTCACCCAGCATTTTTATTTCTTCCATTTTCTGCTAGCCTCCCTCCACCCCTCCCCCATCCTCCGTCTAACTTCCCCACTATACCTAACTGCCGTACTCTCCATCTTGTCCCTGCACACTCCCACTAGCAGCACTTTACTGTACCCTACCCCTACCCTGCTATACCTCCCCCTCCCCACCCCAGCCTCCTCCTTACCCTTACCCAACTGTCTCTCCCATCATGCACTGCTGCTCGCAATCTAGCTCCAGCTGCCAGAGACCGTGGTCATGTGTGTGTGTGAGTTGCATTTGTGTGTGTGTGTGTGTGTGTGTGTGTGTGTGTGTGTGTGTGTGTGTGTGTGTGTGTGTGTGTGTGTCTGTCTGTCTGCCTGTGTTATCTATATTCGACAAATGCCTTGTTTGCTGATAGCTTACTTTCTGGCAGTCTTTTTGTTGTGCCTATCATCAAAACAGCATCTCTGCTATATGGTGAATAGGAACTACCCTTTTCATGGTATTGTTACATTCAATCCTGGATTTTCCATTGTTTTTTTCTGAAGAAGTATTTACAGTTACTTTTCTGTGTCAATGTAAAGTTGCAAAGAGACAGGAGGATAAATTTTAAGTACTTAAACGTAAAAAGAAGTGTTCTTAGAGTTTGGAACTTTTAGTCCTTTCCTTAGATAAGGCTGGAAACGAAGGGCACATCATTCAGACACCACTTTGAGAGGGACCCGACTGTTGTGAAGTTGATGCAAGACCATGATAAAGGAGATGGTGTCAAACAGAGTAAAAGTACAGAGATATTGCATTGATAAGCATTGTCAAGAGATGATAGAAGAATAGAGTGGGAAGTAAACATAAATTAAAGGAGAAGAGAAATGAAAAGAGGAATGAATAGCAGAAGAGGAAAACAAAAAGAATGTGCAGCTTTGTATATTGGAATGGCCACCACTGAAGTATGTGAGCATTTAAATGCACACAAAAGAATTGTCCACTTTCAGGAGACCAGCAATCAGCTCTTGTAACACATCATTGTCATGGACTTAATGTCTACTAACAATCCCCACTTTGTTCTCACTGGTAGATTTTCATTATTTGCTCAGTTGTTTACTTTGGTTTGAATTAACAAATGATGGATTTGGAGAAAGTTCTAGTGGATGGTTGCATGCTATATTGACGTGCATTTTAATCTATTCTACCATAAAAGTACTCCTGCATAGTATGATTTAAAGAGTGTGGTACAGGATAAATGAAATACACTCCTGGAAATGGAAAAAAGAACACATTGACACCGGTGTGTCAGACCCACCATAATTGCTCCGGACACTGCAAGAGGGCTGTACAAGCAATGTGTACAAGCAATGATCACACGCACGGCACAGCGGACACACCAGGAACCGTGGTGTTGGCCGTCGAATGGCGCTAGCTGCGCAGCATTTGTGCACCACCGCCATCAGTGTCAGCCAGTTTGCCGTGGCATACGGAGCTCCATCGCAGTCTTTAACACTGGTAGCATGCCGCGACAGCGTGGACATGAACCGTATGTGCAGTTGACGGACTTTGAGCGAGGGTGTATAGTGGGCATGCGGGAGGCCGGGTGGACGTACCGCCGAATTGCTCAACACGTGGGGCGTGAGGTCTCCACAGTACATCGATGTTGTCGCCAGTGGTCGGCGGAAGGTGCACGTGCCTGTCGACCTGGGACCGGACCGCAGCGACGCACGGATGCACGCCAAGACCGTAGGATCCTACGCAGTGCCGTAGGGGACCGCACCGCCACTTCCCAGCAAATTAGGGACACTGTTGCTCCTGGGGTATCGGCGAGGACCATTCGCAACCGTCTCCATGAAGCTGGGCTACGGTCCCGCACACCGTTAGGCCGTCTTCCGCTCACGCCCCAACATCGTGCAGCCCGCCTCCAGTGGTGTCGCGACAGGCGTGAATGGAGGGACGAATGGAGACGTGTCGTCTTCAGCGATGAGAGTTGCTTCTGCCTTGGTGCCAATGATGGTCGTATGCGTGCTTGGCGCCGTGCAGGTGAGCGCCACAATCAGGACTGCATACGACCGAGGCACACAGGGCCAACACCCGGCATCATGGTGTGGGGAGCGATCTCCTACACTGGCCGTACACCACTGGTGATCGTCGAGGGGACACTGAATAGTGCACGGTACATCCAAACCGTCATCGAACCCATCGTTCTACCATTCCTAGACCAGCAAGGGAACTTGCTATTCCAACAGGACAATGCACGTCCGCATGTATCCCGTGCCACTCAACGTGCTCTAGAAGGTGTAAGTCAACTACCCTGGCCAGCAAGATCTCCGGATCTGTCCCCCATTGAGCATATTTGGGACTGGATGAAGCGTCGTCTCACGCGGTCTGCACGTCCAGCACGAACGCTGGTCCAACTGAGGCGCCAGGTGGAAATGGCATGGCAAGCCGTTCCACAGGACTACATCCAGCATCTCTACGATCGTCTCCATGGGAGAATAGCAGCCTGCATTGCTGCGAAAGGTGGATATACACTGTACTAGTGCCGACATTGTGCATGCTCTGTTGCCAGTGTCTATGTGCCTGTGGTTCTGTCAGTGTGATCATGTGATGTATCTGACCCCAGGAATGTGTCAATAAAGTTTCCCCTTCCTGGGACAATGAATTCACGGTGTTCTTATTTCAATTTCCAGGAGTGTAAATATGAGCCATGGCTTTAATGAAGTTGTTCGTATCAAGGAAAAAGAGAAAAAGAAATGGCTTTTATAATGTTATCTTCTTATTGTTTCAGAGCTCACTACTTCATGTTCTTCTCCGAGAACTTCCTCTAACTTCAGGATCAATAACAACAGACAGAAAAATTTCATATGCTTCTCAGGATGCTTGGTTGTTTGTTGGAACAGTACGTCAGAATATCTTGTTTGGACAGCCATATGATCACAGAAAGTATAAAGAGGTAGTAAAAGCATGTGCACTGAAAAGGGATTTTGAACTATTTCCAAATGGTGATAAAACTCTTGTTGGTGAAAGAGGTGTCTCTCTAAGTGGTGGTCAGAGAGCACGAATAAATCTTGCAAGGTAAAAGCAATCATGCATTTATCATTCTTAATCCTGCAACTTTACATTTAGATACATACTGAGTTTGGAAGTAAGATAGCTGTAAGAGTAGTAAAATACAGGGTGAGCAAAATAGAATTGGACCAGGAAATATGTATAACAGTGACAGGGAACTGAGCTTTGTTAATCAAAAGGAGAAGTATCCATCATTGCAAATGCTGACAACTGTGATTTATATGCATTGGTTGCTGTCACATGTCTGCATTTGCATATCTTCCACGTGCTCTGTGCCAAGTACTTTGCTGTGTCATTATCTTTGACTGATTGATAGGAACAGATATTTTTAGTGACCAGGTGAATATATCACAAAATAGTGTGTGTGATAAAACATTGTGTAGGAATAAACTTTTCATGGAGACATTGAGTCTCAAATTTATCTTCGATAAGAATACATGCAACAGTAATAAATTATAACTTGTGCTGAGGCTGGGACTTGAACCTGGGTCTCCTGTTTACTAGGCCAATATGTTATCCACTACAGCACCCTGGCATTGGGGCCAACATCACTGCATTGATGATCAGTCTTTATCAAATGCAATGTTGAGACGCAGTATGTCTCCAGGACAATGTTATTCCATCAGGTCAACAGATCACCTACATGTGAGGTACAGGTAGGATTTCTCCATTATGTACAAAGCTGGGGTGCTATATTGGAGAGCCTCAGCAATAATGATGATTTCAGCATGGGAATGTCAGGGTGGGCTGAGGTGTGAACTTAAGTTTATACTAGGGAGGGTATTGGACTAGGGTAGTTTGTGTAGCTGTGTTAGCCACAGTGCCAGGATGATGTAGTGGATAACATATCTGCCCAATAACCAGGAAACCTGAGTTCAGGTCTTGGCCTTGTCACAAGATTAATTCATTACTTCAGCTTGTATCCTTATCAGAAACAATATGTGTTCATCCTTAAGTGTTACGTGAAGCACAATTCGTGAAAAAACTGTGCAGAGATGTTTGTACAAGAGTTTAAGACTAGACATGCTTTGGCAAAGCCTCTAGTAAAGTTTACAACATAAAACTTAGTGGAAAATGGCATGAAATGGGCTCTGTTGAGAATAAAAACCAGAACTTTCCAAAAAGAGTTTGAACATAAGAAAATGTTGCTTAGATCTAGTTGTAAATATTTTATGGTTCAGTTTTATTTCGTTCACCCTTTATACTTCAACATTAAAAGATGTAAGCTACACAACTTATTTTATATTTCACTTAAAAAATAGGAATAATAAATAAACTCAGAATAAAATTTAGAGCAGAATATGAAAGAAATTTACTTTGATTCTGAAACTACTGTGAAACTCTACAAATAGGGGCCTGTTTACCCCTCATACTAACTGATATCCTCAGCTCTTGAATCTAAAGAACCTGAAAATTTGCAGGAGTGGCTTATAACATGGTTTTTAATTTTATTTTGGATTACATCTGTTGGAAGCTTGATGAAAACCTCATAGGAGATAGGACTGTACCGATTTTTGTCATGTTCCCTGTGTACCAACCAATTTCAGACTTTTTAAGGTCTAAAATGTAGCTATTACATGTTGTTCTTGATCCAGTGAAGGCAAGACGTCTAAATATGCAATACATATGCATATACTGGATATTTTGAATTTTCAGCATGATTTTCATTCAGTTCCTCCCACATATCATACACTTTTTGTGCTCTGAAGCTCTGAATGACTTATCTTCTATTTGAAACATATATCAGTATTTAATAACATTCTTCTATTTACAAAATCTATCACCTTTCCAATATTTTCCTTCTTTTTCTTACTTTTTTTAATTTTTCAAGAAAGAAAACATCTCATATTTCTGTGGAATATTTTGAATATTTTGTTATTTCAGCCCATCCTTCAAAGTTTGCACATATATCATCATTTTTAATCTATGATTAACAACTGTCTGTCGTAGCATTTAGAAAGTATTCAGTTACCATGTAACACAGCTAACTGAACAACATTTATTCATTGTGTTTTGCAGGGCAGTCTACAGAGATGCAGATATATATTTACTAGATGATCCTCTGTCTGCTGTTGATGCACATGTTGGTAAACATCTGTTTCAAGAATGTATCAATGGTTATTTATGTAGAAAGACACGAATTTTAGTCACTCATCAACTGCAATATCTCAAGGATGCTGATTTGATTGTTATTCTCAACAATGTGAGTTCAACATTTGAACCAATGTATTGGTGCTGTTACAAATGATAAGAATGATGATGTATGTAATTTTTGCAGCAATGTTTTCCACACAATCTTGATAATTGCTTTTGTGCAGTTTCGGCATATCACTCAGTGTGTTAGTCTTCTGCCATTACATAATTTAACTGTAAGTCAGTACTCTTAGAATAAGTGTAGCAGTATTGAGTTAGAGTAATGCCAACATGTTAAAGAACAATAAGTCAGTGTTATGCACAAATCACACCAGATCACACCATACAGCAGGCTGAGACAGTTTCAGTCTGAATTCATTGCATATTCACAGAATTTGGTATAGAGTTTCAAAATTTCTGCCTAACAAAATTAATACTGTGCAGAATTTCACTTATAATGAGTGAGCTTTCTCACAAATCATGCACAAAATACTGATGATGAGCAGCATCAATGTAGATCAACAATCAGCTATTGTAGGAACCTCATATTACATTTGCCCATCATTCTGGAGTTGCATTTTGCATTACCATTAATGGAATAAGTTAGTAGGTATAATACCACATGTGACCAATATATACATACTGTTAATGTACAGGTTTCTATAAATCAAGAATGATCTCTAATGATAAATTGTAGAAAAGTTTACAAAATATCTATCTGAAGAGACAACATGTACACAATTTCTCACATGATGAGAGACATAATGCAGGGGAAGAGCCATCTTCTGCACTCATTTCATTCTTTGTATTTCAGTGGAATTTTCCATTAATGTAACAGTCATAAGATGAGACAGAAAAACAACTGTGTACGTATTCAGTGTCAAGTCAGTGACAGAAAGAGACATATCTGATAATACTGACTCTCTCTATCTCTTTGTGTATGTGTGCGTGTGCATGTGTGTGTGTGTGTGAGAGAGAGAGAGAGAGAGAGAGAGAGAGAGAGAGAGAGAGAGAGAGAGAGAGAGAGAGGTTCTCAGACAGATTATTAGTCACTCCCTTAAACGAGCATGCTGGTCGCATTGGATTACTGTAGATTGTGAAGAACTGGCATGAGGCAGAAAGGAGCAAATGTAACTGGCCATGCTATGATCTCTCTGTGAATTAAGTTGAACAGTTTGTTAGTGTTTCAAAGTGTCTACAGAGAATGGTGTACCACTCACAGCCACATAATGCATTGTCAGAGCACTGGCTGTAAAAAGATCTTAAGTGAATAGGACTGGAAGTGAGTGTCACCTCAGTTTCAAATCCAACAGGAAGTGCTGTTGTCAATGGATGCAGGTCCATCTCACCCAGATTCCTATTGAACATTTCAATAAGAAATGCATGCAGTGGGAATTTGGAGTTGCAAACATGCAAAGGCCATTTCTCACAGCAGCACACAAGGTTGCATATCTTCAGTGGGCCAAACAACACATACATTAGGTAGTAGCCTACTGGAGGCCTTTAGTGTGGTCTTACAAACCACAGTGTGGTCTGATGAGTCACAGTGTTGCCTGTTTTTCAAATAATGAATGATCTCAAGTGCACCAAAGAGTCAGTGAGCCGTTTGACCCTTATTGTGCAGATGGATGTAATTCAGGCCAGAGTAGTTTTTCTGATGTTTGTCATAGCATGACTTGGGCCTGGTCCATCAAGTGTGACCAAGTGTTACTCATTCTTCTGCACTTTCATGATGTGTAAGCGGTGGAGGTTCCTGTCTCCAAGACCACAACAACCACATTCACTAGGCTGATGTGTATTCCTGGTTTGACAAACTCTCATGCTTCCTGTTACAGCCTGACTGGCCTGATAAATTGTGCAATGTTAATACCATAGAAAAGTATGGGACTGTTTGGAACAGCAGGTGAAATGTAGGAATCAATATCACCTCCATTTGCTTGAGTTACAAGATCTAATCATCACTATGTGGCTTCAGTTTTATACGCCATACCTGAAGAAACTTATGGACTCTCTTCCATGCCACACTGATACAATTATCAAGGCTAGAGATGTAGTTACGTGATACAGGCCCTAAGTCTCCTGTTTGTTATATAGTGAGCATATATGCAGTAGACAAAGTTTCTAAATAACAGTCCACAAGTTCAGAAATACACTCAAGTATATACAGACAACATTTTAATGACTAACCGATCTTCCATCAAATAGTCAATTACACTTATTTGTGAGATAACTGTAAAATGTTTTCTTTTGTGCAATCAAATACCTTAGCCAGACACAGGCACTTCCAGTTGGTGACACTTTGTCATTTTAATATCTTATTACTAGCTGACAAACCTGGCATTGTCCAGGTATTCATTTTGCCAGTGTTTGCAGTCTAATATCAAAAAAATTTCATTTCCATATATTCATGAAAACACCTTTGAAATTATGAAAGAGTCATATAAAGAAATATGCATAATGTACAAATGTATAAGTACAGCTGCTTCTCATGTCTACTACTCGACATTTTTAAATGTCTTTGTGGTAGCGCCTCTTCGTAGCTCTATAGGTGGATATTGTTTTTGCCTACAGCTGTTTGTGCTTTGCAGTTGAAAGCTGTCAAAAGCACTGCCAGGCATCGGGGATTTCCTTAAGTTGACTTGATTGTAGGAGAGTTGTAGTAGTAAAGAATAAATGTTTTTAAGCTTCATGCATGATGCGGCATTTTTCACAAATCTCAATATTTATAATGTCATATCTCTTGTTCTGCGTCTCATAAAATGAGTGGTACATGTAGATACTGCCTAAAATATATGTTGCGAATAGAGTTAGTAGCAAAGAAGTAAATTTTAAATGTCATCCATAATGTGGCAGTTTTTCAGGCATCTCATTGTTTATTAAGTCAAATATTCTGAACTATAATAGGTATGTGTTTCTTACCCCAACAGCTATTGTTGCTGACAATAAGGGTTATGTGTTGCACATTTGGTTGAAATCAGTCCAGTGGTTTAGGAGAAGATGTGGAAACCACACACACACACACACACACACACACACATTTTTGTAATATGTATAGATGTGAATAACTGAGAGGAGGACATTTTGAATTGAATGACTCTTCTAACATCCAGTCTGTCCATAATCACAACCTTATTTTTGAAGAAATGCTCAAACAATCTCTGATAAATTAGTGTATCTGAATATTATTTAATATTTTGGAACCCCTTTCCATAGCTTTTTTGTTGAAAAGAATTTGTTTTTTCTTACTCTTTATTAAATTCTTGACTAAAACAAGCCTCACTAAGTGTTTGTGATTCTGCATCACACCTGTACTATAGCGCTTTTATGTTTTTGGTTTTATCAATTTTCACAGTTGTCTTAAGGAAGTGATTGTTATAAATGTTTGCTGCTATGCGCTGCCATATTGTTGAACAACCACCAACATAATATTTTCTTACAGAAATGGTAACTCAAGTAAACTTAAAGAGATATGATGTATTCAATTTTTTTGCTGGATACTTTAGAATACCAATATCGATACAGCTTCTACTTCTTTTTATAGGGACGAATAGAAGACCAGGGTACTTTCAGTGAACTTATGACACAGAAAACTGACTTTATAAACCTGCTTGTCAGCAATCAAGAAGAATCAGAAAAGACTGTGGAACGATCAATGAAAAAACAACTGTCAGTTGGATCTACATATGTATGTTTCAGTTTTTGTTATTACAATTACAATATTGTCAGCTAACATTTGATTTTCATCACATAGTTTTATGTAATCAACACTGACTTTTAGAATTAGAGATTCATATTTTAGAAACTGTGCTCCTCTGGGACTGTACCAGAAAGTTAAGCCCTACTTTTCCTGATCCTCTGTCCTGCGTGACTCTCATACTCAGTGCCTCATTCTCTCTCTCTCTCTCTCTCTCTCTCTCTCTCTCTCTCTCTCTCTCTCTCTCTTTCTCTCTCCCCCCTCTCCCTCCCTCTGCTCTGTCCACCCTACCCTCGCCCCACCACCTGCCAACCAATTTCCCTCTTGAATGAGATTTTCACTCTGCAGCGGAGTGTGCGCTGATATGAAACTTCCTGGCAGATTAAAACTGTGTGCCCCGACCGAGACTCGAACTCGGGACCTTTGCCTTTCGCGGGCAAGTGCTCTACCAACTGAGCTACCGAAGCACGACTCACGCCCGGTACTCACAGCTTTACTTCTGCCAGTACCTCGTCTCCTACCTTCCAAACTTTACAGAAGCTCTCCTTCGCAGGAGAGCTTCTGTAAAGTTTGGAAGGTAGGAGACGAGGTACTGGCAGAAGTAAAGCTGTGAGTACCGGGCGTGAGTCGTGCTTCGGTAGCTCAGTTGGTAGACCACTTGCCCGCGAAAGGCAAAGGTCCCGAGTTCGAGTCTCGGTCGGGGCACACAGTTTTAATCTGCCAGGAAGTTTCAATTTCCCTCTTGTTCCTCAAGGGCCACTAGTTCTGAAAGCTAATATTTGTATTACATTTTATTCATGTGCATGCTGCTGATGAGTAAGTGTATGCTTATATCTATTCTTATGAGATTATCATTCTCTTTAGAAAATAATTATCTTTTTAGGCATTTGATCAATTATTTCTTTTTACCCAGTATAGGCCACACTACTTTGTATACAAAGTTAGCTGTCACATTTCATATAGCAGAATTATGTTTATCATGTAGATAACAATAAATAGTATCCATCTTTCACAACTCAATGTTTATTATTGTTTTCAACCAAACATTCAGTTATTTACATTAGGCATCATAAATGGTCTATAAAAAATAAAACATATAACTGAATGACTGTAAACAGTTTGTTATGATGTGTGTAGTTTTCTTTGGCAGCACATTTAGGTTATCTTATTGTTTGCACTATTTGCAATTACAGTATTGTGATCTAGCACATACTTTTATGTCCCATAGTATTTTCATGTACAAAAGACAGATAATATTTATTCTTATGTACACAATAAACATGACAGAAGAAGCACCTGAGGAAGAATGACTACAAATATTCATGATATACATTGGCAAATGAAAACATTTTGACCACTGCCCATTTAATTGTGCCAGTAGATTAATGCCTTACCAGTCTTTCACTGAACTTGAAGACAGACAAAAACTATTCTGAAGAAGCCTACTTATAAAGCTTCAAGAGCCAGTTGTAAATGATGACTCTAGGAATACACTAGAACCCCCTACCTACTGCTTCCATAGGGATCATGAAGATAAGATTAGATTAATTGTGGCATGCACAGAGGCAGTTTGACATCCATTCTTCCCATACTCCATATTTGAATGGAAAGGGAAAAGGTCCTAATAACTGGTACAATAGGAAGTACCCTTTGTCAAGCACTTCACAGTATTTTGCAAGGTATGGATGTAGATGTAGATAAAGATGTAGTGGTGTCTTTTGACAACTTTATTTTTTATTTCAGAGCTCCGTTCCTGATGAAGATGAAGAAGATGACTTTGATGAACCTGATGAAACTGCTGAAATGATAGAAAGAGGAAAACTAAAAGGTACTCTTTACAAAGATTATGCCACAGCAGGATCAAGTTATTGGCTACTTGCTTGGTTAGCTCTTTTTTGTCTTCTGGCTCAACTTTCATCGACTGGGGCAGATTATTGGGTATCATTTTGGTAAGTGGTGCATATTTGCTACACTGATTTATCAATAGCCGTTTTCCTAATTTTATAGATGCAGTACCAGTAGCATTTAATACCTACCATTTCATGAATGTGCCTTATGAAAATGAGTATGGTAGTAAGTCCTGGTAGAATGCAAATGTTTCAGGAGTAAAGGTAACAATGGACTGAATAGTATATGTGCTGAGTCACAACAGGTACAAGACTTGGATGAATCCTTTTTAGCCTAAGGAGCGCACACACACACACACACACACACACACACACACACACACACACACACACACAAATAACTCAATACATTGTGCTGGCTATGACTGCTCAAAAAATTATTCATCTGAAGAAAAGAAAAGTTTTCTGCCTTGTTCATCTGCCTGTCAAGACTCAGCACATGTGCTATTAGATGTGTTCTTACCTTTACTACTATGTAATGTACAAGTAGATTATGAAGAATAAATTTCCATCCATTATTTGCCTGTTTTTCAGTTTTATAGCCTTTATTATTTTTGCAGTTTGCTTGAATTCACACACATTGCTAATTGGTGGTTTACTGTGGACCCAACCAGAACAAGTGAAATTGTTTTAATGTAATAATATGTAATGTTCTTCCAAGTTTGTGACAAGAAAACCAGAATTCCTTCTCAGACACAAATGATGTTAATTTAAAATGGATGTTTGGTAAGAATGTAGATCATGAATTATGATGGAAAACATGCTTCCTAAATATAAAAGAACTTCAGAAAAGTGTGTGTTGTCTAGAATGAGAAAAACACAACTTGTATGTTAGTGTTAATTCCAAAACTGCATGAAGATTAGTACACAAGAGTTCCACTCTTCACCTAACTGCTGGGACTAACTTCTGAATTATTTCTCGCACCTTAAATCTTTCCTGATTTAGACTTTGCAGAGCCATTTCTGTTTCTTCCTTTTCTTTTCTTTCCTTTGATTATAGAATTGTAAAGGCTCTATCAACATTTCTTATTTTTCAAAATGTTTGCCTGTTACTCCCACATCAACTGTTTGTGACTTAGCAGCTTGCAACTACACACTGATGAGCCAGAACATCATGACCACTGACCTGCCAACAATGTAAATCCATGCAGGTGACAGCAACATCACCTGGTGAGGAACGACTGCTAGTCAGACACAGATATGGTGCTTGTAGCATCAGTGAGTGTGCTGTTTGTGTGTAGAATGGGGAAGACGCACGATCCATCTGACTTTGAGGGCAGATTGTGTTGGCCCGAGACTCTGCACGAGCATTTCAGAAACTGCACAACGAAGTGCTGTGGTGAGTGTCTTCAACATGTGGCGAAACCAGTGTGGAACCACATCCAGACACCGTGGGGTGGGGTGGCCACCCCTCATTACAGATGTGGGATGTCATTGGCGGAGCAGACATAAAACAGGACGCGTGGTGAACTGTGGTGGAACAAACATCAGACTAATGCTGGGCAGAGTACAAGTGTATCTGAACACCCAGTGCACCATACACTCCCAATGATGGGCCTGTGCAGCTGATGCTAACACAGTGACATTGTCAGCTATGACTGGGATGGGCACATGACCATAGGCACTAGATTTTGGCGCAGTGGCAGAGCAATGCACGGTCTGATGACTCCTGATACCTTCTTCATCGTGCTGATGGGAGGGCACAAATCCGTCGTCTTCCAGGGGAACAGCTCATTGACGCCTGTACTGTAGGATGGAGACAAGCTGATGATGGCTCCATTATGCTCTGGGGAGCATTCATGTGGGCATCCACGGGTCCAGTAGAGCTCATGCAAGGCACCAGGACAGCCAAGGAGTATCGTTCACTGGTTGTGGACCATGTACACCCCTTCATGATGATTATGCTTCCCAATGACTGTGGCATTTTTCAACAAGATAATGCTCCAGTCATAAGGCCAGGGGTGTGATGAAATGGTTCGAGGAACACAGTGCTGAGTTCCAACTGATGTGCTGTCCTCCCAGATTGCCAGATATGAACCCGATTGAACATGTCTGAGATGTGACTGAACATAGTGTCAGAGCTCATCACCCCCAAAGCAATTATGGGAATTAGGTAACTTGTTTGTGCAGAAGTGGTACCAACTCCCTCTTGCAACCTATCAAGGCCACATTGCTTCCATGCCATGATGCATCACTGCTGTTGACATATTTGCAATCCAGCAGGTGGTCATAATGTTCTGGCTGATCAGTGTATGCTTTCCATCCATTAAAAATATCATCATCATAAGAGGAACAAAAATAACCTTTCTTCGAAAGTATCATAGGTCATAAAGTCAGTTATTATTATTGTACCAAGCATGCTGTTTTGGAGATGATGAATTACAATATGTTCAATATGGAACAGTTGACACTGGACTACTGTGTCAAATGAGTTTGTATAATTCTGCTCTAAAAATTGTTTCATTTGTAATTAGAAACAAACTTGATACTTTCCATCAACATTATGTTGTCACATGAAAGACGGGATGAGCAGTATTTTTTGGGCTCAATCCAGAATTAAATTGCAAATATCTGTGAAACAGTAGAGAAAATGTGGCTAAAGACTCTTAGGAAAGACAGTGTGTGTATATTAATAGGGGTGCAGCAACTAAAAGTGGAAAGGTTCCAGCTTGCTCTGTTTCAAGGTGAGTTTGTGCTGTGGGTTACCGCAACAGAGGATGTCCTGGACAAACAGTTTCCATCTGTTCAGTTCAGTTCAGAGGAGCAAGAGCTGGGAATGGGTGGGATGATATAAATCTTAAAGCAGCTGGTGATGGTTAAGGCATTCATATTGTGCTCAATTTCATGGTTGAGTTTCTTGCTAGCAACATTTGTGGATATGAATTTATGTTGATAGATAGTTAAGGGGAGGTTTACCATCTTTGGAGCGAAAAAAGGATGTTTCTTGAAAATTTTTTTCTTGGGATATGTTGTAGATATTAATGTCAAATTTATTAAAATGTTTATTGACATTTCCTCTACAAACTGGAATTTTTTCGACCGGAATTGTCGAAGAGCAAAGGCGGAAGTGGCATCGGAACAAAACAAAATTTCGATGTAGACCTCCACACGCGATATGTCACAGATCAGTTGGCTCGTCTGAAATCAAAATTGAGTTGATGTTAGTGAAGTATATAAGATTCTATAGGAGTTGTACCTCGCGTAAGTTATTTGGACCAAAGGAAACAAAATGGCGGCCATTGGGAAAAAATAGGGTTTTTGTCATCGATTTTTTGACTACGTCAGCCAAGTAAAAATATTTATAGTTGATGGATCGGAATAAAAGTGGTACAACTCCTAGACAATTTAGTTGTCAGAAACAAAGAATCATGCCAATCGGTTCAGTAGAATTGAAGTTACCATACTGCGCGAGAAAAAAAAAAAAATCATTTCGAGAAAAATGCGTTTGAAGTTTTGACTACATATAAATGCAATATTATGCAACTTACGTTAAATCTCCTATTCCAGGTCCATAAACTAGTCCTTCCTCTTCCTCATAGAGGTTGTTCTGCTGGATCTGGGCCATCCTGCGCTGCTCCAGAGCCGCCCGTACGGCCGGTGACAAGTGGTTTTCAGCCACTTGAATCCGGTGGTCGTCCGAATGCCTGGCGAACTGCATCGAATAGAGTCCCAGTGTGATGTCCATCATTGTCATGGCCTTCAGAATTGCTGAATACCCTTCTTTGAAGCTGCTCACTGACAGGGAAGTCACATTCTCCACAGTCTTCGCACCAGGATGCAAATCCTTGGGGGCTAACTTCCAAACACATGCGTTCAAACTTTCATTTGAATTTTGTGTGTTTCCTTCCAAGTACCAGTACAATAACTCGTCCTCTGAAAGGACCTTGTAGATCGGATGAATCACTTTTTGAACTTATATGGAGAGTGGCTGGTCATGTTGATATTTGTCCAGATGTCCAGTAGCCTCTACAATGCACCACTTACACCAACGAGTTTCCCCAGCCAGACAATTTTGGTGTCATGGGTGGTCATCCATCAAATACTTGTGGAAATACGTTGCCCAAATTGCCTTCTTCATCTGTCCCACTGAATTGGAATGCTGTCGGATTGCCAAGCCATAGTATGTTATAAGCTCCTTGATCACTTTATCAGTAAGCTTCCCTTGTCCTTTTCCTCTGATGCCTTTTTTTTTTGGCATTTCTAAGCCACGTGCCCATTCTTTTGTCTACATGTCCTACGCATTCTTTCTTCTTGATGGTCATGTCTGGGTACGGGTTCCAATCAACGAGGCCTTTGAAAGTTTTTGTATCGCCGTCCCCAATATAGTACTTGTACTTCACACCCAATAACTCTTCTGAACGACCAAACATCTCCTCCATTTTGCCTGCACTTCCAGAATGATTCGTGCTGCATTGTGCTTCATGAGACTCGTACCATTTTTCGTACTCCGCGGGATCTAGTGACGCTCTCTTATCACAAAAACTCTGACAGAACAATGACTTTACTTGACAATCTGATACTTTCTTGGGATATTTGCCGATTAGTGAAGTTATTCCAAACAATGAGGGAAAGCTGCGCTTCTTCCATGATCCATCACCTGAGATTGATAAATGCATTCGTTCCTGACCCATCTGTCCATTTAGTTCATCTTCCTCAGATACTGCTCCCATCTGAACCACCTCAAATACAGCCTTCACAACAATGTACACATTTTCCAGGCAGTTGTAATACAGAGTAATAGAGAAGCCAATTGACACATCCATGAGCCCACAAACGCAAAATAAGTTCACACTGCGTATACCTTGTTCTAACAGATGCATAATGAACGTACAGTGATGATTAATTTCATACGACTGGTTCACCATCGGAGATGATTTGACATGACGTACGGGACACTTGCATTGTGTAGTCAGCTTGAAACCAAGGCCTCATTCACTGGTCCAGGTGAATTTGACGTCACCGTTGTAGGTCTTGCATTTTAATATTGTTGATAAAAAGATGAAGACTGCCAAAAAGTCCAGCATTACATAGGAAAATCCAGGATCAATCTCGATGTCATCGTAGTCAGTCAATTTCAGATTTTTCATGGATGTGCTCGTGAATGTAGTCTCATGCTCAGCCATATGCTGGTTCCCTTTGAATTTCCTCTCAATCGAGCAACGGTCTCTCCTGGGTTTTTGTGGCATTTTTGTCACACTTGTCACATGTGTGCTTGTTTACATGCCAGGAACACAGACTAAACTGATCCAAGAAGTGAATCTTACGTAGGAATCTATATCGCAATATTTACCCATGGTCAGTAAATGAAGTAGACACGCAGTGGCATCTAGTGATCACTTGAGTCAGTTTTAGTCATGGGAAAGCACATAGAATAATTTTTCATGGCTACAAAGTCGAACTACCTGAAAAAAAATGGTGCGTGTAAAAGGCCGATTTCAGGCAGGTGTATTTTTTTGTTCAACCGAGAATAACAAACATTTCCGTTCTGTATTCAGAAAAACTGTTTCAGGGGGGATTCTAAACACTTTTATGGATCCAAAAATGCAATTTTAAAAAATCAATTTTTTGAACCAAAAGATAGTAAACCTCCCCTTAATAGTCATATTCACATAAATCTCTTCACAGTAATGTTCTCTGTCGGGTGTGTGCTTGAGAGAGAAATAATTTATCCTGATACTTTGGAAAGAGCGTATGCTCAAAAGATGGTACAGTTTTGTGATTCCGTAATTGTGTCAAACTGCCACTGATTATTGACATGTAGGTACCTTTTTTATTTTGTTGTGGAATTTAAGTCTATAACTATACCAGTAGAGCTTCAAATGTTTTGATTTGCCATAAGATTAAATCTATGTCCTCAACTGAGGCCTGTAACTATTGGCAAAGAGTGTCTGGATTTAATACATATTTTCGTTCTGTGAGGAAGATTAATTTTTGTACGTGCCTAGTGCCACAGTGAGAGCATCATTGTAAAACCAATCACTGGAATGTGTCTAAGCTGTTTTACATTATCATTGCTTAATGTGTTCAGTACGTTAGTTTTTAATGTAGATGCAATTGGTGTTATTGTCTCTCTGAGCAACTGTTAGTTTTTGATCTTTTGTAGTAACTTTAACTTTCTAAATATTTATCCAGAGACTGACCACGTAAATATTGTTTATTCAGTTTTTAAATAAAGTACAAACACCTTGCTCCTTCATATCCATGTTTGGTATAAACCAGTAGTTGCATATGTCACTGCAGTGAATGATGAAAATATAAGATGTAATTTATATGTATTTACTAATTTTAGGACAAACCAAGAAGAAGCAAGGGTGAAATTAATGGAAGCAAATATTTCTGCTTCCTTTTCACATGTCCAAAACATTACTGATTATGTCAGTACAGAAGATACTTTCACTGGACTTTTTTCTGCATTTCTGGATCCAAACAACACTGAATCAGTAACTGCTCAGTGGAAAAACGATACGGCTAGAAATGTTTCATTTGAAACATATTCAGAAGAGAATTTAAATGTTATTGGAACTAATTTTAATGCGGCATCTGGTGAACATTTATTAACAAGAGATCAGCACATTATAATTTACACAGTCTTCGTTCTTGGCTGCTTGGTTATAACTACATATAGAGCAATGCTTTTCTTTAAAGTCTGTATGAATTCATCTCAAGGCTTGCACAATAGAATGTTCAATAGTGTGTTAAAAGGATCAATGAGATTCTTTGATTCAAATCCTTCAGGTATGTACTTTATGACTCAATTAGATGTCCACATGAAATATTCTACACTGTACATGTTATTGTCATATTCAATAGCTCTTGTACATTAAATTAATTTCTTCATAAGCAACAAACTAATTGCATCAGTAAATTAGTATCATTTTATTTTATAAATGCTTCTAAATTTCAGACTTAAAAGCAGTATGTTTATGAGAATTTGCATTCTCCATTTCTTCTGATAATCTGTCTGTTGGACTTTTAACACTAATCTCTGATTTTTACTTTATTATTACCATTCAGAATTTATCACCATCTCACACCTTTTCAGTTTATGATTTAGGTATCAACTGTGGAATGCTGTATCTTAATCACATTTAATAGCTGCTGATCTTTCTCAGTCTTTTTTTTTCTTTAAATCTGCAAATGATATTCATCTTCCTGATGATAGTCGATGATGTTACATTCACATTATTGGCCACTAGATTCAATGAATTCTTCCTTGAGTTTTTTCCATATGCTGGTACAAAGCCTTGATATTAATTTTAAGATTGCAACATACACAATCAATACACAAGACAGACTCATAGTTTTTGCAGCTTTCACAAAAGTATAAATGCGGATTATCCACTCTAGGATAATATACATGACAGTTTTTTCTGTAGAAGATAAAGCAGAACATTAATAATCCACAGATTTTCACAGAGAAACTGCAAGTTCTCAAACACTGCAAATAGAGGAATTTTTAGACCTAGTCTTTAAAGCTAGACTCAGTCAACAAAAGTAATCACTTAAAATTAACTAAAAAGATTTACTTCTGTGTCATTTGCTCACCTTATTTAGTTCAGTACCAACAGTAATTTTTATTGCTTCTGTGTGTTATGCACAGCCTGCAATACCTTTTTTTCTTTCAGTGCAGTTCTTTTCTGTTTGTGCTTTTAAACATTTCTGTGTAAAGAATACCATGTCTTTCTTGAAAATAATGTATGAAGCATCTCTTGACATAGCTAGCCTCTTACCCTCTTGCTAAAAATCCATTTCTAAATATTTTTCATTTCTAATGTCCACATGCACTGTGCCTTTATATGGGTCTTTATTTCATATTTTAATCATATGTTGCTTTAAGGTCCTTACAGTAAATTATCACTGATTCCTTCATCATTTGGTATGTTTAATCTAAATTACTCTGATGTACTGAAGTTTAATCTTCGTAGTTATTCTGTACAAAAATTCCTAATTTTACTTCTTCCTTCTTCATTTGCCTTTGTACTTTAGTTGTATCACCCCATCTCTCAATTTATGTTTATTTTATTTGTTTTCTTTTTTGTACTTATTTCTTTTCCCCCAGTTTGCAGTCTTTTTACATATTCTCAATACCAGCACTTGCTATGTTCATTCAGTAGGACCTAATCATTATCTTATACACTCCTGGAAATTGAAATAAGAACACCGTGAATTCATTGTCCCAGGAAGGGGAAACTTTATTGACACATTCCTGGGGTCAGATACATCACATGATCACACTGACAGAACCACAGGCACATAGACACTGGCAACAGAGCATGCACAATGTCGGCACTAGTACAGTGTATATCCACCTTTCGCAGCAATGCAGGCTGCTATTCTCCCATGGAGACGATCGTAGAGATGCTGGATGTAGTCCTGTGGAACGGCTTGCCATGCCATTTCCACCTGGTGCCTCAGTTGGACCAGCGTTCGTGGTGGACGTGCAGACCGCGTGAGACGACGCTTCATCCAGTCCCAAACATGCTCAATGGGGGACAGATCCGGATATCTTGCTGACCAGGGTAGTTGACTTACACCTTCTAGAGTACGTTGGGTGGCACGGGATACATGCGGACGTGCATTGTCCTGTTGGAACAGCAAGTTCCCTTGCCGGTCTAGGAATGGTAGAACGATGGGTTCGATGACGGTTTGGATGTACCGTACACTATTCAGTGTCCCCTCGACGATCACCAGTGGTGTACGGCCAGTGTAGGAGATCGCTCCCCACACCATGATGCCGGGTGTTGGCCCTGTGTGCCTCGGTCGTATGCAGTCCTGATTGTGGCGCTCACCTGCACGGCGCCAAACACGCATACGACCATCATTGGCACCAAGGCAGAAGCGACTCTCATCGCTGAAGACGACACGTCTCCATTCGTCCGTCCATTCACGCCTGTCGCAACACCACTGGAGGCGGGCTGCACGATGTTGGGGCGTGAGCGGAAGACGGCCTAACGGTGTGCGGGACCGTAGCCCAGCTTCATGGAAACGGTTGCGAATGGTCCTCGCCGATACCCCAGGAGCAACAGTGTCCCTAATTTGCTGGGAAGTGGCGGTGCGGTCCCCTACGGCACTGCGTAGGATCCTACGGTCTTGGCGTGCATCCGTGCGTCGCTGCGGTCCGGTCCCAGGTCGACGGGCACGTGCACCTTCCGCCGACCACTGGCGACAACATCGATGTACTGTGGAGACCTCACGCCCCACGTGTTGAGCAATTCGGCGGTACGTCCACCCGGCCTCCCGCATGCCCACTATACGCCCTCGCTCAAAGTCCGTCAACTGCACATACGGTTCACGTGCACGCTGTCGCGGCATGCTACCAGTGTCAAAGACTGCGATGGAGCTCCGTATGCCACGGCAAACTGGCTGACACTGACGGCGGCGGTGCACAAATGCTGCGCAGCTAGCGCCATTCGACGGCCAACACCGCGGTTCCTGGTGTGTCCGCTGTGCCGTGCGTGTGATCATTGCTTGTACAGCCCTCTCGCAGTGTCCGGAGCAAGTATGGTGGGTCTGACACACCGGTGTCAATGAGTTCTTTTTTCCATTTCCAGGAGTGTATTTAAATACTGTGCTGATTTAGTAAGATATTTAGCATATGGTATCTTGTGAAATGAATTTAAAACTTATCAGTTTATATGATACTGAATCATCACTTATGCACTAACCAGTGTAACTCTCATCACATTAATAAAAAATGAAGATCTTATATACAGCTTATATACAGGATGATCAGTCCTCAACACAACCACCTGACAGGTGACAGGAATTCCCTCCCCTCACTTCCTGCACCTGCACCCATCCCACTGGTGGGCCTATTGTGGGGACTTTGTCTGTGTAAAAATCTTGTGCAGGTAGCATGTGTTTGTTGAATGATGCAATACAGTGTATTGACTGAAAGTGTTTCAAGTAAAATGGGAAAATACAAGTATTAAGTATTCTGTTCACGAAAGAGTATTCGTTTATGACTCATAAATATGCACTGAATGAGCATCTGCAATAAGGAGGTTATTTATAGAGGAATTTCCTGATGTTTAAGTTCCTAATCAGAGTATGATTCATTGACTGATAAATACATTTCATGAAATGGAAAGTGTTCTTGACAGGATACATAGGCAACCATGTACAGTACTCACAGAAGAAACTCTGAATAACCTTGGGAATGCTCTGGAAAGCTCTAGAAAATCAGTTCAGTGATTCACAGCAAATGGGAATTTCCTATGGCTCTATTTAAGTAGCTACAAAATTACTGATGTTACAGCCCTACAAAATAAGTGCGGGGCAAGAACTTAAAGCAGGTTTTCTGAATTAATTTTGAATAGGGTGCATGTTGGAGAATTTGATCCTCATCTAACTTTATTTTCAGTCGAATAATGGTTTCACGTAAGTGGATACATTAATTCACAAAATAACCATTACTGGCGGTCTACAAAACCGAATGTAATATGCAAGGCACCCCTGCATGGTCAAATAAAAGGACTGTGCTGCACTATTAGTGGTGGGAGAATAACAGGCTTTATTTTTTTTTCCAAGAAACAGGGAGAAATAAGTGGATAATATTTTGCAGCCTCTTTTGGCCGTTTAACTGAGAGAGAACATGCTTTCATGACCTTTCAGTAGGACTATGCAGCTGTGCATACGGTCAACTTCTCATTACAGGAAATTCATGATATTTATAAGATAGAGTTATTACTAACAACACATGGGTGCCTTATAGCCCTAATTTAACTCCCTGCAGTTTTTAAAGAGAAAGGGTGCACATCAAATCCACACACTTCAGATCAACATAAAATGAACATTTGTCAAGAAATTTCAGTCATTTCTCAGAGGGAACTGCAGTGTGTAATGAACAATTTCCTAAGCAGATGTCAGAACTGCATGAGCAATGAAGGAAGGCAGTTCCAGTGTCTCCTTGCTTAATTGACCTAAGTAATTTACTTTTCTTTTTAAATGTTTGTGTTAGGTATGATAGAAACAACTTATGCAACAATCTCTACTGTATTTAGTCTGGACCTCATTTCACCTGCACCCTGGGCACAGCAGCTAACCCTGCTCTCCAGTCACACGTCACGAAAGTGATTGTGTTAAGGACTGATCACCCTGCAGAAAACACCTATTCTTTCACAAAGTAATAATGTAATTTCCATTTTATCTTCTTACCTGGGTTCAAAAACTTATTTTGTAGGTCGAGTCCTGAATCGTTTCTCTAAAGATATGGGAGCTGTTGATGAACTGTTACCAAAGGCGTTACTAGATTCTATGCAGGTAAGCCACGTAACTGATGACTTGTGACAAGTTTTTTTGTTAAGGTCTGTAATTGAAGCAAATTCTTCACAATCCTTTTTCTTCTGTGTCTCACACATAAATGTCTCCAGAATGAAGCTGAAAAGCACATTACAATTTTGTTAAAAAAAAAAAAAAAAAAAAAAGATCAACAGTTTTCTATTATTTTTTACAGATAAGTTTGACTGTCATTGGAGTAATCTGTATGGTAGTCTTTGTTAACTACTACTTTACTATTGTAATAATCATTATTGGGCCACTTTTCTACAAGATACGTCAGATATATCTACGTACTGCACAAGACATAAAGCGATTGGAAGGCAACAGTAAGTATAGGAATTTTAAGAGATAATGTACGTACTTTGCTTCAAAGGACAACACACATAAAGATATTCAGCTATTTTACTACTACTACTATTACTACTGCTACTACTACTAATAATAACAATAATAATAATAATAATTTGTCAGTAGATTCACATACTAGTGCATGTCACTGTTGATCCTGTAGTTATCTGCTCAAAATGTAATGATAGTTTCCTCCTAGGTGAAACATTGCGGAAGTAAATTAGTCCTCATTCAGATCTCCAGGTAGGGACTACATGGGAGGATATATCAGCCAAAAACAGAATGTTAACTAGGTTGGGATTATGTAATGTTGCACTTACAAGGCAATATGTGAAACTAGACAGTATAAAGGAAGAAATGAAAAGGATCCAGAGAAAATTTCACGAATCAATGAAAGGTTATTGTCCAAAGAGGGAGTTTTGCAGTGAAGATCATAAGGGTATTTATGTTAGTGCAGAAGTAGCAATAATAATGAATCAGGAAATTTGCAATAGAGCAAACAGTTATCTGAAGCACCCAGTTGACAAATTTGTGATGAAATGGAATGGATATCCAACAGACATTGTAATTATACAAGTTCTCATTTGAAACAGTGGTAGATGACAGTAAAATTGAAGAAGTGTATCATAATATTAATTAACACATAAAATATGTTAAAGGTGATGAGAATTTCATCATAATGGAGACAGGAATGCAGTTATCAGTGAAGGTACCTGTATGAAAAATAATATAATGGGAGAGACTGTGAACACAAGTTGGAGGAAAAGACTAATAATGGTAAGCAAAATAAGAGGAGAGAAAAGTTAGTATAATTCTATGAAGAAAACTAGTTGTTCTTGGAAATACATTTCTGGAGGACCACGTGAGAAGGTAGTATTTTGGCAGATTATACTTTCGAAGAACGCAAAGCAGGTAAATAAGTAAAATATTACACAGTCAATCTAGTAACATGTGCATCAACAATCCTCACAGAGTGCTACCTCAGAGAATGAAACTGATAATAAAATTAATGTTTTAGTAGGACTAGGAACAAATGACAAGTAGTTTTTGCATTATGGTTAATAATGCTCTGCTGTTTAACTCCTACTGTTTTTATCCTACAACAGATGAAGAGATAATAAAAGTGATAAAGAAATTTTCTAATAGAACCTCCAAAGAAATAAATGGCTTTCTAATAAAATTAGAAAGTTAACAACAAATGAAATTGCCAAACTGCTTCACAACCTAGTTGATTCATGTTTGATGGAAGGTAGTTTTCCAGATAGAATGAAAATAGATAGTCTTACCTTAAAAAAAATCTACTAGCTCTGTCAACTTCATATCAGTTTGCCTACCACCAATTTTTTAAATTTCTTGAAAATATAATGCCTTTTACATTTATGCCATATTTTGAAATAAGTGACATCATAAATAGTACAGAGCTTGGATTCCAGAAAGGAAAATCATTTCAGTTGCATCTCAGAAGGATTGGGCAATGCCATAATCCTCATGGTATATTTTGTCACATATTTAAAGCTTTCAGTCTAGTTAATTGTATCATCTTAACAAAGGAAACTTAATGACTGTAGGATTAGGGGAACAGCTCTAAGCATCATTAAATCATACCTGCAAAATAGAAAACAAGCAGTAGAGATACAATTCAAACAAAAGGTATAGTTATCAGAAATCCAACAAATAAGTCATGGTGTACCACAGTGCAGTGTATCAGGACCTCTGTTGTTCCTGATTTACATAAATAATTTACCTATTTGCAGAGAAAGCAAAATGATTCATTTGGCTCGATACCACCAGAACAGCCACCAACACAAATTTACAGAATACTAAAACAAGTGATACTTGAGTTTATCACTCAGTGGCTTGAACCCAATAGGTTAATTCTTAATAGTGAGGAAACTAGATATATCATGTAAACTGAATGTTAAGTCATCTTTGCAAGCTATATTTTGGTATACATATAGATATATACTATTCAAGAACAACAAGAGAAGAATAATAATAGAAGAATCCTCACAATTACAAGCAGTGGCTGTACATGTTTTTCAGAGCAAAAACTTCTTAGGGCTCACCATAGATAACTGTTAATTATGTAATGATGACATTACCAACACAAAACTAGCCAGCTAACTTCTACCATATTTGTTCTCCAAAACATTAAACTACTAGTAGATTATGAAGTTATGCAAATGGTGTATTTCTGATATTTTAATGCTATCATAACCTATGGAATGGTAATATGTGGTCAGTAGAGTGATGCAATTAAAATCCTCAAATTGCAAACAGTAATGATCAGAGTAATGGCTAATGGGAGAGGAACAGGCAGCTTTAAATCTTTATTCAAAAATTCTATAACATGTATATATGAGGCACGCCCAGAAAAAAACTGATAAAACATTTTTTTCAAACCAAAATTTATTTTTAAAAGAAAGAGCATTTCTTAAACTATTTTTCTACATGGTTTCCATCATAGTTTGCATCATCATCGCTGTTAAAGTGCCTTTCTCCAAAATCACACTTCAAGTTCAAGAATAAGCGGTAGTCAGAAGGTGCAAGATCAGGGGTATATGGTGGGTGATTGTACTGCTCTCAGCTGAATTGTGAATAATGTGTAGAGTGACACCAGCAGAACAGGGGAGTGCATTGTCACGAAGCACTGCAATGCCTTGAGTGAGCATTCCAAACTTTTTGTTTTGCATTGTATGCCAAAGCTTTCTCAGTGTAACACAGTATCGAACCGCATTGATGTTTTCACCTTTGACAAGAAACTCAACAAGCAGACTGCCATGTCTGACCCAGAACAAATGCACATGATTTTTTCTGCTGACAACATTGTTTTGTGTTTTTTGGGGAGTAACGAGAGTTGGTCCACACCATTGACTGTTGTTTTGAGTCTGAAGTGACATGATGAACCCAGGTTTCATCACTGGTTATGATTCTCTTTAAGACTTCATCTCCTGCGTCACTGTATCATGTAAGACAGGTAAAGTACTGCCAAGCTGCTGCATTTTGTGGCCATTCATAAGCATTTTCAGAACCCTACGGGAACATAATTTGTGAAAGTATAAGAAATTTGTGACAGTCTCATGCAAATTAGTTTCTGAAATGTGGAAACTCATCATAAAGCATCCTTATTGTGAGCCATCTATTTTCATGAATTTTCTCATTCGCTTTCTCAACCAGATCATCACTGATAACAGAAGCCGCTCACTCGGTGCTTTGTCATTGAAGTGTCTGACCCTTTTTCTCACCATTCCATCAGTCATTACATTTCCACCATAAATCTATACCAGTTGACAATGAATTCCACCTGGCTTAATATTCTTTGCAGTCAAAAACCACATTACAGAATGCATGTCACAGTCAGTGAGTTCAGAGATTGTGTTAAACATTGTGAATGATCACTAACAAATGTAAACAACACAGTGTGGCAGTAATGGTATCAGTGGAAAAACAGTGAACCAGAGATGTGAGTGTAAATGTGCAGAACTGCAACAGTAGTGTTGTGATAGTGAAAGAACGAAATGGTATTTACTCTCTGGTCACGCCTTATGTATAAAATACAACTGTTTGCACGAGAACTTAGAAACAAATTCAATAAGAATTAAGACATCCATAGCTATGCTACCAGCATCTGTATAAAAAGAAGCATTACTGCAAAAAAAGAAGCATTACACATGGTGTACCACAGGGCTCTGTCTTAGGACGATTTCTGTTCTAGTTTACATTAATGACCTGCCCTCATGTGTAAGGAATGCAGAAGCATACTATTTATAGATGATACCAATCTGCTTATTGAAGCAAAAAGTAGAGAAGATCTTACCACTTCTGCCAGTGTCATCCCAGATGAAGTTTCTCAGTAGCTCTACAGGAACAAGCTTATTTTACACCCACAAAAAAATTGTAACTTTGTACTGTCAGTTTGAGCAAAATAAAAATGCATAAAAACCAGTAAGTCACATGAACAACCAGGAAATTCAAAATATCACTGAGGCAAATTTTCCAAGCCTTTGGCTACAAGAAAATTTTAAATGGAACTCACATATCTTCCTTGAACTCAAAACCTCTAAGTTAAAGTATGTAATCAGAGTGCTGCTCAGCACTGAAACTCACGAAACCATAAAAACTATGTATTTTTCTCAGATACACTCAATGTCAATGTATGGTGCTATCCTGTGGCATAATTATCCTAATTCCTTAACATTCAGAAAGCAAAAGAGAATAACCAGAATAATAAAAAAGCAAACAATGAAAGTTCATGTAAGTCTTTTTTAGAGATTCAAATATTCTTCCTATTCCCTACATTTAAGTTTCAGAAATTGTGCTGTTTATAGGGAAAAGTTTATAGGAAAAAGTACACTGCTGAGCATGAGTGTCATACTTGATTAAGGAAAAATATACATGTAAACTGTTCCAGATCAACTCTGTGTCAAAAGGATACCTATCATTCAGATGTAGCATTACACAGTAAGCTGCCATAAATTGTCAGTAAATGCATTTCAAAAAGCTGCCAAGTCCCTTTCATTAAAGAATTGCTTTTACAGGGTGTATGATCATAAATGTAACAAGCTAGAATAATTTTCTGATATTACAATGCTCTAAAATATTGTCAAACATCTGTCATACATTGCATGTATAAAAGTTTTATTGCATAAATAAATATATGGCAGTTCACCATATAGGGGAGATGTTGAGTCGCAGATAGGCACACCAAAAAGACTGCAAACAAGTAGGCCTTCACCAGAATTAGACAACACACACACACACACACACACACACACACAAACACACACATGATTACAGTCTCTAGTTGCCAAGACCAGACTGCAAGCAGTAGCATGTGATGGGAGAAGCAATCTGGGTGTTCTTTGATGGTCTTTTTGTTGTATCTATCTGTGACTCAACATCTCCACTATATGATGAGTAACAATCTATCCCTTTCAATATTAGAGAAGGGAAGGTGCTACTCACCATATAGCGAAGACGCTGAGTCGCACATAGGTACAACAAAAACTCTTACAATTAAAGCTTTCAGCCATTAAGGCTTTTTTCAACACTAGAGACACACACACACACACACACACACACACACACACACACACACACACTCATGCAAATGCAACTCACACACACGACTGCAGTCTCAGGCAACTGGCAGTGTGGTTTCAGCTGCCTGAGACTGCAGTCATGTGTGTGAGTTGCATTTGAGTGTGTGTGTGTGTGTGTGTGTGTGATTGTGTGTGTGTGTGTGTGTGTGTGTGTGTGTGTGTCTAGTGTTGATAAAGGCCTTAATGACCAAAAGCTTTTATTGTGAGAGTTTTTGTTGTACCTATGTGCGACTCAGCGTCTCCGCTATATGGTGAGTAGCAACTTTCCTTCTCTAATATTGTTATATTCCATTGTTTAATCTATTCCTTTCATAATATTGTCATATTCCATCCTGAATTTTCCATTACATTGTGATTAAGCTGTACAACTGTCTACCACTTCATATTTCAAATATCAGCTTGAAAGAGAAAGTTAAACAAACAATAAAATTAATATCTATAAAAAGCCCTCTCCATTAAGTCAGTGAATACATGCTGAATGCCAAAAATTGGAAATAGGCATATGAGGTAATAGAATTAAAATGTGTAGAGCTAAAGGGGTCGTAGGTATAGGATGTGTATTTAGGTATGTTGTAACAGAATTTAAATACATAATGGTAGATTTTGCAGTAGATACTAAATGTGTACTAATTATGTATGGAGGTGTTATGTTTAAAAATGATATACCTATGATAATTAAATAGTGAGTGTGATTATTATTTTGTAAACCTGACTGTGCAAACATGCACTTGGATCTGACCCATATATGTACATTTAAAGCTGCTAAATAAATAAATAAAGATGAGGTGGCCAACATTTGTTATCTCAGAAATAGAACAGGCAAAGAAAATATATGTAACGAAGACAGAGTAGCAGGTATTGCACAAAGTGAATTGTTTCTATAGAATAAAAACAGCTGCTGCCATCACTCACCTTCCAACGTCCTTACTTCTTAGTAGTTTTTTTGCTGACAATAAAAAATCAGTTTCAGTTGAACTGTTACCCACATAGTTACAATATAAAATGAAAAAATAATTTTCTTGTAGGGTTCAGAATGAAGGTATGTACTATGACTCTAAGCATACAACAAATTCATATATAACATTATATTAGACTCTCTTTATACAAATTATGGTATTTGAATATCTAATTCAAGGACTGAAAAGCTCTGTTAGCCACCTGCCACATTATATAACTTATATACACAATGTTTTTTTAGTGAGTGTATTTCATAATGAGTGTGTACCAATGTATTGTTTCTGGTTTGCATGAAACAGTTACAAAATATTGTCATTCAGAATGGTTAGTGCTGTTCAACACTTTCTCAATAGAATAAATGTTGCCTGTGCCTTTAAGCACTATGTTGGATGGTGTTTTCAAGCTCTATAATTATTGAATGAAGCAACTGTTCATCATCTTCAGGCAATTTCTTCCATAATGAGCGGGTGCTTTCATCAATGTATTTCAGTTTTGTATCACTCTTATGTAAAACCTGAGAGCCAACAGCTGGCATTAGAAACACTGGTTCCCACACGATCACCAAAGTTAAGCCATTTCAGGCCTGGATAGAACTTTTATGGGTTACCATCTGGGTATCCTGGGTGCTGTGGGCTCATGGACATGTTAAGTTGACAAAGTGGCATTGTATTCAAAGACTTGCACTGGGCCAGTGAGTCATGTGCCATTATTATTATTATTAATTATTATTATTGTTATTCAAAATCTGAGTGTTTGCAAGTTGTTCACTATGTTGTTCTTCAGCAACTTACATCCAGGTTCCAAGATCAATTTATTATAAAATTTTATTAGCTGTACCAGCAAATGTAACAGATTTTCTGATTTTTAGCTAGAAGTCCTGTTTTCTCATACATCTCTGCATCCTTAAATGGCCTCACCACGATAAGATCATCTGAAGCTGATCAGATAGTTGTGAAGGAATTTGACTATCTGCAGGTATGTACGATGAAAATTCATCTTTTTCATTTCAAAAAAATCATTAGGTAACCAGAAATGGCAGACAGCACATGTATACATGAGGATGAAGTATTTTAGATTGAATCACTCACTTTTAATTTTGGGAATTCTTAATTTGAAATACCTGACTGATGTTCTTTCAAGAAACTACATTTGATTTCAACATCACTCCAGATCTGTTATTAGTGTATTTTGTTGTCAATTCACTTTACTGCTCTTTTACAAAGAATGAATGGGCTGATCCACTCATAAACCAATTGATAATGATGCATTGGTTATCCCTAATTTCATCCTCAGGTTGGAGAGTATTTAACAGTTAACAAAGTACATCTTTTTTATTTACTCACAATAATTTGTACATCTGTGTATCTTACAAGTATCATTAATGGATGATGCTATGATATCTCTTCCACCTAAACTGAATGAGCTGGCTTACTGGTTAACAGAGTGAACCCACATTTGAATGATGAAGGGTTAAATACCATCAGGCAGTCCAGATTTAGGTTTTTCAAGATTTCCCTTAATCATTCCAGGTGAATCCTGGGATGGTTCCTTTCAAAAGGTCATGAGTCATTTCCTTCCTCATCCTTTCATGGTTTGATCTTGCGCACTGTCTGTAATGCTCATCCTGTTGATGGGACATTAAACTCCAATTTTACTTCCTTCCTTTCGCTCTTTCTAAATTATAATACACTTAAGTTGAATCGCATGGGTAAACCATCAGTTACATGAGGGTAATCCCAAAAGTAAGGTCTCCTATTTTTTTTTTATGAGTACATAGACCTGTTTATTTCTACAATGGTTTACATCAGTTTACAGCTTGAACATTTAGTTATTTTTCAACATAATCACCATTTCTGTCGATGCATTTTTGTAGCTGCTGTGGCAGTTTTTGCATGCCCATCTCATACTAGCTGGCCGCCATGCTGTTCAGAAAGTTATGAACCTCTTCTTTCACCTCGTCATCTGAGCTGAATTGTGGGGACCACAATTAATGCTGACAGGTACTATGAGACTCTGAAAAAACTCAAACGGGCAATTCAGAACCGGAGAAGAGAATGTTGAGCAAGGACATACACATCATGACAATGCTTGCCCACACATTGCTCAGCAAACCATTGATCTCCTGCAACAGTTTCAGTGGAACATAATCACCCACCCACCCCATAGTCCTGACCTGGCGCCCAGTGGCTATCACCTGTTCCCTAGGTTAAAAGAACATTTGGCCGGAAAGCGATTCAGCTCCGACGGTGAGGTGAAAGAAGAGGTTCATAACTTTCTGAACAGCATGGCGGTGAGCTGGTATGACATGGGCATACAAGAACTGCCACAGCATCTACAAAAATGCATCGACAGAAATGGTGATAATGTCCAAAAATAGCTAAATGTTCAAGCTGTAACCTGATGCAAACCATTGTAGAAATAAACAGGTCTATGTACTTATAAAAGAATAGGAGACCTTACTTTTGGGATTACCCTCATACATTGCAACTAACATCCATTATACATGTAGTCTGGTCAATAATGCTATAATTTCAGTGTGCACAAATACCGACATTAATAAGCGTAAGAATTTATGTTCACAAAATAACTTTTAGGGTTTGGGTTTGGGTTTTCGAAGCACAGTTACAATGCTTTCATATAGATCTCTTGAAGAAAGTTCCAGCTGTACTCAATTTCCATATACACATGTGCCCACACCTGTGGTACTGATAGCGTAAATACCATGACCTCTGAAGTTCTTGAAAGCATTGAATATAATGACATAAATAAAACCCTAGGTGTATTCCCAGGAAAATAAACTGAGGGCTGTCTCTTCAGTATAGGTCTAGCTCATTCCATCCACTGTCCTGGAAAAGTTTCATCAAGATCAAGTGGCACTTGCAGTAGCAAGAGGGTTTGGTCACCATCCCACCAACATCATGTGCGCCAGTTATGCAAATGCATATTTGTGCCAACAAACTGATGCTGTGATGATCTTTTCTGCGAATAAAAATACCCAAAGATCACATTACAAGTCAATCCACCTGATATTAACTTTGGAGATATTTGTAACGTGTTTCTGAACATCACATCGATATTTTCAGCCTCATATTACATCATTCTGTGTATCACCTGCTCATACAAAGTATGACCTTATCAGGTAATGTAAAGTATATGTGATGATGTTTTAGGATTGGAGCACATTATCATTTGCTTCCCAGCACGATATCTTGACTATATATCTGTTAGGCGAGCTAGCAGAGGCTGACACAGGCTTCCCACATCACAATATTTATTGGCTAACCATATATCTTTTGCACATATGTCAATATGATTTACGTTAAGACCATCAAATCTTCTGATATATGGGCAGCAAAGTGCAGAACTAGTCTTCATGACAAATTGTCACTGCCAATGCCTCAGACACAGTTTAACTTGCTGCAGTTTTCTGGCCCTCTTTACTGAAATATTGGAAGGAAAGGCAACAAATTGGATATTCTTATGAATTAGGCCTCCCCAAAATGGCAGAACAATAAGATAAAAAATATTATACACTATGTTTCTCTCTCTCTCTCTCATTATTTTTCCCTCCCACTCCTATCACCACAACTTGCCCCTCCTACCATATCCCACTACTAACATTATTTCATCAAGTGCCATTATTTTTATTTAGTTTCTACTATTAAAATTATGCCACACTGTAAATTATAGTTTAATATTTTCTTGGTTTTCAAGCGACGTCAGTTCGAATAAGTTCTCAAACTTTCGACTGCTATCTCTGCCATTGTCGTCAGGAGAAAAAACCTCTGACTGCCAGGCTTGGTGTGGTTTTGTGTTTATATAGGTAAGATTGCAACCTCTGGCACCAGTCAGACAGGACTGAAACAATTCATGCATGGGAAGTGAGCTGGCCACTCGTAGCAGCCTCGGCCCGCTGCAGGAGCAAGTGACATCGAGTAGTGCGAGGGGCTAGCAGCACATTTGAAATTGCCACTCCTGCCTCCCTACGTCAGCCTTCTGTCTTTGCTTCCTTTTGATATCCAAAGCTCGCACTCACGCCCTACGATGTGTGTACCTCTGGTCTCTGTTAAAATTGTTTCTGTTTATTTTAATCTCAGCCACCTTCTTTATAATGGAATCCCAACATGTTGATGCATCAGCCAAGACTCTGACGTTTTTAAACTGTATTTTGTGTCCATTTTTCAGGCAGTACTCCGCTATGGTTGACTTGTCAAGCTGCCTTTGTTTAAGATGTCGCCTATGCTTAGTATAATGCCCTGCAACTGTGCAAATTGTCTGACCTATATAGATGCTTCTGCATTTGTAAGGGATAAGGGACACCATACACATTGAGCACACAAAGAGCTATTTCATTTCTAACAGGGCGCAGCATATCTTGTGTCTTGGGATGAGACAGAACACTGTTCTCACTCCATGTCTCTGCTGCATGCATCCTAACATGCTGCTCATTCCCCCACAGTCTGACAGGAAAGTAGCTGGCTTGGCCTCTTCTGCCAGTCCACAAGTCATCCATCTTCAGTGGCACTTGAAAGCATTGGCAACATTTCTCTTTCAATAACCATTCCCTCTGAACGCATCTCTCAAGTGCTGCAATTCAGATTGTAGTTGACCGTCATTAGGAATAACTTTTGCTCTATGTATTAACATGTTCAGGACAACCATCAGCATTCAAGTACTGATCAGTTTGCATTGGTTTCCTGTACACTGAATCACTAAGCAGGCCTCCTGCCTTACACTCAACTAAAACATTCAAGAACAGTAGCTTCCCATCCACCTCCATCTTTATGGTAAATTTAATGTTGAGATAGACAGTGTTAATGTGATGATGAACTGTTGCCATTCATTTTCACTGTGAGGCCATATCAGCAAGGAGTCATCAACATACGTTAGGCACATGTTCAGAGAGAATGGTTATAGGAAGAGAGACAGTGCAAAGGTTTTCAGACGGCAACGTAGGAGCACACTTTGTGAATTGGCAGAAGAGGTCAAGCTGGCTGCTTTCCATCCATACTGTGAGGCAACAGGCTGCAGGTTAGGGTGTGTGTTGTAGAGGCACATACTGAGATCACTGCTTTGGCCTACTCTCAAGATACAAGATATGCTGCACCCTATTAAAGATGATGTAGCTCTTTGTTTGCCCAGTGTGTCTGGTGCCCTTGAGAATGTGACAGCATTTATATAGGTCATACAGTTCGCACACTAGTAGAATGTCGTACCGAGCAAAAGCAACATATTAAACAAAGGGAGCTTGACAAGTCAGCCATAGCTGAGCATTGCATGGAAAAAGGACAACCAAAACCGTCTGAAAACATGAGAGTCTTGGCTAATGCAGCAACATATTAGGATTCCATTATAAAGGAGGTGGCTGAGATTAGAATAAAGAGCAACAATGTTAACACAGCCAGTGGTACACACCCATTAGGGCATGAGGTCAAGTTTTGGACATTGAGAGGAAGCAAAAGACAGATGCTCGATGCTTGTAGGAGGCGGGAGAGGCAGTTTCAAGTGTGGCACCAGCTTCTCGTGCCTCCTGATAACACTTGGTCCCACGCCATGCTGGAGCTACTATGAGCTGCCCGACTCACCTTCTGCACGTGTGTTATTTCAGCCCCGTCTGACTGGCACCAGAGGCTGTGCTCGTGCCCATATAAGCAGAAAGCCGTGCCGGCCCTAGCAGTCAGTGGTTTTTATCCCTGATAACAGTGGGAGAGATAGCCATCAAGAGCTCAAGAATTTTATTGGAACTGACATGGCTTGAAAACCAAGAAGATTGTATTCAGAAATGCCGCCTCGAAGACTCTGAGGGCACAATGAATTATTGACACCTAAATATATTGGTAATGATGACACGTTCCTTAGTTCTGTGAAGGTTAGATGCACTAATAGCTTCCAGATTTATTCTCGTAACCAAAATTTATTTGTAATATTCTTACTTGTATGCTTAAAACTAACACTGAAAACTAATTTTGAATGAGACATGTAAGTTACTAATCACACAAGGGTGTGGCGGCAGCACCGTCTGACGCACGAAGGGCTGAACTACGGCACTGCCGACACAAGCAGGGGCAGCTGTACCGTTACGCAGAATTTCGGCAACGGTGCATTGAACCCGGGCCGCACGGGGACAAAGCAGGCGGACAGTGCGAGCTAGTCGACGCGACGCGACACACGTCTCTCAGTTCTCCCGCCGCGGACCACGTGCGTCGAGTCAACGTGACTCCGCCGTAAATGCGTACACGCGGTCGTAAGCGCAGTCGCCGTTAAAGTGTCTTTCGCTCCTTCGCGGACATTATGGCGCCTCCGGTCGCACCAGGAGCAGATAATTCTGTGACACGGCCTTTTGTCTCGCTCGGTCCACGCGGTCCCGCCGCGGCTCGTCACTGGAGTGTGTACCCTCCGGGATTGGTGACCGAGCCGTGCCGCCAGTGCAACGCACCTGTATGGGCGGATATTAGCGACGAATGTTATTTGTCATTTATTGTAACGGTAGGAAAAATAAATGTGTCCTGTCCAGAAACCGCTTTAGTCGTTTATTGCCACCGAGCCTCTCCCTTGAGCATAGTGCGTGGGCGCGGCGATAAAGCCGGTTCACTGCACGTGAGGGACTGTAAGCGGAGATACAACACGTTGCCGCTTCAAGGGTCTTCAGCAGAGATTATTCAGTTTTTTTGCTCTTGGCTCACCAATAGAGGACATACAATACTAATGACATGATTATAATAGTGAAGCTAGTTGTCATTAGTGGTCATTTAGGAAGCAACCATAGACATGTATGGAACTTGCAGTACTAAACTTATTTTTAAAATGAAACTTCTTTTAAAAATGGAAATCTTCAGATGGTGGTCTGTTTATTTGAGGGAGCTGTCTTTTCTCTCCTCCCCATTCTTTCCCTCTGTATATTCTTATTTCTTCTTCACAGCTGAAGTACATCAGTTTAGAATATCTATAATAACTGAACAATATGCCCCTGAATCATCAAATAGCACGTATGTTTATTCAATTTCTTTATTGTTTGGATCACAGTAGCTCAATTTAAGTAGTACAGTAATCAATCAACTTGCTCAATGCATTCCTTTGATTTCTTGAAGGTCATTCATAACCTGAATAATGGTTACCAAAACAGTGTATTTGGAAGTGATTGGTTTAATATGTTCTCATTGATGAAGTAATCAGAAATAAATACCTGTTGCACTTCAGAGGATGCATACATATAATGAACGTTATCTTTCTTCACATGTTTATGTACAAATTTTATATAACTGATTAATTACAAAATTTCTGTCAAAATATTAAATATTGAAACTAAAAAAATACCAGTTTTAATGTTCTCCTGTTTTTCAGGATCGACATTCGTCGGCTTGGCACACGAGTATTGCATGTAACACAGCATTTGGTATATGCCTTGACCTCATTAGCACATCATTTGCATCCTTTGTCATTGTGGTGTTTTTGACTATTGAGACAGGTAGGTTTTGCAGCTTGTTTCATTTCATTGTCTCATTATTTCATTAAAATAAGAAACTTTTGTCCATTCATTTATTGCACAAATCCTAAGCACAATTTCACATATTTATACTTTATGTTTACTTGTAATCATCAAATGTCTTTAATATAAATAGCTTTAAAATAGTCTATGCTATGCTGTTCACCAGTGTAAATTACTAAAATAATTTTTGATTAGATGCTTTCTAATACTCATAATAATTAATTAATTTGAATGGCAGAAGCATTGTGTGTGTGTGTGTGTGTGTGTGTGTGTGTGTGTGTGTGTGTGTGTGTGTTTGCACTCCAGCTCAATAAAGGACCGATTTCAAAAGCTAGCAATTCTTCTTCCTTTTTTGAGTATGTCTGTGTCAAAGACTCAATGCTTCTGCTATTCAGTGAGTGGTCTCCTTTATGCCAGATGATTTACATTCTACCAGAAGTTTCCTAATATACTCATAACAATTTAATATTTTATATTAATAAATTCAAACAATTACTTCTCCTTTGAAGGCATTACCTACATACAAATCAGGGGTACATGTACGGGCATCTGCATGGGACAATCCTATGCCAACCTATTCACAGGTCATATAGAGGAATCCTTCCTAAATACACAGAATCCCAAAGCCCTTACCTGATTCAGATCCATTGATGACATCTTCGTAATCTGGATTGAGGGTGAGGACACCCATGCCATATTCCTAAAGAACCTCAGCACCTTTTTCCCATTCGCCTCACCTGGCTCAACTCAACCCAACAAGACACCTTCCTTGATATTAACCTCCACCTCAAAGATGGCTACATCAGTATCTCTGTCCATATCAAACCTACCAACCATCATTAACACGTCCACTTCAACAGCTGTCACCCATTCCATACAAACAAGTCCCTTTCCCTGAGTTATCTTTCGAGTCACCCACCACCTCCAAAGCCTCACCATCTGGCCACAGAGGAGCATTCACCTCGTGACTCAGTACCACCCAGGACTGGAGCAACTGAGTTACATACTCCACCAGGGTTTTCACTACCACCCATTGTGCCTTGAAATGAGAAATGCCGTACTCACTCTCCTCTCAACACCTCCCACAGTGGTATACTGCCACCCACTGAACCTATACAATATTCTCATCCATCCCTATACAACCCCTGTTCCCAACCCCTTGCCTCATGGCGCATATTCCAGCAATAGACCAAGCTGCAAGAGATGTCCCGTAATACATCGTCCCACCACCACCTGCTCCTGCCCAGCGAAAAACATCATCTATCCCATCAAAGGCAGTGCTACTTGTGAAACCAGTTATACAGCCTACAAGCTATGCTGCAACCACTGTGCTGCATTCTATGTGGACATGACAACCAGCAACCTGTCTGTCCACATGACTGGCAACCAACAAACTGTGGCCAAGAAGCAGCTGGACCACCCTGTTGCTGAGCGCACCACCCAACATGACCTCCTTCATTTCAGTGACTGCTTCACAGCCTGTGCTATCTGGATCTTTCCCACTAACACCAGCTTTTCCGAACTGCACAGGTGGGAACTCTCCCTGTAATATATCCTATGTTCCTGTAACCCTCCTGGCCTCAACTTTCATTAGTCATTGTCATTACTCACCTATCCCCTTCCATGTTCCCATTCAGACACAACACAGCCCTCTACGCCATCAACACAGGGTCAGTTTTTTCACTTCTCTCCTTTTCTGCTCCCCCCCCCCCCCCCCCCCCACCTCCCCACCCTCCATCTAACCTCCCAACTCCACCTAACTGCACTACCTTCTCTCCACCTTGTCCCCAGCCCGGCCTCTCCCTTACATTCATCACCTTGTTGCCTCGCCCACCACTCGTTGCTGCTCACAGTCTGGCTTGGGCTGCCAAAGACTATGGCCACATATGTGTGAGTTGCATTTTCATGAGTGTGTGTATGTTGCCTATTTTTGATGAAGGCCTTGTTGGGTGAAAGCTCACCTTCTGACAGTCTTTTTGTTGTGCCTGTCTGCAATTCAGCATCTCCTCTGTATAGTGAGTAGCAACTATCCTTTTCATATTGTTATATTAATAAAGATATTTATATATGTAAAAACAAAGATGATGCGACTTACCAAACGAAAGTGCTGGCATGTCGATAGACACTCAAACAAACACAAACACACACACAAAATTCAAGCTTTCGCAACCCACGGTTGCTTCATGAGGAAAGAGGGAAGGAGAGGGAAAGACGAAAGGATGTGGGTTTTAAGGGAGAGGGTAAGGAGTCATTCCAATCCCAGGAGCGGAAAGACTTACCTTAGGGGGAAAAAAGGACAGGTATACACTCGCCTGTCCTTTTTTTCCCCTAAGGTGTGTGTGTTTGTTTGAGTGTCTATCGACATGCCAGCGTTTTCGTTTGGTAAGTCACACCATATTTGTTTTTAGATATGTTTTTCCCACGTGGAATGTTTCCCTCTGTTATATTCAATAAAAATATTTAAGTTAATATGTAAAGGTTGTTTTTAAATTACCGCTACCAGTCACAAACTTTGTCAACTATTGTATTACTAATTTATTTAGTGACGTGTTTCGAGGGTTAAACCTCATCTTCATGCTAAATGGCATTTCAAAAACAACTTTACAATAAGGTCATACTGATAGTCTTTTCGTAAATGCTGTGGTCATCCTGTGGAAGAAGAGAAAACTTAGTAAGAGGCGGTCTCACTTTGGAAGCTGGACTGATGTTTGCATGAAAATGTTTAGTAACAGTCACTCACTTTGTTCTTCTGGTGTGGCAGTCTCGCTGTGATGCGCTGCGGTGTTTCCATTTCCATGGTTCTCTTGGTCACTGTTCACCAATATAGCAGTAACTTGGAAACACGATCACAAACAGTTCTGTAGTGTGGTGGACAAGATTGCGGGGACGAGGTGGAGAGAGGGTAGTGCAGCTAGGTGGAGTTGGGAGGTTAGATAGGGAATGGGGAGGGGGGACGGAGCAGAAAAGGAGAGAACTGTAGTGTATGGTAGCTTGTGAAGTAAGTATGTATGTATGAATGTGGTTTGAAAAGTTCTCAGGATCACCACAAGATTCGTAAAGAAAGGTATGAAAGCAAAGGACATTCAGGCCAATTTCCAGAGTACACTAGGGACTTTGCTCCTTCAAATTCAGCTGTATCCAAGTGGACAAATGAATTTAAATTTCGTTGGGAGACCTTAGATGATGATCCGCACAGTGGTTGGTCAAGATGTGTCACTACTCCAGAAATCATTGCAAAAGTGCACAAAATGGTCATGGAGGATTGCCGACTGAAAGTGTGTGAAATTTCTCATGCTTGCCAGATGTCATCTGAAAGGGTGTATCACATTTTAACTGAAGAATTAGAAATGAAAAAAATATGTGACGCTGCATCAAAAATGTATAAGAAGGGCCCTATCGGAACAATGTCTGGCCCATTTTAGGAGAAATGAACAGATGGAACTTGGGTGCACCACTATACCCCAGAGACAAAACAACAGTCAAAGCAGTGAAAAAATGCTGATTCTCCACCACCAAAGAAAGTGAAGACAATTCCTTCGGCAGGAAAGGTCATGGCATCAGTGTTACGCGATACAGAGGGGATGTTGTTTATAGATTATTTCTCCACTGGGCAAACTATTACTGGAGAATATTACACTAACCTCCTGGACAAATTGCAATAAAAGATACGTGAAAGAAGGCCTTCCCAAAACTGGAAATTTTTCTTGCTGGACGAAGATTCACTTCAAACAAAGAACTGATAGCCGGAGTTGACAGCTATTTTGCAGGCCTGGAGGAAACTCATTTTTGAGATGGTATCAAGGCACTGGAACATCGCTGGACCAAGTGCATTAATCTACAAGGAGACTACATTGAAAAATAAAAAACGTTTCAGTGATGTAAGTACTTTTTTTCTATTTCATTCCGAGAACTTTCCAAACCACCCTCGCAGAGTAGATGTAGATCTTATAATGTGCCATCTTCTCTTCAATGGTGATCATTCCCTCCCTCACTTTCCCACCCACTGACCGAGCGGGGTTGCACAGTGGTTAGACACTGGACTCACATTCGGGAGGACGACGGTTCAATCCTGCGTCCGGCCATCCTGATTTAGGTTTTCCGTAATTTCCCTAAATCACTCCAGGCAAATGCCGGCATGCTTCCTTTGAAAGGGCACGGCCGATTTCCTTCCCCATCCTTCCCTAATCCGATGAGACCGATGACCTCGCTGTCTGGTCTCCTTCTGAAAACAACCCAACCCCAACCCACCCACTGACAACTTTGTGGGAACTCTGAAGTTTCCTGTCTCAGATGTCTTCCCACTGATTCCAAAATCACAACTGGGCAATGAACAGTGATAGAGCACATAAAAACTGATCCTGACCTAATAATTCTTTCCGTTGACCACCAAAGTAATCATGAGTTCAGCAACTATGTGGCCCTGAGTCTCTGTCAGCCCTCTGACACCTCCTGCAGTGAACTTCATATATATGATTCAGTGCCAGAAGCCCAGTGTGACTTCCAGACTTTCCTCCAAACAGTGAATCCACTGAAAATCAGGTTTCTTCTTCATACGCACACCTAAAACTTCCCCATGTATCTCCTTTCACTTACTCTCATAGCTACACAAATTCAATTCCATGGGTATGTGGGTTTTTTGGCTATAGCAACGGACCACGCACAGAAAACTCCAACTTATTACGATAAGACATTTTTATGAATGTTCGTATAATTACAGAAAGCACAAGAAAAACAATGCAGAAATTCATGACATGCGTATCACTCAGTCAAGTCATAGACGGAACTCCAAAGAAGCTCCAGTCTCCAAAGACCATTTACTCTGCACTTCGCTGATGAAGTTACTGGTGGTCGACTGTCGCCACAGGTACTCCTAATGAACACTCCCTTATAGACTGTTGTAACAGTCTTAAAAGAACATACCCCTTGCTTTCATTGTGGATATTATATTCTTATACACACTTCCCATCCCTGTGATCTTGCTGTTAAGCAACACTCATTTCCAGTACACTTTTTTTTTTCTTTTTTTTTTTTTTCACAAAATCTACAATCTCCTTTTAACACATGTGGCCAGCCACATTCCTACTCAGTTCAGATTCAGATTCTGTATTAGTCATTCAGCATTATTACATGCAATAAACTTTGTCAGTTCACTTAACCTATTAATTTTGTAAAATAGATTTTTACATATTTCAGCTGATATTGGGCATTTCTAAAAATTCTTCTAATGAGTAGAATGAGTTAATTAACAAGAAGTTTTTTAACTTTTCCTTAAATACTTTGTTTTGCATGCTTGAAGCATGTTTAGACAGTTTGTTGTATGTACGTATGACTATTGTTTGTTTTTGCTAAGTGTTTTGTGGCAAGAGCAGGGAAGTACAGATTCTTGTGTGTAGTCATTCCTTTGATTCCTTACTCCTAGTTGGTAGTTCAGCAAGTATATAGTTAACACTATCAAGAATGTATAGGCTAATAACTGTTAATATTCTATATTTAATGAACAGCGGTTTACAATGTGTCCTATTACCTACCTTTCCCATTACTCTGATTGCTTTCTTCTAGATCACAAGAATTTCACTTATATTTTCCTGTTTCTTCAGAGTATTAACCCATACCTTAAAACACATAGAAAAAAGGCAAACTACACAGTCCTTACATATTCAAATGTCACAGAGCACATCAGTCTGTTGATCAGATACATAACTCTTGAGAGCCTAACCACTATGTGTCCAACATGAGAGTTCCACTTTAGTTTTTTGTCAAGTACACCTAAAATTTTGCATTTTGTTTTTCTATTTTTACAGTCTTTCATAGACTGAAGTGCATATTCTGGGTCTTTTTCTCATTTATTTTCTTTGAATGTTGAATCGACAAATATAGCTTCAGAACTAACGTGGGTTCAGCCACAGAACTCACTATGTCAACTAGTTTATGAATGACAGACAGTAATCCTCTCTATCTCCTCTACCGATTAACCAACTTGTTTGGTACAGGTTCATTGATGTCTGCTTAATTATATAGATCCCTGGCACAGACACCAACTGGCTTTCCCTCTAAAACTTCAGTACCTACTCTCAGATACCTTTTCTTCTGATTAATAAGCTACCTTTCTGTCTGTTGATCTCACATCTTTGATGATATCTTAGCAAAATCTTTCCTCGTCATACCACATAACTACCTACCTACATGTTTTGACAGTTGGCACCCATTTTACATAAAATGGTTCCTCCTATGAGTCTAGGCACTTGTAGATGCTTCATTTGTAGTACAAGGGAACATTAGCTACAAGAAGTTATCATAAAGTTTTAGTTGGAATTTCAAAAAAATATAATTACATAACTGTTTTGTTTGTGTATAGGTACATGTCTCCAGCTCTGGTACACAGTCCCCACATTACAGTACTGTTGTATGCCACTATAGGAGCCAAGCAATATGGTACAGCCCATTAATAAACTGGAGTGTTGTGCAGTAATTTGTTTGTGGCAGCAGTGAAAATGTTGCAGCTGTGCCAGTCCAGTACAATGACTTCATCACTTGTCTGGTCTGGCCCGACACAGCTGAAGCATACTTGGGCTTTCCCTGTGTAGTAGGACTGCAGATGTCTACATGCAAAAAATGAACAAACAAAAGTTTAATTACCTTTACTTTTTAAGGTGGTGATTAAAACTTATGAATATCCTTCACAAATTGGAAAACTCACACTCTAGACTTAATTAAATGCCTTAGCTAATTTGCAGTACGCATGATAGCCTACTTCAATTCACTAATGAGTTATGGAATCATCTTTTGAGGAAACTCCTCTCACAAAGAGAACATTTTCAAAAATCAGAAACGAGTCATTAGAAATGAGTCAGTCTTAGATCATGTCGTGTAATATGGTGACAACCCTGTCAAGGCTCTCAGTGCATAGACAACACTGCCCCCGCCCCCTCTAATCCACAATACATTTCCAACTCCATTTCTTACTTTATCCTCAGTTAACTCTATGCCACTAGTAAGCTGCCACTGATCAGTACTGTCACATTACCCAATTACTCATTCACATGCTTTGCAGGGCCTTCAAAAGCAGTCCACCATGTACTGAATGAAACACATCACACTGAAAGTCAAGCATTCATTCCACAAACTTGTGTATTTTGCCAACCTGTGCAATACTGTGGTCTGTTCCTTTGCCATGCCTGCTCCTAATGTCACATCCCATGGGCCTTCCCAGTATGCACAACCTGTGTGCGAGAGCTGTCGCATTCGCCACTTACCACCTCTCATTGCAATTCTGTTTCAGACATTTCCTGCCCCTGTCATGGGTAGGACCCTTTCTGACAGCAAGCACGTCATTTACCAGCTGTGCTGCAACTATTGTGCAGTATTCTGTGTAGAAACGATAGTTTACCACCTACCCATCTACATGAATAGCCACTGCCAAATTGTGGGTAACACAAGCTTGACTGCTTCTTTGCTGAACAGTTTTGTCACCACAGTACTATTCAACAGCTTCCTTAATAATAATGACATTTGAATCCAGTCCTCTAGCACTTTCCTTTTCCCCAGTTACGAAAGTAGAATTTTTCCTACCACTAACACATCCCCAGATCCTGCAATCTCCCAGGCATAAACCTCCACTAATCCCATCCTGGCCATCTCTTGCTCAGTTTTGTCATCGTTAATGACACAGTTATGCCACTGCACGTAAAAGCTATGTGACTATTGATAGAGCTTCTCAATGGTCCCCATTTGCTCATTATCCCACTCATTTGCCCTTCCCTCCCTAGCCATAAGATATGATTGTTGATAATGTAGAATGTACCAGTTATAATTACATCTAAAGGCTAATTGAAAAGCAGCAGAAATGGAGGACTGTATCAAACCAATCTTATCTTTGTTTGTTGTTTTATTTTTTATTTTTTTATTTGGTGTGCATATTCCATGGATCTGTACATGCGAGTGATTCGCCTGGATGTGGAGCGTATCAATACAATTGTACACAATTAATGCTACAGATTAGTAATATAATACAATGATATAGATATTAACAAGTATCACTTTTTCTCATTTACAAGCTGACATTTAACTAGTAGAGCAATTATAACATAGGAGTACACTGGATGGCCAAGCAGGTATTTTTTTAATGTACCTTTGAACAGCATTTCATTTGGTCTTGTACATTGAATATAATTAGGCAATGCCTTAAAAGTCCTTATAGCAGCATACTTTACTCCCTTCTGTACAAGTGACAAATTTTTTAGCTTGACATACAGATCATCTTTACCTCTAGTATTGTAGTTATGGTATGAACAATTTGTTTCATACTGAGCATAGTCTTTATTAACTTCATTCATCAGAGAGTATATGTACTGACATGTTGTGGTCAGTATACCTAACTGTGTGAAAAGTTTTCTGCATGAGGGTCGTGGAGGAACCCCACACATGATTCTGACTGCTCTCTTCTGAGCAGTTAAGATTTTTTTTTTTTTTTGAGGCTGGTGAATTACCCCAGAAGATTATTCCATAACTCATTAATGAGTGAAAGTATCCAAAGTAAGCTGATTTTAAAATGTTGATGTCCCCAAAATGAGTAATGATTCTTAGAGCAAAAGTTGCTGATGACAGCCTTTTTAGAGTAAGGGACATACGCTGTTCCCAGTTGAGCCCTACTGTCAATGTGAACCCCCAGATAGCAATTACTATATTTTCTAGAGTTTTATTTTTTGTGTGGAACTGTATAAAATTAGTTTTTTTAATATTAACTGAAAGAGAATTAATTGAAAACCAAGCTGTAACTTTTGTGAGTATATCATTAACATCAGTCTCCAAATCAGCAATAGACTTACCATCTACTACAATGCTTGTATCATCAGCAAACATTGTGAATTCACAATTTTTACTAATGGACAGGGGTCCCAGGAGAGATCCCTGGGGAACTCCATGCTGAATTTTGCCCCATTCAGAATCCACTAGACTAGAAGATCCTTTGTTGCAGCCATTTAGAACCAACTTTTGTTTCCTGTCTTTGATAACCAAAGAAACAATAAAAATGTAATACAATCTGCAAATAAGCCCCCAACTCCATGTTTCCTGAGTGATAAAATCTATTTCACAGTGATCAAAAGTATATCGATTTTTCATGTGAAATAATATCACATAAGTCAAGTCCAGGATGTAAGTTTTTCATATGAAGTTGTGATAACCCAAAAGTGTAAAAATATTTTTTCCTGTTTTTCAGTATTTATAGAAGTTAAACTGAGGACAAAAGGTGATTTGCAATGCATCTGCACTATGCTAGAAAGCCACACATGGTCTTAAAGTTTTGTTTGTAGTTCACCTCCAGAATGTTTTATAGTCTCTATAGTTTAAGTTCTGGTATGTTTTGCTGCTAATTTTCTCTGAAACTTTGAAAAATGATGCCTCATGGGGAACAATGTTTATAAATGAACCTAGTATTGAGCAAAGGGATCTTGTTACAGGTATTCCAGCTGGTTTTGTTGGTCTCGCCATCTCCCAGTCATTAATGATCACTGGTCTGCTTCAGTATGGAATTAGGCAGACAACAGAAGTTGTTAATCAGATGACAGCAGTAGAAAGAATTCTTCAGTACAACAACATTGAGATGGAGGGTCCATTTGAATCAGAGCCAGGTAATAAAATTAACCAGTGATCAGCTCTGTAATTACCTTTTCTATAGCATTATGTTGTTTGTATGTGTTCTTATTTATTTTTTGGGTTCTGATTTCCGACTTTCTTAAGTATCTTACATTATTATTGAGAAAATATTAGCCAACTTTAACAAAGGATGTTCAATATTTGTTTGACTTGTCCTGTAGATTCTGATGTGGGGAGATGTGATGTAAGAACGCAGTCTGACACACTCGTAATATTAAGCAGTCACAAGTTCAGTGTATATACATCTTGAAAAACAGTAGCAAGTGTTGTATGCACCATGCAGCTATAAGCCGAAAAACAAATTTCAGTAATTAACAGAATCAAGATATGACCTCTGGTTTGATATATCAAATACATCTTAGAAATGATGTTTACAAGACAACCAGAGATCCCGTTAGCCTACAGCATAGGTGAAAGTCCATAAGTGACGGCACAGGACTTATGCCTGTGAACTCAGATGAATGCAAGACTGAACATAACATAATGCTTGCATTATGTCTGTCAGAGTGATGTTTTTGGATTGATATTTTATGTGTGCTGTTTCATCACATGCTGTTCACAAGGGTCCATTCATGGTCTGTATATTGCATATAACATTCACTAAGCTTTCTTGAAAAGTGATATCATCTGCATTCATGAATGCCATTTGTTCTGGCAGTCATAACAGTAATTTTTGAATATATCTTGTGATTAAAAATTTTATTAAAAATCAAGTGATGCTATCAAATGTAATTACATTGTTTGGCATCAAGTACAAGGCAGATACTGAAACACCATACATAAATTTTAAACAAAGTGAACCTCTGCCTTTAAAATCCTATGCTCAATAAGTTATTCCTATATACAATAATCTGCTATCAGAAATGAAAAGCTTGAAGTCTCTGGCACTGTTTACTGGAAACCCAAAATCCTTCTTCCCAGTCAATGACTCTGTACTGGCTTTACATGAATATTAGTTCAAACAATTTTGAAATTACAAAATTCAGGAACAAGTTTCATGGTACCTGCTTAAATAAATGTTTTCAAATAGATATGATTTTTGAGAATCTCAACATTATCTTAAATTTAAGTTGAAAAGAAGTCGTATAACTTATTTTTGTAGGTTTTTTGTATGTGTGTGCATGTTTGTGTCTTGCTTAATACCATAGTTTCCATACATCAGACTTAATATCAAACAACTGAATATACAGAATGAAATAAAAATAATTTTAAGATGATTAGATTCACTCAACACATAGAAGAGGCATTGGGCAACAGACAGGCGGATAGATCCTTCTCGAGATACAGGAAAACACACAAATTAAAACACGCACACAATTCACACACATATGGCCACAGTTATCTCTGAACCCCAAGGGCCAGGTGTGTGTATGAAAGTGTATGTGCATTTTTCTATGTATAGCTTAGTCTAACTTTGATTGTAGTTTTAAATAATGTGCCTTTGTCCTCTATGTGGCAAGTAGCAATCTGTCTTATTTCATATTACTGTAGACTTGGTATCGTCACACAGTAACCATGCTGAAGTCCATATCCAAAAGTGGGGTTGCCAGTAAAGTATAATAATTAGCATGAAAGCACTTTTATTACTAACACCTGTATACAGACAGAACAGAAATGAACACCTGGATGGAGAATACTGCTGTTTATACAAACACTGAATATTGCAGAATATGCAAACATTACAAACATAAGTAAATTTGAGAACCTTCCAGAAATAAATAACAAATAATTGCTGTTGGTCAGTTTTGAACTGGCAACCCACAGCATGCCAGATGGCGACACTAATCATTACACCACACTGCATACAGCATGGCCTGCAGGACTGCTCCTTCCCGTGGAGAAACAGTGGCCTGCTGTTTCACAGGTTTTCACTGGAGCCGACTACACCACCCTGGATCTATATCTTGTCAAAGGTTCTCTGTATGGCAGCACTGGCTGATCCTTGCTTTCTGGCTGTGTTGTCACATCCTCTTCACTGTGATGAGCATCCTGTTCAAGCTTTGCTTTTGTTGAGTGGGTCTTCAGTTTCCTTGAACAAGAAGCCCCCATCATCAATCTGTGCCTCAGAACTGTAACAGGGTTTCTGATGGAGGATATGGATGACATTTCTGTACTTTGGTCTTCTTGATGAAGGGTCATCATCCCTGGCTTAATATGTGGCATCTGACAAGCAATGAAAGTTATGATATGGCTCATAGTCACACTTTCTTCATAGGCGTAAAAATCCATACAAGGCTCCTGGTCTGTATCTCAGTGGCTGGTGCATGATGTTACGGCACTCTTGCTCCTTCTCCTAGTTGTCCAGGGTGTGTATGGGAGCCACCAGCTGTACTTCTTTGGCCCAGAAGATTAGGTGTTTCACATAGTCATTCTGAGTATTGTTAAGTTGAAACATGTGCAGTGTATCTTTTGTATTTCAGTCTTGTGACTGTAGAGCAAAAATAATGGTGTGAAGCTGGCAGTGCCTCACTTTGCAGTGTTACGTCTGAATGTCATGATGGGCAGTATTGTACCTCAATCTCTGTGTTCAGCCTCAGCATACACTGAAAGCATATCTGACAATGTCTTATTAGAGTGGCTGTTGGTAGTATGCAGTTGCCGTCCTGTGGGGTGACATTGCAGTGTGAAATTACCTCTGATAATTGTCTCAACTAGAAATCTTTTTTATGATTAAAGATAATCACAGAGGCGCTTTGCATTTCAAAATGATACTTTCTACAAGGTATCTAGCCTTTTTCAGAGATTTGACACTCAGCACAGCACAGTGGGTGAGGCAGTCATATCAGACTATTAACCTGTTTGTTGACTTCAAGAACCTCCTCAAGAGCCTTCACAAATCCCAGGTAGCAAGATGGTAGAGCATCACAGAGAAACTTCAAGATGACTGACCGTACATGAGCTATGATGACGAGCAACCATTTCTGCCCCATTAGATCACAGTTTCACTTATTCAATGTTCCATTTACTAATTGAAATTCTCCTTTTGTCATTCCCTTCTTTTTCAAGTCTTCTGTGGTTGTCATCAATACTGGATCTTCCCTCTGTTTAGCAGCAGTGTCATTTAATGCAGTGATGACTGAGATTTTGTCCATCCTGTTGTGGTCCACTAAAGGATTCCATGAAAGACAATTGGCATACTTGCATTTATGGTGATTTTTGTATACCATTGTGACAATATACTCCTGAAGCATCGATATCCAGCTTGTGAGCTGTCTAGAGAATGGTAGTCTATCATTTCATTCAATGTTTTGCCAAATAAATATGGCTGGAACTTGTTGATGGGTCAAACAAATGAATGGTATGCTTTCCTGGTTGTAGAGTAGTTAACATCAGACTTCAAAACTACTCTAATCTAATGTAAGACTTGAAAACTACTCTAATCTAATCTAATCTACTCTGGCATCATAAGCTATCACCTTCTCAGCACCTCCAGAATTTGTACTTGAACTGCATGTATTCTATAATCACTACTGCCAGTGCAGTACACAGAGGTGAGAAAAGTCATGGGATGGCGATGTCCACATACACAGATGTTGGTAGTGTCATGTACACAAGGTATAAAAGGGCAGAGCATTAGCAAAGCTGTCATTTGTACTCAGCCCATTCATGTGAAAAGGTTTCCAACTTCATTATGACTGCACAGGTGGTAATTAACAGACTTTGAATGTGGGATGGTAGTTGGAGCTAACAGACAAGCAACATTGTGTGAAATAACCACAGAAATCATTGTGGTATGTACAACAGATGTATCTGTTAGGACAGTGTAGTTACATTTGGCATTATTGGGCCATGGCAGCAGACAATCTACGTGAGCACCTTTGCTAAAAGCACATCATCACCTGCAGTGCCTATCCTGAGCTTGTGACCATATCAGTTGGACTCTACATTTACACCTACATCCATACTCTGCAAAACACCATGAAGTGTATGGCAGAGAGAACTGAAAAACCTTGACCTGGTCAGAAGAGTCCCGATTTCAGTTGGTAAGAACTGATGGTAGGATTTGACTGTGGCGCAGAACCCACGAAGCCTTGGATACAAGTTGTCAACAAGGCACTGAGCAAGCTGGTGGTGACTGTATAATGGTGTCGGCTGTATTTATATGGGTCCGGTGGTCGAACTGAACCAATCATTGACTGGAAATGGTTGATACTTGGAGCCCGTTTGCTGCCATTCGCGACCTCATGGTCCCAAATAATGATGAAATTTTCATGGATGACAATGTGCCATGTCACCAGGCCACAGTTGTTTGTGACTGGTTTAAAGAATGTTCTGGACAGTTTGTCTGAATGAATTGGGCACCCACATCATCCAACAAGAATCTCATTGAAAATTTATGGAACATAATCAACAGGTCAGTTTACACACAAAATCTTGCACCAGCAACAGTGTTACAATTATGGGTGGCCATAGAGGCAGCAAGATTCAATATTTCTGCAGAGGACTTCCAATGACTTGGTGAGTCCATGCCTTGTCGAGTTGCTGCACAATGCTGGGTAATAGAAGATCTGACACAATATTTGGAGGTATAACATAGCTTTTGTCACCTCAGTGTACGTCTTGCAAAGGACATGCCTTGGTACAGAATACTTCTTGAATTTCCAGTAGTATCAGCACATCCTGTGAATACTACTCACATCACAAACATGCTGAGGAGTTAGAAAATCTGTGACTGCTATTATTTTTTCTGAATTAGGGCCGACCCCATGGGAATTAACTAGGTATTCCAAGATTTTTATTTCTTAGGCTACAAAAAGGCACTTTTTCAGATTCAGTTGGAGGTCTGCAGACAGAATACACTTCAATATGCATGTCATATGGCTCAGACATAGGGAATGGCCCCTAAAATGCAGAATAATCAGCAACGATCAACAGCATGAAGATGCAGAAGGCAGTGGAAACCACCACAGCATTAAAGAGACATAAAGTATATCCACAAGATATGTGGCCTGTAAATGAAAAAGTATCTTGATAATCTCCTCAGTGGCAAAATATTCAAGACTAATCCCCTTTTGGATCTCCAGGAGGGGACTGCCAAGGGGTGAAGACCATGAAAGACTGAACAACCAATGAAAGGTTAATACTCTACAAGTGGGGGCATGGAATGTCACAAGTTCGAATATGGTAGGGAAGCTAGAAAATTTGGGAAAGGGAAATGCTAAGGCTCAATCTAGATGCAATGGGAGCCAGTGAAGAGAAATGGGAAGACATGGGTTGATGGTCAGGTGAGTATTGGGCAGTGTCAACAGCAGCAGGAAATGGTATAATGGGAGTAGGATTTGTTGTGAATAGGAAGGTAGGGCAGGAGTGAGTTACTGTGAACAGCTCAGTGATAGTGTTGTTCTCCCCAGAATAGACAGCAAACCAACACCCACAACAACAGCACAAGTATACACGCCAATATCACAGACAGAAGATGAACAGATAGAGAAATTATATGAGCATATTGAACAGCTGATTCAGTGCGTAAAGGGAGATGAAAATCTAATAGTCATAGGATTGGAATGCAGTTGTAATGGAAGGAGAGGAAGAAAGGGCTATGGGAGAATATGGACTTGGCACTAGGAATGAGACAGGAGAAAGACTAGTTGAGTTCTGCAGTAAATTTCAGGAAGTAATGGTGAATACTCTGATTGAGAATCACAAGAGGAGGAGGTATACTTGGAAAAGACCGGGTGATACACCAATATTCGTTAGGTTATATCATGGTCAGCCAGAGATTCCAAAATCAGATATTGAATTGTAAGGCATAGCCAGGATCAGACATAGACTCAGATCACAATTTAGTACTGATGAAGAGTAGGCTGAAATTTAAGAGACTAGTGAGGAAGAATGAATGCACAAAGAAGTGGATATTAAAAGAAAGGGCAGTAGCATTAAGAGTTCAATGGTAATTCCTCTGCTAAATGCAGAAGAGAGAGCGGATAGGTGGAAAGAGTATACTAAAGACCTCTTTGAGCTCTGAAAAACTTAAGATCAAATAAGGTGGAAGGGATAGATAACATTCAGTGGGAATTTCGAAATTCATTGGGAGAAGTGGCAACAAAACAAGTGTTAATGTTGGTGTGTAGAATGTATGAGAGTGGTGATACATCATCAGACTTTTAGAAATACATCATCCACCCAATTCCAAAGATAGCAAGAGGTGACAAGTGTGAGAATTATCACAAAATCAGCCTGATAACTCATGCATCCAAGCTGCTGATAAGAATAATATACAGCAGAACAGAAAATAAATCCGAGGATCTCTTAGATGATAATATAATCAGTTTGGCTTTAGAAAAGGTAAAGGCACCAGAGAGGCAGTTCTGATGTTGTGGTTGATATTGGAAGCAAGACAGAAGAAAACTCAGGACACTTTCATAGAATCTGTCAACCCAGAAAAAGCATTTGACAATGTGGAATGGTGCAAAGTATTCAAAATTCTGAGTAAAATAGAGTTAACCTACTTAAAGATGGGAAATATATAATATGTACAAGAACCATGAGGTATCAGTAAGACTGGAAGACCAAAATGAAATGCTGTTCAATTTATACGTTGAAGAAGCTACAACAGAAATAAAATAAAAGTACAAGAGTTGGATCAAAATTCAAAGTGAAAGGATATCAGTGATAAGATTCACTGATGACATTGCTTTCCTGAATGGAAGTGAAGAACGATTACAGGATCAGTTGACTGGAATTAACAGTCTAATGAATATGGAATATGGTTTTGGAGTAAATTGAAGAAACACAAAAGTAATGAGAACTAGGAGAAATGAGAACAGCATGAAACTTAACATCAAATTTGAGGCTCACTAAGTAGATGAAATCAAGGAATTCTGCTACCGAGGCAGCAAAATAACCTGCAATGGATGGAGCAAGGAGGACACAGAAAGCAGGATGGCACTGGCAAAGAGGGCACTCTTACTGGGCATCACATGTAGGTCATAATTTGAGCAAGAAATTTCTAAGAATGTATGTTTGGAGCACAGCATTGTATGGTAGTGAAATATGGCATAACTGGAGCAGATGAGAATTGAAGCATTTGAGAAGTGCTGCTACAGAAGAATGTTGAAAATTAGATGGACTGTTTAGGTAAGCCATGAGAAGATTCTCCACAGATGTGGTGAGGAAAGGAATATATGGAAAACACTGACAAGAAGAAGGGACAGGATGATAAGATGCATGTTAAGAGATCAGGGAATAACTTCCATGGTGCTAGAAGGAGTTGTAGAGGGTGAACTCTGCAGAAGAAGACGGAGATTGGAATACATCCGGCAAGTAATTGAGGACATTTGTTGCAAGTGCTACTCTGCGATGAAAGGTTGGCACTGGAGAGAAATTTGTGGTGGGCCGCATCAAACCAAATACAGTGTGCTCAGAGCATTCACTGTAGAATCATACAAGGCATGATGTAATCTGTTCTCCAGATGTCTGTTCTTCTGTGGGGCATTATACTTTGCAGAGGAGTTGGTTGTACATGCATTGATCAGATGTTGGGTTGTTGACTGCTGTATAAGTCCGAGTTGACCAAGTCCAATCTTCCTGACTTTTACTTAAGGCAAATATTCATGCTAAAGTTTGACAGACCTCTTTATCAAAATTATCTATTACATGTTAACAACAGGGTCAATATTCATTGCAGTTATCTCTCGCTTTCTTGGTTTGACAGTCCTGCCTGCCATAAAATCTCTTCTCTTACAACCTATCATATGAGAGAGATGGGTCTTGGTAGTCTTCCATAACAGCCATAGGGACCACATTCACCAGTTGGTCATAGCTATTTCACTCAACACACATACATAAATGTACTCTCTCTCTCTCTCTCTCTCTCTCTCTTCTGTTCCATGCCCTCAATGCACTGGCACCACTTGATGCATTTCTCTGTTAATGTAACATCCTGTACCAGAAGAGGTTGCTGCATGTCATCAGTGACTCTTTTCATCAAGTGTTAGATTTTAGTGGCTTCCATTATTCTGTTACATTTGGATTCACAATGTGGCATAAGGCCAAAAATTCTGCATGTAAGACTGTGTCATTTCTTCATGTCATCGGGCCCTGATTTTCAGTTGTTCTTCCACTAAGCAGACTTGCTGCTGATTTTTACCAAAAGTTTTCTTCAGTTTGGCATGGAATTTTCTGCAGCTATTGATCTTCTCTTTGTTATTCTTGAACTACTACTGGGCTATGCCATACAACTAAAAGTACACATTTGCCAAACACATCATGTCATCCTACGTCTCATATTTGGCAGCGTGGTCAAATACTTTCAGCCATTTTGTCATGTCCTGTCTAGTGTCTCACAGCTGACTTACAGGTGGTTTGGAATCTATTGGTGTTTTAAATATACAGAACTTGGGAACAGTGTGCTGCTTGTATTCGGTTCCTGTCTATGTAGGCAGTGGCTTTTACTTTGCCTGATTGAAGCCATAGCTACGTAGATGTTTTGAAGTACCTGGTGTCTCCATCAAACAATGTCATGTCATAATTACAAACAAATCCCAATCCAGAAGCAGGGTGAAAGCACGTTTATTACAGACATCAACATACATAACGGACTGAACTCTTGGACACAGAGTGCTGCTGTTGGTACAAACATCAAACATTTCATAATATGCAAACATTATAAAAACAGTAAATTTTGAGAATCTTTCAGAATACTAAATAACCAATAATTGTTGGTGGTCAGGTTTGAACTTATGCCCTGCAGTACCTTGCAGCAGTATTAATACTCAGTTGTTCACTGATAATAGAACACAGTTGCAATACTTCTAATGATAGGAAACCGGATCATATCTTTTGTATAAATCATGAAGCACATTTTTCCAAAGTTTTAAAACATATGAAAATCCTGATATTGTTTCTACTATTCATTCTTTTGGCTCCACACTTTTAAGAACCTTCAGTTCATGTGGAATGCCTTTTATTAGAAATTTAATTATTTTGTAATATGAAGAATTAGTGTCTATATTTCAGTGTTATGAACAAATATCTGGTTAGCTTTTGGAACTATTATGGTATGTGATGGCATTGTTAACCAATTTGCAGTAGAAGATCACTCATTTCCTGAAAAATTCTACTTCATTAAGTACTGGCTACCAAGGATCGTGCTACTGGATGATATTAAAATTTCAAAATAAACTGCAAGGTTATCATTTGCTAATATGTTTTCAGGAACGAAACCACCTCCAGGATGGCCAAAACAAGGTGCGATTAGATTTGAGAAACTATCTCTTCAGTATATACCAACAGATCCACCAGTTCTCAGAGGTCTAGACTTCAGTATAGAACCTGGACACAAGGTAAGTTGAAGTCTCATGAGAAAATCACTGTAACAGTATTCAGCTATTTGGAAGAATAGTTAAGAACACTGAGTGGCCAATATTTATTAATCTACATTTAAAGAGTGTCACCACTCAGTGTAACAACTGGTAATATTGCATACACCATTCTACATTTCAGTAGTCATATAAGGCTGATATTTTCCTAAAGACGATGGCATTGTGGTCCAACAAACTGAGACTGTTACTTTTATTTATTTATTTTTATCCATCTTTCAGCATTAACATGTGCAATCGATCTCGTCAGAAGAATTACAGCTGTTTGTACATTATGTTTTACATAACAAAATATTACATGGTAAAAATATAGCAGTGTTGTACCCTATTAGCTTATAACTGCCTCTACACCCATATCTATACATGACAGTAAGCCTTAATTTATCAATAAATTAGGTCATCTTTACAACTACTCTTAAATTCTTCTATACTATAAAAGGTATTTTCCTTCATCAACACTGGTTTTAGTTTTGAAAATATCCAGTGAAACCAATTGAGCCTGTACGGGTAAAGTGTTGAATAATTTTATGCTTATGTATTCATAGATAGATTGGGTATTCTTAAGCCTGGTTGTGGGTATATCAATCATATTTGTTTGTCGAGTATTGTGTTGATGAACAGATTTCCTTATGGTGTAGTGGTTTAAGTTTTCTTTTATGTTTAATAGGCAACAATACATGTAAAGAGGTGGGACTGTGAGAATTTTTAAGTCTTTAAAATATGGTGTACATGAGGTCTTGTTGTCAGTGATTCCATAAAGACGTCTAATTGCTTTTTTCTGCCAAAGTGAAAATTTTTTTGGCTGCTGGGAAGTTACCCCATAAAATAATGCCATATTGCAGATGGCAGTGAAAGAAGGTGTAGTATGAATGAAGTAATAAGTCTTGTGTAACACAAGTGTGTAGTTTGGCTAATAGGTAGATAACTCATGATAACTTTCGGCATACATAATCTGTATGTATGTCCCACGTTAATTTCGAGTCAATGTGTATTCCTAGTAGTTTAACAGATGATAACTCAGTGTTACTGTTTGACAGTCTTTTCATGGTTCATACTTAACTCATTAGCTTTAAACCAGATATTAGACATTTTGAGATATTCTTCACTTTCCTCCTTCAGTTGGTTTATATACTTTCCTGAATTAGCTAATGTCATGTCATCAGCACAGAGGATAGATTTACAGGGTAAGTTACTCGGAAAGTCATTCACAAATAATATAAATAGTAAAGGGCTGAGCACTGAGCCCTGAGGAACAGCTCGTTTTATACTTAGAGTCTGTGACTTTTGGCCATTATGCTTTACAATTTGATTTCTATTGATGAGGTATGGTTCAATTAGTGAGAGTTCCAAGTGTTTGATTCCATAGCAACACAGTTTATCTAATAATAATTTGTGGTTAACTGAGTCAAAAGCCTTACTCAGGTCAATGAAAATGGCTTCAGCAGATAATTCTGACTTGAATGAGCTTAGTACAAAAGAGATAAGGTTTTCAACTGCTTTGACTGTTGATAAGTTTGTTCTAAATCCATACTGAGAATCATTTAATATATTATTGGCTGATAGGTGTAGGCATATTTGCTGCATTATGCAATATTCTATTATTTGTGAGAGAATAGGCACAAGTGAAATTGGTCTATAATTATTGATATAGGACTTGTCACCATTTTTGTAAAATGGTATGACAACTGTCTTTTTGAGACATTCTGGAAAGTGTCCACTAGAGAGCATCCAGTTTATCAGTATGCAAAGAGGATATCTACAATTTTTTTAATTACAAAGTTTGACAGGCCATAAACATCTTCAGATCTGGAGTATCCTAATATAGAGGTTGCTTTAATTATATCAATTACTTGTACTTCTCTCCATTTACAAGCTGACACTATATTTGTAATGTTTTGTTGAAAGCTTCTGCCAGATGTGCGGTGAGCAATAGTGTATGTGCAAAACTGGAATTCTGGTTGCCCTGAGATGAGGTGCTAAGTTTGGAAGAGTTGACAAAACAGTGATGGAAATCATCATCAGTGATGTTAGTAGCTTTGTGTTGTCTTTATAGTTCATACCCATACCTAGCTCTGCTTTTATTACTTTCCATGCAGCCTTACATTTATTGTGTGATTTTTTAATGAAATCACCATTTGCCTTACACTTGGCTATTTTAAATTCAGATCCGTATTTTCTTTTCAGGTTTTTGTAAGTTTCTTTATCTACTGCTCCCTTTTTGACCTTATCATGGCAAGTAATTACCAATAGTCCAGTCTTTGTAATTGAGGTGAAAATCACTTCTGTAAAGTTGAGTGGCTAGGTTTCCTGACTATTTTGTTTTTTTGTTTTTTAACCAGTGCACAGCATGTATGGAAGATTTCAGAAATGGTTTTGAGGAATGTGCTGAAGGCTTCATCAGCATTTCTGGAGGACAGTATGACAGAATTCCAATCTATAGACTTAAGTTCCTCTCTATATTTGCTAATATTTCTATCTGTAAATAGTCTCACACACTGAGTTTGTTCCTGGTCTTCTTTTGGTTTTACAGTAATTAGTCTCACCCATATACCTCCATGGTCCGACAGGTAATCGACATTAAATAAGCCTTGCTGAAAATCACATTTGTATACATTTGTTATGAGACTGTCAAGACTGGAGAAATGCCTTGTAGGACTTTCATTAGCACAAAAGAGATAATAGGATGTTAACATATTTACTAAATTAACATTTCTGGCTGTCATTTTCCTAATGTCTATGTTTAGATCCCCAAAAATTAATATTTTGTATTTAGTATACTTCTGTATACTGATTGCAAGTTTTTCTAAACATTCTATAAATTGTTCTACATTACTTTCAGGAGTGTGATATAAAGATACAGTTATGAGCCGTATACTAGGTATAATCAAAGCAGCTGCTTCAAAAACATCTTTAATACATAAGTCACTAACCTCAAGAACAGAAAATTTTAAGTCTAGATCATTGCTAACTTATATGGATGAACCCCCACAAGATTCACAGGGTCTGCAGTAGTATGTAGCTGTAGTCTATAGGAAAGTAGTATCACATGAAAGTTGTGAACAAATCAATGAGAATTTGCAGAAAATTAATGTGTGGTGTAATGACTGGCAGTTATCTCTCAATATTAGTAAGTGTAACCTACTGCATATAACAAGGCCAAAATCCCCATTAATGTATGAGTACAAAATAAATGATCAGTCTTTGGAAGCGGTAACATTCATCAAGTATCTGGGTGTGACTATTCGAAATGATCTTAAATTGAATGGTCAGATTACACAAGTAACGGGTAAGGCGAACTCTAGATTGAGGTTTATTGGTAGAATCCTGAAGCAATGCAGTCCTTCAACAAAGGAAATAGCTTACAATACGTTAGTTCATCCAGTCTTAGAGTATTTTTGATCTGTATGGGACCCTTACCTGTTGGGTCTGATTCAACAGATTGAGAAGGTCCAAAGAAGAGCAGCAAGATTCGTGACTGGTACATTTAGCTATCGCGAGAGCATTGCAAATCTCATAGAAAGTTTGAAGTGGGACACACTTGCAGATAGATGACGCGCTAAACAGAAGGGGCAGCTCACTACACTCTGAAATCCAATCTTCACCAAGGATGTAGAGCATATATTATTACCACTGACTTTCAAATTGCGTAATGATCATCATTCAAAGATAAGGGAAATAAGAGCTCGTACTGAGGCTTTCAGACAGTTGTTTTTCCCTCGCACGATCCGCGAGTGGAACAGAGGGGGGGAAATATGACTTAGGCACGAATTGAGCCCTCTGCCACACACCGCTTGGTGGCTAGCGGAGTATATATGCAGATGTAATTTGAAACCTGATGGTACATACAGTTTTATATCTTCTTCCTTTAACCAATGTTCATTTACACATAAAATCATTCTTTCGTTACTTTTTAATAGTATACCAAGCTCATCAGCTTTATTTTTCAGAGACCTGACATTTAAGTGCAGAAATAAGATACAGTGTTTGTCACAGGAGGGGAGGAGTACAGTTTTATGGGGCAATGGATAACATTTAATTGTTTTTCCAGCCCTGGAATCTCTGTTAGGTGGTGGTTGGAATTCCTTGGAATAATCCATAAAAAATCTCCATTTCTCTTTGGTAATTTTTTGGGTCTGCTTTTGCTTGAAACATGGTTGGAAGTTTGTTTCACTTCACTGTCAACAAGTTTTATAGGAACATGTTTTCCCAAATCCAACTAATGAGTTATTTGAATATAACAGAGGGAAACATTCCACGTGGGAAAAATATATCTAAAAATAAAGATGATGTGACTTACCAAACGAAAGTGCTGGCAGGTCGATAGACACACAAACATACACACAAAATTCAAGCTTTCGCAACCAGCGGTTGCTTCATCAGGAAAGAGGGAAGGAGAGGGAAAGACGAAAGGATGTGGGTTTTAAGGGAGAGGGTAAGGAGTCATTCCAATCCCGGGAGCGGAAAGACTTACCTTAGGGGGAAAAAAGGACAGGTATACACTCGCGCACACACACACATATCCATCCGCACATACACAGACACAAGCTTCCAAGTCCTTTGCCACCTCTGAGAAAACTGCAATGTCACTGATGAACTTCCAAGTTTTTATCCCACCTGAATTTTAATTCCCTTTGCAAATTTCTCTCTGGTTTTCTTTACTGATAGCTCAATGTACAAGATGATTAACACAGAGGAGAGGTTACAATTGTGTCTCACTCCTTTCACAACTGCAGTTTCCTGTCATTTTCATCTCTTATACAGCATGTAGTACCCCTTCTTTTCTAGATTTTTGTAAGTGACATGAAATATTAAACAATGGAAACTCAACATTGGATTATCAATAATATAAGGAAAAGCATAGATTGCTACTCACTGTAAAGATGACACATTGAGCCACTGACATTGTCACACGCGAGTACCACACACACCATATCGCCATCTACGACAACACATAATTTATGTATGTCATCAGGGTGTACATGTGTTGTGAATTCTTGGGTGGCACCTGTACGAGCAATGGCAGGGAGGCAGGGAGGTGTGGGAAAGCCATGGCAGGGGGAAGCATCTGCTAAGAGGGGGGTGGCAGGTGCACTAGACTGCGCAGGAGACAACCTCGGGCGATCAGCTGACAGACGGGGGACCGTGACCGAAGGCAACGAGGAGCCAGCGTGGGTTGAACGGTGTGACAAAGAGCTGTCACACGAAGATGGTAACACAATGGTAGAATCCGAGTGGTTGGCAGTTCGACTGCGAGAGCTGCGAGGAGTGAAGCCCCGAAAAGATTGGCCACTCGAATTAGATGAACGCGGAGATGGAGCAGTGCTCGGCAGAGAAGCACACTGTGGAGAATCAATACCCGAATGCATGGTGTGGGAAGATGGATGGCCGCTCGAAGCAGGAGTGGGAGAAATAGGGGCAGAATCAGGGAGGTTCACCTGAGGCTCAATGAAAGCTGGTTTCACTCGGTTGAGTGAGACGGTGGTTACAGAGGCTTTTATGAGGAGATCCATGTTATTCTCAGAGCGTTTGACGACCTTGTAAGGACCTGTGTAGGGCGATTGAAGCGGGGCTTTGACTGAGTCGTCTCTGGGAAACATGTACTCACAAGAGTCTAGCGTGCGCGGTACGTACACGCGCGGAGGTGTATGAGCAGCCGGAGGTGGCGGCTGAATTTTGCTGCAGTGCAAGCACACCCGCTCGAGAAGTGAAGGGAGTTCAGAGGGCCGTGGAAGTGGGGTCGGAGTGACTAATTCTCCAAGCAAAACCAGAGGTTGGCCATACACAAACTCGGCTACGGAACCCTTGAGATCTTCCTTGAAAGTCGCATGAAGGCCAAGAAGCATGAAGGGCAGTGCCTCTGTCCATAGTGATGAGGTAAACAGGTGAGACAAATCTAGAGATCCACGAATCTAAGAATGCTCGACTTACTGTCTCAGGGGTAATGTTCGGAATAGGCACAGCCTCAGCCCACCAAGTCATCCTGTCAATAGCTGTCAACAATTAATGGAAACCCTCGGAGGGGGACAAAGGGCCTACAAGGTCAACATGAACATGGTGAAACCGGCCTGGCGGTTGGGCAAAACAGCCAAGGGGTGGAGAAGTGTGCCTGGAAACTTTGTTCTGTTGACACAACATGCATGCCCTTGCCCAAGACTGACAGTCACGGCGCATGTCTCTCCAGACAAACCGTTCAGCTACCAGACGGGTGGAGGCTTTGACACCGGGGTGAGCTAATGTGTGTAGTTTGTCAAAGACCTGGTGTTGAAGGGGCTTAGGAATGAATGGCCGCAACATACCAGTCGATTCATCACACCACACTAAGTCAGTTATGCCAGGGAAAGTAGAGCGTACCGGTTGGAGAGAGGAGCTGTGGTCTGAAATTAACTGCATGGTATCGGGGTCTGCCGATTGCAACCGAGGTAGGTCTGTTAAGTCAATTAAGGTTGTGACAGCACCAACACGCGAGAGAAAATCAGCGACCACATTGTCCGCTCCTCGGATGTAGCGAATGTCATTTGTAAATTGCAAGATGTAATCGATGTGACGAAAGCATCGTGGGGGCGGATCAGCCACAGGATTTTTTATGGCAGGAACCAACGGCTTGTGATCAGTGAGCACATAGAAATCTCGTCCCTCACCATCAGTTCTGAAGTGTCTTATGGCCTCGTAAACTGCAAGTAATTCTCTGTCGAATGCTGAGTATTTCTTCTGCACGTTGTTTAGCTTTTTTGAGAAAAACTGCAGGGGGGTCGTAACATCGTTGTATGTCTGACTCAGTACTGCACCGATAGCATTGTCACTAGCGTCAGTAGTGACAAATATTGTGGCGTCTACACGTGGGTGAGCAATAGTGACAGCAGAGGCCAACAGCTGTTTGAGTTCGTTAAATGCCTTGTCCATGTCTGTGTCCGTGGTACCTGGCGGGTGCCAGAAGTTTGTGGGCCAACGAGAGCATCTGTGAGAGGAGCCTGCACCGCAGAAGTGGCTGGCAAATGTTTTTGGTAGTAATTAACTGTTCCGATGAACCTGCATAATTCCCTGTAGGTCTGAGGGCGTAGCATCTCGAGAACAGGCTTGATCTTGTCCTGCGGTGGTGTCAGACCGTCCGATGACACAACATAACTTAGGAATGTGACGGATGACTGGTGCAATTGAGTCTTTTTATTGTTCAGTTCAATACCAACGGCTGCTAAAATATCTGTCACGACTTGAACACGCTCCTCACTCTGTTCCAAAGTAGAAGCAAAAACCAATATGTCATCCATGTATACAAAACAAAAGTCTAGATGGGATAAAGTTTGATTGATGAAACACTGCCACGTTTGGGGGGCGTTTTTCAACCCAAACGGCATAAATTTGTATTGGAACAGCCCGAAGGAAGTGGTTATGGCAGTCTTTTCAATATCCTCCAGAGCCATAGGGATCTGATGAAATGCGTGCTTACAGTCCAAGACAGAGAAGTAGTTTGCACCTGCGAGCGCATGATTGAAGTCTGCAATGTGTGGGACCGGATATTTATCAATGATGGTGCGGGCATTTAAACGCCTATAGTCTCCGACCATATGCCAAGTACCGTCTTTCTTTTGGTCAAACAGGATAGGACTAGCGCAGCAACCGGAAGAAGGTTCAATTACTCCCTTTTGTAATAGATCATCCAATGGTTCTCTTGCAATTTTCATAAATTCCGGCTTGAGGCGGCTTGGGCATTGCGATATGGGTGGCCCATCGGTTAGACGTAACCGATGAACTGTGCCATTAGTGACCACTGCAATATGTGTCGCGGCACGACAGTCAGATGTCCGTGAAGCGGAGCAGGCAGTGGCGGACGGGCCAAGCTGTGGCACTGAGGGCACGGAAGTACAGGTGTGCCACCCGCTCGGAGGCTGCGTAAAGGCCGCACACGTGTTAACATGGGCGAGGCTGGTACACTGGTTCTTGGTAGCGGCCGAGCCGCTACGAGCGCTGTAGGCACGAGCGTAGGCGTGGCCGGACAGCAGACGGCCGTAGTTCATTGCCACGAGCTTGGCAAGTTAATTGTCCATTCGGAACGCAAGGAGCATGAGAACTCGGGCATACCCTATCATTACAAAAGGGGGTGCTGACACAGTTTACAGAGTTCACAACATTGTTGTTAACGTGCGCGGCCACGGGAACACCAGATTGGCACGGACTGACCTTGTCTGTAGCCGACGAGTCGTCTGCTTGTAGTGCCACGAGGCGTTGTTGTGTGGAGGCCAACTCGTGGTGTATGTCGTGGAGATGCAGCAGCATTTCCATACATTCCATCCGCAACTTCGAAGACTTGGCGCACTCCACTAGCCACTTGTTTGTCCAAGATTACAGCTCTAAGGATAGGTTTACACACTTCTTAGCACAGCACACATGTTTGGTGTTAGCCGAACTGTTACTCGGCGGAGCGAAAGGAATATTTTTGTTAAGGGGGGGGGGGGGGGGTAAAACACAGTTTTTTGCACAAAATCTAGTGACAACTGATAGTGCTTGAGGAAATCAATTCCGAGAATAGGTTCTTCAATTGTTGACGCTAGAAACGTCCACTCCAGCTTGCACTCGGGCAAAAGTTTCACTATAAACAAAGTGGAACCCGAACACTGTAGGGTAGACAAGTTCACTGCACGAAGTACTGTTTCGTGTGGTTGCACTTTATTGGTTGCTAGGCGAACCAGCAGCAAAGAGACATCTGCCCCAGTGTCTACCAGAAAACATACACCTGATCGTAAATCGCAAACATAGACTCGACCACACTTGTTGTCCGAAATGGAGTGCAACGTGGGATGGTGCCCATTGTTTACATCGCAGGAGGTGGCACTGCAGCCTACCTGCGGTTGGAGTTTGGGTAAGAACACGGTGACTGGCCTTTGCGAGCTTGCTCCCCGAATCTTGTGTGGAAGAAACAGTAAGGTTGGGCGGGCGTGTGCTCCTGTGGGTAGTTGCTAAGTAACGGAGTATGTGCCCCAGAGTCTTCCACAGAGGCCGATGCACTGTCGTTGTGGGGAGTTGAAGGTGCAGGCAGGGTGGCTAGTTTAACGAACTTGTTATTAGCAGCACCAGACAAGGGCGTGGCATCAGAAAGCGTCTTAGTGCGGTCACGTCCAGAATGCAGTGCACGGAGCTTGCGTTGCCTGGCGGAGTATGCTCTGTCAGCAGCGCGTAAACATTCATTTACTGGCCTATCTTCATACGCAGAGATTGCAGTCTGGACAGGCAAAGGCAGCTTTTCAGTCCAGATTTCTGCGAGCGTGTCATCAGGCATAACTTGTTTATCGACGAGAAGACGAATGCCCCACCACAGCTGGGTCGGAGACCTGTCACCGAGACACTCTTCGTAGATGAGCTGTCGCACATTTTCCCTCCTGGTTTTGGAGACGCGCTCCAGTATCGTCTGTTTCGCCACAGCATACTTCCCTGCTAGGGGGGGTGCTTTGACCAGATCGTAAATTAAATCGACGCAGTCGTGAAGATGGTTCATGAGGCAGGCAAAGCGTGCGTCGTCGTCCAAAGCACTGACATTGAATGTTTGCTCAACCAGGTTAAACCAGAACTCTGTGTGAGCGGGTTTGAAGTCTGGTAATTTCGGCAGATTCGGCACTGCAGTCACTGCGGAGGTGCGCCCATCACTTCTGATGGAAGTAGAGCATGCAGAAGATAGCGAGTCCGAATTATTGGCGTCCCGTAATGCGGGAATCACGAAATTCACTTGACACCGGGGGCCGGCTGAGAAGCGACGGACGCTCGAACGGTGTGAGGACCGTAGTCAAAATGTGCATTCTCATTGACGTGGTAGCTCGGAGAGAAGCCACAAGTACTTAAGTGCGCTGGTGAATGTCCGTTATGCACACAGTATTCACTCGACCATGAGTGGTGGGGCTGGTTGTAGATGTCGGAGTAATTACTGTCCAGCACAGAATTGTTGACTTGATTAGAAGCAACACAAGGATCCCACACACGTCCACTAGGATGCACACTGGTGTGATATTTGCTGTTTGGCGAGCATTGAACACCTGTTGACTAGCCGGCGCGGAAGGATATACACGTGGCAGGAACTGATTAGAGTTTGAATTTACTACTGGGTTTTCGAAAGTAGCAAAACCTCGCTCGACGCCATGAACTCTATTGAATTGTGCATTCGACACAGGAGTCGGAATGTTCCGACCAACACTCTGTGGAGAACACGTGGGAAGGTCTAGGCTAACAAAGCCAGAGTCCACGACCGTTGGCGGTTGAAAGAAACTGGCGGCACTCGATGAATTCCACTGCATGTTCTGGCTGAAGGATTCCGAAGATTCTCGCGGCATGTCCACTACGACGGCAGGAGTGCTGGAGGGATGTTGCTGGAATCCGGGCGGCAGTGAGTGCTGAAAGGCCATTGCCTGGAGCTGAACAAAGGCCCTCGCGATCACGGAGAAACCCGACGCGGTAGGCGCGTAAATAACCTTCGGGCGGTAACTCGGACGCGTATTAGACAAAAAACGGGGTCACCAGTGAGGGAATATGGAATAGTTGTAGGTAAACAACTAGAATTCTCTCAGATACAGATTTACTCACACTTAGCTTCTACACAGATACAAGTCCGGAGGCTAACTCTCGTTAGCGTCCAACATCCTGCCCAAAGCCCTCTCCTCAAAGATAGCACACTTACGCACTGAACAAATATTGATATTTATGGTGCTCTATGCCACAAAAGTGTGAGGTGACAAAATTGAAGCAAACCTTTACAAACTTTTAAAGATACAGAAGAAAGTTGTAAGAATGATTTTTGGTGCAAAACCAGGAGACTCATACCATGATCTAATCCCGAAAGATGGGATTTTAGCTGTTATAAATATGTATAATTTTAAATAGTTATAGTTATAGTTGATTGTTTTGTCCATAGATCATATTCCACAATGATATTAGACATGTCATGTTGCCAGTATTATTCAAAGTAAACAAATTTCTTTGAAATTTTGTCAGTGATACATAATAACAATTTTTTTATATAATGATAGCAGATAATCAATAACAATCCCAGTTTTAAGGAACATATCATGGCATGAGTCTCATGATTTTGCACCAAAACTTATTCTTCAAGCTTTCTTCTGTAACTTCAAAAGTTTGTAAAGGTTTGCTTGTGTTGTGTCAACCCATACTTTTATTCCGTAATTTATACTGGATGACAGCAACGCATGATAAGCAGTCCATAGTACATGGGTACCGTCTCATATTTGCAATGATGATATATTCTAATGAAAAAAAAAAGCACTCCATCTTCAGGCCACAAGTGGCCCATCAGGACCATCCAACCGCCGTATCATCCTCGGTTGAGGATGCGGATAGGAGGGGTGTGGTCAGCACACTGCTCTCCCGGTCGTTATGACGGTTTTCTTTGACCGGAGCCGCTACTGTTCGGTCGAGTAGCTCCTCACTTGGCATCACGAGACCGAGTGCAGCCCGAATAATGGCTGGATGGTCACCCATCCAAGTGGCGGCCACGCCCGACAGCGCTTAACTTCGGTGATCTCACGGGAACCGGTGTATTCACTGCGGCAAGGCCGTTGCCGTATATTCTAATAGCCTGCATTAATTTTTGCATCAGTATTGGATACACAAGGAAAATAAACAAAGTTAAGTTTTTTTTGCTATATTGCTGAAAATGCTAAAATGTATTTATATAAAGTGAAAACTAGTGTTTTTAGATCATGTATGTTTATATGTACTGCATAAAGTTGAGACAATTATACATAGTGAAAACTCATTTAAATCATATTTGCAAGAAATACACTTAGTCCCTATGTTCTTTTCCATACTTGCAGCACAGCACTTGTTTCCCTTTCCTTCTTTCAGTAAATTTGTTTCCACATGCAAAAGGAAGTGTTTTACTCCATTTACAACTTTATATTTACATTTGGCTACAAATTTAAATGCAAGTACTGCTTCACCTTATACCACCAACATCCAGAGATGATATGTTCCTTCACTGTTCTTTTGTAGGTGCTCAGTTAAATCAATCACATTGGCCTGAACACTTAAACAAAATGTAAATTATGACCTGCACAAACACAACACAGAAGCAATGACCAGTCCATCTCATAAGCCATAGAACTGCATCATATGAAAGAAACCCACTGTATACAGGACTGAAGCTTGCCAATACATTACTGAGATCAGTCACATCTCTCACCACTGCAAAATTTAAAGCCAGAATATTTTCACCCAGTTTTTGTTCAGACATTTATTAAATAACTAAACTAAAATACTAGTCACTAAGGTGAAAAGCTCTGTACCTTCATAACAAGCCCCACCTATAAGTAAAATACTTGTAAACCTGTCTTGTTACATCATTGTTCATAACAAGAAAAAATAGGGACATATGTATATTCACTTGTTACAAACTGATGAATTCAGAAAAATTGCTCTTGTGTCATCTGATGTTCAATAAAGTCATTATTATTATTATATTACAATAGTAATTATTATTATTTTCATCTGTAACATACATCTAGAATTCGTAAACAATGGAAGATTGCTAGTTGGATTCTTTTATGAAACTTTTGATCTGTTGACTATTTACTCAAGATGCCAGAGAATTATGGCTCAGTATGATTTGTAGGGCTGTGGTTCAGATTGTGTCTAGATGACAGACAGCAGATGACAGCTGCCACCTCTGTCTAGGATAACAAGAATTGTGAGGTTATGTTGGGTTTGTGTTTGGATCATTACTACTCTTGATCTTTATAAAGGACATTACATAGTGTACATGTCAGAAAAGACATCATATTTCATTTTGCTCATAGACCACACCACTCTTATGATGAATGCTTTAACTAGCTGTGAATTGAACACTGCTTCCCTAACTTTGCAGAGCTTCTAGAGTGGATAACTTCGAATTGTCTGACATTCAACATCAAAAAGACACACGCATTCAGTTACACTAAACCAAGAAACAGAGGTGAAGTTGTGGATATAAAAATTGCTTGTGCTACTTTGATTCACTTGTGACACATCACATCATCTTCTGGGATAAGCAGTTATAAACAAATACAGTTTTCAACACACACAAAAAGAGCCATCATAATCATAAATATTCCTACACACTATTGCAGGAAGCTGTTTAAGCAAGCATTATGCTAAGCTGATTACTTATTTTTAATGATATGCTTCATTGCTAAGAATTACTCCATTTACGACATGAACAGTGCAGACCATTATCATGAAACAAGAAGTAATCATAATTTATATGTAGAAGGAAAATATCTCAATGTGGTATATGAATGCATTATAGTTCACCTTACTGAATTAAACAACAGCTTGAACTCTATCTTTTGAATAAAACTTTTAATTTTGACCAGTGAATAAATTTAAGTATACCCACATAAATATAGTACCTGAAAATCATATAGCACTATTCATATTGCTGTTTCACAGGTTACTATACACTGAGCTAAACTTTTTCTTCGTTCAGTATACAGTATGTGCCATAAATACAACTGTTATTAATTAGCATTAACTCACTTGATAGAGGACATACAATTCTCTGAAACATGTAGTGGGAAGTATTACATAATTAAATATGACTGGTTACAAAATTTCTATTTTCAGTTGACATTCGCAATGTTCACAAGCATACTTAACTTCAAATGTTTGCATTTAAAGATAAATATCAGTTTTCGACTCCATATTACCAACAAGCACTTAATATTCAGTATTAATGTATGATCTGTGAAGTCTTTGTAGACATTGTTTCTGGTCCTAGTATTATTTTCACACTTTGACCTTTTTTTTTTTTTTTTTTTTTTTTTTTTTTTTTTTTTTTTTTTTTTTTTTTTTTTTAGAAAAGAGAAATATGCTATCAGCATTTTACATAATGAATGTACGTATTATAAAATAGTTGTCAAAATTACAAGCATTTGAAAATATTTCAGCAGGATGCTTCACTTTTAAATCACCCGTTGCTGTGATCTTGCATACTGAAAATGCAGCTGAAATAAAGTGCTTCATTAACTTTAGGATGTGGGTTTTCTAGTTAAAGACTATGATCCATATGCAGTCCTAATAACTTGATGCTATTTACTTCTTGCATCTCATTGAAAAGACTATTTTTCAGTTTGTGGAATTCTGTGCAAAATTGTGAATTATATGTATTGTGCCTAGTTGAAATTTAGTTATATACATTTTTCTTAGCTTAAATTGTTATGATATACAAGTGGTCATTTAATATTAATGACTGAGAAAGTGAACAGAGTCCATATTAGTTAAAATATAACATTAAAAAATGCTGACTTCAATTTCAGGTTGGCATTGTTGGTAGAACTGGAGCTGGAAAATCATCTCTCATTGCTGCACTATTTCGACTGGCCAAACTTGAAGGAGCTATTTATATTGATGATGTTAACACACAGTCTATGGGTTTACATGATCTCAGGAAACGAATTTCAATCATCCCTCAGGAACCAGTTCTGTTTTCAGCAACCCTTCGCTATAACTTGGATCCTTTTGAAGAGTTCAAAGATCACCAACTATGGAGTGCTCTTGAAGAGGTTGTATAGTCTTCTAAAACATATTCTGTACTTTTGTTATTTATTACCATTAAATTGCAGTGATGTTTAATCTGTCTGTGGTGATATGAAATGTGTGATCTGCTGTTTCCGTACATCATAATCTGTTACAATAATAATAATAACAATAATAATCCTCGTGGAGGCCCGGGAAAAGAATAGGCCTTCGGTATGTTCTGCCAGTCATAAAAGGCGATGAAAAGAACAAACCACTAATAGGGCTAACCCCCCTTTTAGTGTGATTAGTTGGTTCAGGACAGAACTAATGAAGCCTCGGACAAGCACTGTCATTGTCGGGGATGACGCTTGAACCCTATGCCCGTCCACAATGGTAACGACACTGCTAGCCACACGGAAAATGATTTAAATCCAAATAGAGGTGTTTTGCAGGATATGCTTCCTGCAACCACTATTGAAGGAAAACAAAGACAGAGGATGAGATGGTTAGATGAAGTTAACCGACACCTCATGTTCTGTTATTACCAAGCAACAAACTTAGGAACCAACACAACTGGATACAGATCACAAGTATACACAAAATTTATTACCAGATACCCAGAATTAAAATTTTTAACAGAACAACGACTAGCTGATCAGATCCGTGTAATAATAAAAAATAACAGGATACCCCAGTCAAAATTAGAAAACATCAAACAACAAGTACAACAAATACTGGAACAAAATAATGTGCAATCAGAAGAAGAAGAAAATACAGTAATGGACTCAAACATCCCAGAGCAAACAAACAAAGAACACCACACATCAATTAAACAATCAGAGGAAAATGAAATCTTAAGACAGCCACCAGAACAAGTACAAATAGAATGTGAAGTGACTCACATGTTAGATATACAAGAAAAATTTCAGCTAACATATATAGAATACAAAGACACAAATACAGACATTAGACCATTCTTGCATAGACCACCAAATAACCCACAAGTCGAAACAACAATAACAACTATCAACACAATCATACACAAAGAAATAAATGAAAATACAACTGTGGAAGAGTTACAACTACTGGTTTATATAGGAGCACTCACCACACTAAATATACACACTAGGCAGAGATAAGAACAAACCAACAAACAGAAGAAACCCACAAAACCAGCATGGAAACACAGGCTACAGATCAGAATAGAAAAACTGAGAAAAGACATCAGATAGCTAACACAATTTATAAGAAATGAAATATCAGACAAAAAACGAAAAAGGTTAGGTAAAATCTCACAACAAGAAGCGATAGAGCAGTTAGATGAAAAGAAGCAGAAATTACAAGCATTGGCCAAACGACTTAGAAGATACAAAAAAAAGTGAAAATAGAAGGAAACAAAACCAAACATTCAACACAAACCAAAAGAAATTTTATCAGACAACAGATAACACGCACATTAAAATAGACAACCCACCAAACATAACAGACATGGAACACTTCTGGAGCAACATATGAACAAACCCGGTACAACATAACAGGCATGCACGGTGGATACAAGCAGAAACAGACACATACAAGATGATACCACAAATGCCTGAAGTGATAATTTTGCAACATGAAGTCACCCAAGCAATTAATTCTATGCACAATTGGAAAGCCCCTGGAAAAGATAAAATAGCAAATTTCTGGCTAAAGAAGTTCACCTCAACACATTCACATATAACTAAATTATTTAACAGTTACATTGCAGACCCATACACATTCCCTGATACACTTACACATGGAATAACTTATCTGAAACCTAAAGATCAAGCAGACACAGCAAACCCAGCAAAATATTGCCCCATAACATGCCTACCAACAATATACAAAATATTAACTTCAGTCATTACACAGAAATTAATGACACATACAACACAGAACAAAATTATAAATGAAGAACGAAAAGGCTGTTGCAAAGGAGCACGAGGATGTAAAGAGCAACTGATAATAGATGCAGAGGTGACATATCAAGCTAAAACTAAACAAAGGTCGCTACACTATGCATACATTGATTACCGAAAAGCTTTTGATAGTGTACCCCACTCATGGTTACTACAAATATTGGAAATATACGAAGTAGACCCTAAATTGATACATTTCCTAAACATAGTAATGAAAAATTGGAAAACCACACTTAATATCCAAACAAATTCAAATAATATCACATCACAGCCAATACAGATTAAGTGTGGAATATACCAAGGAGACTCATTAAGTCCTTTCTGGTTCTTCCTTGCTCTGAACCCACTATCCAACATGCTAAATAATACAAATTATGGATACAATATTACTGGAACATACCAACATGAAATCACACATTTGCTACACATGGATGATCTAAAACTACTGGCAGCAACAAATCAACAACTCAACCAATTACTAAAGATAACAGAAGTATTCAGCACTGATATAAATATGGCTTTTGGAACAGACAAATGTAAGAAAAATAGCATAGTCAAGGGAAAACACACTAAACAAGAAGATTACATATTGGATAACCACAGTGACTGCTTAGAAGTGATGGAAAAAACAGATGCCTATAAATATCTAGGATACAGACAAAAAATAGGAATAGGTAATACAAATATTAAAGAAGAACTAAAAGAAAAATATAGACAAAGACTAACAAAAATACTGAAAACAGAATTGACAGCAAGAAATGGAGTAACATAGACCTAGAAGCACTCAATACACTTACACGATCACAATGCCACAAATATAGAATACGTCACATACATTCAGCAACAGAAAGATTCACATTAAGCAGAAAGGAAGGAGGAAGGGGATTTATCAACATAAAGAACCTACATTATGGACAGGTAGATAATTTAAGAAAATTCTTTATAGAACGAGCAGAAACTAGCAAAATACACAAAGCAATCACTCATATAAATACATCGGCTACACTATTGCAGTTTCATATCCACTTCCACAACCCTTTAGATCACATAACATGAACAGATACAAAGAAAGTAAATTGGAAAAAGAAAACACTACATGGCAAGCACCCGTATCATCTAACACAGCCACACGTCGATCAAGACGCATCCAACACATGGCTAAGAAAAGGCAATATATACAGTGAGACAGAAGGATTCATGATTGCAATACAGGATCAAACAATAAACACCAGATATTACAGCAAGCATATTATTGAAGATCCCAATACCACAACAGATAAATGTAGACTTTGCAAACAACAAATAGAAACAGTAGATCACATCACAAGCGGATGTACAATACTAGCAAATACAGAATACACCAGAAGACATGACAATGTAGCAAAAATAATACATCAACAACTTGCCATACAACATAAACTAATAAAACAACACGTCCCCACATACAAGTATGCACCACAAAATGTACTGGAGAATGATGAATACAAATTATACTGGAACAGAACCATTATAACAGATAAAACAACACAACATAACAAACCTGACATCATACTCACCAATAAAAAGAAGAAATTAACACAACTAATCGAAATATCCATACCCAATGCAACAAATATACAGAAGAAAACAAGAGAAAAAAATTGAAAAATGCATCCAACTGGCTGAGGAAGTCAAAGACATGTGGCATCAGGATAAAGTTGACATCATACCAATTATACTATCAACTACAGGAGTCATACCACACAATACCCACCAGTACATAAACGCAATACAGCTACACCCAAACATATATATACAACTACAGAAATCTATAATTATTGATACATGTTCAATTACCCGAAAGTTCCTAAATGCAATGTAACATATACAGTACAGTTAAAAGGAAGTCACACTTGATCAAGGTCCGTGTCACTTTCCATTTTTGACCAGACATAACGTCTGAGAAAAGAAAGAATAATAATAATAATAAAACATCAGTTTGCTCATTACAAAGTTAAACTACATTTTAAAATTAAACTTCTATAACTGATATTGCATAATAATTTTGTTGATACCATCCCGCGACTTTTGAATGTCATTCTGTAGCCTGTGAAATTCATCTTCTGTTCCCGTTCCAAATTATTAATCTAGGTCAAGGAACATAGGACAAAAAAAGAGGTTTTAGTTGGAAATATCTAACACAATGGTGAAAATAATTTTAACCATTTTATTTACAGAAGATCAGATTTTTAAATTTTTTGGACCTTTCCTTTTCTAAAAACAACAAATCCCTCAAAATGTGACCCAGTTCTGTGTCAGATGCTGATGCAACTAGCTGGTTTCGTTACATTGGTAGCGAGGCAGCCATGCCCAAGATGCACCGGCTGGTGATAGTGAGTGCCCAGCAGCTCAGAGGCTTTCTGGTGGCTGGGTCACTGTGAGACAGCAGAGGCACCCAGGTGCAAATACCAGACCTGCATCTGGCTGGCAGCAGTCTAATGTGAGTAGTGGCCTCACGACAGAAGCTGACATGATGATGGTAAATGACTCACGAATCCAACCAATGACCAACCTGAGCAGATAGGCAGTCTTTATACACACGACAGCAAGTCTGTTGTGCATCTGTAGCTGCTAAAATCACGTTTGCCACATATTGAAGTGCTACTTGTTATAGTAAGCATCAGGCCACCTACTGAGAGGCAGATGGCAACATTGTGGCTCAATGTTAGGTTTACATATTGCTGCAGGTGGCCCCCTTCTTGGCATCAAGCCCGTCTAACTAGACCTATGCCTTTATAGCATAAATAGTGTGACATATAGAGAATTCAACAAAAATATGTTGTTTTCCAGAACATTTCTAAATAGCATCAAATAAATTAGATTTAATGCTAGCTTAACCGAAACTACATTTTAACTAGCAACTTTCATTTGAATCTTTTCACAAAGTAAAAAACACATAAAGAAATTCTCTGAGGGACAAAATTTAATCTTCGATGCATGTCCTATCATGGGAATCCCTGGAGGAAAGAAGACATTCATTTTGAAGAACACTATTGACAAAGTTTATAGAACCAGCATTTGAAGCTGATTGCAGAACGATCCTGCTGCTGCCAACATTCATTTTGCCTACGGACCATGAAGATAAGATACGAGTAATTAGGGCTCATACAGAGGCATATAGAGTGGAACAGGAAAGGAAATGTCTATTTGTGGTTCAGGGTACCCTCCACCATGCACCGTACGGTGACTTGCAGAGTCAGTATGTAGATGTAGATGTTGAAGTAACAGAATGTGGCTTTTATAAATATCCTGAAACATACAACTTGAAGTTGTACAACATTAACTCTATGGATACTTCTCACAGAATCCAAATTTAATTTGTGGAACACACTAAAATCTCACTAACGCATAACTTTAGTAAACCCCTAAAAAAAAAAAAAAAAAAAAAAAAAAAAAAAAAATTAATTTCTCAAGCTTTTGTAGATCACTTAATGTGATAGATTAGATATCTACTCATTCGGTACAAAATTTCATGCTATAGAATGTATGACAGAGTAACTTCTCCTGTGAAATATAAAAATGCATACAGTAGCATAAAAAACTAAAATCTGGCTTTTTTGTGATAGCTTGAATACATGTAGAAAATTGGCACAAACTTTGAGATCTTCTATTAACACATGGTTAAAGTTATTAAAATGATATCCAACTCCCTGTAAATTATTTCCAAGCATCGCCTTTACTTTCTTGGACATACCCCAGATGTTAAATTTTGTTGTCCACAATGATCTGTTCTCTCAGAGTGTAAGAAAATGTATCTGGTGATATGTTCACATCAAAGTTAGTTGTTACATTTATGCTCATATTAAACCTTCTTTGTTATATCTCACTCTTGTGCAACATGAGTTGCTCAGAAACTGCTAACATTGTCAGTAAACATTCAGGATACCATCGAAGCAGCTTACTCTAGCTTGTAGTAGACATGATAACATTGTCATTTTTCCAGGTAAATTGTTTCCTTTGCTTTCTGAATTAGGACCTTTAGATATGCCTTCTTCTGATGTGCACTTCTTAAGTCCACTGGAGTTGTCTGGTGATAAAGACAGTAGATTTATAACTGGGACAAGCAGTGTTCACATCCCCATCCTGTCAATCTGATTTAGATTTTCCTAAATCAATTTTTTGAGTGCCTGAAAAGTAACTTTGGTGAAGTCCATCCCTATTGTTCAACTTTTTATTAGTGTTTGATCTTTAATTACTTTAGATGAATTCAGTATGAATTTTTACAACTTTATTCATTGCTGTCTTCATCTAACATCCACCCTGTTTCACTGGCTTAACCACCACTCTGAGTTTCATATGACTGATGCACTCTACATACATTTTAGTCTTTTTTACTAACTTACACCAATAGCACACACAACAAAAGTATTTCATCAACAAGCTCTGTAATGTCTTAGTGACAGTAGGTATTATAACAAAAACACAAATTCCATGATGTACTGCTAGACCTAAGTCTGTAATTTCCAATGGCATACTGCTTCATAAGAATCACACTAGCTTCTTACCAGGTACCCAGCATTTCCATTTTCTAGAAGTTTGAACTAAACAGGCCACCTAGGAAATACACTAGTCTTATAATCCTTTAGAAGCACATGAGATTAATACACATATCTTGTAGATCTTGCATCTACTGACATTCTTCTTACAGCAGCTAAGATTTTCAAGCAAAATTATTATATGAGCCATAACATAATCCATTATTTCTAAGTATTAGTAAAATATTATTAATATATTCCATGACTACACACCTTATTTATATAAAGGCAGTTAATAATTATTTTGCCAAATTTACCTATTCTCAAGTGTGGGTTACTTTTGTAGGGAGAAAGGGGAGGGTGAGAAATAGGGAAAAATATTTAAAATGTACAACTGCTGGAGAGTGATGAATACGAATGAAGATGGAAGTAACAGTGAAGTGATAAATATGGTACATTTGCACTTATTACACTTTGTTTCAGGTTTCTGTCCTTATTTTTGCTGATATGTGAATTACATGATAGTTACTAAAACTAGTGATTCAGTATCTTTCTAATAATGTATGTGACCCTTGTACTATTTAATTGTACTATGTGATAGTGAGTTAATTGGTACCTTTCTTTTATCTCAAATATTGTTCGCATTTATGTATTTCTATTTTTACAAAAACTACTTTCTTTCAAATATTTAGGTAGAGCTCAAGGATGCTTTTGACTCTTTGGAATTTCGGGTGTATGAAGGAGGCAGTAACCTCAGTGTGGGACAGCGACAATTGATATGCCTTGCTCGGGCAATCCTGAGAAATAACAGAGTTCTTGTTCTTGATGAGGCTACAGCAAATGTTGATCCACAGTAAGTTGTTACGATTTTCTTCTCAAAAGCGTCACTTTATGTTTGACTATAGAGATCAGATTTGCTTGGTGTAACTACTTGAAAATATATACATGTGAAATACATGTACCCATCAAGTGGTGGTAGCAGCTTAATAGACACATAGATAATCTGATATTGTTTCACACAGTTAAAAAAAAATAACCTGTCAATTTGACCTTCTGTTTGAGATGAAAGGGAGATTAGAACATGTCACTCTTTAGGTGCTCCTGCTGTATTTACTGACAGAACAATCCATGGGTGTACTGCCAATTCTTGGTGTCCAACAAGCAATCAGCTGTGTTGCCATTATCAGGTTTGTGGATGAAGTGATCTCAGGGGGCCACGCAGGTGACATACACCCCTTCCTCCTGACTGGACTCGCATTCGGGGGGACGACGGTTTAATCCTGCATCCAGCCATCCTGATTAAGGTTTTCTGTGATTTCCCTAAATCACTCCAGGCAAATGGCAGGATGGTTCCTTTGAAAGGGCATGGCCGATGTCCTTCCCCATCCTTCCCTGATCCAATGAGACTGATAACCTTGCTGTTTGGTCTCTTCCCCCAAACAACCCAACCCATCCCATCCCCTCCTCCCATTTCTTTGGAGTGGTATGCCATACATGATCTGCAGCAAACCTGCTGGGCTGATGGTGATGTTTGCGGCAGTGGCAGCAGAGGCACTATCAACAGCTTAGCTTGTAGTGTTTGCTGAATACTTCATCCTTTTCCTCAATCCTACTGAGGTGGTACCAATTCATGCTGAGACTATAGCCACAGTTGGTCATAATATTTTGAACCATTTATAAAAACCTGGTGCCCATATTTTTGGACAAATAGTGCTCTCCAGCTTACGGCTTGTTTGGCTGTAGTAAATAGGGGTTGCTGCAGGTGTTCGTGCAAGTGTTCTTCTTCAAATGCCTTCTCTGTTTGCCCAGTACTATTAAAAATGTAAAGGTCCCAGGTTGAGACCCCTCCTTTCCATATCAGGACTAAAATGTTTTTCTGACGTATGTACACCTGAAGATGTGTTTTGAAAACACAAACCAGTCATATTCTCGTTAAGGTCATATACAGCTGAAAGTGGTTTATTTCAGAAACATAATTTATATTTTCTGTGCTTGTAGTACATAAACCAGTAATTGTTTTGAAAAATGCTACACAAATTAATGTTTTAAACATTGCTTTTCTCAGAAAGTGACTTTCAAGTGTTGTGTATTATTTTAAAAATACAAAAATTCAGATAGAATTCAAACATCAATAATTTTGTAGCTTTAGTGTTACAATGCAATTAAAACATGAAATATTTTAATAAGAACTCAATACGGCACGTTTGACAAGATTCAAAGTGCTTTGCAAATACTTCATCTTCAGTTTTCAGATTTGCAGGGTATTATACGAAGTTGTGTCTCATAAATATTGTGTAACAATTCAGATGGCCTTTCAGTCTCTTACAAATATTGTGACAATTATAAGACTAAATGTAGTTGTTACCTTGGCTTTGTTAACAAAACTTCAATTTTTTGCTATCTATTGAAGTACAATCAGGGAATTATGGTGCTGTAAGTATAGAGGTCAAAGACAGTTTTCAAAAGTTCATTATGTAAGTTATATATTTCATATTCCACCAACTGAGTGTGGAAAATGTTAGTAAAGAATCCGATTCACAGTAACAGGTAGTGTTTGATACCAGACCAGATTCTTTATTGAAAAAACCAATACCCAACCTAAAATGTTACAACACACCCCTAAAATTCCATAACAGATGGATTCTATCAACTTTCTCCACATGTAGGTTAGAATTTCATTGTTCAGAATACAACCATATTTGTCACAATGTTTACAATGTTTAAATTTCTTCAAGATTCTATATTTCCAAGTGTGTAAATAATTACACATGTCAGCATCAAAGCATTAAAATAATCATATCAAAGCATTTAAATTGGTAAAGAAATATTAAAAGATTTCCTTTGCAAGTGGTGTTCCTGAGGTTTCTCTTGAATGACAAGATCTAACCTTTCCTCAGCTTTATTGGTTTGTCCCACTCTTGGTATCTTGATTCATTCTGGTTATGGAAGTCCTTCTTCATCCTTTCATGCTTGCTTCCATGATTTCAGCAGATCTTTCCTGTATGATTTAATTTTCCAGATATGCTATTCTGTCCTATGACAGTAAATGTTTTCTCAGCAACGTAGCCCAGATTGCCGCATCTCCTTATTTAAAAATGTAGTCTCCCAATTACTGAAAGCACACATGCACAAAAACAAAAATAAAGAAATGCTGGAACAGAGTGCATACAACCTGGGACAACTGGGAAATCTGGGAAAACCTGGGAGTTTTTTCATCCAGGAGAAATCCAGAAGAAATCCTGGAATTGTTTAGACTTTCGGGTATTTTCCATTAGTTAAGTTTTCAGTTAATTTTTTGTAATTTTGACTGGTAAGAACAGAAACCATAAATGAAGGAATAACACAAAAATAAAACTATGGTTGCACCCTTTAAAAAAAAAAAAAAAAAAAAAAAAAAAAAAAAAAAAAAAAAAAAAAAAAAAAAAAAAAAAAAAACAGTGCACAAACAAGCATCTGCTGACAGCAAAATATGTCAAAGAGCATGCAGTACTTGGTAACAACAAACAGATTTTGATGCATCTTTATCATGGGTCTTTATCGATGAACTGGTTACATATCTAACAGATCATAGGAAATTATTGTGAATGATGGTTTGAGAAGGTTTACTTTCAAAGTAAATTTCCTTTTACACACGATGAATTATATTACATGCGAGAATGTGAGATGATTTTCTTAAATCATAGGGCATTAGACTCTCATTCAAAACTTAACACTGATGACCAGCCACTCGAAACATTTTGGGTCACATTTGTGTTTGCTATATCTTAAAGGGTAATGTGTGCGAAAAACACCAAGTTTCAAGGTTACTTTTTCGTATTTATTTTAGTTCTTTCACAGATTACAAATTATGCAGTAACAATGGCAAAAATATAATTACCCTACAAAAAGAGGGTGAAGTGAGTTCTTGAGCAATAGCCCATGTAATTGGCTTTTCTATGGAAAAGTCAAAGTGCTCGACAGAACATGAATTCAGCCAGGTAACCCACAGCAGTGAAATTTATTCATTGGGCTTGCCACAACTATTCAGCTGCTGCAATTTTAGCTGTTTTCTTAGGACCCACCCTAATCACACTCTCAGGGAGGAGGAGTTGGGGGGGGGGGGGGGGGTGAGGGGCAGCTGGAAGGGGGGGCAGCAAAAAAATTTTGACAACCAATATTACACGGGATACGTTAGCTTTTTTTGCAGCTATGCTGTATATATATTAATTTAAATGATTAACTTTTTCTATTTGTGTGTTCATGCTACTTAACAGTGATATTGCTATTGGCTGACTATAACGTGTGTCCTAAGCTATGAATACCTGCTGTCATTGGCTACCAAGATCACATGACATGAGCTATGATTGGCTGAGAAAAGTGCATTGCAGTCTCCATTTCAGTGCTTTGGAAGCTATTGTTCTATATTCAGTGGAATTCCTGTTTATTGTTTTGTAATGTGAAAATACACAGTGTAAATGTTGCTACACATCAACAATCTTTCCAAAACACATTTTTTTTTTTTTGCTGGGTTTCATTTCCTACAGTGCCACGAAGTTCTATGCCGGTGCATAAAACTGTCACCATTCAAAGGACTGATAAGTTTTACAGCTTTAAAGGAAAGTATATTGTCAATATGGGAAAAAATGCGCCTTCATCATAGGTGCAGTGTATTTTCACCTGAAAAAGAGAAAATTTTTAAACAGGAAATCCAGGAACTTTTTTTCTTGTCTGCATAAATGCGCTGTGAGATGAAATTTCTTGAATAATGAACATTGCAAGGCACATGAGATTCAAAGAGTGTGTGCCCACTGAGATCATGTGTTTAAATTTCATTTTTCCATATAATAGACATCAAATACCAGTGGAAAAAAATTAGACCTTTTGTACATAATGTTTTAAAGCTGTTATATTCCTCAGACCAAACAGCTTCCAAGATCTGAAGTAGACTTGCATACATCTATTTGGTTGAGGATTTTTTGACAATTTCAAAAGGTCCAGTGTGGATATGAAAAAATTTCTTCAGTATGATGTAATTAATTTTGTCTCTCATGTGTTTTTGCTATTACTAAATCTCCCTCTTTATCAGTATAACTTTTACCCTCATATAATTGCAAAGGCTTCTGTGGCTAGAGTCAGTTGTCATAAAAGTTTTTTGAGTGTGGTACCACATCATAATGTCAACAAAAAAAAATTACTGGAGAAACCAACACTTCAGCAACAGTTACGTTGGCCATCTTCTGGATCTAGTGGCATATTTAGCTGTGTAGAATCAATTATATTTTGTCTTTACTCTTCACTGAACATGGCATTACATCACAATTTTAAAAGATCATTGTTGTAGTTGGTCTCTTAAGGGGAAAGGTGTCATAGTAATAGGTCAGTGTGATAGAGGGGATCTGCTGTCATTTACTGCTTCCTGCATTGTGTCTCATGACCTGTGGCCATCATCAAATGAGGTGTGGGCTCCTGTTTTCCTTCTGCTGGATGCAAGCTTCACTGTGGCAGTTACTGGCAGTTATTCACCAGTACTGCACATATCTTGTGCTGTTGGTTTGGCCTGTTGGACCCTGAAGGCTGGCAGCATGAGTGGGGCAAGTCTGAGTCAATCTGTTCTATTCATGTTGGTAGTGTGTTTAAGTAATTTGATGTCTTCTCTGATCTTGCCTTTCACCAAACTCATATTCTTGGCAAGTATGCAGGTTATGTTAAATTTTATTTTCTTGCTACAGTCTTGCTGGTGCTTGGCAACTGCAGTGCGGATTTGTTGTGTCAGCCCAGATGAGTGTAGTGTATATGTTCCCATATGTGCATTGCTATTGGCCCACCAGTCCCACAGCATTATGCTTCTCCACACTGACACTCCACTTTGTACACACCTGCAGTGTGCAAAGCACCTGCCCTGTCCATGGTGAGACTAGCACACCCTGGGTATTGCTGTTGCTCTAGAAGACAGGCTGGACACCAATCTGGCGAAGGTATTTTCTAATCTGGTCAGTGACATTTTTTGCATATGGTAAGCATGGTGCTGGCTGCAGTTTGCTCATTTCTTGCTTATCTCACTTTCTTTTGTTGATTTCCACTGCCATTGTCACTGCCATTGCAACTTATAGTTGCAACCATTGGTAAGAATGTGCTACACATCCCTATGTTATGTTGTCAGAATCACTTAGGTGCCATGTGCAGAATGGCTTCCTATATACTCTTGAAGTACACCATTCTTCTCTACCTCAAGCATGAACTGTATCTTCCTGCACATTTGCTCAAACATTTGTGAAACCTGTGTAGCTCCATTTCACCATGAGACCATATTGCCCACATTCCAGAACCAGCATTGTGGGCATAAGGGAGCAGAACAAAATGCTGTTGCTTTGAAGGCATCTACAAATATGCTGGTTACTAATGGGGATGGGGAGACCAAATTGCTATGCTGTCTGTCTGCTCAAGGCACACTACTTGCCATTTGACATATGTTTAAGACAAACATAATTCAGTGGAGTCACATATATCTGGCAGGATTTGCTCTTGTAGGAAGCGAACAGTTTCATCTACTGGCAAGTTTATGAATGACTTCACACTGAAGTTGTCCACGATGTCCTTGGGTAAATTGTTTCTCTTTTTGTGTATTCTATAATGTGCAATGAGCTCTTCGCATAAGAGAACATTTTGCCAGCTAGAGGTCTTAATTTTCAGGCTAGATGCTTGCCAAATTGTATGTGGATGAGTTGATGCCTTCTTTCTAGCTTCACCTGTTTTTGCTCCCTTTCTTGATGAGAGATTGGTTTACAAGCAGGGAGCTCAATAACCTCATTTGCAATATTTTCTGGACTCCTGTCAAACATTGTTTTATACGGAGAGAAACCTGTAGAAGAATATAGCAGACTTTTTATCACACCTTCAAAGTTTGCAACATGTTCAATCCAAGATGGGTGTTTCCAACTACAGTAGCCTCAATACAGTCTCCCTAATTCCCTTGCATATCTTTCTGCTGGGTTGCAGGATGGATTGTATGTCAAAATTTGAATATGTTTTATCCCTGTTCTTCTAATGAATAATTTCCACTTTTTAGAAATGAACTGTGGGCCATTATAAAAAAAAAGAAAAAAAAGAGGATAGACTGAAGTTTCCCTGATTGTGTAATGTATTTATCCTCTATCCTTCACATTATAGCATGACTGATAGGTTTCCTTACAGGGTAATGTTTAACAGACTTGGAAAACATATGTGTCATCACTAAGAGGAAGCTGTATCCACTCTTGAAATTGGGAGTGGACCACAAAGATAAACAGCAATAACACTCTTATGTTTTAGGCAATTATATTTTGCATTTGTCTCAGACAAGTTTGGTCACTCATTTTTACACTACTGCATCTATCACAAGTTGAAATTTGCTTCCTTATGTGCTTTGCCATGCTCTAAAAATAGGCATTCTCCTGTAATTTTTGTAAATACTGAAAATCCCCTCATTTCTTTCTTGGTGCATACTGACAACAGTTATAATAAAATACACTGAAATCACTTTAAGTAGAGCTAATTACTGAAGCGACAGAGCAGATACAGAAAAACAACAGTGAGGTTTAGGCATCTCACAACTGTGTCAGTGCTGTCAAACTGAACAGCACAACAAAATTTGCCTTTACTGGCTGACTTGCCAATATATATGTCTCTGATCTAAGTGTGTTTGTTTGTTTGTTTTTTTCATTAATGTGTCTTTAAAACAGACAAATCAAGTTCAAAAATCTTAAAAAAGTTAATTGTATGCTTAACATAAATGTATTTATAAATATTTTAGAGTATGTAACATGAACTTCATAGCACATTAGCTTTACAGTGTTGTTTGTTTGCACAGAACTGATGGACTCATTCAAACCACAATCCGTACAAAGTTCAAGGCATGTACAGTGATAACAATTGCTCACAGACTGAACACAATTATGGATTCTGATAAAGTACTTGTTATGGATTCTGGGACTATGGTGGTAAGTATACACAATAAACAGGAGTATTATTAAAAACATCTTTTGCCACTATTCATTGACACAGTATTTCTATACATGTATTAATAAATTACTTGAGGTGTGACAAGAATGTCTGTTGACACTTATGAAATGATTGGGGTAATATATCTTAGTTCCATACATACTTTAATTAGTAAAAGTAACACCTCACTGAATAGTTGAGCTGCTGCATCACTGACAGGCGCATAAATAAGTCATATATCCTTGCTAGATTTTGAAATCCTACTTGAGAGGTAGAGTACAGACCTTATAAATAAATAAAATACAAATAAAAAACTTTTTTATTTTAAATTCAGTGCATTAGTGTTTGTAAAATGATTCTTTTGTATAGTGTCCATTAAAAAAAATGACAATCATTCTACTTGGTACCTGTGGAAGGTACATTAGCTTATTTGTTTCAGTTGTAAATATCTGTCACGTATTAATGTTTTTCTGACATGTTCTACCTCCTGGAGGACCTCCTCACTACGGATCAATTGGAATGAAAGTAAATCTAATCTAAAACACACAACCACAAAACTGTACAGCTATAATGCCCCAACTGACTATATAGTTCACGCACAGCAACACAACTAGAGTGAGAGGTTATGTCATTTGGAATGAACGAGAGGGAAAAGGAAGTGGGTAATCTGAAGAAGGATGTAATAACACTCCAGCAGCGGGAGGACAGGTTAGGAAGGATTGTGGATAGGATGTTTCTCATTTCCAGGCATTACGATATGTATAATTGGCTGCTGACAGATCTACAGCCACACTCACTGTTGCACTTCCTCATCCAACTGAATTCAATGTCCATATATGTCTTTCTTCACGTCCCCATAGACCTGAAAATCACATGGTGAAAGATCCAGGTTGTACAAAGATGTTGCAGAGTTTCCCAACTACATAGCCAAAGTGTAGCCTTCATCTGATTGGCAATGTGGGGGTGTGCATTATTGTGCAACAGGATGACCCTGTCTCACAGCATTCCTGGGCACTTTGGCTTTATGGCATGTCACAGTTTCTGTGAAGTGTCTTCATAGCACTACACATTGATTACAATTCCATCCTCGAGGAACTGGACAAGCAGGATGCTCTGAAGTCAAAGAAGAAGGTCATCATGGCCTTACTGGAACTTGTGTGAACAGCTTTGGATTTCTTTTGAGGTGGAGATGTGAGATGTCTTACTGTTGGCTTTGCTGTTTGCCCTCAGGCTATTGGAATGCTGTCAGATAGACTCATTCTGCTGCACAGTATCACCCACCCCCACACTGCCAAACAGACAAAGGGTATGCTTCAGCAGATTTGCTTGGGAAATGCTGCAACATACTCTGTACAGCTTGGATCTTTCACATATGTGGCAACCAGAAGAGAGATATGTGCAGACATCAGCTCCAGTTGGATGAGGGAGAGCTGGAGTGGATGCTGTTGGGCAGCTGACAGTGGCCAGCTGAGTTTTCTAAAAAATAGAAATTGATCATTCCATCTCCCACTGGGATAAATACCTTAATGCATGTGGTGTGATTTTGAATGGAACCATTCCATGGTCCTATTTTGGTTGGTGTTCAGTTTTCATTTGACTGCCCTTCATAGTTGAATCACCTATTAAAGATATGTTTCAGTTGTTTCAATCCAAGATGATACTGAGTGATGATGAAAGTTCTCCTCTGCAACTGGTTCCTGGGGGCGATTGATGGATATCTTTTGCAGGGGTTTGGCTACTTATTATCCTGCCCAAAAATTAGGAACATCCTACTCACAATACTTTCTATCCCTCCCAAAGTGTTATAGTATCACCCACCCTCTTTACACAATATCCTAGTCCATCCTTATGCCACAGGTACTCACAACCTCTTGTCCCATTCATCATAACCTATGGAAGACTCAGGTGCAAGAGCTGTCTGAAACATCTATCCTGCATATATTACTCCCGTCTCATCACAACTTATCCTGTCCTATCAGAGCAGTCACATCATGTACAATTTTTTCTGTAATTTCTGCACATCAGTTTTTTGGAGAGTTGGGGAGGGGTTGGAGAAGGAGCATAAGGTTCATGACCTAATGAAAACCATTGTGCTAACCACTGATGTAAACAAATTATCACTATTATTTATATGAATACATTGTGTCTGTCCTTTCAGGTAGCCAAAGAAGTTAACACGACCACCCACATAAAGCAGGAAATCTGGGTTCAAATCCCAGTCTGGCACAAATTTTCATTGTCATCATTCCCTTATACAGCTTATCGGTATTCGTATATGCAACTGTGAATATACTTCATAATGGACCATAGTCATCACAGTGCGTGCATGCCTGTCCAAAAGAACATTGCATCATTCTTCTTAACAACACAGGCACTGCAATATCGTATATCCATTGTTGTTTTACATTTTATTTTCCTTATTTTTTCACAAATGTTGCTGATAATCATTGTAAAAAGCACAAAACATTTGACTTTAATGGAAAACATCTCTGCTCCTAAATTTCTGTGGGTCCAAGTGACCAAATTAACAATATTAGAGAAGGAAAGTTGCTACTCATCCTATAGCGGAGATACTGAGTTGCGATAGTCACAACAAAAAGATTCACACAATTATAGCTTTTGGCCATTAATGCCTCTGTCGGCAATAGACACACACACACACACACACACACACACACACACACACACACACTCATGCAAACGCAACTTGCACACACGGCAGCAGTCTCAGACAACTGAAACCACACTGAGAGTGGTTTCAGTTGTCCGAGACTGATGACATGACTCAGCATCTCCGCTACATAGTGAGTAACAACTTTCCTTCTCTAGTATTGTTACATTCTATCCTGGATTTTCCATTGTTTGACCAAATCAACAGTATTATGAAAAGGATAGTTGTTACCTACCATAAAGTGGAGATGCTGAGTGGCAGATGCGCACAACAAAAATACTGACAGAAAATAAGCTGTCAGCCAACAAGGCCTTCATCAGAGTCAGAACATACACACAAACACTCACACAAATGCAACTTACACACACACACACACACACACGACTGCACTCTAAGGCTGCTGAGTGTTTTACTGGTGTTACTTCCTTTCATTTTCCATGGCTCATTTTTATGACTAATTGTAATGATGTGGAATGAGACATTTTGCAATCACATTAGACATCTAGATGTAAATTTGGCTACATGCTGACAATTCATAAGCTCTTTTTTTTTTTTCAAAAAAAAAAAAGAAAAATAATACAGACAGGACTCACTAATTCCTACCCTACCTTCTACTTATTACAAAAATAGAAACTCTCCTACAACAGAAGGAGTTGTCTATGAGAAACTTTTTCAGTTTGTTTTCAACTTTAATTTTGCTGTCTGTCAGACATTTTATATCACTGGATAAGTGATCAAAATTTTTGCTGGTGGCACTGCGCATCCCTTTTTCTACTAAAGGTAACTTTAAGTTGTTTTAGAAGCTGCAGAACAAATTTTATTTAGTAATTTTGTAGTTCCCATCCTAGTTATTATTTCCTCACCAAGAGATACATTTATCATTAGTGTAGTACCTCTTGATGTACAGCACTGAATAGGTTGTGTTTGAAACAGAGAGAGAGAGAGAGAAAGAGAGAGAGAGAGAGAGAGAGAGAGAGAGACCATTTATAGAAAATCATCCACAAACTTCTTAGGAACATTATTTATCATTTCTTCTGTTGCTGTATGTGTGTTTGAATTCATTACAATATTTTTTATTTATTTATTTTATTTGTTGGTTGCAGTCCACAGACAATCAGTTTTTGGACATTGTCATAGATTTTAGTTCACACATACAAAGGTTTAGTTAATGTATGTAAGTGCACACATTGGTATAAGTAGTGAAGGCCAGAAATTATCATGTTTTGTTGCAAAAACAAACTTATGCTTTATACGCTGTTGCCTGAGACTGCAGTCATGTGTGTGTTAGTTGCATTTGTGTGTGTGTGCATGTGTGTGTGTGTGTGTGTGTGTGTGTGTTTGTGTGTTTGTTGTCTAATTTTGACGAAGGCCTTACTGGCCGAAAGCTATATTTGTGACAGTCTTTTCGTTGAGCCTGTCTGCGACTCAGCATCTCTGCTATATGGTGAGTGGCAACTTTCCTTTTCACAACATTGTTACATTCCATCTTGGATTTTCCATGTTTGCTCTTACTTTGATATAATGTGTGAAGATCAGAAATTATCATTTTTGTATTGCAAAAATAAACTTATATAAAATGTTTTACAAAGGGATATTACAACTTGAAACCTTCTACTGAATTATAGCTTTTGTCCATTAATAAGTACTTAAAATTTATTCTTTAAAGTGTTTAAATTAACTGTCTTGAGGTCAGATGGAAGTCTCTTATAAAAGATGGTTCCTATTGTACGTGGACTACGGTCTGCAGCATTTTTTTGCTTGAAATTCTGTCAAAATTTTCCTTTCCCCGTGTATTGTCCCTATGTACATATTAATTGTTACATTATATTCTTGATTTTGTTTCATAAAATTATTGCCTACAGGATGTATATAGCATAGGTGGGTAGCATTTTATATTTTCTGAAGATTTCACTATAAGGCTCTCTCCTGTTTACCTTGGCTATGACTTACTGCCTTTTATTTGCAGTCTGAAAAGGCTGTCTATATAGATAGCTGGTGCCCCACCCTGTATCTCAATACCATGCTTAAGATGCAGATGTATCACTCCAAAGTATATTTGTCTCAAACTATTATGGTCTAGGAAGGCTTAGATTCTTTTTATTCAGTAGATACACTTTGTACTGGTTTTCTTACAAATGTGGTCTATATGATCTTTCCATGACAGGTGTTTGTCAACAATTATGCCCAGAAATTTGTGTTTGTTTGTGAAGAATTAAGGGCAAGGGAAGTGTAGATAGAGTTCTGTTGATGTTATGACTATAGCTAGTGTCATCTGTAAAAATAACTAACTCTTCTTGTTGAATATTAGTTGGAACATCATTTAAACATAACAGTAGTAGACCTAAGATTGGGTATTGTGGAACCTTATAAGTGATTTCCCCTTGTAAGAAGAGTCTTGCCTATTTACATTGATAGAATTATGAAATATAACTTGCTGCATTTGGTTAGATATGATATTATCCATTGGTTGGCTATACCACCAATTCCATTATACCTCAGTTATCTAGGAGAATATTGTGATTCACAATATAAAATACCTTAGACAGGTCCCAGAAAACAGTAGCTGCTGTTATTTTGTTTTTTTATACCTGTAAAATTTGGCAAATGAATGTGTTGGTTCTGACATCTTTCTTCGGATGTTTCTGTGTTTATTTTATAATACTCTGTAATTTCAGTAGCCAAATTTATCTCATAACTGTATTTATTGATTTGTGTATATTCTCATTAGCTGATGTTCATTACAAAAATAATATTTCATGCTTTTTATAGGAATATGCACATCCTCATGTACTGCTACAATTCCCAGAGGGCTATTTCTACAAAATGGTTGAGCAAACAGGGGAGTCAATGGCTGCCCAATTGGCTAAAGTAGCAGAAGAGGTGAGTGGAATGTTTTATTTGTTGAGATTTTTGCCCCTCTCATTGGCAATATTTTAGAGAATAGCTTTTAACAGTTTCTCAGTACCTATAAGCAAACGGACAAGGAAATCTGTTGTAGCAAATGCTGGCTGACATTTAAATAGGATAAATGCAATATAATCCACACCAACAAAAAGAGAGGTTTATTGTCTAATTACAACATATTCATCTATCATTCATATTCTGCTGTTATGCCGCATGAACTAATGCATGTACGTCAATGTAATATATTTTCAATTTTACTTTGGAATCTCCTTGATTCAAGTAGTAAATTTCACATGTTAGGCAGCTTTGGAAAGAACAAACTAGATCCAAAAGAATGATAACACAATTAGAAAGAAAATGGGTACAATGGTTTTAAACTGGTTACTTTGAAGATTTCCAAGAGTGGTAGCATTTCTGTCACCATTACACAATATTTGAAATATTGTATTTGCTATGACTACAACAGTACATATTTCACTAACCACCCACTTTACATTGTTTAAGAAGGAGAAGGTCATAGTTATCATTTTATCTTACTTGTCCACTCTTTGTAACAAATTAAAAGTTAAGTACCACCTATAGTGATCTCCCTGTGCAATCTCATCCTTTTCTCCATATGAGCATAGTTCTGTAAATGTTCTCATATGCTTTGCCTTGAAGTAAGCCAGCTTAGTACCAGAATACTACTTCTTGATGCTGAACGACAAGGCTTGAATTCTCACCATATGGTTTGCATTTTTGAACACGTTGAAGAAAAAAGCTCATGTCTTTCACTTTCTTTAATTTTTTTATCTTTTTCATTTATCTTTGGTTTTCAGATTTTAGTTGAAAGTAATGTTTCAATGAATTGTACTTTTCTGATTTTCATAATTATAGCACATAAATATTTCTTCGTGAATATTCAGCTGTTCTTTATTTACCTACAAGTCAGCTTTTGGCTTACAAGGCTGTGGAACATATTATGATTTCTTTTTAGGTCCATTGAGTTCTTGGTTATCTGAAAAAGTAACCTATAACGTAACTCTAATATCTGGCAAATTCAAAATATTTCATATTTCAGTAATGTATACTCTTTTCTCATTCCAGGCCTACAACAGGAAACCTTGAGGCAAATAAAAACAGAAAAAAACTATTTGAAGCAGTGAAATCCTCATACTGCAGCTAGCTGGTACATTTTTGGAAGCTCAGCAACTGGAGAAGAGCGAAAGATTCATGATGATGCCTAAGTTCATACATAATTTTGCGATAACAAACTCACGAGCACCACAAAAGATGTTCAGAGAACATTCCTGTTGTGAAATAACAGCTTGGCTGAAAGTTGGGGAAACTTGTGGTTCTTTTTCTCACATAATGAATAGTGTAAATACATGGAGCCGTAGATCTTTACAGTAATCCAGATTAGCTGTTGCAGACTGAATCAACACTGGAAAAATTGAGACATATTGACAAACAACAAAAAGTTGCATTGCACTCAGCAGCATGTGCCTTATATGCTATACTCTAGTCATATTGTATAATGTGGCTGTGTTTTTCTTCTGTGAGATGTGTGTTCTGTGGTCTGATTATTGTGTGTGAACAGAATGATGTATGAAAATCTATTTGTGCAATTAATAACAGTATTATGAAAAGGATAGATTGCTACTCACCATATAGAGGAGGCAATAAGCCACAGACAGGTACAACAAAAAGACTGCAAAACATTTTAGCTTTTGTCTAAAAGGCCTCCTTCTGAAGCAAGAAAGCACAAACACATTCACACAGGCGCAACTCCCATACAAATTATCACTGCCTCTGGCCATAGTGGTAAGTGACAGTGGTCATGTGAATGTGAGTTGTGCCTGTGTGAATGTTTGTGTGGATGTGTTTTCTGCTTCAGAAGAAGGCCTTTTGGCTGAAAGCTAAAATGCATAGCTTTCCAATTTATCCTTTTCATAATATTGTTGTTATTCCATCCTGGACTTTCCATTGATTGGTTGTGCAATTAATAAGCTAGTTTTTATTTTTCTGTGTCCTGTGCATTTTCTACCCATATCTTGTACATATTTTCTAATAATAAACATTTAATTTTCTTTAATAAAAGTTTTATCATTATGTATCACTACAAATATCTGAACTAAATGTGTTATAACATGTACATTATATAACATGAAAAATTCAATCAAGAAAATTATTAAATTTTTGGAGAGACTAAATGCTGGCCACTAGGTATCTACTGGAGGTACAATAACATTTTTTTTTTATAGAAACATGTAAAATAGGACACAGCATATCTAGTTTTTCTTCAGAGAGGATAGAAAAATTAACTGTAGGAGATTGGACAGGGGTGGAAATTTATTTAAAGTCCAGGCTGAAGGGGGCCCATCCCCATCTCATATAGTGACGTCTATTAAATGGACGCAATGTAAACACTGCTTTAACTGAAGAAAAGTTGAAACTAATAGAACCACTAATGTTTAAAAGCATTCCTTACTTGGGTTGATAAATGCTATATTACACAATATTTCAGCATTAGCAGTACTGATTTCTCATGATTCTCTGTAATCATGCTCACTACACTTTAACATTCTGTGGAGGGCCAAAGTTTTCCAAACAAGCTGCATAATATTGGCCACTGGAGCTCTGGGATGTATGACTACCCCCTATCCCTGTTCACCAGGCCCCACACTCAGGTGACTGTGGGCCTTGCTATGAAATTATAAGGACTAGAAGTTATAGTTTTTATTCTGATGCTAAGGAAAATATGCTCATGTTTAAGTTAAAAGATATGTGTGGTATATTGTTTTACATTATCTCAACTTCAAACACTGCCTTAACAGTGGGAAATTATCCATAATGGGAAATCTTGCATGTAGCATTTAAGTATGCAACTCTACATCAGCATCAGCTGACAGGATGCCCTAATATGCAAAGCTATACTTTATGTCCAAGTAATTTATTTACAAATGATATGCCTGGTTAAAATCCACATCGACATCTATGCTCTGCAAACAACCACGAGCTTCATGGCAGAGGATACGTCACATTGTACCAGTTATTAGGGTTTTTCCCATTCCATTCATATAAGTATATGGAGTGCAGAAGAATGATTATTTGAATCCCTCTGTATATGCAGTAACTATTCTAATCTTATCCTCATGATCCCTATGTGAGTGATACATAGGAGGTTGTAGTATATTCCTAGAGTCATTATTTATAGCTGGTTCTTGAAACTTTGTTAATGGATTTTCTCGGGACAGTTTATGTCTTTTTCGAGAGTCTTCCAGGTCAGTTTCTTCAGTATCTCTTGACACTTTCTCATGGAACAAAAAAACCTGTGAGCATTTGGTACGGGTCCCACACAGTTGAAAAATATTCTAGAACCAGTCACATGAGTGATTTGTAAACTGCCTCCTTTGTAGACTGATTGTTCACCTGTATTCTACCAATAAACTGAAGTATACTACCTGCTTTACCCACAAATGAGCCTATGTGATCATTCCATTTCCTATCCCTACCAAGTGTTACACATAGGTATTTGTATGAGTTGGCCAGTTCCAACAATGACTCATCATCAGATACTATGCTTTTTTGTTTTGTGACTTGCATAATTTTACATTTCTGAACAATTAAAGCAAGTTGCCATTCTTTGCACCACTTTGAAATCTTATAAAGATCTCACTGAATATTTATGCAGCTTCTTTCTTTCTTCTCCATTATAGACAACTGCACCATCTGCAAAAAGCCTGATTTTGCTATTAATATTGTCCATAGGGTCATTAATAGACAGCATGAACTTACCTGGGGCACACCCAAAGGTACTTATTCATCTGACGATGACTCTCCATCCAAGATAACATGCTCCATCCTCCCTACCAAAGGTCTTCAGTCAAGTCACAAACTTCACTTGCTAACCCATACAATTGTACTTTTGACAATAAGCGTAGGTGTGGAATTAGTCAAATGGTTTTTCGGAAACCAATAAATACTGCATCTACCTAACTGCCTTGATCCAAAGCTTTTAGTGTCATGTGAGGAAGGTATGAGTTGGGTTTCACATGATCAATGTTTATGGAATCCATGCTGGATGGCATTGAGGAGGTCATTTTGCTCAAGATACCACATAATGTTTGAGCTCAGAATATGTTCTCGGATTCTACAACAAATTGAAGTCCAGGATATGGATGGTAGTTTTGTGGACTACATCTATTACCTCTCTTGTAGATGGGTGTGATCTGTGCTTTATTTCGATTACTGGGCATGGTTTTTTTATTTAAGGAATCTACAGTAGATAGTAGAAGGGGTGCTAACTCAGCCACAAATTCCATACACAATTTCACAGGGACTCCATTGGGCTCTGGAGCTTTGTTCAACTTAAATGATTTCAGCTATTTCCCAACAACACTGAAAATACTTATTTCATTAATCTTTTCAGTGGTTTGAGGATTAAAGTGGGGTAGATGTCCTGGATTTTTGTCTGTTAACAAACACTTGAAAATGGTGTTAAGTATTTCATCTTTCTGTACCTTACATTATGTAAGCTTCACTGCTTTCCATGAGCACTTCAAACTCTGGCACTTACTTGTGAATGCTTCAGCAGTTTACCATTAGGATTTTAATACCCTCAACTGCAGGAGGCACTTCCTTCGATCTTACACTGATACTTCTGGGTTTCCTACAGCTATCAGTATCTGGACAGGATGGACGGCCACCTGATCTATAAAAACCTTTGTGTGCTCTCCACACACAATCTGCTACCTGAGTAGCAGCCTCTAATGTGTAGTGCACACTTGACCCACATAGGAGGACCCTACAGTTCTCAACCCTATGTTGCAAGTTGAGGAAGTCACAGCCTAGCTTGTCACAACCTTTGAAGTCTCTGGTTCCGTCCTTCCACTTGACTTAGAACCAAAGTGTCACGGTTAGTTCTGGTGACAATACTGCAAATTGTGAGCTTTGTTGATACTCCACACACAACGCTGGTCTTCTCAAACTTCTCTGCCAGTTGCTGGAATGAGCCAAGTATGACCTCAGAACCAAGACAATACACATCATTTGTTCCAACATGCACCACAATCTGCAGTTGGTTGCATCCTGTTCCCTCGATGGCTGCTGGAATAGCCTCTTTGACAGACTGAATGAGGCTCCCGGGCATACACATCCAGTGCAACCAGTGTCCTTTGTGGCCAATTCCCTAAGGGGTACCATCATTCACCATATGTTTGAACTAGCAACAATTAATTGACCCCTACGCCTTTGTGTTTGCCTCCTCTTGACACTGGACAAAACAGATAACATGGGCTTAAATGTAGAGGCAATCTCCTTTGCAGAGCTGTTTGGAGATGTTCCACAATGCTGCAAAGTCATCTACATATATATCTATTAGATACTCCGCAAGCCACACAGGGTACCCTGTACAACAGCTTGTCATTTCCCCTCTCATTCCACTTGTAAATAGAATGAGGGAAAAACGGCTATCTGTAAGCCTCTGTATGAGCCCTAATTTCTCATATCTTATCTTTGTGGTCCTTAATGTGACGTATGTTGGGCAGTAGAATCGTTTAACTGTCAGCTTCAAATTCTGGTTCTCTAAATTTTCCCAATAGTGTTTCTCCAGGGATTCTCTTTCGAGTTCCCAAAGTATCTCCGTAACACATATATGTTGTTCAGCCCTACCAGTAATGAACCTAGCAGCCACTTCTGAATTGCTTCACCGAGCGAGGTGGCGCAGTGGTTAGCACACTGGACTCGCATTCAGGAGGACGACGGTTCAATCCCGCGTCCGGCCATCCTGATTTAGGTTTTCCGTGATTTCCCTAAATCGCTTCAGGCAAATGCCGGTATGGTTCCTTAAAAAGGGCACGGCCGATTTCCTTCCCCATCCTTCCGTAATCCGAGCTTGTGCTCCGTCTCTAGGTCAGGAGTCCACTTAGGTCAGGAGTCCACTACACGCAACATGCGGCTACACGGGTAGCAGGGGTTGTGTGGCGTGGGCTGGGCGGTTTTTTAGGTTAGATGGCCTTGGGCAAGTACAGAAAGGGCAACAGTCTCAACAGGTGCGGGGCAAAGTCAGGACATGCAGGGACCAAGCAGCAATCGGTATTGTAATTGTAAACTGTCGAAGCTGCGTTGGTAAAGTACCGGAACTTCAAGCGCTGATAGAAAGCACCAAAGCTGAAATCGTTATAGGTACAGAAAGCTGGCTTAAGTCAGAGATAAATTCTGCCGAAATTTTTACAAAGGTACAGACGGTGTTTAGAAAGGATAGATTGCATGCATCCGGTGGTGGAGTGTTCGTCGCTGTTAGTAGTAGTTTATCCTGTAGTGAAGTAGAAGTGGATAGTTCCTGTGAATTATTATGGGTGGAGGTTACACTAAACAACCGAACTAGGTTAATAATTGGCTCCTTTTATCGACCTCCCGACTCAGCAGCATTAGTGGCAGAACAACTGAGAGAAAATTTGGAATACATTTCACATAAATCTTCTCAGCATGTTATAGTCTTAGGTGGAGATTTCAATTTACCAGATATAGACTGGGACACTCAGATGTTTAGGACGGGTGGTAGGGACAAAGCATCGAGTGACATACTGAGTGCACTATCTGAAAATTACCTCGAGCAATTAAACAGAGAACCGACTCGTGGAGATAACATCTTGGACCTACTGATAACAAACAGACCCGAACTTTTCGACTCTGTATGTACAGAACAGGGAATCAGTGATCATAAGGCCGTTGCAGCATCCCTGAATATGGAAGTTAATAGGAATATAAAAAAAGGGAGGAAGGTTTATCTGTTTAGCAAGAGTAATAGAAGGCAGATTTCAGACTACCTAACAAATCAAAACGAAAATTTCTGTTCCGACACTGACAATGTTGAGTGTTTATGGAAAAAGTTCAAGGCAATCGTAAAATGCGTTTTAGACAGGTACGTGCCGAGTAAAACTGTGAGGGACGGGAAAAACCCACCGTGGTACAACAACAAAGTTAGGAAACTACTGCGAAAGCAAAGAGAGCTCCACTCCAAGTTTAAATGCAGCCAAAACCTCTCAGACAAACAGAAGCTAAACGATGTCAAAGTTAGCGTAAGGAGGGCTATGCGTGAAGCATTCATTGAATTCGAAAGTGAAATTCTGTGTACCGACTTGACAGAAAATCCTAGGAAGTTCTGGTCTTACGTTAAATCAGTAAGTGGCTCGAAACAGCATATCCAGACACTACGGGATGATGATGGCATTGAAACAGAGGATGACACGCGTAAAACTGAAATACTAAACACCTTTTTCCAAAGCTGTTTCACAGAGGAAGACCGCACTGCAGTTCCTTCTCTAAATCCTCGCACAAACGAAAAAATGGCTGACATCGAAATAAGTGTCCAAGGAATAGAAAAGCAACTGGAATCACTCAATAGGGGAAAGTCCACTGGACCTGACGGGATACCAATTCGATTCTACACAGAGTACGCGAAAGAACTTGCCCCCCTTCTAACAGCCGTGTACTGCAAGTCTCTAGAGGAACGGAGGGTTCCAAATGATTGGAAAAGAGCACAGATAGTCCCAGTCTTCAAGAAGGGTCGTCGAGCAGATGCGCAAAACTATAGACCTATATCTCTGACGTCGATCTGTTGTAGAATTTTAGAACATGTTTTTTGCTCGCGTATCATGTCATTTCTGGAAACCCAGAATCTTCTATGTAGGAATCAACATGGATTCCGGAAACAGCGATCGTGTGACACCCAAATCGCCTTATTTGTTCATGAGACCCAGAAAATATTAGATACAGGCTCCCAGGTAGATCCTATTTTTCTTGACTTCCGGAAGGCGTTCGATACAGTTCCGCACTGTCACCTGATAAACAAAGTAAGAGCCTACGGAATATCAGAGCAGCTGTGTGGCTGGATTGAAGAGTTTTTAGCAAACAGAACACAGCATGTTGTTATCAATGGAGAGACGTCTACAGACGTTAAAGTAACCTCTGGCGTGCCACAGGGTAGTGTTATGGGACCATTGCTTTTCACAATATATATAAATGACTTAGTAGATAGTGTCGGAAGTTCCATGCGGCTTTTCGCGGATGATGCTGTAGTATACAGAGAAGTTGCAGCATTAGAAAATTGTAGCGAAATGCAGGAAGATCTGCAGCGGATAGGCACTTGGTGCAGGGAGTGGCAACTGACCCTTAACATAGACAAATGTAATGTATTGCGAATACATAGAAAGAAGGATCCTTTATTGTATGATTATATGATAGCGGAACAAACACTGGTAGCAGTTACTTCTGTAAAATATCTGGGAGTATGCGTGCGGAACGATTTGAAGTGGAATGATCATATAAAATTAATTGTTGGTAAGGCGGGTACCAGGTTGAGATTCATTGGGAGAGTGCTTAGAAAATGTAGTCCATCAACAAAGCAGGTGGCTTACAAAACACTCGTTCGACCTATACTTGAGTATTGCTCATCAGTGTGGGATCCGTACCAGATCGGTCTGACGGAGGAGATAGAGAAGATCCAAAGAAGAGTGGCGCGTTTCGTCACAGGGTTATTTGGTAACCGTGATAGCGTTACGGAGATGTTTAATAAACTCAAGTGGCAGACTCTGCAAGAGAGGCGCTCTGCATCGCGGTGTAGCTTGCTCGCCAGGTTTCGAGAGGGTGCGTTTCTGGATGAGGTATCGAATATATTGCTTCCCCCTACTTATACCTCCCGAGGAGATCACGAATGTAAAATTAGAGAGATTAGAGCGCGCACGGAGGCTTTCAGACAGTCGTTCTTCCCGCGAACCATACGCGACTGGAACAGGAAAGGGAGGTAATGACAGTGGCACGTAAAGTGCCCTTCGCCACACACCGTTGGGTGGCTTGCGGAGTATCAGTGTAGATGTAGATGTAGATAGACCTCGTTGTTGATGGGACGCTAAACAGTAATCTCCTCCTCCTCCTCCTCCTCTGAATTGTTTCAATATCTTCCTTCAATCCAACCTGGTTCAGATCCCAAACACTGGGGCAATACTCAAGAATATGTCGCACCAGTGTTCTACATGCAGTCTCCTAAAATTCTCCAAATAAACTGAAGTCAACCATTTTCATTCCCTACCACAGTTTTCACATGCTCGCTACGCTTCATATCACTTTGCAACGCTACCCCCAGATATTTAAACAACTGGACTGTGTCAAGCAGGACACTAGTAATACTCTATCTGAACATTACAAATTTGTTCATCCCACTCAGCTGGACAAGCTTAACATTTTTCCGCATTTAGGGATAGCTTCCATTCATCACACAGACTGAAATTTTCATCTAAGTTGTCTTGTATCTTCCTACAGTCACTCAACTTTGACAGCTTATCGTACACCACAGCATCATCAGCAAACAACCGCAGATGGCTTTCCACCCTTCTACCAAATCATTTATGTATATAGAAAACAACAGTGGTCCTATCACACTTCCCTGGGCACTCCCAATGATACCCTTGTCCCTGATGAATGTTCGCTGTCAAGGGCAACATACTGGATTGTATTATTTAAGAAGTCTTCGAGCCACTCACATATCTGTCACCGTATTCTGTATGCTCATATCTTCGTTAACAGCCTGCAATGGACTGTCAAATGCTTTCTCAAAATCTAGACGCATGAAATCTCCCTGTTGCCCATCATCCATAGTTCTCAGTACATAATGTGAGAAAAGGGCAAGCTGAGTTTTGTACCAGCGATGCTTTCTAAAACCATGCTGATTCGTGCACATAAACTTCTTAGCTTCAAGAAAGTCTGTTATATTCAAACTGAGACTATGGTGCAGGATTCTGCAGCAAGCAGAAGTTGGGGATATTGACCTGTAATTTTGTGGGTCTGTTCTTTTACCTTTCTTATATGCTGTAGTCACCTGCACTTTTTTCCAGTCACTCCACATGAGCCTGAGGATTTATTTGTTTTCAACTCTTTGAGTTGCTTCTCTACTCCGGGTATGCTTATTTATATGTCATTCAGTTTCCATGTGTTGTGATATCTTCCATATTTTTGTCAATATGAGACACCACTTCCACCTTTTATTTCAAGCAACCTGTGTATTGTAGGAGCAGCTTAACTTACACCATGCGATATTCAGCTTTCTGTGACAGCTGATGGATCAAAAGGTGTTAATGCTGGTTTAGCGCTTGACTGGGACTTCGGAGTAAAGGTGGAAAAACAAAATGTTTGGCAGTGTCCAAAGCTGTAGTCATACACTGCTTGGATGTGTTTCAGCAGAAAAAGAATGTATCAAACTGCTTATGAATGAACAACATAGGAATCTACTCTTGTGACTGATAGTCTGTGGGATATGGTTGTCCTACAATATGGGGAATAAAACTTTACACAGGTCTGCAAGTGACATGGACCGATACATGTATTGGATCACCAAATATGCTCAATGTCAGCATGCAGACAGAAGAGAGGGATGTGGTAATATTGAGTTCTCTACCGGGTGACCTTAGTGAAGTTTTTATGGTTTCTGGTTTTACTCCATTGGATCTTATAGAAATAATGAGGGGACACACGGACACACACACACACACACACACACACACACACACACACACACACACACACGGACACACACACACACACACACACACACACACACACACACACACACACAGAGAGAGAGAGAGAGAGAGAGAGAGAGAGAGAGAGGGAGAGAGAGAGAGAGAGACTGTCAGCGAACTCTCTGACTCCATTAACCTGTCATATTTCTAATGTAGTAATTGTAGGAATACAATAAAGTAGATCAGAACATATACAGGGTGATATTTGTAGACCATCGTTTGATATTAATGAAATGTAGGTTTTACACTTCTGTATTTCTTCGTGCAGTCCACATATACCTCGCTTGGTTGTGAATTTTGTCCTCTATGATAGTATGCTATTTTTCGTGTTGTGGTAGCTCTCTACCTAGTCAGTGATGGGTGGAGGACTAGACAGCCTTCTAATTGAAGAGTGCTATCAGAACATAATGGAATGGAGAGATATAGCAGGGGTTCGTGACTTGGTGGGGGACATCTCTTACTTGTGGAAATCAGGTGGTTTCAAATGCTGTACATCAAAGACTGGAATATTCGTGAGAATACAGAAGGTAAGCTTATTTGTTTCAGTTCTAGATATTTGTCATTTATTATTGTTTTTCTGCCATGTTCTATATCCTGGACAACCTCCTCACTATGGATCAGTTGGAATGAAAGTAAATCTAATCGAACCTAAGCGCTGCTATTATGAAAGGGGAGTTGAGATGCGACCTCTTTACCCCTTCCTCTAAGTGTTGCGGGCAAACATATTACAACCTCTAACATAATTCTTGAGAAGTAAGTGCAATGAGAAAATTAGGAGCTAATACAAATGTTTTTACTGAGAGACAAAGAGCAGCAGAAGTTTCATCTTTTGTTTACTTTATAAATAAGACAACATTCTTCCTTGTGTTTTGTGAGCCTATAAATGGATGATGTGACATCTTAATAGGTAGACTAGACTGGAATGGAGACATGCCTTCACAGTATAATTGGTAATGTGTGTAGGAATCAAGTAGAGTGGGATACCATCAAATTAGGACTATCTTACCATGATGGCATATGGCTCAAAATTGGAAATCTGACACTTCATGATACCAGGATGCTAACTACATATAGAACTCTCTAGGAAGAGAATACTGAAGTAATGAGAAATGAACTGAGTAGAATACTAACCATCGACAAACATATAAATGAAAGCTTTTCTGTGTTCATATCCAATATAAAAAATACATTAGACAGTAACTGCCCTCTTATTATCCTCTTATTATTAAGAGATGTAACCATAGCAATATGCATAGACCACAACATACAAAAAAATGGCACACCCCACACATCAATAAAATCAGAATCCTTCTACTCATGCTGAAGGACAAAATTCAAGGGAGTCAAGAAAACAAGAATAGACATATAAACTTAAGAAAAATATACAATTCTGATATTAAAGGGGCAAAAATGAAAGCAAATGAAGACTATATTTTAAATTCTGAAAACAAATGTTAAGCTGCATGGAACATAGTTAAAAGTTAGATAAAAATGAGAAAAGACGAAATCAGTAACCGAATTAATTGTAGCACTCTCAACAAACACTTCATAAATTCAGTAAATGCCTGTGTTCCAAAAAGTGACGATTTAACTGATGTGGAAGCTTTTCTTCTGAAATCACAGAATAAAACAGATAAAAGATTTAACTGAAGTAGAATAACTGCTACAGATGTAAACAACTGCAACTCCAGCTGTACAACTCCAGAGCAGAAGAATACTGTGGATTCAGTAACTTTGTAATAAAGGCTATAATTAAGGAACTTAGAACTCCTATACTCTACCTTGCAAACAAAATCCTTGATGATGGCATTTTCCCTGATTGCCTCAAAATTATGGTTATACTCCCCATATACAGAAAGGGTGATGGAGGAATACCAGATAAGTATAGATCAATATCAGTTGTCCCTATACTGGCGAAAATCATAGAGATCTGCTCACACACACAGACTTACATGTGTTTTGAGAGCAATAAATTACTTAATAACAGCCAGTTTGGATGCAGAACTAATCAATCAACCATAAAAGCTATTGAAAGTCTGATAATTGAAATCCACAGTGCTTTTGAAAGTAAACTGACCGCCTGTGCAACACTCACAGACTTAGGCAAAGCATTTGATTCAGTATCACATGAGATAATTGTTAAAAATTAGAAAATTACGGTATTGCAGGCAAACCACTTAATTTGATTAACTCATACCTAAATAACAGGTAATAGTTAGTGTAAGTGAACAATGAAAGATCACAACTAACGAAAATTAAGAGAGGAATTCCATAGGGCTCCGTTCTTGGACCCTTCCTCTTTGTTATCTATGTTACTGACTCCTCAACCTATACAGCCTGGTCCGCAGCTCGTGGTCGTGCAGTAGCGTTCTCGCTTCCTGCGCCCGGGTTCGATTACCGGCGGGATCAGGGATTTTCTCTGCCTCGTGATGACTGGGTGTTGTGTGATGTCCTTAGGTTAGTTAGGTTTAAGTAGTTCTAAGTTCTAGGGGACTGATGACCATAGATGTTAAGTCCCATAGTGCTCAGAGCCATGTGAACCATTTTTTATACAGCCTGCAAAAATGTTTTATATACTGATGATATGACCACGGTCTCCACAGGTGAGAGTATGCAAAAGGTGGTGGACAAAAATAATGAATAATCAAAATATCCACGGGTGTACTGCCGGTCTACAGTGTCCAACGGGCACAATATTTCGGCGATCATACATGTCGCCATCATCAGGTGAACTGACGGACTGAGCTCCTGTGAGCGTGCCGGCACGGAGATCCGTACGCTATGGGTGCTCAGAGGGAACTGGGTTCGGTCGCGGCGGCGGCCGATTTAAATACCCTCCCCCTGCGGCGCGCTCCCTCCGCTGTCCGCGCCACGCTCGCGCGGTGGAACAGCTTGTGACGGCGTCTGAGATGACGTCGGAGTGATGGCTCTGTCCGCCGTGGTCGTCACAACTATACGTTGTTCGATTTACTCTTGATTAACCCAATCGCGGGTTCCCAAGCCTTGCTAAGATTATAGCCACAGTCACGGTTTATGAGGTCGTCATTGGTGCGAATTTCGATGGCCTCTCTAACAACGCTGTCCCAGTATCTCGACGTCTGTACCAGAATCCTCGTGCGTTCGTACTCCATGGCGTGATTTTCCGACAAACAATGTTCAGCGACCGCCGACTTGCTCGGATACATCAGTCGAGTGTGCCTCTGGTGTTCACGGCATCGATCCTCGACGGTACGCATCGTCTGACCAATATACGACTTGCCATATTGACACGGAATCTGGTACACGCCGGCCTTCCTCACACCGAGGTCATCTTTGGCGCTCCTCACCAGTGCACCAGTTTTATTCGGAGGACAAAACACAGTTCCGACCCGGTGTTTCTTGAAAATGCGGGCGATTTTCCCCGAGAGTGCGCCTGTATATGGAATAAACGCAGTGCCTACCTCCTCCCTCGTGATTTCATCGGTCTCCACAGGTTGTGCTGTAGTGGTTGGGTGGAGAGCACGTTGAATCTGCCACTCTGAGTACCCATTTTTTCGAAATACACTTCTCAGATGTTCCAATTCCTGGGGTAGACTCTCTGCGTCAGAGATAGTGCGCGCCCTATGTACTAGAGTTTTAAGTACCCCATTCCTCTGTGAAGGGTGGTGGCAGCTGTCTGCGTGCAAATACAGATCAGTGTGCGTTGTCTTCCGATACACCCCATGACCTAGGGTGCCGTCAGCTCTTCTCTTGACCAAGACGTCAAAGAAAGGTAATTCACTCTCCGTTTCAGTCTCCATAGTGAATTTGATGTTGGGGTGTATGGAGTTTAGATGTGTAAGGAAGTCAAGGAGTTTATCCATGCCATGTGGCCAGGTGACGAACGTGTCGTCCACGTAACGGAAAAAGCAAGTAGGTTTCCATTCGGATGACGACAGGGCTTCCTCCTCGAAGTTCTCCATGTACAAATTCGCTGCCTACGGTGAGAGTGGGCTACCCATGGCGACTCCCTCCGTTTGTTCGTAGTATTCTCCATTAAAATGAAAATACGTGGAAGTCAAGACATGCCTAAAAAGTTCAGTGGTCTTATCGTCAAACTTCTGACTAACCAATTCTAGTAACTCTAGCAGGGGTACCCTCGTAAACAAGGAAATGACGTCAAAACTCACCATGATATCTGACTCATCCAACGTGAAGCTATCAAGGCGTTTAACAAAATCCACGGAATTACGGATGTGATGAGGGCATTTACCCACGTAAGGGCTTAATATTCCCGTCAGGTATTTGACCAACAAATATGTAGGTGCCCTGATGTTATTGACAATGGGGCGTAATGGTGCCCCCTCTTTGTGAACCTTCGGGAGTCCATATAGTCTAGGCGGTACCGGACCTTGGGATAACAATTTCTTAGCGTCACCCTCCGGTAAATCTGCGTCCTTGAGAAGCGCCCTCATCTTGTTCTCCACCTTCTTTGTAGGGTCAACGCTGATCTTCCGGTAGGAATCGTCATTTAGCAGGTTCTGCATCTTATCAGTGTAGTCCTTATGGGAGACAACAATTGTAGCATTGCCTTTGTCAGCCGGTAAGACAACAATTTCAGAGCGCTCCCTCAGATCACGAATGGCCACCCTCTCTTTACTGGTGATATTTGACTTCCTCGGCTTGGATTTCGTCAACGCACGACAAGTTTCACGACGTATTTCCTCAACTGATTCAGGCGGAAGTCGAGCTGCAACCTGTTCAACAGCACTAATAATTTCTGCGACCGGAGTGAACTTGGGGGTGGGAGCGAAGTTGAGACCTTTCTGCAAAACCGAGACCGCATCATCACTCAACACCATGCCACTCAAACTGATGACAGTCTTGCACGGAACTTGCAGAGATGGTTTGTCAAGGAGACGTGAGAACTTCGCTGTTTGACGCCCCGTTGCCTTCTTATGGGCGGAATCAGCTGCAACCCAAGTGACACCATCAATCCAATCCCAGGAAAAAGAAGTGAACTTACTAGCCAGTTGCAAATGTAGTTTGAGTAATTCCTGTGAGATAAACTCAAGGCTCCAGCGGGTGAACTGCACTCTCTCACGTACCAATGCGAGGCTGGCTCGTTTCTTGATTCTCTTAGCTGCTGCAGAATCGATGTGATGCATAACCTTAGCAAAATTTGGAACAACGTTCTCGGAACGACATCTCTTTAGGAAGGCAAGAGTACTTAGAAAACGACATCTACGGTGGCGCAACTTTTCAAATTTCTTCATGCTGCGGTACATCTCCTCCCCGTGAAGGTCTATGTTGTGATTCTTGAGTTTCTCTCGGCGTATCTGATAATCAAAATATCCACGGGTGTACTGCCGGTCTACAGTGTCCAACGGGCACAATATTTCGGCGATCATACATGTCGCCATCATCAGGTGAACTGACGGACTGAGCTCCTGTGAATGTGCCGGCACGGAGATCTGTACGCTATGGCTGCTCAGAGGGAACTGGGTTCGGTCAACTCAGACGCCGTCGCAATCTGTTTCACCGCGCGACCGTGGCGCGGGGCGCGGACAGCGGAGGGAGAGCGCCGCGGGCGGAGGGTATTTAAATTGGCCGCCGCCGCGACCCATAGAGGGCTACTCTACAATTGTACACACAAGGGTTTCCCGGGAGCATAGTTCAGCTCATCAAGAGCTATCTCACGAATAGGACTTTCTCCGTCAAAGTAGAAACTGCCACCTCCACCAGAAGGCGTATTCGTGCCGGGGTGCCACAGGGATCGGTCCTGGGGCCCGTATTGTACAGTTTGCACACTGCGGATACTCCAACGGCCCCCCTGGTGCACACTGCACAGTACGCTGACGATACAGCCTTCTACACGAGAAACGCGAACAAGGACCTGGTCATCCGTAGGCTACAAAAAGTTTTAGATGACACAGAAACTTGGGCCCGTCGCTGGCGCATCACCATCAACTCCGAGAAGACGCAGGCAATGCTGATTACCCGCAGGCTTGGAAGGCGCGAACCTCCTCAACGTCCCCCCCTCCACCTTCACCTAAATGGAATCCAACTCCCCTGGCGCAGAACCGCCAAGTACCTTGGCGTAACCTTGGACTCTCGTCTTATGTGGAAACCCCACATAGACGAGGTCCACAGGAAGGTCTGCGCCAGAATGCCCATCCTATACCCTATCCTGAACACAACCAGTTCCCTTCCCTGCCCAGTAGCAGTAAATGTATACCAGGCCCTGATCCGGCCAGTAATGGAGTATGCGTGCCCCGTCTGGGGATACGCGGCAAAGCAGCACCTGGACAAACTCCAGAGGCTGCAGAACCGCGCCCTCAGAAGGGCACTGCACCTACCTCTTGGATTCCCCACAGACGACCTGCACGCCGCATCCGAAATCCCACTCCTGAGAGAGCGTTTCCAGGGTCTGGCAAGGGCCTTCTATGAGGGTTCTTCCAGATCCGGAAACGCGCTCATCCACTCCCTAGGTCGGTATGACACGTCCCGCGATAAGCATAAGCGCCCTATGACGATCTTCGACGATTAAGTCGAAGAGAAAATCCCAATACCCAATCCCTAATCCAGTTCCTTCCCATATAACACCAATCTTTTCGCCTACCTCAGGCAAGTACCAGATTCACTCACAACAAACATCACAAGTCACAGACACCAAAAAACTATAGAAAAATCACACACACACGTTCACAGGGGAGTAAAAGCCGAAAGGCTACAGACTCCCCCTCACACTTCCCCAAAGAGGGGAAAGTAACTGATGTGAGCAGCAGCAGCAGCAGTGACCGAACCCAGTTCTCTCTGAGCAGCCATAGCGTACGGATCCCCGTGCCGGCACGTTCACAGGAGCTCAGTCCGTCAGTTCACCTGATGATGGCGACATGTATGATCGCCGAAATATTGTGCCCGTTGGACACTGTAGACCGGCAGTACACCCGTGGATATTTTGATTATCAAATACGCCGGAAGAAACTCAAGAATCACAAAAATAATGAATGTTTTGAAAAATGTAGTGTGTGGTGTATTGCTAACCAGTTATGTATAAACACAAAATGGAGGAAATTTATTTTAATCGGAAGGTATAGAAAGAAGAAAATCATATTGCCAAACTATTGGGAGTTAAAATAGACCAAAGGTGTCAAGGGATGACCGTGTAAGCTATCTGACAGGCAAATTTGCATATGTGGTATTTCTGCAATATAAATTAAGGTATTCAGTCAGTAAATGTTTATTGATGCTTTGTTACTACGCATTCTTTAAGTCACAGCTACAATATAGGATTATGCCACGGGGTAATTCAACAGGCACAAACCGTGTATTCAAATGGCAAGAAAAAAAAAAAGCAGTTAGATGTATACAAGGATTGGGTCCAAGAGAAACCTGTAAGGAGCACTTCAGCCTAATAAACATAATGACCCTCCCAAGTCTCTATATGTTCTGTTTAATATACATAAAAGAAAATGTGCAACAATTTACACAGAGAATGAATTTACATTTGCACAGCATTATAAACAACTGCATGCTTGGTGTACTGTATTCTAGGCTGTCACTGACACACAACAGTCACAAACACCAAAGTCTAAAGTTATATAACAAACTGCCACAATCAGTCAAAAGCCTCAACCTCTTTAAATTTAAGGAGGTATTAGACATGTGGTTTAAAAATAAAGTATACTACTCAATTGAAGAATATCATGGAAGTAATTTGGAAGGAATGTATAAACAATGAAATACTGTAATTATGATTAACTAAATCTTTAAAACTGTACAATTAATTCTTGAATGAAATGAACAGTTAAACAGTGTAACTATCATTAACTAAATGTGTAAAGTTGTATAATTAATTCATGAATGTAAAATGTATAATAATTATTACTGAAATCTTCTGATTAATAAGAATTTTATGTATTTATGTGTATTTATGTATATGTAAAATTATTACGTGTGTACAACGTAAAAATTACTTACTAAAAAGATGTGTATATATATATATATATATATATATATATATATATATATATATATATATATATATATATATGCATAATGTATAATGTAAAATTAGTAACAACTATACTTTTATGAATATGTAAAATGTATTTTGACGAAGTCAATTGCATTGTAAAGATACTGAACGGCTAATAAATGACAATATGAACTGATCTGAATTTCTTGTCATGAGATCCTTCCTCTCCAGCACATACTGAGTCTTTTTACTGCGAATTTTTCTCTGGGAGGTGTGGGGAGGGTGCGAACATTGGGTGGATTGTGGGACATCGTCTGTTGGTGACACTGTATACTAGCTCACTCGAACCCTGCAAGTCAAGGTGAGCACACACACGAAAATCTTCCATCAAGACAACACCTCCAATCTGCAGCAGTTAGTTATGTAATTAGGACATGTTGTATCTAAACAAGATAATCCTTGCACCTCCGAGCCCAACAGCTCAGCACAGAATGAGCATTTCTCGATTTAATTACTTCTTTACTGGTGTATTTTACAAGACCCACATCTTCCAAAACATGAGCTTTTCCTATAAAATCTACATCTACATGACTACTCTGCAATGCACATTTAAGTGCTTGGCAGAGGGTTCATCGAACCACAATCATACTATCTCTCTACCATTCCACTCCCGAACAGCGCGCGGGAAAAACGAACACCTAAACCTTTCTGTTCGAGCTCTGATTTCTCTTATTTTATTTTGATGATCATTCCTATTTATGTAGGTCGGGCTCAACAAAATATTTTCGTATTCGGAAGAGAAAGTTGGTGACTGAAATTTTGTAAATAGATCTCGCCGCGACGAGAAACGTCTTTGCTGTAATGACTTCCATCTCAACTCGCATATCATATCTGCCACACTCTCTCCCGTATTACGTGATAATACAAAACGAGCTGCCCTTTTTTGCACCCTTTCGATGTCCTCCGTCAATCCCACCTGGTAAGGATCCCACACTGCGCAGCAATATTCTAACAGAGGATGAACGAGTGTAGTGTAAGCTGTCTCTTTAGTGGACTTGTTGCATCTTCTAAGTGTCCTGCCAATGAAACGCAACCTTTGGCTCGCCTTCCCCACAATATTATCTATGTGGTCTTTCCAACTGAAGTTGTTCGTAATTTTAACACCCAGGTACTTAGTTGAATTGACAGCCTTGGGAATTGTACTATTTATCGAGTAATCGAATTCCAACGGATTTCTTTTGGAACTCATGTGGATCACCTCACACTTTTCGTTATTTAGCGTCAACTGCCACCTGCCACACCATACAGCAATCTTTTCTAAATCGCTTTGCAACTGATACTGGTCTTCGGATGACCTTACTAGACAGTAAATTACAGCATCATCTGCGAAAAACCTAAGAGAACTGCTCAGATTGTCACCCAGGTCATTTAAATAGAACAGGAACAGCAGAGGTCCCAGGACGCTTCCCTGGGGAACACCCGATATCACTTCAATTTTACTCGATGATTTGCCATCTATTACTATGAACTGCGACCTTCCTGACAGGAAATCACGAATCCAGTCGCACAACTGAGATGATATCCCATAGGCCCGCAGCTTGATTAGAAGTCTCTTGCGAGGAACGGTGTCAAAAGCTTTCCGGAAATCTAGAAATACGGAATCAACTTGAGATCCCCTGTCAATAGCGGCCATTACTTCCTGCGAATAAAGAGCTAGCTGCGTTGCACAAGAACGATGTTTTCTGAAACCATGCTGATTATGTATCAATAGATCGTTCCCTTCGAGGCGATTCATAATGTTTGAATACAGTATATGCTCCAAAACCCTACTGCAAACCGACGTCAATGATAAAGGTATGTCGTTAGATGGATGTAGTTAGAGAGATCCAATCCCAGCAAATTGAATTATTATAGACAATCCAGCAACACTTGGTAGTCATTCCTCAAATTGTATAAAAATAAATAAACACTGTGAAATTGTTCCTAATTGTTTAAATAAATGAATAAATAGGGTGAAATTGTTTCCCAGTCCAGCAGCTCAACACAGCCTGAGCCAGTTTCCCACCATTATTTTCCAGGTGGGGGAAGAGAGTGGGGAGGGAAGGGATGGGCGATGAGTCAGGATTTCCCAGACTGGTGGGGGAAGTGTCCCACATGCCAACTGTGGAAACTCATGACGTCGTCAGGAGGTGGGTGTAATTGATCAATTTAATTAATTTTTGCATAATTAATTTAATATCAATTTTATATCAAAAGTGCACTCCTACCAGCTTTGCCCTACTACTCGCATAGCAGTAGTCTTGTCAGCTCGTCATGAATTGTATACTATGTGGTATCGATAGTGGTGGGTGATTTATTGTTAAAAGGAAGTGAAGATGATGTTTTAGGTGCTAACTCAGACATGTTTTGCTTCTGCCATAAATCAATTTTTGCTTGCTATCCTATATGTGTATATATCGATTCCACTGAGGAAGGCATTCAATGCCTGATCTATGGGGATTCAGGAAGTCGTATGATTATTGTTAACTACACTACAGTCGTATTTCCACAGCTATCGTCCTTCAGCACTGACAGTGACTGCCATATGACACATGTCTGGCGCAGTACTTGGCCAAGAGCCTCATGAATTTCTGAAGTGGCGGCTGGATTGCGAACGATCCAATTTCGACGCTAAAACGCCGATCACGTGCCGTGTTTGTGATAGTGAAGTACTACAGTGTGGTCAAAGGAAAAGATGCTATCAAATGAGCACAAAAGCGCTAAAAGCTTTTTAAAAGATAGGGATGAATCGAAAGTTACTTGAAAATTTATGTATTTATTTGGGCACTTAATTAGGGGAACGGAGGGTGTTATGAGCCATTTAAGGAAAAATGTAAATTACAAAATATGCTTGTAGATTAACTCAGTTATGAGCGAAAAAATCATATTTTAAAATTCTTTCCTCTACGTAGTAAAAATAAATTTAGCAATATATGGAGGGAACATAATACGAAATGTAATTAGAATTATCCTTGCATTTTGGGCATTTTAAAAATTGGCAGGTAGTATGAGCCACACCAATAAGATTATGTTTATAAACTAAAAAGATTGTTTTGAATAAATGTTTTATACATAATGTGTAACATGTTACACCTCATTTACCCTATCATTTATTTAGCTTACAGAGATCACAAAAGTAAGTCGTCAATGTCTGCACAGAGCACATGTGCCCAGCCTTCACACTTGTTGCACCTTATCCAGTTTTCCTCATAGCTTTCTCCACTCACGGTACATTTTAAATCTACAACGTCTTGAGAAGTGCTTGGTGTAGTACTGTCATTATGAAAATTTCTGATTTGTTCATTTTTCTTCTTCTTATTTTCATCATTAGTTCTTGTTTTGAAAATTTCATTTTTCTCTTTTTCTGTTGTTCTTTTTCTTTTTGATCTTCTGAATACTTCTTGTCTGTCAGCATATTTTTTTATTGAAGTTGATGTCAACATTTCGTTTCTCTCTGCCTTTCTTTTCCGACATGTCAACCCCTTTTCGCTGCATGAGGGCAAAGGCGACATCTGTTTTAAAACAATTGCAAAAACTGAATGCTCAGTTGAGTGTAGTGCATTGGAGGAACTGGTGCTCTCTCCAGAAGTGATTGTAGATTCCGCCTGGGAAACAAGGTGAAGAGCTGCTGGTTGCCGGTGTAGCAGCAACAGCCCCATCAGACATCTAGGGAAGAGGTTCCTGTACGATGTTGGTAACATCAGTGCCCATGAAGTCCCCAAGCAGTTAATATGTTTGGGTTTTTCGGGTAAATACCAGTGCATCTAAATTCATTTTCAGCAATATTTAGTCGAAACACTTGCGTTTTAGGCTTCAGCAACCAATTTTGTAACATCGAAGTCATTAATTCTTGACCCTGGATTAGCCATCATTCACAAACTGCGAGCAGTGTTGTAGCAGTTTTGAAAGGTTTCATGAACGTCGTATCCAGAGGGAGTAAATTATGAAAAGTGTGTGGGTGAAAACTTAAAACATGGACATGGTTTTCCCCAGCAAACAAGATGACATCTAAGTCCTTGTGACTGGCATGTCCACCTACAATTAGCAAAACAGGATCTCCCACTGAGCGCTTTGTGAAGGAAACAAAGTGTCGAAGCCACTTAAGAAAAGCCTTAGCTGTCATCCAATTGCTAGAAGTTGGAAAACTAATGCTTTCGATTGGAGCACCAATCATGAGACTGTCATTCATTCGTTTCCTTGGAAGAATAAAATGTGGAGGAATAAACAGCCTGGTTGCACTCATGCAAAATAGAAGTGTAACATTACGACTGCTCTCTCCAGAAGTAATTTTCTCCACTTGACGTTTGCCTTTCACTGTAATGACCTTGTCATTTTCATGCACACACGATACGCCATTCTCGTACGCATTAAAAATTTGGGAAGGACGAAAGGAATGCTTTTTTAAGGGAATTTCAAACTGGGTGAAGAACCTTTCGACACGTGGCTTATTAAACCCTACAGACCACTTAAGATTAGGTGATTGTGGTTCTCTGTAGGTCAAATTTAGGTGGTTCTTCATAAAACGGGCAAAAAATGTTTTCCAGCAATTTTTGTCCTTTTGTTGAATCTGCGACTGAAATTTAATGTTTTTGCCAGGTCATAGGCCAGTTTGAAAAGCTCTGTTTTTGATAGGGGCATTAGTCTTGAATCTAAATCCATCAAATGAGCTGTTAACAGTCTTTCACATCTTTCATCAAAGGTTGATTTAAAAGACCCCATTTGTGGTTTCATTATTTGCTATAGCTTTTAACTTTCTTTGCATAGTGCTTCCAGGTATATGGAATCGGTTAGATGCTGCTCTTTCGGAAATTTCGGTTACTAGTACACTTGCAACAGCATTTTTCATAGCATTCTCTGACCGTTTTCCCCGACCTTCTCCTTCTGGTTTTTTTCTTAAATGCTGGCATAGTAAAAAAAACTCACACTGATATGAAAACATGGTAGCAATCGAAATGCGTCAGTGTTTTATATGTCTTATATTAATAGAGTAAAATAAACATTTTCGTAAGTATATTCTTACCTGTAATAATTCAGGGTGATGTTAACAAGTATTCGAGGCAACAACTTGCAGAAGCACAAACAAACAATAATCACTCAAAGACGATACGAAACTGGGAATCAAACAAACTCTCTGCACATGGCGAAATGGCCCTGGCGGCAAAGATTACATTGTGTACAGTGCTGCTACCTAGTAGTGAACAGCTGAAGTACCAATTGGCCCTCACTACCCAGTGGGCCGTACTACACGCCGTTCCCCTAATGTGCAGTAATTTCTATAATTTGTGTTAGATTTAGTAAATGTATGCTGATAAGATGTTACGACACATATTAGGAGGTACATGCTGTTTCATACATCCGACACGCTAGTAGAGTATTTTGTTTGTTATGTTATGTATGTATGTGTTATGTTACGCATGTCAAATTTGGTGCGACTTAATGTGCCAAGTTAGCAAGCTAATGTGCCACATTAAGTGTAGGAGTGTAACGTTATGCGTATGTAGGGGAGCTAATTGACCGCCTAGCACTGGTACAAGTAGAGGTGAATTTGCTTGCTGGGCTGGGTGCAAGTCGCCACGAGGCAGCCCCAGGCGAGCTCAGGTGCAGGGAAAGTGAGTGCCTATCCGGAAACAAATAAATCCTAGAGCTGGGATGCTCGCATTGCCTTTCTGCGGAATGTGCTCCAGTGGCGGAGTATCCGATACTCTAAAGGACGGCCAAGTTACAGTTCTTTGAGATTCGACGATAATTCACATCAAATATTAAAGAAAATCTGAATACGTATGTGATCTCAAAAAACGAAGCACACCCAATGACACAATCATATAAACTATAGACACTAATACTTGAAAGTGAATAAACATTCTCGCAATGAATCTCTCAATCAACAACTTTTATCGCTTGATGCTATTTCAAAAGACGATATCTCAGATAATAGCATTGTACTATAGCTATCATCGCTGAGAGCTACGTATCTGTGTCTAATTTATTTCCTGATTTATTACCTCTTTTATCTCTTTTTTACTACGCAAATGTTTGTCACAACATCGTATTCTCCACATGTGCACAGCTAATGAACACAGCATGAATCACATATTGTTATACTTGTGTTTCCATTTAATGAACAGTTAACTATTTTGCCAGTAACTTCATTTAAATGCTGATGGCAAGTGTTATTAAAAAACTATGTTAATTTAAAAATGATCAGCTGCACGTGTTAGAGAACACCACAATTGAAAATAGAACCAAAAGACGACTCTGTCAATAACGCAAAAGCAATTGTGTAAACAATATAGAAAGACGGTCTGTTGTCATTTATCGTAGGCACACTTGCAGAAGAATGCTGGCTTATTTGTCTATGAACCAACTATTACTTATATTTATTGCAAATGATCTGAGTGTAACCGAATGTTTATGACATTTCTTTATTTAAATATTGTTGTAATACATTAATTTAGTCCGGGAAGTGGTCAACTTGAATCAAATCATGTCTGTAGAGCCTAAGTACGATGTATTTTTGACGGGGATGGCCTTCATTCAATGGGTGAGGAGTTAGTGGCGGAACACTACGGGAATCAAGTGAAGACTGGGCCTTCTCGAGTGCCGAGCTCAAGCAACCATCATCACGGGGTATGCTGCAGGTGAAGACGTATTCATTCGTCGCATTCCGTTGGTACCGAGTGATTTAAATATGTTCTTCGGTTTCCAGCAATTACAGTTTCCCATCCGATTTGCATTTGCTATGACTATTAACAAGCCATGGGACCAATCACTTTGTGTGGCAGGTAATAGCTTGCACAGGCCATGTTTTTCACATGGCCAATTATACGTGGTTTGCACAGGATATTTACACTCCAGACGGACAAATGGATTCAGTTGACACCTAGTGATTCAAACATGCCTTTCGATTTAAAGCGATTGCAGTTTCCCACGTGGCGTGCATTCGCTATGAATATCAACAATGCACAGGACCAATCACCCCATGTGCCACGCATTAAACATGCCCGGCAACACTGGGCATGCAGCTGGTTTAACAATCAACAATTAAAGACTATTCTTAACAATCCGCAACTTTTCCATCCCCTGTAATGTGGAAACTATTAGTCCTAGAGGAAAATGCGTGGAACGTTCTTTGTAGGAAATTCAGTGAAGTTTAGTTTTGTACTGGGGACCTTTTCCACTAGAAGCTGCAATTTTGAGTTACTCAAGAATAACTTTAAAAAGTGACCTTACAAATGCCCTTCCCCTCACCCCCACGCTCATACCCCAGCGGTGGGAATTTTTTGGATGTTGTTCAAGGCACAGCCTCTTACCACTGTACAAAAATTTGCGACTACGCAAGTTTTCCCCCCTAATTTTCTATCGTTGACTGGACTAAGTCGTCTACGAAACGGTTTGAGTGTTACTCTCCAATCACATATTCGTTTTCACTAAAACGTCTGTCCTTCTTCTGTAGTTAATTTGAACTTGGGACAGTTTGCAGGAGAGGGGAAGAAAACACCTAGCCCCTTGACATCAGCAAGAATTTTCACTGAACTGATTCTTTAAACGTAATAAAATTACTTTTAAGAATCTGAGGCAAACTAGGGAAAAGCACATGTTTATACAGGGATATTCAAAAAGGAGGAACAGATTTAAAACATGTATTGCTTCTAAACTGCAAAAAATTGAAACACAATTGCAACGATCCTCGAAAGAAAAACGTTCAATTTTTTATGCACTCAACGAGAGCACCATATGTTACACGACAAATATAAAAATGGTGGCTCATTTCCTGCCACACTTGAAGCAGCTGGTCTCTCGTTATCGAATTCACAGCTTCAACAATGTGATGTCGCAGACTTTCAAGATGTCAGGCATAGGAAGGATAAAGACGCGGTCTTTACGTAACCCCATAGATAAAAGTCACCTGGAGACCTAGAAGGCTGCGCGGCGATGAAGTTATCTTCTGCACCTCCAACCTAGCGTCTTGGAATGGTGTCATTCAGGTAACGTCGGACGTCCTTAGAGAAGAAAATTACCTGTCCCTTCTAACTCACAACAGGGAAGTAAAATTCTTCATGTGACACTGAAGTATCTTTTGGTGCCCCAAGCATCTCCGTGCTTGTACCATGGTGATTAGCTTCTCGCTGTCCATATCTACGTCGAGCGACTGGCTCAGAAAATTCAAACTGATTTGAAGCTTGTGCGGGTCGCGTGACAATGCACAACGACGCACGACCAGTTCGTTCGAAGTAGTGGCGTCCCAATTACTCTGCACGTATTTGTTATACCCGTGCGTTGTCATGCAAAATCGTGCTACGCTTCGTCGCAAGTTTACGCACCCAATGGACATTAGGCCTTGTCTCCTAGAATACTTTAATGAAACACTCAAATGCAGACCATTAAAGGCCCTGCACACACACACACACACACACACACACACATACCGTTTATCGGTCGACCGACAGATCGACCAGTTTCGTGACAGCCTATACATGTTCCTAACGACTGCACTCAGCGATTACATCCCTGCCCTGTTGTTGCAATTTGTTTTTCTTAAATTCATTGAGTTTGTGTTTTGCGATATCCTGCTCGGTTTTACATAGAAACAAAAATGGGGGTTTGTCCTCGCTGTAAGGAAACAAGGTCGAAAGAAGCCGGGAGATGGCTTTCGGCAAAGAATTGGGTAATGCGTAGGAAGAAATTTTACTCAAGTTCTGTTACTCAGGCAGCTGGGAGCCGATGATTTTCGTAATTATCTAAGAATGGACGAATCAAGCGTTTCAGAGCTGCTGAAGAGCATCAAACCATTCTTAACAAAAAAGAATGGCGTCGAGAGAGAGGCTGTAATCTGCGAGGAGAGGCTGTTAGCCAAGATATATAGAAAAAGGACGTAGGCCATATTGACCCTTGGCGAGGTAAAAATTCCCAGACGCCCTTGTGCCCCTTGAAAGTCAATTTGAGGATTGTTAAGACTGGGCTTTCAGAATAATACAGGATTTGTGATGTGGATCCGAAGAAAATAGCTCGTTTTGTATCAGTCATGAGCAAGGGTCACTGTAATTGCTCTTCGGCACAACGCATTAATACTTTCCTAGAACGACAACCGTTATTTATCGTGATTTCAATAGATCAAAACTTGACACATGACTGGATAATTCGATCCAAACGTGCGGACGAAGTGAATATCAAAACTGCACGTATGCGGTCAGTTCATTTTCGGCTTGAAGATAGGAACGAGATTTGAGAAACGAACTCCTATTGTTACCTTCAATAAAGGAGCTACGACCCACAGCAATGCCCAGTGTAAACATTCCAAATTGATATGGGGAATAAATTACAGAAAGCAGGAATGCAAGCGAGAATACGAAAAGTTAGTACATAAATAACACTCAGAATAAGTATAACTCAAAAATTACATTCAAATAAATTCAGTCACATAAATTTCATGCTTTTTTGCATGTGATAGTGGATTACTCTACGACAATGAATGACTCGCTACATTATGCAGGAAATAAATAAAATGTGTTGCTCATGTTTATTAGCTTTTGCTCCTGGGTATTACAGCTACATTTTGCTTGGAAATAGCACTTAATTTTTTCGTCTTCTTAAGATGTATTAATTAATTCAGTGTATGAATGTTGTGGAACTTCCTATTAAAATCTTGTACCTGAACGTTTTGTTTGGTGCAGTGGGGCATTAATAATAACTACGTTGGCCAATATACCGGGTGATCAAAAATTCAGTATAAATTTGAAAACTTGATAAACCACAGAATAATGAAGATAGAGAGGTAAAAATTGACACACATGCTTCGAATGACATGGGGTTTTATTAGAACCACCCCATATTGCTAGACGCGTGAAAGATCTCTTGCGCCCGTCGTTTGGTGATGATCGTATGCTCAGCCGCCACTTTCGTCATGCTTGGCCTCCCAGGTCCCCTGACCCTCAGTCCGTGCGATTATTGGCTTTGGGGTTACCTGAAGTCGCAAGTGTATCGTGATCGACCGACATCTCTAGGGATGCTGAAAGACAACATCCGACGTCAATGCCTCACCATAACTCCGGACATGCTTTACAGTGCTGTTTACAACATTATTCCTCGACTACAGCTATTGTTGAGGAATGATGTTGGACATATTGACCATTTCCTGTAAAGAACATCATCTTTGCTTTGTCTTACTTTGTTATGCGTAATTATTGCTATTCTGATCAGATGAAGCGCCATCTGTCGGATTTTTTTGAACTTTTGTATTTTATTTGTTGTTGTTGTTGTTCTAATAAAACCCCATGTCATTCCAAGTATGTGTGTCAATTTCTATCTCTCTATCTACATTATTCCATGATTTATTCAGTTTTCAAATTTATACTGACTTTTTGATCACCCGGTAGTTAAAAAGCGTAGTGGGGAATATCCTTGCCTGACACGCTGAAGGTTGAGAGTTCGAATTCTGTCAACTGCATGAGTTTTTGCTTTTAAATTTTATCGAAATAGGCTACTGGGCCGGCCGCGGTGGTCTAGCGGTTCTGGCGCTGCAGTCCGGAACCGCGGGATTGCTACGGTCGCAGGTTCGAATCCTGCCTCGGGCATGGGTGTGTGTGATGTCCTTAGGTTAGTTACGTTTAAGTAGTTCTAAGTTCTAGGGGACTTATGACCTAAGATGTTGGGTCCCATAGTGCTCAGAGCCATTTGAACCATTTGGCTACTGGAAGTGCGTTATCTGACGGATATCTTATCGCTTTTGTCTATTGTTTATCTGATTAATAATGAGAAATTAATGTAGTTTCATAGTACCTAGTAATAATTCAACGACCAATAAAAACAGGATCATTCCTTAGAGATCTGGAAGTCGCGCACATCGCTGTTTGCTTGCGAAAGCGAAAAATGTCTTTGCCATCCAGGGCAACATTTCAGAAATGGGCGAAGGAATTTAAATGGAGACCGGGTATTCTCGAAGATATCCTGTGCTGGCTAAGTCGAACACTTTCACTACCGAAGAGAGACTAACGGTTTTGACATTTGAAAAATACGAAGAAGAAAAACTACGCATTGAGGTGGCGCACATCATCTAGTAAGGACGACAACAGGTACATAAGAAATGAAGCATTTAGCATTTGTTAGGACTTAAGGAAATAAATCCATCACTTTGTTCTCCGTAACAGAGGCCTCGGATATAGGCTGGACTTTGTTAATACTTATGACAAATGACAACGAAGCAAGTATAATTTATGAAATAGCAACCACTGTATGTCGATATTTCGGTTTTTATATTTAGTTTCCATTAAGTATCAGAAAGACACAATTTTATTTCCTGTATGTGCCACACATAATCATTATGGATTTGTTACAAATATAAAAAGTGCTTCGTTTCTTGCATGTATTGCTACATCCGTCGCACAGCGTGTCCTACAAACATCTGCAGTTCCTTAAATTTCTCTGGAAACTCTGTCTTTGAAGTTTCGTCCGCCTTGCCCCCTGTCATGTGTATTAGAACAGCACTTATTTCCGCATGCAGTGAGGCAAAAAAAAAAAGAAGGGAGATGGCACTATAGACACACGATGTACGTTGTTTTGAAACCAGAATGGGCGGGGCCTACCGACATCTTAAATAGCTCAAAACATTGGCAGACTACAGTTTACGATTGCTTCTTGTTCGTTATTTCTGACGCGTGCACGCAACAGCTATTTAAATATTAAAAATTACAGTCCTCACACGAAAGACATAGTGTCAGGAAGGCAATTTCGAACGTTTTTCGGTTCTAAAATGCGTATTTGCTCTACTAATACGACACAAATGGCTCTGAGCACTATGCGACTTAACTTCTGAGGTCATTAGTCACCTAGAACTTAGAACTAATTAAACCTAACTAACCTAAGGACATCACACACATCCATGCCCGAGGCAGGATTCGAACCTGCGACCGTAGCGGTCGCTCGGCTCCAGACTGTAGCGCCTAGAACCGCAGGGCCACTCCGGCTGGCCCATACGACACACTTGGCATCGTTAATGTATCTTGTTTTTTGTTGACTTATTTCGAATAACTAAGAAAAGGAGGAAGTGATGCGGAAAGAATGCTTTCGTAATCCATTTAGTTCCGCTTTTACTGTGTTCGTACCTATAGCAAATAAAGCTGGAACCCCGAAACCAATACTTGTTTGCTTATCGGTACTGTTCTTGTCCGTTACATTTTCAGGTTTCAGATCGTATGCACAACATTTTTTTAATGTTCATGTTTACAAAAAATATACCTACATTCTCTCTGCTAGCCCATACATGTGTGCAATGAATAAAGTAGCAAGGCAAGCTATCGTATCTTGTGTAGGATGGTTGAAACGATTTGACTTTTATCGTTCATAATATTGTTGTTTATAAACCAATCGACGATGATGATATGTCAAATTAAAGAGCGTGTTTGTAGCTGCGAAACGGCTATACCACTTTTGTTCCCGAGGTGCAATTTTTAAAAAAGAATCAAAATTTAAAAAAAAAATCTGCTTTGTTCCAGTCGTCTCCATACTAGGGCTATTGAAACAAAGATTGGGGTACGTTGAAACACATGCAAATAATACAAAATATAGTATTGCAACATGTTTTTTTATCATTATTCTAGTTATATGCATAATTATGGCACCATCATTAATCAGTCTTAATGGTTTTAATAATTATGAAGATACTTCTAAGTAATAAACTAAAACATTTCTTCAATCAGATAAACATAACCTACAGAAAAAACTGAAACCGAATATTTCTTCAATCAATCATTTAGCTTGTGGATCAATCTGAGTATTCTGAGCCACAATTGTGGCAAACATAGGTAAGACCAACATCTGTGCATTCTCTGTGAACCCACTGTTTACAAATGGTGCACTGAATTCACTTTTCTCTGGATCTGCTCTCTGAATATGGTGATAAACAAACAATACAGTAGCATTCTTCCTCTTCTGATGAAATTTCCTGCTGAGTATTATTTTTTTCCTTTTTGATTTTTTTTATCTTTTCCTAACTATATCCTTGGTCCGTTTCAGTCTTGCTTCATGTTCTTTTCTTACCTCCTCTTTCTCTGGTGTATCAGTGTAAATTGTAGACTTCCTAGTTTTTCGCCCTTTAGACCCATTATAATTCATCGGGGGAGCTTCCGGTAATGGCCGTACTGCTTCCGGTGTAAATGCAATAGCATCATTAAAAATTGTGCACTTGTAGACGATCTCAGTGAAACTTCATGAATGATAACGCTGCTGCAAAGTCTAGGTGGTGTAGCCAACCCTATTAAAAGTTTCTTGACGTTCATCAATGTTTTCTTGCTGGATTGTTGTAACAGGTGAGTTATTGATAGCCAGTTATTGAACCGTTGTGTCTGCTACTGCAGACTCAGCTGTACTTTCAGGATTAGGTCTATCCGTTACAAATGCAGGAGTAAAATCGAACTGAGAAAACAGATGCCGGTTATATGGGTAAATTCCCGTTTTGCGGAAGCCAGTTTGAATGTTGGAAGATGTCAGAGCGAGGGGCTTAGCAGACGTTACAATCGGCATTGTTTTTCCTGTATGGCTTTGCATCCACGCATCACAGATCGATTTTACAGCCTTCTTCAGAGGGCCACATGCAGATCGACCAAGTAGCTGGAGTTTGTGAGAGCAATGGGGAGGGAAGGACAGTAAAACAATGCCATTGTTCTTGCAAAAGTCCAGTGCGGTGAGGAGTTGTTATAAAGTATGAGTGACACTTTATGAGACGGAGACACATTTGCGTGCTTCTTGAAGCGTTCCTGGAAATTCGTGTATGATTCATCCTGCATCCAACCAGAGGGATTTGCAGTTCCAGCAGACCCTACTGGCCCATCCCTAACAAAACAGTCTTGGAAACGCACTCATGGAAAAATAAAGAATTGAGAAATAACAACACTGCCAATGGCGTTTGCTGCAAAAGTCACAGTCACTGAAGTACCCCTTTCAGCTGAAGTTATTGAACTTACTTGACGAGTACCTTGTCTAGCAACAACTCTATCTGGTTTTTGAACGATTGTTGTGCCTGTTTCAACAGTGTTATATATGCCTTGGGGTTCAAAGTTATGACGATCCATGGCAATGGTCAAGTTGTCATAGAAAGCATCGACGTTAGTTTTATTAAAGCTAATAGCCCTGGACAGGCTTCTAGCTTGCACGTCGCGTACGGACACTTCAGAGCTTACTGTCATAAACATGCGAAACCGTTCCTCACCAGCCATTTCGTTGTCATCCCAAGTTCGAGTTCGTGATAAATTATACTTAATGCTAAAAAATGGTTCAAATGCCTCTGAGCACTATGGGACTTAACATCTATGGTCATCAGTCCCCTAGAACTTAGAACTACTTAAACCTAACTAACCTAAGGACAGCACACAACACCCAGTCATCACGAGGCAGAGAAAATCCCTGACCCCGCCGGGAATCAAACCCGGGAACCCGGGCGCGGGAAGCGAGAAGCTACGGCGCGACCACGAGCTGCGGACACTTAATAGTAAGTTCGTATGCCAATTTTCTCACCTCTTTCTTAGACAGTGCAAAATATATAACTGCACAGCGAGTCAAATATGTTGATAATTCTTGTTCTTGTTCTTCATTAAAAATTATGTTGTGTGCTCTGTATCCCATAACTTGATTATCCTTACCAGTCGCATCTCACTTTCGTATACAGGGTGTTACAAAAAGGTACGGCCAAACTTTCAGGAAACATTCCTCACACAAAAAGAAAGAAAATATGTTATGTGGACATGTGTCCGGAAACGCTTGCTTTCCATGTTAGAGCTCATTTTATTACTTCTCTTCAAATCACATTAATCATGCAACAGATGTTACCAGCGTGACTTCAAACACTTTGTTACAGGAAATGTTCAAAATGTCCTCCGTTAGCGAGGATACACGCATCCACCCTACGTCGCATGGAATCCCTGATGCGCTGATGCAGCCCTGGAGAATGGCGTATTGTATCACAGCCATCCACAATACGAGCACGAGGCGTCTCTACATTTGGTACCGGGGTTGCGTCGACAACAGCTTTCAAATGCCCCAATAAATGAAAGTCAAGAGGGTTGAGGTCAGGAGAGCGTGGAGGCCATGGAATTGGTCCGCCTCTACCAATCCATCGGTCAACGAATCTGTTGTTGAGAAGCCGGCCGGAGTGGCCGTGCGGTTCTAGGCGCTACAGTCTGGACCCGAGCGACCCTTACGGTCGCAGGTTCGAATCCTGCCTCGGGAATGGATGTGTGTGATGTCCTTCGGTTAGTTAGGTTTAATTAGTTCTAAGTTCTAGGTGACTGATGACTTCAGAAGTTAAGTCGCATAGTACTCAGAGCCATTTGAACCATTTTTTGTTGTTGTTGAGAAGCGTACGAACACTTCGAGTGAAATGTGCAGGAGCTCCATCGTGCATGAACCACATGTTGTGTCGTACTTGTAAAGGCACATGTTCTAGCAGCACAGGTAGAGTATCCCGTATGAAATCATGATAACGTGCTCCATTGAGCGTAGGTGGAAGAACATGGGGCCCAATCAAGACATCACCAACAATGCCTGCCCAAAAGTCCACAGAAAATCTGTGTTGATGACGTGATTGCACAACTGCGTGCGGATTCTCGTCAGCCCACACATGTTGATTGTGAAAATTTACAATTGGATCACGTTGGAATGAAGCCTCATCCGTAAAGAGAACATTTGCACTGAAATGAGGATTGACACATTGTTGGATGAACCATTCGCAGAAGTGCACCTGTGGAGGCCAATCAGCTGCTGATAGCGCCTGGACACGCTGTACATGGTACGGAAACCAATGGTTCTCCCGTAGCACTCTCCTTACAGTGACGTGGTCAACGTTAGCTTGTACAGCAGCAACTTCTCTGACGCTGACATTAGGGTTATCGTCAACTGCACGAAGAATTGCCTCGTCCATTGCAGGTGTCCTCGTCGTTCTAGGTCTTCCCCAGTCGCGAGTCATAGGCTGGAATGTTCCGTGCTCCCTAAGATGCCGATCAATTGCTTCGAACGTCTTCCTGTCGGGACACCTTCGCTCTGGAAATCTGTCTCGATACAAACGCACCGCGCCACGGCTATTGCCCCGTGCTAATCCATACATCAAATGGGCATCTGCCAACTCCGCATTTGTAAACATTGCACTGACTGCAAAACCAGGTTCGTGATGAACACTAACCTGTTGATGCTACGTACTGATGTACTTGATGCTAGTACTGTAGAGCAATGAGTCGCATGTCAACACAAGCACCGAAGTCAACATTACCTTCCTTCAATTGGGCCAACTGGCGGTGAATCGAGGAAGTACAGTACATACTGACGAAACCAAAATGAGCTCTAACATGGAAATTAAGCGTTTCCGGACACATGTCCACATTACATCTTTTCTTTATTTGCGTGTGAGGAATGTTTCCTGAAAGTTTGGCCGTACCTTTTTGTAACACCCTGTATAACTCAGCAGAGAACAGTAGCTTACTCGCCGCATGTCTGCTGCTTTTCATAGTGTGTTCCCAGCTTTTACCTCTCCATATGCATCTTTATACCTCTACAAAGCAATCTGCCCTCTGGATTTCTCGCCAGAACATTAGGCACCTACAAAACAAAACAAAGGTACTATATTGACTGTTTCAACTGTACCCACAAAAATTGTTTCAACCGTCCCCAGCCCCAACTTTGGTAAAAGACAGTTTATAGTACCAGTGGTAATAACAACACATTAAAACTAGTCATTATTCCGAACTCTACAAGCTACATAAAGGACACAAACGATCACTCAATATTTTTGGGTTAAATAAAATATATATCATCATAAAAGTCAGAAAAAATACTAACTTTTGGCTATTAAAACACAATAGTGCCTCGTGCATGTCACAACAATGCTGGAGCGGCGCAGCACCGAGATTCGTGTTCAGACCCGTCGCCCGCATCGTTGTCCCATTACGTCTCACACTCCCTGAGTAACCGTTCCAGAGATATTTACTTCGCTTCAACCGTCCTTAGTTTCAACCGTACCCAGTCTACCCTATACCAACAAAATGCCGAAGGAACAGGACTGCCTAGAGATACACCTCCGTGCAGAATAGAGTTCTTGGTTTATTAGGTTCTCACTGCAATAGTTTCGCTGTAGTTTACATATCTTCTCACTTTGAAATCTTACCTATGATGCTTCATTCAGTGTGTGACCAATAACAGCAATATGCAGGGTAAAAAAAGAGATAATTGAGATAATTTTTAAACATGTTCCACCATTGCGCTGGCTGGCTGGCTGGCTGGCTCTGAGCACTATGGGACTTAACATCTTAGGTCATCAGTCACCTAGAACTTATAACTACTTAAACCCAACCAACCCAAGGGCATCACACACATCCATGCCCGAGGCAGGATTCGAACCTGCGACCGTAGCAGTCCCGCGGTTCCGGACTGCAGATCCCAGAACCGCACGGCCACTACCATTGTGTAAAATAAATGTGATGAGGGGAATGGTCCCAAACGCTTAGAAAACGTGAATGGATATTTTGCTTTAAAATGTATATAAGTAATTTTTTAATAATAATAGCCTAATCCGTGTAACATATACGCCTACTTGTCCAACAGTAGCTTTTCTGCGTCTTTTCTCGGAGTATTTCTCCCCAGTAACTGTCAGTTTTTCAGGAATAATCAAATATATGAAAATTGAAATGTACGTCTTCTCTGATCATCTGCTTCATTTTAATTTTGAACTTCATTTACACAGACGGTGTGGCTCGGGCACAGGAAAGAATAAAAGTAAACAGCGAACGATCATTCGGGTACAGAAAAGAAAAATATTGTGAGAACTTACGAATGAAATGCCAGTCCTTGAAACTTTTGATTACAATTGTATCGACTAGTACACCTGTGCTATTCTGGCGTTTTTGAGGAACCAACTTCGTCTCCCCACAATGTAAGCATCAGATGCTATTTGGGACGACCGCACTAGTCGACAGATATCCCCAATGGTCGAAACTGGGCACAGGCACAGCAGAGCGATATCACGTGAATTACCACTGCGTGAACCATTCAGGTATAAATGTGGTGACCTAATGTTTTGGGCTATATAAGATGGCGGACGTCGGCTCCAAGTTAGTGTCGTATTGACAACTACATTCGTTTTTTACCTGCATGACAAAAGAGCAACTTTTACCAGGCGATTGCATAGACCACAATAACATTTATGGTCTATGGGTGGTTGGCATGATAGCGCTACACATGGCACAATTTGTTGAGCGGTGGTCTGACTGGGAGGAGGGGAGGGGGGTTTGGGGGGGGGGGGGGGTGATCCTAGCAGCCCGACATCCTAACAAGGGAAGTTCGTCAGTCGGTCGGTCAAAACGCCTGCAAACGTCCAATTTGTCGGTCGCTTGGTGCTTACGAAGGGCCTTTAAATTTTCGGATTATGAATTATTCTTCGTAGAGAATAATAATTATTCTGTTGTGAGCCGGCAGATTGCAATGCACGTCGAAATTATTGAAAAACGTTTTGTGGAAATATGACTAAAATATTGGATTTAGAGCACCGCAAATAGCGAGTTAACAAGATTACATTAAGTTGTTTAACGTTCAACACCAATAAGTTAGTAGTAGTTCCACAAGACGACGAAATGACGATGAATAGGTACCATGCAAGCCAATGGAGAGTAGGTAAAGTAATGTCGCAGCCAGAAGGTTAAGTCTACGGACATTTAGACGTTCCAAAAAGATAATTCGATGCTTCATTGTGCTCAGTGACTGACAAAATAATTTGTCCGCGTGGTATAAAACAGCGAATTTATAATCTCTTTTTCTTTCAACGCATTCGCTATTCTACAAATAGTTAAAATGTCTCTTGAACTTTACTTTTTGTACCTACATTATGCTGGTTTTTTTGTTTTGAAATAATATAAACACGTAATGTTTAACGGTTAATATTAAAAAAAACTTACTTACGTGATAAGCGGATATTTCGTTATGCTTCCTTTCGAATTGTTACCTAATAGTTGTACTGTGTCACGCGTAATTCAATTCCTCAGGCGAAAGTGGATGAGTTAAATATCTTAACTGAAACCGTCGTAGAACGTTTCAGGACATGGGTTCCTATTCAGGTTATTATGTTCCCACTCCCCTCCCTACAAGTCCTAGAGGTTTGTAACGGGAATTTCCGAATACCTTGTGTAGCTCAAACGCAGCAGAGTTGTGGCTGGAGATTTCATTTCTTGCCGCCCCTTGAAGGTACAGCAGCAGAAGCCAGTCACCGGGATTTACAATTATCTAACACAAATTCTGATGAAACACGAATTACACACTATTGTGCAACAGTTGGATGCGAGACGAGCAAAAGAGGTGTGTCACAGCACGATCCAATCTTATCAGCAATTACATGCTATCGGCTGCCGAAGAGGCGTTGCTTATCTACTCGCGCTGAACTGAAGATAATTTAAGATTGCCGTAGCCAAAGGTCAAGAGCGGGCTCAAAAAAATGGTTCAAATGGCTCTGAGCACTATGGGACTTAAGTTCTGAGGTCATCAGTCCCTAGAACTTAGAACTACTTAAACCTAACTAACCTAAGGGCATCACACACATCCATGCCCGAGGCAGGATTCGAACCTGCGACCGTAGCGGTCGCGCGGTTCCAGACTGTACCGCCTAGAACCGCTTGGCCACTCCGGCCGGCAAGAGCGGACTCATGTTACACTTACTTCTAATGAGCAGCGTTTGTTTTATAGTGACAGTCTGTAAACTGGAACAACTAAATAAAAGAATCTCGAGCGAAGAGAGGTATAATAGAGAGATGGCGTGGTAGTAGTTACCAGCAACTGAGCATGCAAAAAAACATCAACTGACTAATCCAGTTCATAGGTAGTGCTAATATAATAACAACAGCAGAAATTAAGCAGAATAGGTAGCTGTCGGAATATGTGTTGTGTAGGGCGACGCAGCTATGATAGGCCACCCCAAATATTTACAGAACTTGTAGATACATCCAGGTGCCGTTTTCGCTAGGCTACAGCGGAAAATGTGCCAAATTTTCTAATATATGTATGTAATTTTTAACGTTTATAGCTACCGATTTAGAACATTTACTTTGCTCCTTTTAAAAAAAAGGCATCTCTACACTTGTTGAGTATGAATTACCGATTTGTGTGGTAGTCATAGAGTTTGAAAAAGTTTTTTACTTTGCAATTACAGAAAAAACAGCGTCTAGCTGCAAGGATGGCTTCATAACATTTTTAAGACGTGATTGATTTCGGAACTGTCACTCCATCTTGACTTAGTATCAACAAGAGCTGTATTAACTGCTCTTGACGGGTCATTCATTAATCCTACGTCAGTATATTGCAGGAATTATAACTAAATGCAAGTTTAAATCAGACTTCATAAGGAATATGTCAAATTCAGAATTCAGAACGAAGGGAACGAGATTCCATATTACGAAAACTATTTTCAACGGCCCTAGAGGCGACTTTCCGGTCTCTAAATTGGGAAAATGAACAATAATGAGTACCAAAATGCTACAAAAGCAAGCAGAAATAGTGACATATACAGCGAACTAGATAAAGAGGCAGTAGTGTTATATCTCGAGGAGGAACTTAGAACATTTAAACCTGGGCAGTACCACGTAACAAGTGTGACTGAAGTTGAGAAGAACTGTTGACAAAGTTGGATGCATTTGAACAGTGGAAATGAAAAGTGTTCCAAGTGTCAAATCTGACATTTGTCAGGAGAATGATTTGCATGCAAAAAAGTGATAAAGTATTCTGATACTACAGAATTATACTGCTCACCGCATCACAGAAAAAAATACAAAAAAAGACAAATTAGGAGACAAATACTTTAATACGAACGTACTAAACGCCATACCACGAAACCTACTGGTTCTCAGCTCAATAAAATAAGTTTTTACAAGTATGTTCTTGCAAAAAAGTGAAAAGCAACTAGCCACTGTTAATAATGGTATTTATTTACGAAAATACCGCCGTTACCGCATTCGAACCAAAAATATTCATCTTCAGACGACTGTTCAATTTGATATTACATTTTATGTTCTTTATATCAGTTGTTGACTGTTTTTTTCAAACAAACAAACAACACGGCTTGACACAAAGACCGAGAGCCTTCTACTACTGCAATGAATCAGCAGGGAACATTGAAATGAGGACATGTTTTAGAGATGGATAGAGCATACAAATATTTTGGGGGTGCAACCTTTTTATAAATAAAAGTAAAAAAAACTTTTATGAGAATACAAGCAAATAGGGCAGTCAAAGCAGATGACCTTGACATCAAGCTTGGGGACTCAAACATTTCAGAAGTGCATTGCAGCAAATTTCATGATATGGGAGACTCATATAGATAAAATATGCTCAGAAATTAGCACAGATATACGAGGGCGGTTCAGAAAGTAACCTCCGATTGGTCACAGTGCGGGTTGTGGGGGGAGTAGCGACGCCATCTGTGCGTTCACGCACTCAACAGGTCAGTCGGCATCAAGCCGTGGTCGAGTGAACGTCGTACCTGCGCTAGTTTAGTTTTTGTGGCAGTTTGAAATGTGTGCTGCAATAGAAAACCCCGCCAAACGTGAAGTGCGTGCTGTCATAAGGTTTTTTACAGCCAAAGGATATTCTGCAGCAGCTATTCATCGTGAGCTTTGTGCCGTGTACGGACCAAGAGTTATGAGTGAAGGAGTTGTCCGTGAATGGGTACGTTTATTTAAAAGTGGACGAGAAAACGTTCATGATGAAGAGAGGAGTGGTAGACCATCATTGGTGACTGACGAACTCGTTCAGACAGTTGATGCAAAAGTTCGTGAAAATCGACGTTTCCCAATGTCGGAGTTGTCTACTGGTTTTCCACAGATTTCTAAGACTCTCTTGTACGAGATAGAGACAGCAAGATTGGGTTAACGTAAGTTCTGTGCACGATGGGTGCCCAAAATTCTTACCGACCACCACAAAACTCAAAGAATGGCCTCTGCATTAGACTTTCTGTCACGTTATGAGGACGAAGGAGAACCATTGTTAAACAGAATCGTGACCGGTGACGAAACCTGGATTAAGTACGTGAACACTGAGACAAAAGAACAATCAAAGATGGGCACATTCAAATTCGCCTACCAAACCAAGAAAAGCTTCGCAAGATTTTTCTGCCAGAAAACTGATGGCAACGGTATTTTGGGATGCCAAAGGGGTGTTGTTGTTTGAATTCATGGAACGTGGTACGACCATTAATCAAGACGTGTACTGTGAAACAATAAAAAAGTTACGACGGGCTATACAGAACAAACGCCGTGGTATGCTGACTTCCGGTATCGTTTTTTTGCACGATAACGCCCGTCCTCACTCTGCTCGCAGAACAACGGCCCTTCTTGAATCCTTCAAGTGGGACGTTATCAACCATCCACCTTACAGCCCAGACCTGGTGCCAAGTGATTATCACCTCTTCATGCATTTGAAGAAATGGCTCGGGTCACAGCGGTTTGATGACGACGAAGAGCTCAAAGATGTGGTCACAGGCTGGCTCCAGGCACAAGCGGGTGATTTTTATGCAGAAGGAATTTCAAAGCTTGTGAAGAGATACGATAAGTGCCTCAATCGCTATGGAGACTATGTAGAAAAATAGTGCAAAGATGTAGTTGTATATATTAAAATATTTTTATTTAACTTGGTGTATTTTTTTAAATCAACCGGAGGTTACTTTCTGAACGGCCCTCGTATTTCTCACGAGAAAAATGTCACAAACTGTTGATTGTGATACTTTAGTTAAAATGTAGTATGATATGATAATCAAAATATCCACGGGTGTACTGCCGGTCTACAGTGTCCAACGGGCACAATATTTCGGCGATCATACATGTCGCCATCATCAGGTGAACTGACGGACTGAGCTCCTGTGAACGTGCCGGCACGGAGATCCGTACGCTATGGCTGCTCAGAGGAAACTGGGTTCGGTCAACTCAGACGCCGTCGCAATCTGTTTCACCGCGCGACCGTGGCGCGGGGCGCGGACAGCGGAGGGAGCGCGCCGCGGGCGGAGGGTATTTAAACCGGCCGCCGCCGCGACCGAACCCGGTCATTCCCGCTCACGCCGCGGAGAGTTGCGCACAAGCTGATTGTCGCTGTTGCTACTCGAGATGTCGGGACGCGGAAGGGGACGCAAAGCTGCTGCCTTGGCGGAGTTGCTGCTCACGCTAGCAGGAACATCCGGCAAGAAGAGGAAGAAGACTACACCGCAGTGCTTTCGCTGCCAAAAGCTTGGCCACGTTGCCAAGCAATGCAGCGGAGCAGTCACGTGCTTGAAGTGTGCGCAAGCACACGACACACGCGACTGCAAGAAGCAGGAGGACGCCCCCTGTACCTGCGCCAACTGCGGCGGCGCACACGCGGCCAACGCCCGTTCCTGCGCCTACAGAAGAAACTGGCGCCGACCGGAGAAGAAGACGCAGAAGCAAGTGACCACCACACACGAAGAGGTGGTCACTTGCACAGAAGACGTCGTGACCAGGCGCCTTAACGACGCCGTAGAAGAAGCCATGTCCGCGTTCAAATCCTCCATGGCGGAGGAGAGGGCGGCCATGCTGGCGGAACTGGGCGAGGCTCGGCGTCAGATTGCTGCGCTGACGCGGGAGCTTCGCTCAGCCAAAGCAGCTTTCGTCACAACAGTCGACACCGCCACCCAGGCGACTCCTCCACGGGAGGATTTCGCGATGGTGGCCACGCAGACCGATTTGCCTGCCGAAGGGGAGGCGACACAGCACAAGGAGGACACTGGAGCAGCAGCGCAAGAAGAAGAGTGGGAAGAAGTCCCATTCCTCCCTCTTCCAGACATGTACGGCGCAGGTACTGTAACGAAGAAGATCGCCGACTCGCTTCGCGATGGTACTTACCCCCACCCCGACAACCCTTATCCTTTCGTCCCACCCAACCATACTAAACCTCCACCTCCACACCAACCAATTGAGTATCCAGAAGGCCTTGTCGGTCTTTCTAGGGAGGATTACATTCTGATTAATTCCTACCCTATCTTTACAGAGTGGGAAATGCGCTACATCATTTTCGCTCTGGTCAACGGAGAATGCGAAAAAGCAGGATACACTATTCCCAGTATCCCAACCGAGGGAGAGCCCTCAGCAACAAGCAAGAAGAAGAAGAAAAATCGACACACCGTCAGATCCAAGAATTAGGACATCGGCACTCCTTGCCAATACAGATCCAACCACAAGTACAGACAGAAGACTACAAGATTCCCAGGGGAGTAAAGGCCAACAGGCCACAAACTTCCACCCGAACCTCCTCACAGTGGGGAAGTCAGAAAAGGAGCAGCAGCAGGGCGACCGAACCCAGTTCCCTCTGAGCAGCCATAGCGTACGGATCTCCGTGCCGGCACGTTCACAGGAGCTCAGTCCGTCAGTTCACCTGATGATGGCGACATGTATGATCGCCGAAATATTGTGCCCGTTGGACACTATAGACCGGCAGCACACCCGTGGATATTTGATTATCAAATACGCCGGGAGAAACTCAAGAATAACAGTATGATATGATTTATCCACACGTCACTTATTCTATCCCATATGGGACAGTGCAGCTCATAGGCCTTACACACATATGCAGATTACTTAAGCTGAAAAGAAATAAAATAGCTATTAGGTGCATTGGAAAGCTATAACCAAGGAAGTCCTGCAGACGTAAATTCAAACAATTACAAATACCGACAGTGCCTGCTCAGTACATATAAGAAGCAGTTATGATCTTAAAAATTAACTTCACAACTTCGCTTAGCAAAAATATACCTAACTATAGATCACATGTACACAAACAGGCTTAAGTTAGGCAATAAAGATCCTGAAATAGTGTTTATTTTATAACGTACTTCCAAGCAGTATAAAGAACTTAAAACGCACTGCTTTCAAACGAACATTAATACATCACCTGGTCACAACCTACTGTTACTGTGTAAAGATGTTCTTAGAGGCAAGTACGCGAAATTTTTAAATAAGAGATTCTTCTGTGGTTTCCACATAAAGAAAGTAGAGAGGTTGTGCTGGTCACTGTATGTGTGCCCAAAAGAATGTATCTTTCTCAACTCAGTCTGATAGTACTTTGCGTATCTATAAAGTAATCAAAGGACCAAAAATAAATAAATGTTTGAAATGCTTTCTTCGTGTTTTGACACCTGGATTAAGTCTAGGAACACGCAACAGAGTCGCGAGAACACAACAGCACTGAAAACAACTTTTGTGAAAAATGATACTTACAACGTTCTGCATTTCACTTTCTGGAGCGCCGCCGTGCGCGCGTCAGATGGCCATGTGTTCACCAGAGCCAGTATCCCGGCCAAAGGAGTGTTCTCCAGCGTGGAGGTGGTGGGCTGATCCTTTCCTAATCTTCCTAAATGGGCTGTCGCCGGAACCTACTGGGCTGCTCTGGACTAGGTGTCCACTGGGCGTGTAAATGTGCAACAGACCGTCGCACGTCACGTTTTCGCACAAAAAACACCATGTCATTTGCTCAGTATGTCGTCCGACATAAAACAGTGCAGTTTGCCTTTTGGCTGGCGAGATCGTCGTACCTTTCTACATTTCACTTTTTACATATGCATTGAACTCACTAGGGCTCCTCAGACAAAGAAACAAAAGGTGGAAGCAAGAATGGGTGAGAAGACAAATCAGCTAGATGTAATATCTCTTGCTTTTCGAAAAGCGTTTGACTGAGTACTACACCTGCGCTTACTGTCAAAAGTTCGATCATGTGGGGTATCAAGGGATTTTTGTGAATGGACTGAGGACTTTTTCGTAGGAAGGACATAGCATGTCACCTTGCATGGAGAGTCATCATCAGATGCAGAAGCAACTTTGTATGCGCCCCAGGAAAGTGTGCTGGGACCTTTACTACTCATTCTGTATATTAATGACCTTGCAGACAATGTTAATAGTGACCTGAAACTTTTTGCAGATGCTGCAGTTATCTGTAATGACGTACCGTCTGAAAGAAGCTGCATATCTATTCAGTCTGATCTTGATAAGATTTCAAAGTGGTGCAAAGATTGGCAACTTGCTTAAAATGTTCAGAAATGTGAAATCGTGGACTTCACAAAACGAAAAAAACTTAGTATGCTGTGCTATAATATCAGTGAGTCACAGTTGGAATTGGCCAACTCATTCAAACATCTGAGCGTAACACTTCGTGTCGATATGACACTGAATGACCATGTAGCTCAGTTGTGGGAAAGCAGATGGTAGACTTAGATTTATTGGTAAAATACCGTGGAAGTGCAATCAGTCTACAAAAGAGATTGGTTACAAATCGCTCGTGCGACTCGTTCTAGAATATTGCTCAAGTACCAAATAGGACTAATAGGAGATATTCAGCGTATACAGAGAAGGGCAGGTTTGTTTGACACATAGGAGTGTGTTGCAGTAATACTGAAGAAACTGGACTGGCAGACTCTTGAAGACAGGCGAAAACTATCCTGAGGAAGTCTACGAACAAAGTTCGAGAAACGGATTTAAATGATGACTCTAGAAATATACCGCAACCCCACACTTATCGCTCACACAGGGATGGTGAGGACAAGATTAGAATAATGACAGCACCCAAAGAGGCATTCAAGCAATCATTCCTCTCGTGCTCCATACGTCGATGGAACGGGAAGAAACCCCAATAATTGGTACATTGAACGTTACCCTCTGCCACGCACTGGTTTGCAAAGTATGGATGTAGATGTAGAAATTATATCTTACACGGCGAAATACTTAGGTGAAATAAAATACTGTGTTAGGACACTGCAAAGGACCTTAGCAATGGTTTTACAAGTCGGTTAATTTTCTCATTAACTAAAATTACACAAGCAGATTGCCTATGTAAACGTACATTGTAATTATTCTTTTTTGTCATTACAACGATTTTCTGATATTTTACGTTCTAGAAACGAGGGAGATTTAACATAAACTTGTGAAATTCCTACAGAAGTGGTCTAAGAAACTACTTGTCAATGAAGCTCTATTCACGTTTTCGTCTTCAGGGTTTGTGGTTTCACACTAGAACGCCCCCCCCCCCCCCTCTCTCCCTAGCTAGCTCGTACTGAGCACAATTTACAGGGAAGAGGGAGACAACAGGTGAGCTTACACCTGCCCCTTAAGGATGTAATAATAATGTCGTGTGACGAGGGCCTCCCGTCGGGTAGACCGTTCGCCTGGTGCAAGTCTTTCGATGTGACGCCACTTCGGCGACTTGCGCGTCGATGGGGATGAAATGATGATGATTAGGACAACACAACACCCAGTCCCTGAGCGGAGAAAACCTCCGACACAGCCAGGAATCGAGCCCCGAGCCCTTTGGATTGACATCCTGTCGCGCTGACCACTCAGCTACCGGGGGCGGACCCCTTAAGGGTGATAGGACGTCAAACGGGCCGACTTGGAGCAGGAGAGCCACCACACGACATTTTAATTTACACTCTCTATACTTTCACAAGTAAAGTCATAAAACTTTGTCAGCATGACCAGGAAGGATTCAGGATTCAGACTCATAGCAGTGGAAGTCATAAAGATAACAAAATAATTTTTTTACACGTGAACTTTCATCATTTTTTCACTTACTATTGGCTATATTTGTTGCGGCAGTAACACTTTTGTTCATAAGTAAGAGATATTCTTCAGTTAATTTTGCACAGCATAGAAACCATACTTGCAGGTGTATGAAACTCTAGAATTTATTTAATTTATGAAAAAGTTAATGAGCTGTTACATTTTAAACTTCATGTTTAGAAAAAGTCAGAAAAATGGTTCAAATGGCTCTGAGCACTATGGGACTTAACTTCTGAGGTCATCAGTCCCCTAGAACTTTGAACTACTTAAACCTAACTAACCTAAGGACATCACACACATCCATGCCCGAGGCAGGATTCGAACCTGCGACCGTAGCTGTCGCGCGGTTCCAGACTGTAGCGCCTAGAACCACTCGGCCACTCCGGCCGGCCAGAAAAGTCAAATTTTATAGTTTACCATCTCAATTTTTACCACAGTTTTTAATAGATTTGGAAAATTCTAGAGTTTCATACACCTGTAAGTATGTTTTGTATGCTGTGCAAAATTTATCGAAGAATCTCTCTTACTTATGAAGATAAATGTACCTGTAGCAACAAATTCAGCCAATAGTAAGTGAAAAAAAGATGAAATTTCACGTGTAAAATAAATTTGTTTTGTTATGTTTTTGAAGTTCCACTGCTATGAGTGTGAACCCTAAATTCTTCGTGGTCATGCTGACCAAGTTTTATGAATTTATTTATAGAAGTATAGACAGTAGAAATTCAAATGTCCTGTGGTGCCTCTCTTGCTCCAAATCGGCCCGTTTCACGTCCTACCCCCACCTTAACATCAACGAGAATTTACCGAAGTAATTCTTTAAATACGCTGCCTAATAAACAAAAGGGAAGCGACCAGAAGCGATAGTCGCATGTCGTTAAAATTTCTTACACGTTCGCACCGTCGGCGTCTGTGTAAATGGTTAGAGCTGTGGTTTCCCGCGACAAGTGGAAGAGCCAGCAGAGGGCGTTAGTGTTGTTCGTGTTGGGTGTCGTTAGCAGGAGGCTATGTAAGGGGTACCAGCAGTGTCAGATGTTGAGTGGCCACTGTGAAGGACACGGAGATGCCATGTTCTCGTTATCAGCACTTGACAGAGTCTGATAGTGGCCAGCTGGTCGTAGCGTACGACATCCACATTTGTAGGACATTTGGACGTGATAGTGGCCCGATGCTGGAGTGCTTGAAAACGCGAGTTCTGGCCGACGACGCCTGACTACCACAAGGGCATTTCGCAACTCCTTCATACTAGCGCGTGCCATCGGAGAACAATTAATGGAGTCCCTACAATATTCTGTCTCATCCCGCTCCATTGGCTGGAGAGTAGCAACAGCCAGAGTTAGGGAACTACCGTCTCGTTTCTAGGTTGCTGTTGACACCACAACACGAACGGCGGCGTATGGAGAGGTGCCACGAATGGGAAGCGTAAACTGTTGATGAATGCTACGGTCGCAGGTTCGAATCCTGCCTCGGGCATGGATGTGTGTGATGTCCTTAGGTTAGTTAGGTTTAATTAGTTATAAGTTCTAAGCGACTGATGACCTCAGCAGTTAAGTCGCATAGTGCTCAGAGCCATTTGAACCATTTTTTTTGTTCATGAATGTCCTTGCACTGTTTTCAGGTATACATCGCGGTCCCGGATAACCATCGTCAGAGGCTATGGTAGCGGCCTGGGTAGAGGTCAAATTTTTCCAATGTTTTGGAGAGCCACAGAGGTGTTACTCCAGATGTGACGGTGTGGAGAGCCATCGGGTATGACTTCCGGTCACGGATGGTAGCGACTGAGGGAAGTCTGACGGCACAAACGTACGTTATGGACGTCCTGTGTGCTAATGTGTTACCTTTCAAGCGGCAATAATTGGTGCCATTTTAGAACATGAAAGTGATGGTCCACGTCTTCATGAACTGCCTGCGTGATGCTTACGTACTCCCATAGTAAGCAAAATCAAAGAAAATTACTTAATGCGTGGGTCGAATAAACCACGGTTGCACATTGTAACGACTCTTGAAAAAACACATATTATATGTGGTCAAAAGCAAAACAAAAAAAAAATATTGAACTGGATAATTGTAATTTTATTTCTGCATGGACAATGATTGTGTGATCTTTATGTAATAAAGAGAAACCATTATGTGTCATGTTTTATACTTGTATGTAACGATTTTTTTAAAGATAATATCTGTGTCGGCGAGCACTGAAACCGCCACAGACGATACTTATTAAATATCAAACAAAGATGAGGATATGTTACGCGGAGTATAAATAGTAGTGAGCGAGCATTAATTTCTCTGTCGTCTTCTTGAAGTTACGTGAGCAGGAAGAGCCTGTGACGCTATATTGCAGGCTTGTGTAGCATTCTTTTGTCAAGATTGAGAGAAGGACGCCATTAGGTATTGATTTGTAAAGGTGTAAGAATTTAATCTGTCTAAATGTTTTGAATAGAGTTACTTAGTGAAAACTTGCATTATGATTTGTTATAAGCTTGCCTGGTATTTTATCCCATCCTTTTAAGACGTTTTCAGCTATTTAAATATTATTCGTGGTGCAGAGCTGTGCTACGAACGAACGAGCCGCTGCCGCGGCGCATTCAAACTGCATTAAATGAAACCAATCATACCGCAAAGAAACGGACAGGTAATAGTGAACTAAAATTATTTCTTTCAGCTTTCGGGATTGCAGGGCAGAGCAGCAGATTTTATGATGTGTTTTACAGGTGGACGCGGGCTGCCGATGATGTATTATTAACAGTGCAAAAACATAATTTACCTTCATGACATAAAATAAATCTTGCTGTTCGTAGTTCTGGCCTGCAAACATTATAGTAAAAACATCTTTTTCTCTGATAATAGTCTCATGTTCTCGTGTTACTCGTGGTACTTATTGGTGTCTTAGAGTTAACAAAAATCCACTGCAAACTTTTGATTTGAACAAACACTGCATACTGTAACAACAGTATTGATAACGAAATAATTTTCAGTAACCATTTCAAGAACTGTAAATTAAGGAAGATATGTTGAACTTTATAGCGAGTTACAGTAACGAAACAATGTTCCTTTAATAGAAAGCCAGATCAAGAATAATAAGAACATAATATATTTTGTTTTGTTGAAAATTAATGATCCAAAGAAAGTCACATCACAGCATCCCTAAAACGTATTTCAGGGCTCTTTTCGTAGCAACATATTAATCTCATACATTTATCAATATATTAGTTGTTACGCGAGGAATAACAAGCGAAGACAGCGAAAACATGCTGTCAAATAAGATTACACAGCGATGTGGGAGGAATGTGAATAACTTAAAGGAGTGCAAGCATGTATTAAGTAAGCGCATGTTTCTATAAGGAGCCTTATAACACTTCGTCAGTCAATCAATGATTCCTGTGTGAGATCGCAGTAATCGTTAACAGTGCATTTAAAGTGGGATTTTTACGGTACGAGGTCGCTGTCTGTAAGAGGAAGACAGAAATACCAGAAGGCCGTAACGAATTACAGTGGATGGATGACAGCTACAGGAACACAGACGTCTGTAAACATATCTACTGTACGTATAAAAGGGAAGAGACTCATTACTGTTCTATTAGACTATTGGTGATAAATGACTGGGGGTCGTAAAATACCTCGGAGTAGCCGTCTGAACTGACGTACATTGTAATGACCGCACAAAACAAACTCAGTGCCATGCTGATGGGAATCTTATACACGAAAAAGGTAGGGTAGCATTAAGCCCCGATGTATCAGTAAAGTAGCTGATTCTACACACAAAGAAACGGGAACAGGGTTGTTACTGGTACTGGTGCTATAAATTACTAAATTACCAGTGTCTACATTTTAGTTGTGTAACTTACACCGACAATGGTTTGTTTCTTGGCAAGAAGACTGTAATTGTGCGTATCCCTAATACAGAGCTGCTTTGTGATGACATTATGCTGATGAAGTCGACTGCCAAGGACAACAGCAGGTATCATAAAATACTTAAGAGTACTCGAGCTAAAATGGATCTAAAATAACAAACACTATGCGCATATGCACTATCCTTGTAAAAAAAGCCCTCGGGCATGGGTGTTTGTGTTGTTCTTAGTATAAGTTTAAGTAGTGTGTAAGTCTAGGGACCGATGACCTAAGCAGTTTGGTCCCTTAGGTATTCACACACATTTCAAAATTTGTAAGAGAAGATACGAGGTGTAGCTATAAAATAACGGCATTGACGCTGTCCCAGAGAAAGTACGCATCCCCCGAACGTGAACGACTAATAGCTATGAAGTGTGATGCCCTCTCAGTCGAATGCGGTATCTCTGGCGACTATAGGCAAATCAGTGCGGCACTGGCCTCCGCTTTTGCAAGAGCTGTTACTTTGTTTTGGCAGAAAAATCATAACCGTAATAACAGAGAAATGAACTGTCGTGAAGTTTAACGTGAAACTTGGAAAAACTGCTGCTGAAACCTATCTTTTTCGAAAAGAAGTATTTGTCGAAGACTGCTCATGCCGTACGCGAGTTTTTGAGTGGTCCAGGTGTTTCCAAAATGACTGAGAAGATGTTGAAGAAGTTTGTGATCGTGTTTACAGGTTAGTGCTACGTTAGTGATAATTTATGAACAGTGACCAGGAGAGGCACGGAAATGGAGACACCCCAGCGCATCACTACGAGACTGCCACTCCAGAAGAAAAAAGTGAGTGACCGTTACAAAACATTTTCGCGCAAACATCAGTCCAGCTTCCAAAGTGACATCACCCCTCACTAAGTTTTCTCTTCTTCCACAGGATGACCCCAGCATTTACGAAAAAACTATGTAACATCAGTATGGCCTTATTTTAAAGTTTTATTAGCCTGAAGATGAGGTTTACTTCGAAACATGTCGCTAAATAAATAAGTACTACAATAGTTGACAAAGTTTCTGACTGGTAGTGGTAATTTAAAAAAAAAACCTTTACATATTTGTTGAGACAGTCACGGCCGAAAAACAGTCAAATTCCTGAATTCCATTCACGAACAACTGCCAAAATGAGAAACATAGAAGTACATATCCTCAGTGTCGCAAAGCCGCTTAAATCACTTAATAAAGGCATGGCTTCCGGTCCAGACTGTATACCAATCAGGTTCCTCTCAGAGTATGCCAATGCCAGGAGCTCCATATTTAGCAATTATATACAACTGCTCGCTCACAAAAAGTTCCGTGCCTAAAGACGAGAAATTGCTCAAGTCACACGAATACCCAAAAGAGGAAGTAGGAGTAATCCGTTTAATTACAGGCCCATATCACTAACGTCTATTTGCAGTAGGGGTTTGGAACACATACAGTGTTCGAACATTACGAAGTACCTCGAAGAAAACGATTTATTGACACATGGTTAGCATGGATTCAGGAAATATCGTTTTTGTTAAACACAACTTGCTCTTTACACTCATGAAGTAATGAGTGCTACCGAAAGCAGATGTTAAATTGATTCCATGTTTTTAGATTTCCAGAAGGATTTCGACACCGTTCCTCACAAGCGTCTTCTAACCAAACTACGTGCCTATGGAATATGGCTTCAGTTGTGCGATTGGATTCGTGATTTTCTGTCAGAAAGGTCACAGTTCGTAGTAATAGACGGAAAGTCGTCGAGTAAAACAGAAGCAACATCCGGCGTTCCCCAAGGAAGTGTTATAGGCCCTGTATGCTGCCTGATCTATGTTAACGACATAGGAGAGAACCTCAGTAGCCGTCTTGTCTCCCAAATCGTTTATATAGATAAGGAACAGCGAAGGGCCTATAACACTACCTTGGCGAAGGCCGAAAATCACTTCTGTTTTACCCGATGACTTTCCGTCAGTTACTACGAACTGTGACCTCTCTGACAGGAAATCACAAATCCAGCCACATAACTGAGACGATATTCCATAAGCACGCAATTTCACTACAAGCCGCTTGTGTGGTGCAGTGTGAAAAGCCTTCCGAGAATCCAGAAATACGGAATCGATCTGAAATCCCTTGTCAATAGCACTCAACACTACATATAAATAAAGAGCTAGTTGTGTCTCACAGGAACGATGTTTTCTAAATCCATGTTGACTTTGTGTCAAATCAAATGGCTCCAAGCACTATGGAACATCTGAGGTTATCAGTCCCCTAGACTTAGAACTACTTAAACCTAACTAACCTAAGGACATCACACACATCGATGCCCGATGCAGGATTCGAGCCTGCGACCGTATCAGCAGCGCGTTTCCGGACTGAAGCGCCTAGAACCGTTCGACGACAGCGGCCGGCGACTGTGTGTCAATAGACAGTTTCCTTCGAATGTTCCAAAAACCTGCTGCATATCGACGTTAACGATATGGGCCTGTAATTTAATGGATTACTCATACTACCTTTCTTGAATATTGGTGTGACCTGTGCAACTTCCCAGTCTTTGGGTACGGATCTTTCGTCGAGCGAACGGTTGTACATGATTGTTAATTATGGAGCTAATGCATCAGCATACTCCGAAAGGAATCTAACTGGTATACAGTCTGGACCAGAAGACTTGCTTCTATTAAGTGATTTAAGTTGCTTCACTACTCCGAGGATATTTACTTCTACGTTACTTATGTTAGCAGCTGTTCTCGATTCTAGTTCTGGAATATTTACTTCGTCTTCTTTTGTGAAGGCATTTCGGAAGGCTGTGTTTAGTAACTCTGCTTTGGCAGCACTGTCTTCGACAGTATCTCCATTGCTATCGTGCACAGAAGACATTGATTGTTTCTTGCCGCTAACATACTTCACTTACGACCAGAATCTCTTTGGATCTTCTGCCAGGTTTCGAGACAAAGTTTCGTTGTGGAAACTGTTATAAGCAACTCGCATTGAACTCCGCACTAAATTTCGAGCTTCTGTGAAAGATCGACAATCTTGGGGATTTTGCGTCTGTTTAAATTTGGCGTGTTTGTTTCGTTGCTTCTGCAACAGTGTTCTAACTCGTTTTGTGTACCAAGGAGGTTCAGCTCCATCGTTTGTTAATTTATTTCATATAAATCTCTCAACTGCTGCCGATACTATTTCTTTGAATTCAAGCCACATCTGGTCTACACTTATATTATTAATTTGGAATGAGTTGAGATTGTCTCTCAGGAACGCGTCAAGTGCATTTTTATCTGCTTTTTTGAATAGGTATATTTTTCGTTTATTTCTGGAGGATTTGGGGGTTACAATATTCACTCTCGCTACGACAACCCTGTGTTCACTAATCCCTGAGTCGGTTTTGATGCTCGTTATTAACTCATGATTATTTGTTGCTCAGAGAACAAGTGTGTTTTCACAACCGTTTACTATTCGCGTGGGCTCATGAACTAACTGCTCGAAATAATTTTCTGAGAATACGTTTAGCAGAATTTCGGATGATATTTTATGCGTACCTCCGGAATTAAACATGAATTTTCGTATCGAGGGTAAATTAAAGTCACCACCAACTATTATTGTATGCGTCGGGAACGTGTTTGAAATCATACTCAAGTTTTCTTTGAAACTTTCAGCAACTGTATGATCTCCATTGGTACGTCGGTAAAAAGATCCTATTATTATTTTATTCCGGTTGCCAACAATGACCTCTGCCAATACTAACTCACAGGAAGTATCTACTTCAATTTCGCGACAAGTTAAACTACTTCTAACAGCAACAACACGCCACCGCCAACCATGTTTAGCCTATCCTTTCGGAACACCGTTAGTTTCTTCGCAAAAATTTCGGCTGAGCTTATATCTAGCTTTAGCCAGCTTTCAGTGCCTATTACGATTTGAGCAACAGTTCCGGAAACTGTACAGAAAATTGGAATAGAGATCAACATAAACATCATTTCCGCCATTTTTATTGCTCATGAAAACCACACATCGCATGTTGTACCACCATACAGCGAGACCTTCAGAGGTGGTCCAGATTGCTGTACTCACCGGTACCTCTAATACCCAGTACCACGTCCTCTTGCATTCATGCACGCCTTTATTCGTCGTGGCATACTATCCACAAGTTCATCAAGGCACTGTTGGTCCAGATTGTCCCACTCCTCAATGGCGACTCGGCGCAGATCCCTCAGAGTGGTTGGTGGGACACGTCGTCCATAAACAGTTCCAGGCATGTTCGATAGGGTTCATGTTGGAGAATATGCTGGCCACTTTAATCGAGCAATGTCGTTATCCTGAAGGAAATCACTCACAGGATGTACATGATGGGGGCGCGAATTATCGCCCATGAAGACGAATGCCTCGCCAATAACCTGCCGATATGGTTGCACTATCGGTCGGAGGATGGCATTCGCGTATCGTACAGCCGTTACGGCGTCTTCCATGACCACCAGCGGCGTACGTCGGCCCCACATAATGCCACCCCCAAGTAGCAGGGAACCTCCACCTTGCTGCATTCGCTGGACAGTGTTGTCTAAGGCGTTCAGCCTGACCAGGTTGCCTCCAAACACGTCTCCGACGATTGTCTGGTTGAAGGCATATGCGACACTCATCGGTGAAGAGAACGTGATGCCAGTCCTGGACGGTCCATTCGGCATGCTGTTGGGCCCACCTCGCTGCATGGTGTCGTGGTTGCAAAGATGGATCTAGCCATGGACGTCGGGAGTGAAGTTACGTGGCATGCAGCCTATTGCACACAGTTTGAGTCGTAGTACGACCTCCTGTGGCTGCACGAAAAGCGTTATTCAACATGGTGGCGTTGCCGTCAGGGTTCCTCCGAGCCATAATTCATAGGTGGCGGTCATCCAACGCAGTAGTAGCACTTGGGCGGCCTGAGCGAGGCACGTCATCGACAGTTCCTGTCTCTCTGTATCTCCTCCGTGTCCGAACAACATCGCTTTGGTTCACTTAGAGACGTCTGGGCACTTCCCTTGTTGAGAGCCCTTCCTGGCACAAAGCAACAATGCAGACGAAATCGAACCCCGGTATTGACCGCCAAGCCACGGTTGAAGTACAGACAACACGAGCCGTGTACCTCCTTCCTGGTGGAATGACTGGAACTGATCGGCTGTCGGACCCCCTCTGTCTAATAGGCGCTGCTCATGCATGGTTGTTTACATCTTTGGGCTCTTTTAGTGACATCTCTGAACAGTCAAAGGGACTATGTTTGTGATACAACATCCAGAGTCAACGTCTGTCTTCAGGAGTTCTAGGAACCGGTGTGATCCAAAACTTCTTATGTTGTGCGTATTTTGCACTCTACACGACAGTATATCTTGAAACTGGCGGCGATAAGCCGTTGCACATTGCAGAACCATTGCGTCAGTCTTCCGAAGCAGACGGGTGGCGCTGCTTATCGCACCGGCAATATTTCGCTCAATTTAAATCGCCCATTTGTGTCTCACACTGATCAAAGGAGTATCTCAGATATCACAACAACGTTTCTTTTTGTATGCACGATCTGTCGAACAAGGCGAGAGTGTGTTAAGATGTAATAAAGTTCAAAAAACAACTCTTTTTTCAGTCATCTCATATCCCATTGCCTTCATACAGTTTAACGAACATTGAGCATTTTATAGGGTATTCATTTTAACTGAGGACATTGAAGTATCTCGAAAACTACGCATTGGATCAAAAACAGTTATAATTCCAATTTGTTTGTCTCGGAGGGGAACATCCAATGATACCACATTCGACAGCCCATCCCACTCCGTACGTGGGTGGCGGGGGAGCAACTTTGAAATCTTCCATAGGAACCCCCGTTTGCTATTGCAGATTACGACTCTACGGCAAACTCTACACACGTTTTGTCTGAATCATTTTCTTCGTTTCGACACAGACGGAGCAACAGAGAATGGTACACAATCGTAATTTACGACATGCCACTTAATGCTGCTTGAATAGCTATTGGCCCGTGAGGCTCCAGCTCCATGCTGGGAGGGCAGAACTGGACAGTACTTCATAACTTCTAACTGGAAACCCCATTCACAACGTTGTATTCCTCCGACATATCGAACAGGGGAATAGTCGACGCGCCACTGCAGCCGTGGCTCGAGGCGAACGCTACTCTACTTTTCCAATTGGAGTGAGTGTTCAAAGGTAGTACCGCCAACTTCAACACACTTAGTGCTCCACTTTTCAAATGACCGTGCCGAGCGGAGTGGCCGCGCGGTTGGAGGCGCAATGTCATTAATCGTGCGGCCCCTCCCGCGGGAGGTTCGAATCCTCCCTCGGGCATGGATGTGAGTGTTGTCCTTAGTGTTAAGTTAGTTTAAGTAGTGTGAAAGTCTAGGGACCGATGATCTCAGCAGTTTGGTCCCGTAGGAATTCACTCACATTTGAACTTTACTTTTTTTTCCAAATGATCGTACACAGGACAGAAGCATATCTGCGGGAATTTCAGCACAGGCGTTTTTGGTGCGGTCGACCATGTCTTCATTGCCCGTTAGTACTCGGTAGTACACCATATCTTCTAAATACACCCACAGAAAAAAAAATCCGGCGACTTCAAATCTGGCTACCTAGCGGGCCAATTAATAGAGCCACCTCCGCCGATCCACCGACCAATGTGAAAACGGTCGAATACCTCCCGTGTTTCAACAGCTTAATCCGCTGGGCAAACGTCAGAGTGAAGCCACATACGTTGTCGAACGTCCAGGGCAGCATCATGTAGCAGAACTGGTAGTTACTGTTCCAAAAACGTTTCATATTTGCGTCCATTCAATGTACTGTTGATAAACGATGGACCAATGAATTTGTTCCCCATGATTCCACACCATATGTTAACTTTCCGTAATCAGTGGGGACTGTCTGCACGCTGATAGTTCATGTTATGGCAGTTAACGCTACCATGATTTGTGAATGTCGACTCAACAGAAAATAGCACCTCAGCAAACCATGTGGGGGTCATTTGCATCTGTTTGCGTGCTCATGCGCAAAAACTACCCGGTTACGGAACTCGGCAGCATGAAGTTCTTGATGCAGAGACACGCGGTATGGATGAGACTTATGACGATGCAGTATTGTTACAATACTACCTACAGAATACCGGAATCGCGGTGTAATCGCCAGACGCTTATTCGTGGGTTGTGATGCATTCCGCTAGTACAGCTATTTCATTACCTTATACTTGAACACGTTTTCTTCGTTTCCTTTTGCCGGTCTGCATGCTGTCATTAGACATAAAGGCGTTCACAACCGTGTAAACGAGCGAACGAGAGCGAGCTTTCTCTGGAAAACGCTCGGCATACAAGGCAACAGCAGCCTCCACATTTCTCCTGCATTCTTCGTAAATCAGGATCATTTCAGTTTTTTCTTCCGTGGCTGCAACATTCATATCTGTTCTCTAAGTGATAGATAGGTGTGCAGACAATAAACACTGCGCAACTATTGTAATGTTTAGAGCCTCTATCTGTTCTACATCTGCACGATATGTGAGCTCCGGTAGCACTGAGCTGCCTGTTACGATACGTCGTAGTTCGCTACACGGCCACGGTGGCGCGTCGAGTAGCCCCTGCTCGATATGTCGGAGGAATACAACATTGCGAGTGGCGTTTACAATTAGAAGTTATTCAATACTGGCCTGTCCCAACCTCGCAGCATGGAGGTGTGGTCCCACGTGCCACAGGATATTTGGCGTGTTTCCGGGGCCCCCTGCAACGCCCGCCGCTAACCCGCAACGCAGCCCCGCTATGCGGGTCATCGCTCCACCTCCGCAGGCGCACCGGCCGAAGTCAGCCGAACTTCGCCTCAGCTGCAGGAAGCAGGCTGGTTCAGGGGGAGCGCGCAACATTAGCAGAGGCCGCCACATCACGGACCTCCTGCTGCATCCGCCACGCCATTTTACTCATCCAATCCCTGCCCATATCGCTAGACCAATAGCTGTCTGGTAGTCATCCGTCACACCGGTGTAAGTGCCCTCGCCCGGCGACCAGCAAGCAGCTCCGACTCCGTCATCTGGATTAGCAGGTCGCCAGCACCACGCCGTACCCCGGACTCGATGTCTATTGTGCCACCCGGGACCACCGCGAAACGCGACCCTCTGCTCCGGCCGTGGACTCTGAGGCTGGAACTCCTTCTACTGCTCTTGAGATGTAACTTTAATATTCTGTCTACTGTTCATGTCTAAGAAGATAGTCTGTTTCGTTTGCAGAAGATAGCCTATGCAGCGATTTACTTGTGTTGTTTCCCAAGAACTTTAAGTTGACAAAGAAGTCATTCCTTTATTTTCAAGAAGGACCTTTATTATTTGTTTTGAATTGCTAACGGATCGCAGAACTTACGTTTGTGGAAATACACTGATTCCAGCAATAAACCGATTTTTGAATGTAATCAACTGATTTACTGTGGAAGTTCCCCAAGCTAGGACACTTCAATTCTCAAGCGCCACTGAGCAGTATATCGTAAATTACGATAGTGTCCCGATTACTATTCCTCCGATTACAACGTCATCTGTGGCGAAACGAAGAAAATGCTTCAGACAAAACGTATGTAGATTTTTCCCGTGGAATCGTAATCTGCAATACAAAACGAGGGGGTTCCTACTGAAGATTTCACAGTTGACGCCCGCCACCAACGCATGGGGTGGTGAGGCGGGTCGAGTGTGCTATCGCTGGGTGTCCCTCTCCGAGAAAAACAAATTGGAATTATTGATTTTTTGGATCCGATGTGTTGTTTTCGAGCCGGCCGCTGTGGCCGAGTGGCTCTAGGCGCTTCAGTCCGGAACCGCGCTGCTGCTGCCGTCGAAGGTTGGAATCCTGCCTCGGGCATGGATGTGTGTGATGTCCATAGGTTAGTTAGGTTTAAGTAGTTCTGATTCAAGGGGACTGATGACCTCAGATGTTAAGTCCCATAGTGCTCAGAGCCATTTGAACCACTTGTTGTTTTCGAGATATTTCTGTCTTCAGTTAAAATGAACACTCTATATATGTACATAAGGTGCCACGTTGGATTTTATCTTGATTCCAAAACTACTCGAAGTAGATTGAGTAGGTGGAGCAGAACGACGAGTGGATCAAAACTGGTAAAAAAGAAATGGTTAGAATTGTGACTATGTTTTGCGAAAGTCCTACACAATGAAGTGACGTATAATACAGGACTACTATGAATAACTAATACGTTTTCAAAGCTCTATATTTCCTGAAGTGTTACGACTGATCCATGAATAGAACCGTAAACTACCTATGACGTCACGAATGTTGTGCAACACCCTAAAAGTAAAGTAAATGATCTGAGAGGCTAATAGCATGTCAGGAATGATGCCAAAATAATAATGTGTTAAGTTACAGTTTAGTAACTTTAACAGTTTTCGAAATTTTGACTTTTTTACGCAAAAATCATCGGCGCAACAGAAAGGAGCTAGAAACTTCAAAATTTATGTTCGGATTCCATTTTCATTGTAATTTAATGGAAACAGCATGCTGGATCTCTCAAAGTAATATTTTGCTTGAAATTCATGATTTTATGTTTTTGTGTCCTAAAAATACGGAAGCAAGATAGATTAAGTAAGTGATTAGATAAAAAAAATGTTCAAATGTGTGTGAAATCTTATGCGACTTGACTGCTATGGTCATCAGTCCCCAAGCTTACACACTACTTAACCTAAATTATCATAAGGACAAACACACACACACACCCATGCCCAAGGGAGGACTCGAACCTCCGCCGGGACCAGCCGCACAGTAATTAGATAAAGATAGGATGTTTAGATTTAGGTAGAATGGAGATACGCTATAATAACAAAGATGTGAGAAGTTTCGAAAAGGTAGCTATAAAACTATAGCTGTAGCGTCTCTCCAAAGGGCAAGTTCAGAGTTATCTATTGCGTGCAGTGCAACTAAAATAATTCTCTCACCAAAAGTATTTAACCTAGCCACACCAGAATTTTATTACAGATACTTACCTGTGTACTGATAGCACAATTAAATCGAGAGCTTTATTAGCCTTCAGCGAATGAAGCAATTAATTATTTAGCAACTTGAAGTGGTGCTTTATTAGCCCGAGCGGCTAGTTAGGAAGGCAAACGTTGTCGGCTGCGCCTTCGGCGGTCCGCACCGCGGCTATATAGACAAGAGCGTTGCGAGCTAGAGGCAGGCCCCAGTTCTCTTCTAGATTCGTATCAGGGCGCACTCCGTGTCGGAAGCCGCGTCGCGTTTGTGCAGTTGCAAAGAACAGCCTTGGATGCCGTATTACGCAACTTGGTACGCACGTAACAATGAGTTCGCATTGTGGTAAAGTGTTAATTGCGAAACAATTTCAGTGATTTATTCTCAGTTTGCGTATGTCGTATTTTCACGGGTCGCCGCAGGACAGACCTATCATTACTAGCGTGGCATTTGATGAGTATTAACATCAAATTTTGGCGAGCATTCACTTTGAACATTTACGTGGATAACGATTATGAACAGTTTCATTATCTAGGGATAATAGAATCAGCAATAGACTCTGAACAGCGCTGATAGTGCAATAGCTGATAGTAGAATTGATAGGGTAAACATGTGTCTGGAACTTTATGCTTTATCGTTTTCAGAATATAGTGAAAATTGTCATAGTAAACTGCATTTTCTATGAATCCCAGACATCATCCTAAATCTTCAGAGTAATAAACTTCAATGATCAAGAACTTGTATTCTCCATCAGAGTGGGCACAGTGAACTCTAATTACAGGCATCACGCTTTTGCTACTCACTTTCTGGTTGCCAATATTGTAGTTAGAGAGCCTGTGTTGAGAACAGCAACAGTACCATACAAAAGAAATACAAAATTTTCCACCCCCGCTGCCACACACAAGGTTTCTGTCGTGATTATGACCACTCGACGAGAATTAACCACTTTGAAAGCAAAATGGTAGTTGGAGCCAGACTCATGGGACATCCCATTTCGAAAATCGTTAGGGAATTCAATATTCCGAGAGCCACAGCATCAAGAGAGTGCCGAGAACACCAAATTTCTGGCGTTATCTGTCACGCAAACAACACAATGGCCGACAGCATCCACTTAACGACCGAGAGCAGTGGCATTTGCATGGAGTTGCCAGTGCTAACAGACACGCAACACTGAGTGAAGTAACCGCAGAAATCAGCGTGGGAGGTACGACGAACGTATCCTGTAAGACAGTGCGGCAAAATTTGGCGTTAATGCGCTGTGGCAGCAGACGGCCGGCGCCAGCTCTTTCACTAACAGCACGTCGTCCTCAGCGTCTCCCCCGTGCTCGTCATCATATCGATTGGACTCCAGACGAGTGGAAAACCGCAGCTTGGTCAAGTGAGTCCCAGCTGATGGTAGGGTTCGAGCGTGGCACAGACCTCACGAAACCGTGGACCCTGGTTGTCAACAAGGCACTGTGCAAGCTGGTGATGGCTCCATAATAATGTGGGCTGTGTTTACATGGAATGGACTGGGTCCTCTGGTCCATCTGAACCGATCTCTGACTGGAAACTGTTATGTTCGACTACCTCGAGACCATTTGGAGCCATTGTCGACTGCATGTTCCCAAAGAACGATGGAATTATTATGGACGACAGTGCACCATGTCACCGGGCCAGAATTGTTCATGATTGGTTTGAACAGCGTTCTGGACAGCTGAGTGATTGTCTTGGTTACCCACATTGTCCAACAAGAATCTCACCGAACATTTATGATACATAATGGAGAAGGCAGTTCGTGCTCAAAATCCTGCACCGGAAAAACTTTCGGAATTATGGACTACTGTAGAAGCAGCATGGCTCAATATTTGTGCGGTGGACTTCCAACGACTTATTGAGTCCGTTCCTAGTCGACTTGCTGCCCTACGCAGGGCAGAGAGAGACTGGGAGGTCTGAATCGGTACCACGATGTATCCCGTGGCTGTTGTCAGCCCAGTGTGTATCACCAGATGCCGCTGCTGGGCACACAAACGTGCTTTATTACAATGGACACAATTCAAGCGGGATGTCGGCGTCTCATCTTTCTGTATAATTGATTTGCTGTAGTCACACTAAATAATCCATAGTCAAAAAGAGGCACCCAAGCCACGAATGACGGAAATTCTCTACATGGCCTGTGTATTTTCAGACTAGGTGTAACTCAAAGGGCCTGGTGTTTTCTTTCAACATTCAAAAACAAAGGGTGATGACATCTTAATACTTTGGAAAATAAATGGAGAAATGTCCAATGTATGTGGCATCAAGCAGGCACACAATTACATACTGTAAAACAGAGGGGGGTTCAACGAAACAGAGAAAGCACAATCACTACCCATTTGCTATATTTTTAACAATTGTTATTAACTGCTTCTTGTAGCCCCTCGATAACCGTGTGCCTGGAATTTTAGGAGTAGTTCTGGACTGATAAAGGCCCCAAAAATATCCATACCACACAAGGGCAGGAGAATTGCGAAACTCATTCACAGAATAGATCTACAAAACGCTCACACTACATTGCTACAAGGAAAATTTACGTAAAGCTTCCAGAATAACTCGAAGAACACACACGATGTGTAACTCCGGGTACGATATTCCTAAGCATTTTCCACATGAATAACACACGAAGGTTAAATTCTGCCTGATTCGCATTTATAAATGTTTCCTTCTGTGTTGTCCTACAGGTGGAATTGTTAGTATGGTGTCACTCGATACAGTGGTACGGCACCATAGCCTGGGGCAACACAGCCGAGGCAGAAAAAAGTATTATTTCACAACAGTGTTCAGTAAGAGTACTGTGTAAAATCTGTAACCGAACACTTATCAGAAACTTCTTTAGGGGTCATGAGAATCTTACATTCACTCCCCAGTTCGTTCTGGTTAATAGTAAAAGTGAATTTAGGGCAAGGTGCTAAATTCGTAATTGGAATGATAGACTTAAAATAATCCCCATACACAGGGTGTTTCCGTAAGAGCGTGCAAAAATGTAACAGGATATAGAGAACGCCGTAGGCCATATCTTCTACCTGGCCGTCCAAATGGCCAACTGTGCAAAGAGCTCTACCTGACTTGTTGGAGAACGTACCCTTGCCTGTTCGTGAAAGGATATGGATACAGCATGACGGTGCACCGCCTCACTTTAGTGTGGATGTCTGCACCCATCTCATTGCTGTATTTCCTGATCGCTGTATTGGATTCCACGACCTACGAGGTCACCGACCTGAATTCAAGTGATTATATCCTATGGAGATATCTAAAGTCACTTGCATATGAGACCACAGTAGGTACGAGGATGGAATTAGTTGCCAGAATTGTAGCTGCCTGTGGGTGTGACTCGAAACACACTAGGGATATTTGTCAGGGTGCGTCAGAAACTTGTTTGTCGGTATCATACTTGCACTGAAGTAGGTGGCCGTCGGTTTCAGAACGTTTCGTAAGATACAGTACAAATGGCACGTTCATTATGTCTGTGAGGGTATTTGCAGTTAACTGTAACTAATGTAAATAGAAAAGTACACAGTAATGTGATTTTATTCCCATCATCTCCCTAAGTTCGGTTCTCCGACCCCCGGTTCCGTACCTCAAATTGTTCAGCGGAGCATGATCTATGTCCTGTAGAGCATGCTTTTCCGACTGGAGCTTATTATTGTGGTGTGATATGTCCTTCATAGGCCGCCAACAGACCTGAGGCAGAAAACTGAAAATTGTTAAAATTCATGGTGGAGCCTTTAGCAGTCTTTTATTTTGTACAATTCGCTACTAGTTTCGGTCAGTGAGCATCACCAAGCTCAGCTGGCATAAACAGCAGGAAAGTTATACTATAATTTGAATAAAAGTAAGTATGGTATATTGTGTATTGTGTGTGTTGAACCAGGGACCTAGAAACAATGGAGAGGCTTCGTCCCCGTCGTAGCCCTCAGTGGTTCACCATCCTACAACAGGCCACAGCAGTCCACCCACCCCACCGCCGCCCCACGCCGAACCCAGGGTCATTATGCGGTTTGGACCCCAGCGCCCCCCTCCCCCCCCCCCCCACCCCATCTGGGAACGTCTCATACCGGACGAGTGTAACCCCAAATGTTTGTGTGGTAGAGTAATTATGGTGTACGCGTACGTGGAGACTGTGTTTGCGCAGCAATCGCAGACATAGTGGAACTGAGGCGGAGTAAGGGGAACCAGCCTGCATTCGCCGAGGCAGATGGAAAAGCGCCATAAAAACAATCCATAGGCTGGCCGGCACACTGGACCTCGACACTAATCCACCATGCGGATTCGTGCCAGGGACCAGCACACCTTGCCGCTAGGGTGAGAAGCGCATTAGACAGCGCGGCTAGCTGGGTGGACACAATTATGGTATAACTTTCCTGCCGTTTATGCCAGCTAAGCTTGGTAATGGTAATTGATCGAAATTAGTAGCGAATTGTTCTAAATAAATGACAGCTGATGGTTTCATCATTAATTTTATCAATTATTTGGCGGCTGAATATCCCCACTGGTGTGGCGATTGCACACACTGACCTTGTATACCAGCAACACAACCAGTTTGTAGTTGCAACACTTCTTTATTGATTACACATACATATGAATTCATCAGCAGTAATAATTAATAAACAACATTTGCATATCAAGGCCCTATCCACAATTAGTATTTACAACATTAACCGTCACACTTGTGACAACAGCCCCCTTACGTGCCAGTAACAACAACGAAAATAATAGACAAATGTTTACAATGTCGGCTATCGCCTTTCTCACTCTGTTTTACACTTACTGAAAAGGTAAAATTAATTTTATGCTATCTGACCTGAAGGGTACTATTAATTGTTCTGTTTACACTTAGCATTGTACTACACTCAAAGTCCAGAAGATTCTAGACTTTATGCAAGCTTAAAGCAAAACGTCAATTTGATGAACATGTGATGAATGCGAGCAAACGTTAATCTATAACGATTTCACAAACACACAATCCAAAGGGTGAACTTTGGGCAGAAGGAAATCCTCTGCCTAAAACAAGCCCCTCGTTGAATGGAATAGAGAAATTGCGCGTTAACGGGGTCCGGACGGCCCTGAGTTCAAATCCTGAGATTTCCATCACACTGTAAGCTCGCGGGGCGAGGTTTGCTCGCGTCGACCACTATACGCGTTTCTGAAAACAGGAAAACATGAGCGGCAGACACACTGTAGTATACACAAGTTACACAAATATATACATAGAAAAGCAATACCTTAATATAAACATATTACAAGTTAACCAATGAACAGAAATAAGGAGCTTAGTTTCCTTTGATCCAAAAAAAAAAATTCTGGATACTACGTGAAAAGATGTGTCAGTCCACAGCCAGTGACTTAAGGTCCACCTTACAAGATAATCTGTCTTTCCCGAATGGCTGACACCACATAAATCAAACGTGCAGTACCTAATGTGACCATCAACCTTCAGATAGGTATTTGAAAACTGTCACTTCAATAGGTCGTGTAGGGCGGTGGGTGGAATAATAGAATAAATGTTTTGTATTTATGCTGTTTGCCGTTCTCAACACTGGCTCTCTAACTACAATATTGGCAACCAGAAAGTGATTAGCAAAACGTGAAGTCTGTAATTAGAATTCCTAGTGCCCACTTCATCTGAGAAATACATTTATAGCTACAGTTTATAGCTCTGAGGAAGTAGGAGATTGTCTGGGATTCATAATCAAAAACCATTCTGTCTAAAATGTTCACTATATTCTGAAAGTCACAGACCAAAAAGAATCCACACAATCCAACTACCAGAACAGTTCAGAGTCTAATGCGCTGATGCAACTATAACTGTTCAAATTAAATGTTTAAGTGAATGCTCGCCATAATTTGATGATAATGTTCATCAAACGCCATGCTAATAATGGTAGAATGTCTGTCCTGCGGCAGCACGTGAAAATACGACATACACAAACTAAAGATAGATCATTAACGTCATCCCAAAATGAACACTTCACTTGAAAACGATTTCATGGTTACGCGCATCCCGAGTAACTTATTACTGCATCCGAGGCTGTTTATATCAACGATACCGACGCGACGCGACTCCCAGCACAGATGGTGTGCTATTCAGCGCCTGGAGAGAACTGGGGCCTTCCTTCTTCTCGCGCAGCGTTCTTACATATAAAGCCGCGGTGCGGACGGCTAAGGGAACGCCTGATCAAATCGGCTCTCCCGACTAGCCGCTGGGCTAGTAATGCACCACTTTAAGTTATCGAGTAAATCATTGCTTCCTTTGCTGATGGCCGATGAAGCTTTCAATTTAATTGTGTAATTAGCACACAAGTAAGTAATCATAATAAAAGTCTGACATGGCTAAGTCACATATTTTGGGCGAGAGAATTAATTTAATTACCCTGCACGCAGTAGATGAGCTCTGAACTTGCTCTTTGGAGATACGCTATAGCTATAGTTTTATAGTTATTCTGTTGAAACTTCTCACATTTTTATGATTATAGTGGATCTCCCTTTTATTTAAATTTAAACATCCTAGCTTTATTTATTCGCCTACTTAATCTATCTTGCTTCCTTAATTTCTAAGACAAAAACCAGAAAATCATGAATTTCAACTAAAATTTTAATTTGTGAGATCCAGAATACTGTTTCTACTAAACTATTATGTGAAAGGAATCTAAATATAAATTTTTAAGTTTCTAGCTCTTTTCTGTTGCGCCAATGATTTTTACAGAAAAACATCCAAATTTCGAAAATGGTTAAAGTTATTGAATTGATATCCAACACATTGATTTTGTATTATTCCTGACATGCTAGAAACGTTTCAGGTTATTTACTTCATTTTAAAGCATTGCGCAACATTTATGACGCCAGAGCTAGTTACAGCGGACTGGCTGGCACACAATGGAAAGACTTATGTGAATTTTATAAGGCGTGAGTATGCTGCTTCCCTACAGTCGGTAATGCAATAAGCACGGCCCCTATGGCCAGAGACCAAAGTACACACGGCCTCTATCCGACCATAAAACACAATGTGACCTATATTTATCACGGCCATTTGCCTTCCATACACACAAGAAATTATTAATAAACAACAAGAAGTACCACTAATTCGTAAAACCAGAAAATTCTAAATCTATAACTAAATTAAGAAATGACGTTCAAGTGAACCAGCTACCTTCAGCGTGCCACTAAGCACCAAATCCAATCTTATAAATGCGAGGCGCTATTTCTTGCCACTTTAGTAACATAATTTCATAGCCATTCCAGGACATAACTCGCCTCGCCACCACTGCAGTGAATGCTTTGCTGGCCACTAGCACGAGCAACTGCAACAGTCAACAGTCCTTAAGTACACAATAATATTCACTATAGAAGGAGTAACCCACCACGAAAGCTTGGCGATTAATTTCTTCTTCTTCATGTGAAATTCACACACCATCCATCCACACAGCTCTCGAGGTCTCAGCAAATCCTTATCGCCACTGGCCAGCCTTGTCAATACAACTTTAATACTTTCCGGCAGCGGCCCAAGCTTCTTCGTTGCTCCCACTCGACTGGTCCTCACGGCATGCGGCCGTGCCACGTGACGTGGTGTCGCCAAGTCCCCACAATGACGACATCGAAAGCACGTCACGTCACGTCACGGACTGACTCGGCTCACGCGCGGACCCACTCTCTACGACTTGCGTACGCGCGCCACCATAAATAGCCTGCCTCAAAGACGCAAAGAGAACAAGGCACAGGGACAACGATCAAAGATGGAAGTAAGAATCGATAGCGCCTGCGCCAGAGACCCACCGGCTCACCGGCCTGCAAACACAAATAAAATTTCAAATTCTCAGGTACTCTAAATAAAATGGAAGACCACGTTGTTAGCTAGCGCTTTTATAATTAAAGGATATCTTGATTGAAATGTTTTCCGGTATATATACAGCTAAGAGAGAACTCTACAATTTGTAAAGTTACATTCGTGATTAGTATGCAGTATTAGATAAAAAAGTACGTAAAATGATTATCGGGAAGAACAGCGGTGGTTCTCAATGTAGCTACTTTTCTGCTAGTACAGTACGCTTGTTCGCCCACTGCTTGAATACTGCTCAGCAGTGTGGGATCCGTACCAGATAGGGTTGATAGAAGATATAAAGAAGATCCAACGGAGAGCAGGGCGCTTCGTTTCAGGATCATTTAGTAATCGTGAAAGCGTTACGGAGATGATAAACTCCAGTGGAAGACCCTGCAGGAGAGACGCTCAGCAGCTCGGTACGGGCTTTTGTTCAAGTTTCGAGAACATACCTTCAACGAAGAGTCAAGCAGTATATTGCTCCCTCCTACGTATATCTCGCGAAGAGACCATGAGGATAAAATTAGAGAGATTAGAGCCCACACAGAAGCATACCGACAATCCTTCTTTCCACGAACAATACGAGAGTGGAATAGAAGGGAGAACCGATAGAGGTACTCAAGGTACCCTCCGCCACACACCGTCAGTTGGCTTGCGGAGTATGGATGTAGATGTAGAAACGAGCTGTGATTAACGTATCCGGTGACCTGTTAGTGGACATTAACGCGGAGTGTTTCCATCCTTCGTCTTTATGAGAATTTGAAGTCTGATGGGGGAAAATTTCAGTGAGGTGTCTGAATATCTGTGGAGGGACAGTACAGCAGCCCCTTCTTCAGTAGCGGGAAGCAGAGAAGGCAGTGATGCTGGGCACTGAGGTCTGGAGCGAGGGTGACGTTCTGACTTGCGTCAAAGGTGTTCCGTTGGGTTGAGACAGGGGCAGTTGGTAATACTTATTTCTAACCTGTTTTTATACAATGACGAAGCATTTCTCTGTGCATCGTGAGTGCTGTCCTCAACTCCTCCTCACAAAAGAAGGTCAGTTGTCTACATTGAGGTTAGACACTTGTTACCATCACATTCATCTACGCCACTCCCCTCCCTAGTGATCACTGCAGCAAGGCCGTTGGCACTGCTACTACTACTACTACTATTACTACTACTGCTGCTAATAATAATAATAATACCGTGTAAAGCCCACGGCAATGTAGTAGCCATTACGTAATTACTGTGCTGTTATGCACTTTGCAAGTGCGAAGAGAATACTGAAGAAAATTCTGCTCTGTCGCGAAAAATACCTAAAATTAGGAGAAGGCATTTTCATGAGATATTAACGCATAGGTGATGTATATGTGTCAATTTTACTCTCACAGATGCATGGAACAAAGCATTTTCGCAGTGGGTGGACTACATGGGGAAGACGTTCGTATATTCGTTTCCACGACATTGTGCCAGACGCTATTGCTAGTATTAAACCTGTAGTTATTGGTGACGTATGTATCTGTATTACAGTCTTGTGAAATAGTGATAATAGCGATGATGTTGTAAGAATAATATCGCTTCCTGACAGGAGCACTGAGCCGTGGCGGCTTCCGTGAGAGCGCGCGCGCCATCTTACTGGTGCCGCTCGTACGCGTGTTCCATCTGCTCTGGTCCTCCCTCGTCGTGTCATCTCTCCTGGGTGATGTGTTCACTGTGGGGCTGTGTGGAGCCGAGTGGCGTGTCGGACACGGAGCTGGACGTGAGTGAGCGAGTACTTGGCGTCCTGGCGATTGCAGCGAGTTGGCACCGTCTACCCCTGGGCTGTGCTGCCCCTCGCTGACTGTTGCTATCGGCGAGTTCAGCGGACAAGGAGCGGCTCTCGCCGCGTGCAACCTGCTTGTGACGTGCGCCAGTCCACTGTGGAGTGCTAACTACGCCGAGATGTAGTGAACAACCTGTTAGCAGCCACGAGCAGCAGCGCAGTATTATCCAGGGCCTGCCTACCTGCAGTTCTGAAGCTATCGGCCTCCTTAATATTTGTTTGAAATTATCTATGAGACTGTTTAGTAAGTAATGTACTTAAAGATTGTTAATTCCGTCCCGTGTGAGGTGGCCAGGAATCCAGTTTCTTAATCCCTTTCAGTGACCCCTTTGTTGCTGTGTGTCTCAATCTGGAGGTTTCTCTATGCGCCAAGGTAGTATTTTGCAATATTAGTCAAGTACTTGAAATCATGATTTGTTACTATTGAGTAATTGATACTGCCGATTGCAATTTCTGTTTGTTGTATACCTCATGGTCCTTCTAACATCCACATCTACATTTACATTTATACTCCGCAAGCCACCCAACGGTGTGTGGCAGAGGACACTTTACGTGCCACTGTCATTACCTCCCTTTCCTGTTCCAGTCGCGTATGGTCCGCGGGAAGAACGACTGCCGGAAAGCCCCCGTGCGCGCTCGAATCTCTCTAATTTTACATTCGTGATCTCCTCGGGAGCTATAAGTAGGGGGAAGCAATATTTTCGATACCTCATCAACAAACGCACCCTATCGAAACCTGGACAGCAAGCTACACCCCGATGCAGAGCACCTCTCTTGCAGAGTCTGCAACTTGAGTTTGCTAAACATCTCCGTAACGCTATCACGCTTACCAAATAACCCTGTGACGAAACGCGCCGCTCTTCTTTGGATCTTCTCTATCTCCTCCGTCAACCCCACCTGGTACGGACCCCACACTGATGAGCAATACTCAAGTATAGGTCGAACGAGTGTTTTGTAAGCCACCTCCTTTGTTGATGGACTACATTTTCTACGCACTCTCCCAATGATTCTCAACCGGGTACCCGCCTTACCAACAATTAATTTTATATGATCATTCCACTTCAAATCGTTCCGTGCGCATACTCCCAGATATTTTACAGAAGTAACTGCTACCAGTATTTGTTCCGCTATCATATAATCATACAACAAATGATCCTATTTCTATGTATTCGCAATACATTAGATTTGTCTATATTAAGGGCCAGTTGTCACTCCCTGCACCAAGAGCCTATCCGCTGCAGATCTTCCTGCATTTCGCTGCAATTTTCAAATGCTGCAACTTCTCTGTGTACTACAGCATCATCCGCGAAAAGCCGCATGAAACTTCCGACACTATCTACTAGCTCATTTATATGTATTGTGAGAAGCAATGGTCCCATAACACTCCCCTGTGGCACGCCAGAGGTTACTTTAACGTCTGTAGACCTCTCTCCATTGAGAACAGTATGCTGTGTTCTGTTTACTAAAAACTCTTCAATACAGCCACACAGCTGGTCTGATATTCGGTACCCTCTTACTTTGTTTATGAGGCGGCAGTGCGGAACTTTATCGAACGCCTTCCGGAAGTCAAGGAAAATAGCATCTACCTGGGAGCCTGTATCTAATATTTTCTGGGTCTCATGAACAAATAAAGCCAGTTGGATCTCACACGATCGCTGTTTCCGGAATCCATGTTGATTCCTACAGAGTAGATTCTGGGTTTCCAGAAATGACATGATACGCGAGCAAAAAACATGTTCTAAAATTCTACAACAGACCGATGTCAGAGATACAGGCCTATAGTTTTGTGGATCTGCTCAACGACGCTTCTTGAAAATTCGAACTATCTGTGCTCTTTTCCAATCATTTTGAACCTTCCGTTCCTCTAGAGACTTGCGGTACACGGCTGTTACAAGGGGGCCAAGTTCTTTCGCATACTCTGTGTAGAATCGAATTGGTATCCCGTCAGGTTCAGTGGACTTCCCTCTGTTGAATGATTTCAATTGCTTTTCTATTCCTTGGACACGTATTTCGATGTCAGCCATATTTTTTCGTTCGTGCGAGTATTTAGAGAAGGAACTGCAGTGCGGCCTTCCTCTGTGAAACAGTTTTGATAAAAGGAGTTTAGTATTTCAGCTTTACGCGTGTCATCCTCTGTTTCAATGCCATTATCATCGCAGAGTGTCTGGATATGCTGTTTCGATCCACTTACTGATTTAACGTAAGACCAGAACTTCCTAGGATTTTCTGTCATGTCGGTACATATAATTTTACTTTCGAATTCACTGAACGCTTCACGCATAGCCCTCCTTACGCTAACTTTGACATCGTTTAGCTTCTGTTTGTCTGAGAGGTTTTGGCTGCGTTTCAATTTTCAGTGAAGCTCTCTTTGCTTTTGCAGTAGTTTCCAAACTTTGTTGTTGAAACACAGTGGGTTTTTCCCGTACCTCACAGTTTTACTCGGCAAGTACCTGTGTAAAACGCATTTTACGATTGCCTTGAACTTTTTCCATAAACACTAAACATTGTCAGTGTCGGAACAGAAATTTTCGTTTTGATCTGTTAGGTAGTCTGAAATCTGCCTTCTATTACTCTTGCTAAACAGATAAACCTTCCTCCCTTTTTTTATATTTATATTTACTTTCATATTCAGGGATGCTGCAACGGCCTTATGATCACTGATTCCCTGTTCTGGCCGGCAGCTGTGGCCGAGCGGTTCAAGGTGCTACAGTCTGTAACAGCACGACCGCTACGGTCGCAGGTTTGAATCCTGCCTCGGGCATGGATGTGTGTGATGTCCTTAGGTTAGTTAGGTTTAAGTAGTTCTAAGTTCTAGGGGACTGATGACCTCAGATGTTATGTCCCATAGTGCTGAGAGTCATTCCCTGTTCTGCGCTTACAGTGGCGAGTTATTGGAGTTGGCCTGAAACTAAAGTTGTATGCGCTCAGTTTAAAGGTACGCACGTGTGGGTCTTGTGTGGGTGTGTGCTTGTATTTGCACAAACTCTGACTACGTGTTGAGGAGCCCTTGGAGTTATGGGTACAGTTCAACCGGCCATCTGCCATTTGGTGCGTATCCCAGTGTATGTGAGCCCCAAAGAGACCCCAATAAAGATATAGCTTGATTTTTTAAAAAAGTAGCTGAATGTTTAATTGCCCGTTTAAGCATTACTGTTATGTTAATTTTCATCAAATTGTTTTGATGTTTGTTGTATGGTATATGTTGACAGTCTCGGTTGGTGCGTTGTTTGTTGTTCCGCTGACCCGACGCAGGGCCGCGTTTCCCCGGCGTCGCATGAGGTCTCCCGTCCCAGCCTCAAGTTGAGTAGTTGGTTCTTATTCTTTTGGTATCGTTCCACGGCAGGTGTGCCACCGGATAAGGATGTAATTGACTCACTATTTCTGTTATTGTAAGGCCCTTGTGGGCGTGTGATGAAAGTCTTTGGGCAAACTGAACTCTGAGTTTCCTGATTTCTTTAAAAAAAATAAAAGTTTAATTGTCATTATCAAGCCGGCCGTTGAGGCCAAGCGGTTCTAGGCGCTTCGGTCTGGAACCGCATGGCTGCTACGGTCGCGGTTTCGAATCCTGCCTCGGGCATGGATGTGTGTGATGTCCTTAGGTTAGTTAGGTTTAAGTAGATCTAAGTTCTAGGGTTCTAGGGGACTGATGACCTCAGATGTTAAGTTCCATAGTGCTCAGAGCCATTTTTTTGTCACTATCATTTTAATTTTAGGGGCTCGATAGTTTATTTAAGTACTTAGCTTGATTTATGTGGAACAGGCTTGTGGCCAATCTGTGAAGTACTACTGTTGCTTCGCTTTCACATGTGGATAGTCTATGAGCAGCTTGACCGTATCTTGTCTACATGAGAGCAGAACAACCAGTGGAGATATATGCATTTTAACGTCTTTTATTTAGTGTTTGCTGAACTTATATTCAAGTCCTGTTGTGGGATTAGCTCACAGTTGTGATCTAGTTGCGGGGACAGAGTGCAACCGCAGTTTTATTTAATTAATTAACTGTTTGCAATCGGACCGCCGTTCCGTTGCATAGTTGACATTTTTGAGTACTATTTACAATTGTATGTATAATGCAACTGTTCGATACATTGCGAATTTAATTTACAGATCTTAACTATTTGTATGTATTTCGCATGGATCTTGGTAACTGTCAGTTGGCTCACGATTGAATTGTTATCAAATAAAAATATTTGTTTGGGACAATGAATGACGCATGAAGATGGATCACCCTTACACCTGTTTTCTCAAATCAATCCCCATACTTGTTCTTCGTCTCAAACACAATTCAACTTTTTTAATTTTTACCCCTCAGAGAACTTCATTTTATCCCTCAGGGAGTAATTACCCCGGAATGGGAAGCACTGCCCTAAAGGGTAGTGTACCTAGAAAACACGCGATGATTTCTGGTCGGTACTTCAGTCGAGTTACTGATTTTAGAATCATGTGAAGGAATGCGCACTAGAGACCGCCATAAGTACACCTCGCAACACAATTCACGAACCACTTTTCCAAAACGTCGTAATTGTCTCCCATTGGGACGCCTAACTTTGAAGTTTTGCTCAGAGGTGCCTGCCTAGAGCCTTCCTCTGTTAAGGTGCAAAAGCGTGACGCCCTGCAGTTTCACCATCGGGCCCTGAGACGCTATAAACAACAAGCTGTCGATACATGAGGGGAAAAAGGGTACGCTTAGAATTTCGTGTGAGCTATAAGTTCGGTTAACGATCTCACATTGGCACAAATTTCACAAAAGATATCCAACGCCACCGTAGACATGTCACACGATGGCAAAGTCGTCACCCCTTCTTTCGAAGCTTAGCCGATGAAGGTCAGAAGCCCAATACCCAGCGTTGAGGGTTAACCAGACCCTCGACACCCCCATAGATGGGGCTTGCCTGCCTTCAGGCGCTAGAGAAACGGTTTGGCTGAATGGGTGCCGAAGTTTCTGTCAGGTACCTTTTTAACGCGCTCAACAATAGTGGGTGGGTGGCACTGAGGTTGTTGCTGACTGTGGGGAGGAGGCGTTGATCTTAGAGGGTCCTTTGCTTTTTTATTCACGCACATGTTGATCTTGTACCCTGTAACGGGACATCCTTCTCTAGTATTACTTCTCCTCGACAGTATTTGTCGATAACGTTATTATTTTTCGAGTTTTGAACAAGTCAGTATCACCACAGTTGCTTTTCTGAAAACTTTCATACAATTTTATACACGTTGTTGTTGTTGTGGTCTTCGGTCCAGAGACTCGTGTGATGCAGCTCTCCATGCTACTCTATCCTGTGCAAGCTTCTTCATCTCCCAATACTTACTACAACCTACATCCTTCTCAATCTGTTTAATGTATTCATCTCTTGGTCTCCCTCCACGATTTTTACCCTCCACTCTGCCCTCCAGTACTAAATTGGTGATCAATTGATGCCTCAGAATATGTCCTACCAACCGATCCCTTCTTCTAGTCAAGTTGTGGCACAAATTTCTCTTCTCCCCAGTTCTATTCAATACCCCCTCATTAGTTATATGATCTACCCATCTAGTCTTCAGCATTCTTCTGTAGCACCACATTTCGAAAGCTTCTATTCACTTCTTGTCCAAACTATTTATCGTCCACGTTTCACTTCCATACATGGCTACACTCCATACAAATACTTTCAGAAACGACTTCCTGACACTTAAATCTATACTCGATGTTAACAAATTTCTCTTCTTCAGAAACGATTTCCTTGCTATTGCCAGTCTACATTTTATATCCTCTCTACTTCGACCATCATCAGTTATTTTGCTCCCCAAATAGCAAAACTTCTTTACTACTTTAAGTGTCTCACATCCTAATCTAATTCCCTCAGCATCACCCGGTTTAATTCGACTACATTCCATTATCCTCGTTTTGCTTTTGTTGGTGTTAATGTTATATCCTCCTTTCAGGACACTGTCCATTCCGTTCAGCTGCTCTTCCAGGTACTTTGCTGTCACTGACAGAATTACAATGTCATTGGAGAAGTTTTTATTTCTTCTCCATGGATTTTAATTCCTACTCCGAATTTTTCTTTTGTTCCTTTTTATACACAGTACGTTATATTTCAAGCTAAAATTTATGAAAAGAAATTGCTTTATAAAATATTTTAGTTTCAATGCTATATTGGATAAGAACTAGTTCTGAATGTAAAGCTAAAATTATTTTTTTCAGAAACATTTGATATTACGAATTATTTGCACACTTAAACTTTCCGTTATTAATTACGGAATCCTGTACTGTTTACTATATTTATTTCTGGATTCGTTTATGAAATAATAATCGAAATTAATAATGTAACGAAAGCTAGTAGGAATTCACTTGTTAAGAAAAATTGTGAGACCTATGGAATATTGTTATTTCCGCAGAGTCGTAAACTTGCGTCTGATGTCATCGCACGTATTTTTGTAATAGGTGCGAACAATTTAATTTCAGCTTTGTTAATATGAAAAATCAAAATATACTCCTGGAAATTGAAATAAGAACACCGTGAATTCATTGTCCCAGGAAGGGGAAACTTTATTGACACATTCCTGGGGTCAGCTACATCACATGATCACACTGACAGAACCACAGGCACATAGACACGGGCAACAGAGCATGCACAGTGTCGGCACTAGTACAGTGTATATCCACCTTTCGCAGCAATGCAGGCTGCTATTCTCCCATGGAGACGATCGTAGAGATGCTGGATGTAGTCCTGTGGAACGGCTTGCCATGCCATTTCCACCTGGCGCCTCAGTTGGACCAGCGTTCGTGCTGGACGTGCAGACTGCGTGAGACGACGCTTCATCCAGTCCCAAACATGCTCAATGGGGGACAGATCCGGAGATCTTGCTGGCCAGGGTAGTTGACTTACACCTTCTAGAGCACGTTGGGTGGCACGGGATACATGCGGACGTGCATTGTCCTGTTGGAACAGCAAGTTCCCTTGCCGGTCTAGGAATGGTAGAACGATGGGTTCGATGACGGTTTGGATGTACCGTGCACTATTCAGTGTCCCCTCGACGATCACCAGTGGTGTACGGCCAGTGTAGGAGATCGCTCCCCACACCATGATGCCGGGTGTTGGCCCTGTGTGCCTCGGTCGTATGCAGTCCTGATTGTGGCGCTCACCTGCACGACGCCAAACACGCATACGACCATCATTGGCACCAAGGCAGAAGCGACTCTCATCGCTGAAGACGACACGTCTCCATTCGTCCCTCCATTCACGCCTGTCGCGACACCACTGGAGGCGGGCTGCACGATGTTGGGGCGTGAGCGGAAGACGGCCTAACGGTGTGCGGGACCGTAGCCCAGCTTCATGGAGACGGTTGCGAATGGTCCTCGCCGATACCCCAGGAGCAACAGTGTCCCTAATTTGCTGGGAAGTGGCGGTGCGGTCCCCTACGGCACTGCGTAGGATCCTACGGTCTTGGCGTGCATCCGTGCGTCGCTGCGGTCCGGTCCCAGGTCGACGGGCACGTGCACCTTCCGCCGACCACTGGCGACAACATCGATGTACTGTGGAGACCTCACGCCCCACGTGTTGAGCAATTCGGCGGTACGTCCACCCGGCCTCCCGCATGCCCACTATACGCCCTCGCTCAAAGTCCGTCAACTGCACATACGGTTCACGTCCACGCTGTCGCGGCATGCTACCAGTGTTAAAGACTGCGATGGAGCTCCGTATGCCACGGCAAACTGGCTGACACTGACGGCGGCGGTGCACAAATGCTGTGCAGCTAGCGCCATTCGACGGCCAACACCGCGGTTCCTGGTGTGTCCGCTGTGCCGTGCGTGTGATCATTGCTTGTACAGCCCTCTCGCAATGCCCGAAGCAAGTATGGTGGGTCTGACACACCGGTGTCAATGTGTTCTTTTTTCCATTTCCAGGAGTGTACTTTATGATATACTAAAATGTGAGAAATTCAGTGGAGAATATATTTACGTAAAAAAATTCTGCAACAACCATCTTCCAATTTATTTAGTTCAAACCGACCGTGAGGGTCTGATGTCAGATTTTCAGTTCCAAGAATCAGACCCCTACAGAAGAAGAACTAGAGCCATCTCAACATGACAAGCTAAGCAAACTTGAAAGTTTATTGTAATCTTCGCTCCTCTGAAATATTCATAAAAGAATTTGTTTATTAATTACTTGGACTGGACATTGTTTAATGTGGACAATAGATAGGAGGAAGGAGGGGGAGAGATTACAACCCCCAACCCCTCTCCCTCATCTCTCCCCCCCCCCCCCTCCTGCCAGAGGAGGGATGGCGCGGAACACGAGGACTGAAAAAGTGAAAAGCGTAAACAATGTTTGCTGCTTCGGTGCTTCGGACCCCGTTCAGATTTCATCGAATGGTTTTGAATGGTTCCTAGCGGATCCATCCTGTGTACGACAGCAAAAGCTGCCGTCGAACTACACTCCAGAGGGTCAGATCGGGTCAGTGGGACTGCATCCCCACGATGTTCTTGGAGTAGGGTTGAAACACCCAAGGGGTGGCGGCAGGGTCGAATGTTGTCAGGAACACGGTTGTTGCTCAGCCACTGTGAACTGTCGTTTTCGACAGTGACATGTGTGGGAATCAACGCCCCACGGGAAGGGGTGGTTTCATTGATGTCCTTTACGCCGTGTGGTGCGGTTCTGACCTCCATTACAAAGGCGTCAAAAAAAGCAGTGAAAGTTTCGTAAGATGAATCGTGACAACCTCCCCATCATGGGACACGTCCTCGGCGGCGTTGGGCAGAATTTTGGTGACATTTGGTGTCAATGTGAGATAATTAACTTCTGAGCTGCGGCATTTTCTTGTCTTGTATCGACACCTGCTTGTTGCAGGGCGCCTCGACTTTGCACTGTCTCAGAGGAAGGTTGTAGGCACCTCTGAGCCAAATGTCAAACCTATGCCTCGGAGTGGAAGGTATTTACGGCACCACGAAAAGGTAGTGCTTTAATTGTGTTGCGCAGCGTAGTTTCCACCATTTACTAATGTTTTTGTTGTAGCTAGACATGAGACTGTGTTTTGTACAGCATTTGTAAATATTTCGACTTCTGCACATTTAAGTGCCGTATAATACATTAAACCTATTTGGAAAACATTAATTCTTCAGCTACCGACTTCATTGTTAGTAAAATTATACTTAATTTTAAAACTAATTTTATAACATGTGGACCGTAAAGCTATCGTGCACCACTTGAGCCTTGAAACAAAAGTTCTTTTGCCGTAGAAAATGGGAAACTTGCAGATTAACTGACTTTCGTTAGCGTGTTAACAATTTTACCTGTCTTGAAAATCGAAATGTCTTTACTTCCCAAAAACTTCAGCTTCAAAATGTGTTTAACTTGTAACTTTATTTGCCTCACTAATTATTGGTGTGTCGAGGCGTAATATTGTAACAGATAGACGACTTTAAACGTCAAGAGAATGTTTGTTCCCAGGTACATAATCAAGTTGTACCTTGGAACATATGGAAAAACATTAATTTTTTCGGAATAATGTTTGTAGTTTCAGAAAAAGACTGCAGCACACAAAACGTTAATGCCACAATTAAGAATGGAATGAGAATGTGTATTAAACTTCTATTACAGAGCTGGCTAGATGCGAAAATTCGAGAAGTGTGCTATGTTGTAACACTCTTCCCTACTCTACCCAACTTAACACTTCCGAAACCAAAGCCAAAGTTTACTGTCAATGAAAAAGTTTCCCAGGCGTTGCAGGTCCTACAGTTATTTCACTGATCAGCAGCGTGTAACATTTGGAATTGTAGGAGATAAAGAAATGAGAGGTTGATTTTTATCAACATCAAAAGTCACGGCTTCAAGGTTCAAATAGGAATCTATGCCGTGTAAATGGGTGCTATACCGGTCAGTACATTCCGGTGCCAGAAGATACGTGACAAGAATGACTTATGATAAGATTATTTGTATATCACGTACAAGGCCTGTTTTCTTAGCGTAACAACACTGAAAATAATCTGAGCAACGGGGATTTAAAGATAAGTCTACACGTTTCCGCACGTACGCCTACATATGCTTGAATTACGTTATTCACGGGCAGCGGCATATTCCAGAAGGCCGTGGGATAAGCAGTTGCGACTCTGAAGTTCTTGTAAACCTTTTTCTAATTTTCAGCGGGTACAGAGTTATAGTTGAATGAACGTTGTGAGCACCAAAGTCAAGCATTTAATACTTCAGAACTGTCACCACAATTTTCAACGCTTTCAGCCCCTTTCGTAGCATTAAAGTTTGCTTTTCAGAGAACTTGTAAGAGCCGTTTAGTGAGGTTACCACAACCTTGAAGCTCAGCAAATGTGGTATCTTGCTCAGAGAGTGGGTGCAGAAACAATGTGGAAATGTACTCTTCACGGATGAGTCTTGGCGTAGAAGAGACATTCAAGGCTACTGTTCGTCTGGCGCGCTCTTGGGAAACGTTGTAGTTCTGCGAACATTGAGGAAAGAACCTGTATGTCGGCGCCAGTATCCTTGTCAGGAAGGACATCTTATAAGAGGCAAGTGTGGCATTGCAAGTGTTTCCTACGTGTTGCATAAGGGTTGCGAACAGCAGGGGTATCTTGGTAAGGCATGTACGTCTGTTTCAAGGCGCACATTGACTGGGGTTTCATCTTGCAACAAACGCGGGTTCTCCTGGCTAATGAAAGTGAACGTACGCTATGACCACTGCCCGCTTGACATTGAGTGTCTCCTGCTGGCGTTGTGGGCTCGGTAGGCAGCAAGGAGAGTATACACTGCGGTGGCGAAAGTCACGGGACGCCTCCAAAGACTGTGTCGGACCTCCTTCTGCCCGGTGTAGCGCTCCGGCTCGACGTGCCATAGAGTCAACCAGTGGTTGGAGGTTTCCTGCAGAAATATTGAGCCATGCTGCCCCTGTAGCCTTCCATAATTGCGGAAGTGTTGCCAGAGCAGAGTTTTGTGCACGAACTGACCTCTCTGTTATGTCCCATAAGTGTGCAATGGCATTCGTGTCGGATGATATGGATGGGCAGATCATTCGCTCGAATTGTCCAGACTGTTCTTCAGACCAATCGTGAAAAGTAGGGTCCCAGTGATATGGCACACTGTCACAATAAAAGTTCCATCGTTGTTTGGAGTAGTAACATAGTGAGGTTTTCAGGACAACTTTGACACCAAATTGCTATGTAAATTAATTAAACTGATCAATTAATCACCCCCACACCCACTCCCACCCCCGTCCACCAAAGACCCCAGAAGACGTCACGTGTTTTCTCAGCTGCACGTGTGCCCCACCCCATCCTCCTCCTCCCCCTCCCCACAAACCAACCTACCCTATTGGCGGGAATTTTGAATTTTGGCGGGAATTTCTCTGTCTGAGGGATGTGCTGACATCCAAACCCACCACCTAACCAGGAACTGACGGGAAATTAAAAATGGTAGTGCGCTTCTAGGGCTCGAACCATCGTCCTCCTGGACGAAAAGCCCAAGTGTACCCCCCTAATACACTACTGGCCATTAAAATTGCTACACCAAGAAGAAATGCAGATGATAAACGGGTATTCATTGGACAAATATATTATACTAGAACTGAGATGTCATTACATTTTCACGTAATTTGGGTGCATACATCCTGAGAAAACAGTACCCAGAACAACCACCTCTGGCCGTAATAACGGCCTTGATACGCCTGGGCATTGAGTCAAACAGAGCTTGGATGGCGTGTACAAGTACAGCTGCCCATGCAGCTTCAACACGATACCACAGTTCATCAAGAGTAGTGACTGGCGTATTGTGACGAGCCAGTTGCTCGGCCACCATTGACCAGACGTTTTCAGTTGGTGAGAGATCTGGAGAACGTGCTGGCCAGAGCAGCAGTCGAACATTATCGGTATCCAGAAAGGCCCGTACAGGACCTGCAACATGCAGTCATGCATTATCCTGCTGAAATGTAGGGTTTCGCAGGGATCGAATGAAGGGTAGAGCCACGGGTCGTAACACATCTGAAATGTAACGTCCACTGTTCAAAGTGCCGTCAGTGCGAACAAGAGGTGACCGAGACGTGTAACCAATGCCACCCCATACCATAACGCCGGGTGATACGCCAGTATGGCAATGACGAATACACGCTTCCAATGTGCGTTCACCGCGATGTCGCCAAACACGGATGCGACCACCATGATGCTGTAAACAGAACCTGGGTTCATCCGAAAAAATGACATTTTGCCATTCGTGCACCCAGGTTCGTCGTTGAGTACACCATCGTAGGCGCTCCTGTCTCTGATGCAGCGTCAAAGGTAACCGCAGCCATGGTCTCCGAGATGATAATCCATGCTACTGCAAACGTCGTCGAACTGTTCGTGCAGATGGTTGTTGTCTTGCAAACGTCCCCATCTGTTGACTCAGGGATCGAGACGTGGCTGCACGATCCGTTACAGCCATGCAGATAAGATTCCTGTCATCTCGACTGCTAGTGATACGAGGGCGTTGGGATCCAGCACGGCGTTCCGTATTACCCCCTGAACCCACCGATTCCATATTCTGCTAACAGTCATTGGATCTCGACCAACACGAGCAGCAATGTCACGATACGATAAACCGCAATCGCAATAGGTTACAATCCGACCTTTATCAAAGTCGGAAACGTCATGGTACGCATTTCTCCTCCTTACACGAGGTATCACAACAACGTATCACCAGACAACGCCGGTCAACTGCTGTTTGTGTATGAGAAATCGGTTGGAAACTTTCGTCATGTCTGCACGTTGTAGGTGTCGCCACCGGCGCCAACCTTGTGTGAATGCTCTGGAAAGCTAATCATTTGCATATCACAGCATCTTCTTCTTGCTGGTTAAATTTCGCGTCTGTAGCGCGTCATCTTCGTGGTGTAGCAGTTTTAATGGCCAGTAGTGTACAATTAAACCACCAGAGGTGCTTGGAACTGACGGGAAATTAAAAATGGCGGCGCCTTTTCTGGGACACGAATCCTGGTGCTCCTGGGTGGAAAGCGCAAGTGCACCCCCTAACACATGGAAACTGTCCAGATGCGGGAGAGGAAGGTTAGGTTAGTGTACGGGGGTTGACTGAAAAGTAATGTCTTCACCTTCGTAACTCTTCAACTGTTGGCAGCATTGGTATGTGGCAGGTACTGGCTTGTTCCGTAGCCTCTTCTCTACAGCTCCAGTTGGCGGGAAGCCATAGCATTGAACAGTTGTGCTGTTACAGTGTGAAGTACGGAACCCTGCGCAGACGGTCGCTCAATGCGATTTAAGCACCGTGCAGTAACTGAATTCTTCACAGCAGAAGGTGTCACCCGAAAGGAGATTCATCAGAGAATGAAAGCAGTTTATGGTGATTGTGTTGATGTGAGTAATGTGCGTCGTTGGGCGAGTAAGTTAAAAGATGTTGAGGTGGGAATGTCTGACCTGCGAGACAAATAAAGAGTTGGGACGTCCTGTGACAGCAGCCACCGAGTTTCACAAGCAAAATGTTGACAGATTGATTCAGGACGATCGTCGCATCACTCAGAGAGAAATTGCAAGCACAATCGGCATTTCACAAGAACGTGTGAGTCACATTATTGCTTTGCTTGGCTATCGGAAAATCTGTGCAAGATGGATACCCCGGATGCTGACTCCTGAAGTGAAAGCGCACAGCCTTGAAATTTGCCGGGAACTCCTCTCGCGTTACGAGAATGAAGGTGACGCCTTTCTCCATTCAATTGTGACGAGACGAAACGTGGGCATACCATTACGACCCAGAGATGGAACGTCAATCTACGGAATATCGACGCAAGGCTCGCCCAGAAAAATAAATTAAAGACGCAGCCCTCAGCTGGAGAAATCATGGCCACAATGTTCTGGGACGCAGATGTTGATTTCCTTGACCGTGGAACAACAATAAATTCAGAACGTTACATCACAACGCTGCGAACTCTTGGAACGACGGCCAGCAAGGGTCCGAAAGGAAAAGGAAAATTTTGTCCTGCAGCATGACAAAGTCAAACCACACACTTCACGTGACACCACAGCAGAACTTCAGAGACTGAATCTCACCACTGTACAGCATCCTCCATACAGTCCAGATTTAGGACTCTCTGACTTCCATCTGTTCCCGATAATGAAACACGATATGCGGGAAAATCATTATCCTTTTGATTAAGACATTGAGAGAATGATCATATAAAATTAATTGTTGGTAAGGAGGGTGCCAGGTTGAGATTCATTGGGAGAGTCCTTAGAAAATTTAGTCCATCAACAAAGGAGGTGACTTGCGAAACACTCGTTCGACCTATACTTGAATATTGCTCATCAGTGTGGGATCCGTACCAGGTCGGGTTGACAGAGGAGATAGAGGAGATCGAAAGAAGAGCGGCGCATTTCGTCACAGGGTCATTTGGTAACCGTGATAGCGTTACGGAGATGTTTAGCAAACTCAAGTGGCAGACTCTGCAAGAGAGGCGCTCTGCATCGCGGTGTAGCTTGCTGTCCAGGTTTCGAGAGGGTGCGTTTCTGGATGAGGTATCGAATATATTGCTTCCCCCTACTTATACCTCCCGGGGAGATCACGAATGTAAAATTAGAGGGATTCGAGCGCGCACGGAGTCTTTCCGGCAGTCGTTCTTCCCGCGAACCATACGCGACTGGGACAGGAAAGGAAGGTAATGACAGTGGCACGTAAAGTGCCCTCCGCCACACACCGTTGGGTGGCTTGCAGAGTATAAATGTAGATGTAGATGTAGAACTGTGAGACTGTGGTTGCGGAAACAGAGTGTCGACATCTTCTGTGACGGCTTCAGAAAACTTGTTCATCGTTAGCAAAAATGTATCCAATTGGCTGGTGATTATGGGGGAAAGTGAATATTGCTAATCAAAGCTCACATTCTAAGGATTATTTCTGCGTTCGATTCATTAAAACATTCCCATCCAAACCAAATTAACGAAGGTGGAGGCATTACTTTTCACTCAACCCTCATGCTTTATTTATTTTGGTCGGGAAACTGATGCAAAGATCGATCCTAATTACATAATAAATCACAAAGACCGGTCCTAATTACACAATTATATGCATAACGGTATACAAGGACGGCAAAAAAGCGCAAGATAGCTCAAAAACTGACGATACCCTACAACTGGTGTTATCCTGCTGGGAAAAAAATTTCGTAATACCAATCGAAACTAGCGACAGACACATTCAAACTCTGCCCTACACCTACAAGCGGGAAAAAGTCAGTGGTATAAGGCAGTATCATTATTCTCTTTAGCGGGAAATACATTCAACTACGAGATGCTGGTGTTGGACAAAGAGGAGTCTAAAAGCATACAGTATCTATCGTTGTTTGATATCAGAGTTCGCTACAAATGTCTGCTCAAAAACCATCCTGCAGCCCAGGTAATCGAAGCCAATACACACTACCACAACTGGTGGAAAAAATGCGTGACAGTTCTTACTACACTTCGAAATTGTCATGAAAAAAGCAGCACTTGTAAAGATGGGTCATAATGCAGCACGTGTACTGGACAAAATCGTCGTCCTAAATGACTGCAGAGGAGGCAGTAGTTGAAAGTGTGTCCTCCTCGATAGACGTCCACAAACAGCTGGAAATGGAGGCCCCTTCCTCCCTCCCTCCCTCCCTCCCTCCATCCACCAACGGGAGCGACACAAGCTCCTTTACTGCTCTGCCGACTGCCTCACAGCGCGGGCAGGCAACTGTCCTCCATTTGCCCTATGCAGTCGCTCGCCACACTCGCATTTCCGCCATATGCCCGCCGCCCTAAGGCGGCGGCCCCAGACAACACAAAAGGGAAATTAAGTAGTATAACCCCGCCCATCTGGAGAACAGTCCAGATCAGCACTTGGCTTTCCACCAACTGGCCGCCGCCTTAACACGACGCTCCTATGGCAACACAGTAGCGCGTATAGTCAACTAAACAATAGGAGACAAAAGGACAGCTGCCTCACTTTTGCGTCAGAGCCCCACACGCCACCCTCCTGGACAGAGAGCGGCTCTGGCCGATGATCACCATAGCAGACACATTCCCCCCTGCCCCTCGCCCACAGCAGCCCGGCATTTGGCGATGGAGAACAATTGTATTTGACATCAACGCATCTGTAATCAAGCATCTATTAAAAAAGCCAAAACACATTTGCGACGATAATAAATGTCCTCTTTCCACGAAAGTAGGTAAACTCCGTTTTCTTTTAGTTTTATGAGCAAAATCAGTATAGTTTTTACGTTCAACTGCAGCCACGTCTCATTATTATGTGACGTCCAGGGAAGTGTACCGTCACCAATCACAAATGATCAGCGGAGACATGACCACCCTGCGTAAAATCATGAAAAAAAAAACACTTCGACTAATTTGATGAAAATGTCGTGTGACTAGGGCCTCCCGTCGGGTAGACCGTTCGCCTGGTGCAGGTCTTTCTACTTGACGCCACTTCGGCGACTTGCGCGTCGATGGGGATGAAATGATGATTAGTAGGAGAACACAACACACAGTCCCTGAGCGGAGAAAATCTCCGACCCAGCCAGGAATTGAACCTGGGCCCTTAGATTTGACATTCTGTCGCGCTGACCATTCAGCTAAGGGGGTAGCCTAATTTGATGTGATATTTACAGTTCACAGCAGAATGTCCTCGTTATTTCGTAACCGTCATCAGAGTAAAGGAAAATCGAGAATTTAAACTCCAAAGAAAGAAAATCTATATTAAGCAAATTCTTCCAGCTTGTTGAACAAATTACATGACCTGAGAGCGTCTCTCGCTTTCAGTATCTGCAAATAAACAGTCACGCACGTGTGTATTACAAACATTTCAGACAATCTTTCACGCCATTGGCACACATTTCAGAAAAAAAGACATTCATTTTACGTTTGACAACAAGAAGCTATAATTCAGGAGAATGTAGCTGTTTCGTACACTTTGACAGGGCCCCTTCTACCAGTGCGGTGCTGTTTCATACTAGTGTTTACGAAACAAATCGGCAGAGGCTGTCTCGCCCTGTGTCGGTGGGAGACTGAAATTTCATTAAGAGATATCGCCAAGACGAAAAGAAAGAAACACTTGCCAAGAATCACTCCGCGGTGACCTAGCCCTGTTTTCCACCAGGCGGCACAAATTGATCATCAGAGCCACTTTGCATGGAGAATAATTTTTTTTTCAGCAGTCGGATTACACTAACCAGCTGGGACAACTGGGAAACCATGGAGGGAACACGATGTTCCTTTCGAGGAACTAAACTAAACTACTGGGAAATGACATTTGAAGCTGGCCACAGAGGAATTCTACAGCCCACAACATACATTTCGCGTAAGAACTGCGCTATTAAAACACGATCGTAACGGCAATGTTACCGCCACCCTGCATAAAAAGCGGTCTTGTGTCTACAGCAACACACACACGAGTCGCTGATACTGTTACACTTTCAGGTAGAAACGCTGTCTCCGATTTGGAATCAAGTCTATCCATTCTACCACGTACGCAAATTGTATCTTGTAGAGACGCCTGTTAATGGTTACAGCCGCTGGTGAATCATATTCGTGCCACTCTCGTATCTCGAGACGACTCACCCTTTTTTTTTCGAACTTATCTGCTAAGGATCGCAAACAGCAAGAATTCCAGCGCTGTTTTTAGACAGTCCCTCTGCACCTTGTAACTGCGACCAAGTCTCTGTCGCGCACTACAGCACCTTAGTCCATGTGAACGTCCCAATTTAAGTCTGACCTGTACGGAAGTTGGAGAGTGCTACATCTAAGACCTTTTGCATCCTGTGGGGAAAGGACGAGCTGAGTTAATGCGACAGTAGTGCGTTTTGACCACTTGATGGAAATGGGAGCATGGTGTCATATCTCCACCAATCGTGTACACTGTGTAAGGCCAGCACCAAACGAAGCTTTCCCCTGCAACACAAGGTAGTAGAAGTGTAAGTAGGCTGTTTACGTTTTATGTTGGTAACGCCACGTACCGCTCTGTATGAAAATCACTGACTGTGCTGTGTCCAGTCTGTGGCTGGTTTGCATTGTTGGAATATTTGCTATTGTAGTGTTGAGCAGTTGGATGTGTACAGTGCGTAGCGTTGCGCAGTTGGAGGTGAGCCGCCAGCAGTGGTGGATGTGGGGAGAGAGATGGCGGAGTTTTGAGAGCAGATGATCTAGACGTGTGTCCGTCAGAAAAACGAAATTTGTAAGACTGGATGTCATGAACTGATATATATAGTATGACTTTTGAACACTATTAAGGTAAATACATTGCTTGTTCTCTATCAGTTAAATGATCAGATAGCTATGTAATTCTGTGTTAGAGAAATATGGTACCGATGTATAAAGTTGTATAAGCAAATGCCATGTTAGCTGGGGCTCCTTGTGCTTGCCACACACATGGTACCCAAAGTAAGCGTGTACCCCTGCGGATTAATGTAATTATACCCTCAGTTGTTGCAGATTATAGCAATGGAATGAAATGTATCACAGAAAACCTTTGTATCTTTATAATTCAAACATCTTTAAAAATAAATGTTTTAAGTACAAAATTAATTACTCAAATACGTGTACTGCCGCGCTAAATTGTGCTTCTTGTTGTAAGATAATCTCTGTCATTACTTGAGGGTAAAAAATGTGCCAAGTGTCGTAATTATCGTCGTCCGTAAGCAAAGTTCTGTAGAAGTCAATGTAATTACTTCGTAATAAACAAAAGTGAAATGCTATGCGTATAGATATCGTAGCTATTACCTACATTACCGTGATCAAATGGTTCAAATGGCTCTGAGCACTATGGGACTTAACATCTGAGGTCATCACTCCCCTAGAACTTAGAACTACTTAAACCTAACTAACCTAAGGACATCACACACATCCATGCCCGAGGCAGGATTGGAACCTGCGACCGTAGCGGTCGCGTGGTTCCGGACTGAGGCGCCTAGAACCGCTCGGCCACAGCAGCTGGCTTACCATGATCAAGAAAGTACTATACTGTATCGTATTGTTGTACTACGGAAAAGGCTGTCTCATTGTAGCTATACCACAAAAAATACTACTAAAACATGTTTTACTTTCCAGAAGAGTTCAGAAAAACTGTACAGATATAAAACAGATACAGCGCAAAAGCAATAATATAAATTGTGTTACTCATTAGTAGTGTCATGATATAGTCGTGTAGCTGTCAAATAAACCAACCAATGTGTCATCTGGTATCTCTTAGAAAGTACTTTAAATCCAGAATGTATTTTCAAGTAAACCAAAATGTTGCATTAAAATCTCATTAGCAGTACCGGTATATGCTCCAAGTATGTAAGCCTTATAGTCATTACGTAATCATGCAACTAACAAGCAAGAATGTACACACACAATAACACTTTGTCATCTGTTCACTATAACAATGCATTCGCAATTGCTGTCTAAATATGTTCTCTAGGTTCTAGACTGGATAGTTAACTTCAAAACATTGTTGCATATTAACAGTTTCTAAGTGTGACAAAGCGTACTAGTAACATGAAGTGAAAAATTTTATACCAAAGACTAACTTAAGAAGCAGATTGTATCTCAATAATCGGTTTTACATTGAAATGTGGTGCAATCCTTTACTCTTCCTAGTATGCAGAGTTTAAACATCAACGCAATGTGGTATACATCGGTAAAGAATGCTAAAATTTTTCTCAAGGTTAGCGTCTATGTTATTTGTTGATGAGATAGCCGGCACACGTGGTGCTGCGGTGCGAGTCATTGTCTCTCTCTTTGTTGTCGCATGTCGTTACTGGGATTCGGAGATCTAACTTCTACAAATTAACTTTGTCGAGAGGGCCCTGCCCTGTTTGAATCCCTCAGTTCTGATGAAATTCAGGTCTGTAGTTATGTCAGTAGTTCCCACAGTTTCTTTTTTGTCGGTCATGTGGTGGAGAATGTCTCCCGGAACCGTAACTGCGCAGTGGACCAATGCGTCTGAAGTTATTCTTTCTCCATTGATAATAACTATTTTGGTTCCCATATTGTCTGTTTCTCTGATTGTCTCTAACATAGTCATTACTGCGGAGAGGTGATCTTTCCCTGTAATTATTACCACTCTGCCAACGGTTGTCATATGGGTGGTGTCTGTTTTGGTCACGATTTGCGTTGTAAGAATAACCTTGTCGTGTCCAGTTATTATTTCTGTCATTGCGGAATTGTGACGGATGTGACCTGTAATTGTTGTGTTCCTGTTTTCGCGTCCCGCGATTGTCAGTGTCAATTTCCAACTCTTGTAATAGTCTCTGAAAAGCTTGAATGTCGTCTTTGCAATGTCCTGCCAAAATAATATGTCGTAAATGTTCAGGCAATTTGATTGAGTAAATGTGGATGAGTTCTGAGGGGCTGTATGGGTTCGACAGATACTGATTCTTATGCAACATATCTTCAAAATATTTGACAACACTGGAAAATTCAGATTGTTCGAAATGTTTCATCATTATGATGCTGTGTTTTACTCGGTCTTGAGTAGCTTGAGACCAATATGCTGAGAGGAAAGCATGATAAAATTCTCCCTCACTGTGACAATCGTGAATGACCGATCGCATTCTTACAGCTGGTTCATTCTCTAAATACCCACACTCAAATTCTAATCTGTGCTCCAATGACCAGTTGAGAGGAAAACAATGAGATAATTGATGAAGCCACGCTTGTGGATGAATATCGTTGCCAGAATTCTTAAATGTTTTGAATTTACGTGTAGTAATGAAAGCTTATAGTCAAAATCATCATGTCGGCGAGTAGCATATCGGTCATTGTTACGTCGTGTCGGCGGTTCCATCTCAAAATTCGGTGCAGCTTGCCAATTTCTTTCATAATTTTCGAAATGCCCTGTGTTATTATTTTGTGGTTGTTCCGTATTTCTATGTCCCTCTTCCCGTACTGGAGCGCGAGTGTCCTCTGAAATATGTAATTCTTGTATTACCTGTATCAATTGATCTTTTACTTCCCGGATTTCTCTTTGGTGTTGCGTATTAATTTGATTCTGATTTTGTTTAAATTTCTTAATTTGGTCATACTCTTCTGTGTCAGTGAAGGCTACAGGTCTTGTGTCATTCAGATTATCATCTACCTTCGTAGATAAGTTAGTGAACTGAACGGAAAGTTCGGCTACTTTCTCCGATAATGAACTGATTTCCTCAGTGTGTTTTTCTGAACCAAGTTTCAGAGTGTCCATTTGTGTTGAAATCGTATCTACTGTGTCCTTTAAGTTTTCCTGAGTTTTTGCAAGTTGCGTAACAGAATTGGTACATGCAACTGAGTCAATTTTAGCTTGCAAGGTGTCGTGATTTTCATGAAAAATAGTTTGTAGTTCTTTTATGGCTACTTCGTGTTTCTGTAAAGCATTTTCATGACGCGGAAAAATAGGTTGGAAATGCTCAAAAATTTGTGTTTTTACGTCATGGCAGACTTTTTGACATTTCGATTCGATTTTAAGTAACTCATCAGTTAAACCTTCACGTGTTTGTTCAAGCGTGGTGTCTAACTTTTGAAGCTGTTGCCGCATTTGTCTCTGGTGTTGTTCCATTGTGTCTAGCTTTTGGAGCTGTTGCTTTGTTTGTCTCTGATTTTATTTGATTTGTTGCATTAATTGCAATAATAATGTATTAGTGTCTGGAATCTGTTCCTCTATGCTTCTCTGCAGTGCATTTGCACCAGCAACATTCGCATTTTGAAAAGCAGAAGATGTGTCTTGACTTAATTGAGAAAAAGGTGAGGACGCAAAACCTGAATCTACAGTATTTGCAAAATTTTGTCCTGCCGCACGATCCATTTCCCTATGCACAATTACCAAATTACCACTTTGAATGTCTGTTAATTCATTAAACGGTGGTGCTGATAAGCTACACTCGTCTTCACTGTCATTTCTCAGTTTACTTTGGAGCCTAGTGTTACGTTTTCCGCACGCCACAATTATCACGTACTTCACACAATAACAAGAAAAGCACAATCTGAAGAGCAAAAACAAGAAAACACGTTAACATAGCACTGAAAATAATATGTAGTTAACTGCAAAAGCAGCTGCGAAATACTTGGTGCAAATCTACATGTATGCCACAACTGTTTTGCTGTACAACAATAAAAAACTACAACTACAAAGGAAATTCTCCCCACAAATACGCGCTAGCAATAAACAATAGCTACACTAATTACGCAAACTACAATAAAAAATCAGAAGATTCCAGTGAGGTATCCTTGGCTAAGGGTCGACATATGAAACATCACCTTAGAAAAATTTATGAATTGCTGTGCTGATAAACCTCTTACGTTATTTGATTTTCAAACAGCTGAGCAAAACTGAACGTACTCAGACATTTATCTCTTTGCTTATTCTGATCAACAGTAAACTGACACACAATAATTTTTTTAGTGCAACGCAATCTGACTTTCAGTAATCCCTACAAAAGAATGGCCCTGGCTAACAGTAACCTATACCTTTCATGAATCACTTACCTCACAAAAATCTTCGCTACTCGAACTACTGCAATACAGCGAGCGCCAATACTGCCAGCTAAATAAAAGATTCTAACTACTGAAGTCACAAACTACTAATAGGCATAGTTAACAAATGAAAAATTTTGATAGAGAACAAACAATGTATTTACCTTAATAATATTCAAAAATCATCATATATACACTCCTGGAAATGGAAAAAAGAACACATTGACACCGGTGTGTCAGACCCACCATACTTGCTCCGGACACTGCGAGAGGGCTGTACAAGCAATGATCACACGCACGGCACAGCGGACATACCAGGAACCGCGGTGTTGGCCGTCGAATGGCGCTAGCTGCGCAGCATTTGTGCACCGCCGCCGTCAGTGTCAGCCAGTTTGCCGTGGCATACGGAGCTCCATCGCAGTCTTTAACACTGGTAGCATGCCGCGACAGCGTGGACGTGAACCGTATGTGCAGTTGACGGACTTTGAGCGAGGGCGTATAGTGGGCATGCGGGAGGCCGGGTGGACGTACCGCCGAATTGCTCAACACGTGGGGCGTGAGGTCTCCACAGTACATCGATGTTGTCGCCAGTGGTCGGCGGAAGGTGCACGTGCCCGTCGACCTGGGACCGGACCGCAGCGACGCACGGATGCACGCCAAGACCGTAGGATCCTACGCAGTGCCGTAGGGGACCGCACCGCCACTTCCCAGCAAATTAGGGACACTGTTGCTCCTGGGGTATCGGCGAGGACCATTCGCAACCGTCTCCATGAAGCTGGGCTATCCCGCACACCGTTAGGCCGTCTTCCGCTCACGCCCCAACATCGTGCAGCCCGCCTCCAGTGGTGTCGCGACAGGCGTGAATGGAGGGACGAATGGAGACGTGTCGTCTTCAGCGATGAGAGTCGCTTCTGCCTTGGTGCCAATGATGGTCGTATGCGTGTTTGGCGCCGTGCAGGTGAGCGCCACAATCAGGACTGCATACGACCGAGGCACACAGGGCCAACACCAGGCATCATGGTGTGGGGAGCGATCTCCTACACTGGCCGTACACCACTGGTAATCGTCGAGGGGACACTGAATAGTGCACGGTACATCCAAACCGTCATCGAACCCATCGTTCTACCATTCCTAGACCGGCAAGGGAACTTGCTGTTCCAACAGGACAATGCACGTCCGCATGTATCCCGTGCCACCCAACGTGCTCTAGAAGGTGTAAGTCAACTACCCTGGCCAGCTAGATCTCCGGATCTGTCCCCCATTGAGCATGTTTGGGACTGGATGAAGCGTCGTCTCACGCGGTCTGCACGTCCAGCACGAACGCTGGTCCAACTGAGGCGCCAGGTGGAAATGGCATGGCAAGCCGTTCCACAGGACTACATCCAGCATCTCTACGATCGTCTCCATGGGAGAATAGCAGCCTGCATTGCTGCGAAAGGTGGATATACACTGTACTAGTGCCGACATTGTGCATGCTCTGTTGCCTGTGTCTATGTGCCTGTGGTTCTGTCAGTGTGATCATGTGATGTATCTGACCCCAGGAATGTGTCAATAAAGTTTCCCCTTCCTGGGACAATGAATTCACGGTGTTCTTATTTCAATTTCCAGGAGTGTATTTCGATTCATGACATCCATCTTTACAAATTTCGTTTTTCTGATGGACACATGTCCAGATCATCCGCTCTCAAAACTCCGCCATCTCTCTCCCCACATCCACCACTGCTGGCGGCTCACCTCCAACTGCGCAACGCTACGCGCTGTTTACATCCAACTGCCCAACACTACAATAGCAAATATTCTAACAATGCAAATCAGCCACAGATTGCACACAGTACAGTCAGTGATTTTCATACAGAGTGCTACGTGGCGTCACCAACATAAAAATCTAAATTGCCTACTTACAGAAGAGATAGTATGAGCAGTTAAGGTGGTGTTTCTTGTTGGGAAAATTTGGAAGACTACACATCATACATGGCATGGAGGAAGGACGAAGGTTTTGCAACACATCTCCAGACTATATACAGATAGTCCGAAGGCGATCTGTGTCTCCCAGGGTGCATTCATGTCTGTCACCCAACCATATGTGGCGATCCCATTAAATATACAGGTATTTATCCATTGCAGCAGGTGGTTTGTGACCGAAGTCGCTTCCACAGACCTGTGTAAAGTTTCATCACCTGTACTCTAGGATGACCATATCAAACAGACTACTAAACACATGGGAGGGTTCCTGTATTGCTCCTTCAGAAGCAGTTTAATACATTGTTTTTTTTTCGGTTGTAACACACCCAATCAGTGTACACCGACATACACTTTGTTTTTTCTACCGTGACAGAGATTAATGTCAGCTGCTGCTAAACCAACATTAACACGCTTCGATCCTCTGGCTCTCACAGAAAACTGAACGTCACACGGCATAAACTATACAGTTACCACACCACAGGCTGGTAGAAATAAAACACAGATTGACTGTTTCTCATCGACAAAAATGTGGAAGACATCGTAACATATGGAAACTGGCAGAGTTTGTGGTTTGTGGTACTGTAGAGTGCTTCCAACAACTATTCGAAGATGACCACCTGTACAGTTAATCTCATCTTCCCATCGAAAGCGTAGCGGATGTCTCGTTGCTCCATTTCGAAAAGCATTGTTCCTTCATTTTGCTGTCACGTACATGATTACTGTTCCGGTGTTGACCATTGCCGGGGGGGGGGGGGGGGGTGCTGTTCACAACACATATGTGAGGTAGCACAAATAAAAACAGGTACTGTTGTCTTACTGGTGAAAAAAAAATAAAAATAAAACCATCGTAGGGTATCGCAGCATTTGGCAATGGGACGAGCCTGTAGCAATGAGGAACGCTTCCAAACAACTGCATTAAGGTGATGACCTCTACATTTAATCCCATGTTCCACAACGACAAGTGGCAGATGATGTGTTGGCAGAAGAGCCAACACCGTGTAGCTAGAGGAGGCCGAAATGCACGCGTTTAAGCTCACGCAAACTGGCGTGAGGTCTGGAACAGGACAATGTAATTAATATAGCCAATAAGATACGTTGCTGCTGGAATACTTAACTTTAATCCATAATTGGTGTACATCGCTCTTGTCGGTACATGTTTCACAATCTCAATATTAACGGGTAATGGCGCCTTGCTAGGTCGTAGCAAATGACGTAACTAAAGGCTATGCTAACTATCGTCTCGGCAAATGAGAGCGTATTTGTCAGTGAACCATTCCTAGCAACGTCGGTTGTACAACTGGGCGAGTGCTAGGAAGTCTCTCTAGACCTGCCGTGTGGCGGCGCTCGGTCTGCAATCACTGACAGTGGCGACACGCGGGTCCGACGTATACTAACGGACCGCGGCCGATTTAAAGGCTACCACCTAGCAAGTGTGGTATTTGGCGGTGACACCACATTCCTCCCCCGCAAATCGGCGTACGGTTGTGTTATAAGGCTTCCGCCCGCCTTGGGGAGGACCCCATGTTGACGTATGCGACGAGGTGGGGAGCCTAACAACAGGCGAGGCTGTGCCACCCGCACCCTGCCATTCGGTCCGAGGGGAGCTAGGAAACGCCTGAAAACCTAGTCCAGGGTGCACGCCAACATGCGGTGTATGCGCCCGGAGAGAGACAGGAGGGGCCGAAGATTCGACCTCCATCGGGGCGGCGCAGCCGACGGGCGAAGACGTCATCTGGTCCGGAGCAGACAAGAGTTCCATGTCGGAGGACAGCTGGTCACGGGAAGCGAGCGGCGGCGCGTGACCCAGGGAGGCGCCCGGCTGTTGCAGAGACGCATCCACTGCGGGCGTCGCGGGCGGGAGAACAGGTGGCGGCTCGTCGCCATGGGGCAAAATGGAAGGCAGCGTCGGTAACACCTGGGGATGAGGCGAGCCAGTAGATGGATCCCCAGGGCGCTGACCGGACGGCACCGTCGCTGAAAGCAGACGGGGAGCGGCAGAACCCGAGCGACGACAGAGGCGCAGCTGATTGAGATGCCGACGCACCTCACCAGTGGCCCCCAAAACCAGAAACATAGCGCGGCCGAGGCAGCGAAGAATGCGCCCTGCGAGCCAACGCCGTGAACCTCGATAGTTGCGATAGTAGACAACGTCGCCCGGAGCAAAAGCAGGTGGCTGCCGCTGCACAGGAACCTGATGTGGCGGATGTAGCAAAGACATCAAGGTTCGATGAGGACGACCGTGGAGCAACTCAGCCGGCGAGCGACCATCTCGGGGCTGAGAGCGATACGAGGACAAAAAGAGCAATAACGCGTCCTCCCGAGAATGCGACTCTTTCAATTTCAACATCTGTGACTTGAAAGTCCGGACCAATCGTTCAGCGGCACCGTTTGACTGCGGCGAAAACGGCGCGGACGTCAGATGTTGAATACCACTGGCCTTGCAGAATGACTGAAATTCTACGGACATGAATTGTGGGCCATTGTCGGAAACAATAGCCTGTGGAAGACCTTCAATGCAAAAGATAGCGGATAACGCTTGGATGGTGGCAGATGACGTCGTGGAAGACATCCTGACAACAAAAGGAAAGTTACTGAATGAATCTACCACAACCAACCATCGAGCATTCCAGAATGGACCAGCAAAATCGATGTGTAATCGTTGCCAAGGGGTAGTGACTTTCGGCCATGCAAAGAATTTCCGCGGTGGTGCGGATTGTTGTTCGGCACACGCCATGCAAGAAGAGTACATATTCGTAATCGCAGCATCGATTCCGAACCATGTACAGTGCTGACGAGCAAGTTGTTTCGTTCGCACTATACCCCAATCTCCTTGGTGGAGAAGCTGTAAGACAGAGGACTGTAACGAACGTGGGACCACGACCCTGGACTGATCATTATCAGAACGCAACAGCAAAACACCACGTCGTACAAAAAGTCTCTCCTTGTGAGCAAAAAATCGGCGAACCAACGAATCCGCGATCCGTGACTCTGACAACGGCCATTGAGTAGCAACAAAACCCAGAACGGTAGCAAGGACAGGGTCAGCAGCTGTGGCCGTAGCTACACGACGAAAATCAATCGGAAACGATTCGACCACGTCATCGGTTTCCGCATCAATGAACATGCAAGCAAGTTCGGAGGAATCGAATGCTCTATCCACAGCAACAGGCAAACGGGACAACGCATCGACGTTTCCGTGCTTAGCAGTGGACCGATACAAGAGATCGTAGCGGTACTGCAAGAGGAAAATAGACCAGCGAATGAATTTCTGCGCTGTATGTGGAGGTACAGGCTTGGTCGGATGAAAAAGCGACGTCAAAGGTTTGTGGTCTGTGATGATGGTAAAGTGATGACCATACAAGAAATCATGAAACTTAGTAACACCAAATACGAGAGCCAAAGCTTCTTTCTCTATCTGTGAATAATTTCTTTGCGCAGACGAGAGCAATTTGGACGCAAAGGCAATAGGGCGATCATGCGATCCATCTTTGTGCGCAAGCACAGCACCGATCCCGAAATCCGATGCATCTACCATCAACAAAAGGGGTTTCTGGGGATCGAACGGCGTAAGGCAAGTAGTGGAAAGCAACGCCGATTTCAACTGGCGAAAGGCACGTTCGCATTCCGTCGTCCAGACGAACGGAACACATTTTATGGCGTAAGCGATGAAGCGGAGCTGAAATGGAAGAGGCGCGGCGCACGTATTTATGATAGTAATTGATTTTTCCCAGCACACTCTGTAGCTGCTTCAAATTCTGCGGCGAAGGCAAGTCTTGTATGGCACGGAGGTGCTCTGGACTGGGTTGTATGCCTTGGGCATTGAGTACGTGTCCCAGATAGGGTAAGTCCCGAGCAAAAAACACACATTTGTCCTTCCGCAAGCGAAGACCATTTTGTCGCAAGACCTGAAATAATGTTCTGAGATTGGCTAAATGTTCTTCTTCAGTCTTTCCGGAGATCACAATATCGTCCAGATAGTTTGCTGCAGTAGGGACCGACGCACAAACAGTTTGCAGATATTGCTGAAACAATGCAGGGGCGGATGCACACCCGAATGGCAGTCTTTTGAATCGGTACAAACCAAGATGCATATTAACCACCAAAACGCGCTGGGATTCGTCGTCCACCGGTATTTGCAAGCACGCATCCGCGAGGTCCAACTTCTAAAAATATTTACCCGGTCACAGTTTGTCAAAAAGATCTTCCGGGCGGGGTAAAGGAAAAGTTGCAATCACTAGTTGTGGATTCACTGTTGCCTTGAAGTCCACACAAAGTCCCAATTTGCCGGAAGGTTTTGGCAAAATTACTAAGGGTGAAGCCCAGAGAGAAGCCTGCACACGTTCAATCACACCTTGTGATTCCAAATCGTGTAATGTTCTTGCGACCTCATCACGCAATGCGTGGGGAACATTGCGCGCTCTGAAAAATTTCGGTTGCGTGTTTACTTTCAGTTCCAAATGTGCTGCATAGTTCTTAGCGCAACCAAGGCCCGGTGCAAAAATGTCTGCAAATTCTTCACATAGACGAGAAACACTGGCGGAAGGCACAGTCTGGACTATAGACAAGTTAAACAACTGAAACAAATCGAAACCAAACAAGTTCACTGCAGCAGAAGAACGAAGGATGTACAATGACACAAGTTTTGTTTGTCCCTTGTATGTTGCAAGAAGGCTGCACTGTCCTAACACAGGGATAGCTTGTCCTGAATATGTAGTTAGCTGAACATTCGTGGCACACAACGGAGGTGTGCCCACTTGTTTGTACGTGTCTTTATTGATCAATGAAACTGCAGCTCTGGTATCGAGCTGGAATGGTATCACGTGGCCATGAATGTCCAAGTCTACAAAAACTTTATTGCCCTGATGACGACAAGAGCGACTGTCTCGTGCAACGTGAACAGACACTGGTACAGAAGCACTTGCAACTTGACGCGATTTCCAGTGATGTCGACACACACTATTTGTGGGACGAACACAGTCACTGTTAGAAAGAGTGGCACTGGGCGGAGTGGAATGAACTACATGAATGTCCATGGGCAAAGGTTCATGAGCCTGAGTATTCTTGGTTCGATTCCGATTCCGGTGTGAAGCAAAGGGCCTGGAATGGATGCGACTGTCCGATCTGAGCTTTTTCTGGCAAACACTCTCAACATGTCCTTTTTTAGTACAGAAAAAGCAAACAGCTTGGCGTGATGGGCAATTCTCATGCGAATGTCTAGTTGCACACCGCGGACATGATTTTAGCACTACATTTGCTTGCTTGTGCCGCACACGTAGCGGAGAGCATGGCGGCAGCTGCGCGGACGGGCGCGAGGGCTGTTTACTGTTCCGTGCAGCTCGCCCGGCGGGCCGGTTAATGTGACACACGGCTGGCGAAGTGGCAAACGATTCCTGAGCAAAGTCAAGTGTGTCTTGCCTATCCAACATGTCCATCACTTGTTGAAGGGAGGGATTGACTAGTTTCAAAATCTGTTCCCTTATATGAACATCGGAAACGTTCTGTGCAATTGCATCACGTACCATAGTATCTGAATAAGGGAGTCCACATTAACACTCAAAAGCACAATCCCTAGTAAGGCCTTGCAAAGTTGCAACCCACTCCCGATTAGTTTGACCGGCCGTACGTTTTGTACGAAAGAACGTATACCTTTTTGCAACGACATTGACTAATTCTTTGAAATATGCATCTAATGCAGACAAAAGTTCTTTGTAGGAAAACGTTGCTACGTCGCGCCGGGGAAATAATTTCACTATCACTCAGTACGTCTGGACGCCTACACACGATAATAAGAAAGGCTGCCGCTCATTACCTTGAATTCTGTAGGCGGCGAGATGGAATCCAAATTGGTGTGACCAGTCCGTCCAGCTTTCCAGTGCCGCATCAAAAGGATGAAAAGGTGGTGCAACTGAGTTTTGTGGCTGCGGTAGCGGTGGAGCGGCGGCTGCCGCATCGTTTTGCATTGCACATTGACCCTGGACGAGCTGTCCAAGGGCATCCAATAAGGCCTGCGTCTGCTGATTCTGCAAGCGATAAAATTCGGACAGTACATCTGGCGAAGCCATGACATAAGTAATGCAGCCTATCAATACGAACACAAAATCCTCGTCCCCATGTGATGTGTTGGCAGAAGAGCCAACACCGTGTTGCTAGAGGAGGCCGAAATGCACGCGTTTAAGCTCACGCTGACTGGCGTGAGGTCTGGAACAATTAAAGGAGTTGCGTCTAATAAATAAAGAACGTAGTTGCTTGAATACTTAACTTTAATCCATAATTGGAGAACATCGCTCTTGAGGATACATTAATAACAATCTCAATATAAACTGGTAATGGCGCCTTGCTAGCAAATGACGTAGCTGAAGGCTATGCTAACTATCGTCTCGGCAAATGAGAGCGTATTTGTCAGTGAACCATTCCTAGCAACGTCGGTTGTACAACTGGGCGAGTGCTAGGAAGTCTCTCTAGACCTGCCGTGTGGCGGCGCTCGGTCTGCAATCACTGACAGTGGCGACACGCGGGTCCGACGTATACTAGCGGACCGCGGCCGATTTAAAGGCTACCACCTAGCAAGTGTGGTGTCTGGCAGTGACACCACAGCAGATATGCAGCGTTCCGTCAAGGTTCCCTCCATCTCAATGGGGTGGTGTCAGTCATTATGTGATAATAAACAGCGTACCGAGTGGACGGTCGGGATTGCAAAGACGCCATTGATATGTAGCGATGTACTGTAATACACACTACAGTTGATAGCGAGATCAGTTTAGCAATTTTACCCAGAAGTCGGAGAGAGCAATATCCACCACATTATGGAACCTGTTTAGAAACAGAGAGGCCTGAGTTAATGCTATAGGAGCGTGTTTTTACCACTCGGTGGAAGTGGGAACATGTTGTCGTAGCTCCACCACTCATGTCTGATGTGTGAGGTCAGCATCAAATGAAGCCTGCTCCTGCAACACGACGACAGTACGAACAGTTACGGTGGTGTTTCTTGCTGGGAAAATTAGGAAGACTCAACATGGAACCAGATCCGCGTCCCTCAGGATCCATTCACGTCTATCACCCAAACATTTTATCATCTTAATTCTGGACCATCCAGCAGAGAAAAATTACGAACTGTAAAAGCTACGTTAATTTCACCTTGAACCGTAAAATTAATACTAGTTCACCAAAGGTTATTAATCTCAATCAATACACAAAATGTAACGTGGAAGTAGGTGCAAAGGAATAACCGGTGAAATTACACACAATTTTCAGTAACACGTTTTATTCAAATTTGGTGCAAGACTTTACGATATTTAAAAAAAAAAACAATCATTTAACAAATAAGTCACAATTTACGACAGGAAAGGACTTTTAAATTATTAAATTATTATAAAAAATTTCACGCCAGTAAAAGGCAAGTACAGGCAAGCAATTTAACTTCTACAACGCGGCGCTGTATAATATTTCAAGCTCAGCTAAATTACGGGTGAATTTCACTCCATTCATTAAATGGCGCAGAATCTAACTTGTCTGCGACATATAAAGACAATCCTGTTTACAAAAGTTCTCAAAATAGAAAAACCAAACCGCATGAGTCATGCACACGGGGGGACACTCACAGTTAATAACATTAACATTTCCAAAATATATCGAAAAACAAATTTTACAGATTTCTGCCAGTTAACTTAAGGCAAACACACACGCTCGCCAGGTAGGACTTGCGAACTTTTACAACATTCTCCTTTCAAGGCAACAATTTCTACCCGTAATGAAATGGCGAACTTTTGCATGGCAAGTAAACACACTAATAACCAACTACCTGTATAAAACGCATAAGCACGTTGAGTAAAAGGCTTAAAAGGTATTGAACTGGAAAAACACACAACACTTTTTGCTCACTAGAAACAATATAAAAAAATCCACTACGGCGTACATTAACAACCTTGCTTAATTATAGCCAGATATACATAAACACAAATTTACATAAGTTACAGGTTCCAGATGAGCAGGAATTCGTTATGCAATTGACTACTTCTTACCATGATAGTTATGGCAGGCGAGAGAATGGATCAGGTCTTACTGCCTTCCATTTCAAACAGTACAGCCATTGATGCCTTAGACTGTCACAGACATGGCAGAGGCTAACAGTCGAATAAATCCATAGGTAAGCTGGGAGGGGAAAGAAGCAATCCAAACCACAGATTTACTCTGACTCCCCCCTTTCGTCTTCAAAAGGAGACAAACGGACCACCCTTTCTAATATTACCACCTTCCCGCGGGTGGACAGACGAGAATGAATGGCGGAAAACACCCAAAAAATACGGCTGGTATAATTAACAAGAATAAGTAAATTGAATTCAATTAATGTCCATAAAATCTGTTAACAATCAGTACTCAACTTGTGGTGCGTTACGACTCCCAGGACTGAACCAACGCAGCACCTCCAAATGCTCTGCCGAGCCGCCCGCTGCCAGCCGTTTCAACGGACGCAGGAAGGCGCGCCGATTTTCAGAGCCTCCTCGCCGGTCGACAGCATACGGCCGAACTGCAGATTAGACCCCTCGCGGACGCCCGCTCAGGAAGATTCCTTTCGCGACGAGCAGTTAACGCCCCACACCACGGAGCCGCTGCTCGCGTCGCTTTCGCTGGTGCCGCGGTCCGCGTGCTGTCCCTCTAGCACCGGCACAGAAGTCGCCTCTCGATGCCCCGACTGCCAACTCTCCACGAGAGCCCCATACAGCCACTTCCTAAAGCCACGTGAACAGCCCACCTTTCCCCTTTCCCGCTAGAGGGAGACACCGAAGCCTTCAACTGCGACAACGGCGCCACCGCCAGAAAACGGAGGGCGACTGCTTCAAGCTACGCGCTGCGGCGCGCTTTTCAAACCTAGCTTTACTACGGTTCACACCTGATAGATATTTACTACATCTCTCCCTTCCGATATATCGAAAACGAGTACCGTCTACATGCTGGCATCGAGCAAGTGCGGCAATCCTATTAAATGCACAGGTGTTTATCCATTGGGTCAGCTGACCAGTGATCGACGTCGCTCGCACAGCCCGGTGTCAGGTGTCATCGCCAGTACTCTACGAGGACCTTCTCCCACATGTTATCAGGCGGACAAGAGGGACGCTGTTACATTGTTCGGTAGACGACTTTTTCTGCTGTTCACATGCTTTCTACACTGCCATACATTTTTTTCCCGCCACGACTTCGACGTCTCTGTCAGACTCTAAACTGACATTAACACGTTTGGTCCATTGACTGCCCCATGAAACTAGACATCTCACAGTGAAAATCACATTATGCCGTAATCAACAGCGTACCTGGACTGTTGAGATGGAAATAATAAACATCATAGTTGATAGTGCGACCAATTTTAGCAATTTTAGACTAATTTCAATACCCACCAATAACACGACAGAATGCTTACCAATTTCTGTATCATCTCTAAACAGCCCCTCCACAACTTTGCAAGTACCATCGTGAATGTAAGTAGATCACTGTGAAATATGTTCATTCATTCTTAATTCTCGAACATAAACAGCAAAGTACACCAGACAGTGACTTACGTATCTCTAGCACTTCGACCACGGTCCGTACTTACGATCTTTCTGTGTGCAGATGGAAGTCACAGGGCATTCTCGCATTCTTAGGATAAAGCAATTCCAAAGTATTGTTCCAGTGTGTAGGGTCATTACCAAGAAGGTGATAGAGAACATAAACACATGCACTCCTAAGGTTACACTGTTCTGCTGTTAAAACATGCCATAATGTTAGACCATTCAGGTTTCTGCCCTATTAGTCATACGAAATGCAAGTCTGTTCTATCCCAATGTAAGAAATATATTTCCACCGCATGACATACATTCACCTTGCAGGTTTCTCTACGATAAACTATGGTGATAAACTGTAATATGATGAACTACTTCCTTAAAACATCGATTCCTTGTGATAGTCATACAATATAGATTTCCAGAGGTGCATAGCTCCCCACTGTTCACATCCGATGACGGTTCAGAAATTATACTATGCTAGCATGAGTCCTTTGTAAAATGATCTTTTGTAACGGAGAATGCCTCTTACAAGCAAAGAGAGAAACGAACAGCAGCGGTGTTTGACATGTGAAATTACACATCACGCAGCCACTAATTCCGTGCCGGCCGCGGTGGCCAAGCGGTTCTACGCGCTCAGTCTGGAACCGCGCGACCGCTACGGTCGCAGGTTCGAATCCTGCCTCGGGCATGGATGTGTGTGATGTCCTTAGGTTAGTTAGGTTTAAGTAGTTCTAAGTTCTAGGGGACTAATGACCACAGATATTAAGTCCCATAGTGCTCAGAGCCATTTGAACCATTTTGAAATAACTCCGTAAACAGGACATCTATCAAGCAGATATATACGTGGAGAGTGTAGCGCCTCACAAACACCTGTCGCTAACTTAGAATCACAGTAGTTATGAAACTCAAGACTCGATTTTATGCCCAAGATGCTGCAAGGAGATGTAGTACCTTGCATAAATCTTCGTTCGTCTAGAGGAACGTGTCGAAACAGGATGGAAGTCGTGTGATGACGGAGAGGTTTGCTGTTAACGATCACAAGTAGACAGTGCTCTAAGTCACACACAGAACATGCAGTTGTATGCGAGTCTAGCGCAGGTTATGTCACACAACTGATGCATCTCGACAAAACAACGGAAAAAATGGTGAAGTGACCTGCAGCGACGTGTCCCTCTCTCTCTAGGCTGCATCATCAGTTTAACATTAAATCCTACCTCGTTACAGCTCCATCTCACCCCATCATTCCATCCACTCTCTGTCACCCTTTAACGCATATGCAAGTAAGTTTAGAGGGAGATGGTTCCCTTTTTCTTCAGGAAAGCGTCAAAGACAGCAGTCAATTCGTGTGTATCACTGTTGCTTGAATACACATGCAGTAGAATGTTGCCTTGACGGAAAATAAAAGATTGTATCCCCGGTTCACGCTCGTTCCGTGTTCCAAAATTGCTTGTAAATGTGGTACACCTCTTTTTTTTTTTTTTTTAATCTTATGGGACTTAACTGCTAAGGTCATCAGTCCCTAAGCTTACACACTACTTAACCTAAATTATCCTAAGGATAAACACACACACCCATGCCCGAGGGAGGACTCGGACATCCGCCGGGACCAGCCGCACAGTCCAATGACTGCAACGCCCAAGACCGCTCGGCTAATCCCGCGCGGCTGTAGTACAGCTGCCACACCTGCCAATTCCTGGTTGGGGCTGGAGTGGGATGTCAGCACAGTCTGGGAGGGGAGGGGGGGTGGAGGGAACTGGGGCTCACGTGCAGCTGACAAAACATGTGACGTCATCCGGGACCTGTGGGGTGGGCGGGGATATGCGGGGGTGGGCGGGGGTGTTTAACTGATAAATTTAATTAATTTGGGCATCAATTTGATATCAAAATTATTCTGAAAACCCACTATACTACTACTTTTTGGGAACATTGAGGCCAAGAATGGCTGCTAATGGTCTCCAAGTAGCCAAACATACCCATAGGACCCAGTCAATTCCATGTAAACACAGGCCACACCATTATGGAGCCATCATCAACTGGCACAGTGCCTAGTTGACAACTTGGGTTCACGACTTTGTGGCGTCCGCGCCACACTCGGACTCTATCGTCAGCTCTTACTAACCGAAATCGTGACTCGCCCGACCAGACCACAGTTTTCGATTAGTCTAGGGTTCAACTGATAGCGTCACGAGCCCAGGAGGTGCGCAGGCAAAGCGGATTGCGTTTTTCGTCTGCTGCCACAGCTCATTAACGCTAGCTTTCGCCGCACTATCCTAACATCTACATCCATACTCCGCAAGCCACCTGACGGTGTGTGGCGGAGGGTACCTTGAGTACCTCTATCGGTTCTCCGTTCTATTCAAGTCTCGTATTGTTCGTGGAAAGAAGGATTGTCGGTATGCCCCTGTGTGGGCTCTAATCTCTCTGATTTTATCCTTACCGCCTCTTCGCGAGATATACGTAGGAGGGAGCAATATACTGCTTGACTCCTCGGTGAAGGTATGTTCTCGAAACTTCTTCAAAAGCCCGTACCGAGCTACTGAGCGTCTCTCCTGCAGAATCTTCCACTGGAGTCTATCCATCATCTCCGTAACGCTTTCGCGATTACTAAATGATCCTGTAACGAACCGCGCTGCTCTCCGTTGGATCTTCTCTATATCTTCTATCAACCCTATCTGGTACGGATCCCACACTGCTGAGCAGTATTCAAGCAGTGGGCGAACAAGCGTACTGTAAGCTACTTCCTTTGTTTTCGGATTGCATTTGCTTAGGTTTCTTCCCATGAATCTCAGTCTGGCATCTGCTTTACCGACGATCAACTTTATATGATCATTCCATTTTAAATCACTCCTAATGCGCACTCCCAGATAATTTATGGAATTAACTGCTTCCAGTTGCTGACCTGCTATATTGTAGCTAAATGATAAGGGATCTGTCTTTCTATGTATTCGCAGCACATTACACTTGTCTACATTGAGATTCAGTTGCCATTCCCTGCACCATTCGTTAATTCGCTAAAGATCCTCCTGCATTTGAGTACAATTCTCCATTGTTACAACCTCTCGGTATACAACAGCATCATCCGCAAAAAGCCTCAGTGAACTTCCGATGTCATCCACAAGGTCATTTATGTATATTGTGAATAGCAACGGCCCTACGACACTCCCCTGCGGCACACCTGAAATCACTCTTACTTCGGAAGACTTCTGTCCATTGAGAATGACATGCTGCGTTCTGTTATCGAGGAACTCTTCAATCCAATCACACAATTGGTCTGACAGTCCATATGCCCTTACTTTGCTTATTAAACGACTGTGGGGAACTGTATCGAACGCCTTGCGGAAGTCAAGAAATACGGCATCTACCTGGGAACCCGTGTCTACGGCCCTCTGAGATACGTTCGTGGTACGTTCGACGTTGACTTCTGCGGTTATCTGGTTGTTTCACTTAGTGTTGCTTGTCAGTAAGAAGTGACATCGCTAGGCAAACGCCGCTGCTCTCCACGGTTAAGTGAAGTGACAGTAGTGTCCGATACGACCGGGCAGTGTCGCCGTTCATTTTATACTTGACAGGGCGAAGTGCCTGAGTAACGGTCTATCGATAAATACTTTCGTAGTGCAGCTAATGATGTACATCAAGGTTTCCTTTAAACACTATCCAGTCACGTTAACGTGACCACGTTTCAGAGCCTTGGAACCGCTCCGAGGCGCGCAGCAAGAGGGTCAGCGAGCTTCTGGAAGGTACCGAGAGGGATTGGGGGGAGGGGAGGGGGGCAAGCCGACTGCAGTGCCTCGGCGAGCTGCGCAAAGTTTCTCGATTCACAATCGATGGCGCGAACAGCCTCCTCGAAGTGGTCCCACAGGTTCTCGGTACGGTTTTAATCTTGGGAGTTGGGTAACTTGGGCTTACGGTAAACTCTTGCTGGATCCCTTCGAACGACGCTCATACACAGCGAGCCGTGTGACACGTTGCATTGTTTTGCTGGCAGATGACATCGTGCCAGGAGAAAACTGACTGCATGTAGGGGTGGTCGTGGTCCGCAAGGATAGATGCAAGGATAAAAGGTGTATCCTTCCAGATGTTTCACGCCGTACACGGCAGCGACTCTCTGTCCGACGTAGCTTGTATCGTGAGTCATCTCACAAAAGCTGACTGCCGCCACCCAGTGCACGTGCAGTTGCAGTATCGGCGTGCAGATTCCAGTCTTCGTCGCCGACGAACAGCAGTCAGCAAGGGTTCATCGAACCATTTTCACACTACTTCTCTACCATTCCACTCTCGAATGGCGCTTGGGAAAAAGGAACACCTAAATCTTTCCGTTCCAGCACTGATTTCAAATGGTTCAAATGGCTCTGAGCACTATGGGACTTAACATCTGAGGTCATCAGTCCCCTAGAACTTAGAACTACTTAAACCTAACTAACCTAAGGACATCACACACATCCATGGCTGAGGCAGGATTCGAACCTGCGACCGTGGCGCAGCTCTGATTTCCCTTATTTTATTCTGATGATCATTTCTCCCTACGTAGGTGGGTGTCAACAAAATATTTTCGCATTCGAAAGAGAAAGTTGGTGATTGATATTTCGTAAATAGATCTCGCTGCAAAGAAAACCGCGTTAAGAGAAAGTTGGTCATTGAAATTTCGTAAGCAGATCTCGCTGCATAGAAAACCGCCTTTGTTTCAGTGACTGCCACCCCAACTCCCGTATCGTATCCGTGACACTCTCACCCCTATTGCGAAATAACACAAAACGAGCTGCCCTTCTTTGCACTTTTTCGATGTCCACCGTCAATCCTACCTGGTAAGGAACCCACACAGCGCAGCAATATTCCAGCAGAGGACGGACAAGTGTAATGTAGGCTGTCTCTTTAGTGGGTTTGTCGCATCTTCTAAGTGTTCTGCCAACAAATCGCAGTCTTTGTTTCGCCTTCCCCACAATATTATCTATGTGGTCTTTCTAATTTAAGTTGCTCGTAATTGTAATTCCTAGGTATTTGTCGAATTGACAGCCCTTAAATTCGTGCGATTTATCGTATACCCAAGATTTATCTGATTTCTTTTAGTACCCACGTCGATGACCTCGCACTTTCCTTTCTTTAATGCCAATTGCCACTTTTCGCACCATCAGAAATTCTCTGTTGATCATTTTGTAATTGAAATTGATCGTCTGATGATTTTACTAGACTCTAAATTACAGCGTCATCTGCAAACAATCTAAGGGAGCTGCTCAGGTTATCACCTAGATCATTGATGTAAATCAAGACCAGCAGAGGGCCAAGGACCCTACCTAGCGGAACGCCAGATATCACTTCTGTTCTATTCGAAGATTTACCGTCTATCACTACGAACTGTGACCTCTCTGGGAGGAAATCACGAATCCAGTCACGCAGCTGAGACGATACTCCATATGCACGCAATTTCATTAATAGTCGCTTGTCAGGAACGGTATCAAAAGTCTTCTGAAAATCCAGGAATATGGAATCGATCTGACATCCCTTGTCGACAGCACTCATTACTTCATGGGAATAAAGAGCTGGCTGTGTTGCACAAGAACGATATTTTCTGAATCCGTGTTGGTTATGTAGCAATAAGTCATTTTCTTCAAGGTGATTCATAATGTTCGAGTAAAGTATATGTTCCAAACTCCTACTGCAAATTGAGGTCAGTGATATGGGTCTGTAATTCAATGGGTTACTCCTATTTCCTTTCTTGAATATTGGTGTGAACTGTGCTACTTTCCAGTCTTTAGGAACAGACTTTTCGTCAAATGAGCAGTTTATATGATTGCTAAGAAAGGCGGTATTTTGTCTGCATGCTCTGAGAGAAACCTGATTGGTATACCATCTGGACCAGAAGACTTGCCTTTCTTAAGTGATTTCAGTTGTTTCGCAACACCTAGGATATCTACTTTTATGTCACTCGTGCTAACAGCTGTTCTGGTTTCGATGTCTGGAATATTTACTTCGTCTTCTTTCGTGAAGGAATTACTGAAAACTGTATTTAATAACTCCGCTTTAGTGGCACCATCATCGGTAAGATTTCCATCGCTATCGCGCAGTGACGGTTTTGACTGTTTTTTTGCCACTGGTGTACTTTACCTACGACCAGAATCTCTTTGGGTTTTCTATCATATTTTTAGACAATATTTCATTGTGGAAACTATTAAAAGCATCTCGCATTGACGTCCGCACTAAATTTCGAGCTTCCGTGAAACTTAGCCAGTCTTCGGGATTTTGCGTTCTTCTGAATTTGGCATGCTTGTTTCGTTGGTTCTGCAACAGTGTTCTGACGTGTTTTGTGTACCATGGTGGATCAGTCCCGTCTCTTATTAACTTATGTGGTATGACTCTGTCTATTGCTGTCGATACTGTATCTTTGAATTTGTGCCATATCTGGTCTACACTTACATAATAGCTTGGAATGAATGGAGACTCTCTCTTAGGAAGGCATCAGGCCAATTTTTATCTGCTGTTTGAAATAGACATATTTTGCGTTTATTTTTAGTGGTTTTGGTTGATATGGTTTTGAGCCTCGCTGCAATGGCCTTGAGTTCACTAATCACTGTATCCGTCATGACGCTCTCTATTAGATTAGGATTATTTGTGGCTAAGACGTCAAGTCTGTTTTCGCAACCACTTACAACTCGTGTGAGCTCATGAACTAATTGTTCAAAGTAATTCTCAGAGATAGCATTTAGTACAATTTCGGAAGATGTTTTCTGGCTACCACCGGCTTTCAACATATATTTTCACCAACAAATCGAGGGTAGATTGAAGTCTCCACCAATTATAACTGTATGAGTGGGGTACTTATTTGCAATGAGATTCAAGTTTTCTTTGAAGCGTTCAACTATTATATCACCTGAGTCGGGGGGTCGGTATAAGGAGCCAATTATTATTTTGGTACGGCTGTTGAGTATAACCTCTACCCATAGTAGTTCGCAGGATCTTTCTATTTCAACTTCACTACAAGATAAACTACTACCAACAGACACAAACACACCACCACCCACTTTATTTAATCTATCCTTTCCGAACACGGTTTGCGCCTCTGTAAAAACTTCGGCAGAATTTATCTCCGGCCTTAGCCAGCTTTCTGTTCCTATAAAGATTTCAGCTTCTGTGCTTTCTATCAGCTCTTGAAGCTCTGGTACTTTTTCAACACAGCTACGACAATTTACAACTACAATACCGACTGTTGCTTGATCCATTCTCGTCGTTTCTTTGCCCTGTACCCTTTGAGACTGGAGCCCTTTTTGATCTATCCCGAGACTGTCTAACCTAAAAAACCGCCCAGTCTCCGCCACACAGCCCCTGCTACCCGTGTAGGCGCCTCCTGTGTGTAGTGGGCATCTGATCTATCCAGCGGAACCCGAAACCCCACCACCCTATGGTGCAAGTCGAGGAATCTGCAGTCTACACGGTGGCAGAACCGTCTGAGCCTCTGATTCAGACCCTCCACTCGGCTCTATACCAAAGGTCTGCAGTCGGTCCTGTCGACGATGCTACAGATGGGGAGCTCCGCCTTAATCTCGCTAGCAAGACTGGCAGTCTTCACCAACTCAGACAGCCGCCGGAAACCAGAGAGAATCTCTTCCGATACACAGCGACACAGGTCATTAGTGCCGACATGAGCCACCACCTGCAGTTGGCTGCACCCTGTACCCACCATGGCATCCGGAAGAACCCTTTCCACATCTTGGATGACTCCCCCCAGTATGCACACGGGGTGTACATTGGCTTTCTTCCCGTCTTTAGCTGTCATTTCCCTAAGGGGCTGCATCACCTGCCTAACATTGGAGCTCCCAATGACAAGTAATCCCATCCTCTGCGCTTGCCCGCACCTCTCACGAAGACCGGCCACTGCCGCAACAGGCGAGGCCGCCCTTGCTGGCACAGAAGTACTTTCAGCAGCGGGCAGTACCTCAAACCTGTTTCGGAGGCGTAAGGGTACGGCCCTGCGGCCAGCACCAACTTTCGCCTTCTACCCAGAGATTCGCGACCGACTGTCGCAGACTCTTCTTGTGTTGTATCTCAGTACATCACAGTACATGCACTTTTCCCACGTATCTCTCTGTTGACGTCACCAGCTATTTCTGCATCGGCACCTCATCCCTCTGGCTCTGAGACCGCCAGATGGCCATTCGCCTCTGCTAGTCAGTGTGGCCCCCCATGAACCATGGACCTTGCCGTCGGTGGGGAGGCATGCGTGCCTCAGCGACACAGATAGCCGTACCGTAGGTGCAACCACAAGGGATGGGTATCTGTTGAGAGGCCAGACAAACGTGTGGTTCCTGAAGAGGGGCAGCAGCCTTTTCAGTAGTTGCAGGGGCAACAATCTGGATGATTGACTGACCTGGTCTTGTAACACTAACCGAAACGACCTTGCTGTACTGGTACTGCGAACGGCTGAAAGCAAGGGGAAACTACAGCCGTAATTTTTCCCAAGGGCTTGCAGCTTTACTGTATGGTTAAATGATGATGGCGTCCCGTTGGGTAAAATATTTCGGAGGTAAAATAGTCCCCCATTCGTATCTCCTGGCGGGGACTACTCAGGCGGACGTTGTTATCAGGAGAAAAAAAAACTGGCGTTCTACGGTTCGGAGCGAGGAATGTCAGATCCCTTAATCGGGCAGGTAGATTATAAAATTAAAAAAGGGATAGGTTCAAGTTTAGATATAGTGGGAATTAGTGAAGTTCGGTGGCAGGAGGAACAAGACTTCTGGTCAGATGAATACAGGGTTATAAATACAAAATCAAATAGGGGTAATGCAGGAGTAGGTTTAATAATGAATAAAAAAATAGGAGTGCAGGTTAGCTACTACAAACAGCATAGTGAACGCATTATTGTGGCCAAGATAGATACGAAGCCCATGCCTACTACGGTAGTTCAAGTTTATATGCCAACTAGCTCTGCAGATGACGAAGGAATTGAAGAAATATATGATGAAATAAAAGAAATTATTCAGTTACTGAAGGGAGACGAAAATTTAATAGTCATGGGTGACTGGAATTCGAGAGTAGGAAAAGGGAGAGAAGGAAACATAGTGGGTGAATATGGATTGGGGGAGAGAAATGAAAGAGGAAACCGTCTGGTAGAATTTTGCATAGAGCATAACTTAATCATAGCTAACACTTGGTTCAAGAATCATAAAACAAGGTTGTATACATGGAAGAAGCCTGGAGATACTAGAAGTTATCAAATAGATTATACAATGGTAAGACAGAGATTTAAGAACGAGGTTTTAAATTGTAAGACATTAACAGGGGCAGATGTGGACTCTGACCACAATCTATTGGTTATGAACTGTAGATTAAAACTGAAGAAACTGCAAAAAGGTGGGAATTGAAGGAGATGGGACCTGGACAAACTGAAAGAACCAGAGGTTGTAGAGATTTTCAGGGAGAGCATTAGGGAACGATGGCCAGAATGGGGGAAATAAATACAGTAGAAGAAGAATGGGTAGCTTAGAGGGATGAAATAGTGAAGGCAGCAGAGGATCAAGTAGGTGAAAAGATGAGGGCTAATAGAAATCCTTGGGTAACAAAAGAGATATTGATATTAATTGATGAAAGGAGAAAATATAAAAATGAGGTAATGAAGCAGGCAAAAAGGAATACAAACATCTCAAAAATGTGATCGACATGAAGTGCAAAATAGCTAAGCAGGGATGGTTAGAGGACAAATGTAAGCATGTAGAGGCACATAGCACTAGGGGTAAGATGGATACTGCCTACAGGAAAATTAAAGAGACCTTTGGACGAAAGAGAACGACTTGCATGAATATCAAGAGATTAGTTCTAAGCAAAGAAGGGAAAGCAGAAAGGCGGAAGGAGTATATAGAGGGTCTAGACAGGGGCGATGTTCTTGAGGACAATGTTATGGAAATGGAAGAGGATGTAGATGAAGATGAAATGGGAGATATGATACTGCGTGAAGAGTTTGACAGAGCACTGAAAGGTCTGAGTCGGAACAAGGCTCCAGGAGTAGACAACATTCCATTAGAACTACTGACAGCCTTGGGAGAGCCAGTCCTGACAAAACTCTACCATCTGGTGAGCAAGAGCCGGCCGCGGTGGCCGTGCGGTTCTGGCGCTGCAGTCCGGAACCGCGGGACTGCTACGGTCGCAGGTTCGAATCCTGCCTCGGGCATGGGTGTGTGTGATGTCCTTAGGTTAGTTAGGTTTAAGTAGTTCTAAGTTCTAGGGGACTTATGACCTAAGATGTTGAGTCCCATAGTGCTCAGAGCCATTTGAACCATTTTTTGGTGAGCAAGATGTATGAGACAGGCGAAATACCCTCAGACTTCAAGATGAATATAATAATTCCAATCCAAAAAAAAGAAGGTGTTGACAGATGTGAAAATTATCAGACTATCAGTTTAATAAGCCATGCCTGCACAATACTAGCACGAATTCATTACAGACGAATGGAAAAACTGGTAAAGTCCGACCTCAGGGAAGATCAGTTTGGGTTTCGTAGAAATTTTGGAACACGTGAGGCAATACCGACCCTACGACTTATCTTAGATGAAAGCTTAAGGAAGGGCAAACCTACGATTCTAGCATTTGTAGACTTAGAGAAAGCTTTTGACAATGTTGACTGGAATACTCTCTTTGAAATTCCGAAGGTGGTGGGGAAAAATACAGAAACGGAAGGCTATTTACAATTTATGCAGAAACCAGATGCCAGTTATGAGAGTCGAGGGGCATGAGAGGGAAGCTAAACCCAGGAGGTGGTGACATCGCCTGGGCCAGGTTAGCTGGGTCCAGACCGCTGAACGAGTGGGTGTCCAGCCGAGCACCTGAGTAGGAGTGGGTCCCTGGCCGAGAGGTGGAAGCTCGGGCAAGTAGGCGGCGAAGGGCGAGGGGTGCATCCGCCTCTCGCCTCTCCGGAGTGCGGGCTGCACTTGCCGAGGAGCGTCGGGAGAAATCGTCGATGACAGGGGCCACCGATCGGGAGCAGTAGGTTGGCGACAGCGTGCTGAACCCAGCAGCTCAGGGTGCCCTTGGCCTAGGGGCGAGGCAGGTGGGTGAGCGGCAGCTGTCCCCCCCCCCCCCCCGCCCCCTTCCCCCAACCATGCCAGAGGAGCTGGTCCGGGGCAAGAGACGGGCTCCCACCCCACCTTTTCTCACTCGTCTGTACATCATGGCTGAACAAGAGGCGAGTGATTCGACTGTGTTATAGAGGTGTTCGACACTTGCTGTTCCTATCCCAGAAGAGGGTATCCTGGCACGGAATGTACAGGATGGGACTGAATGGCATACTAGAGTAAATCAGTTATTAGATTCTAGTATTAAAATGGAAAGGTAAGCAACGCGGCAGTCTTGTTGATTGAAAAAAGAACTCGCTGCCTGGACCATCGCTAGCGCGAAGCTCGAGGGGCGATTGGAAAAGTTAGAAAAAGAAAATGAGTGACTGCGAAAAGAACCTACGAAAACATGTGCTGGAGTGGTTGCGCAGGCGGTTGACATGACGCAAACTACAAAAGAAACAATAGCTAAAGTGACTAAAAGACCAGACACGGTGTTCTTCCTGAGACCCTGGCCAGGTCAATATATTATAAAGATGCAAGAGATCTTCACTACAGCCGTGAACCCTGAAACAGACACAATAAAAATAAACAAGGTCAAGGCGACCAAAAATGTGTGTGGATGTCGCCACTGAAGAGGACAGAAACGAAATTCTCTATCACACAAAGTTAAATAAAGTAATCAAATGTGAACAGCCCAAAGAGCGGAACCCTCTTGTAATTCTATACGACGTACTCACTGCAATAAACAAAAACGACATATATGAAACAATCAACAAAATTTTGAGGGCATGAGTTTAGAAACTTTTAAAAATGGATTCAAATTGCGCTGCAGAACTGGACCCCTGGAACGCGATGTCTTGCATCACGTTGCCGAGGTCTCGGGGAATATGTGGCGAAAGCTGACCGCTATGGGTAGAGTACACATGGGTTTCTATGCAGTTACGTAAGGGACTATTTAGTAGATCCACGGTGTCACAATTGTGGCGACTTGGTCATGTTCATAAACACTGCGAGCTAACGCCGGCTTCCTCCAGGTGTGGGGCCGAAGATCACACAAGAAAACCCTCGGCAGGACTGGGATATGTATCCCATGCCTGCGGAGAGGTAAAAAAAGTTGTAACTACACAGGAAGAAAGTGACGTACCTGCACGATGCTACAGCAGAGGCTCATTGCAAGAACTGATCATGGATGAGGCCATACCTTCGTACAGGAAGCCTAAAAGAAAGTCCCCGATCAAAAGGTTGAGGGATGCACTAACGGCCAGCAGATTCACGGAATTTATACAAAGATTCACCAAGACACAAACTGAAAGAGTGAAAATGAAAGATGCATGTGTGCAAACGGATACTTGTGGTCAGACAGTTGCTCCCTCTCCCTCAAACCGGGGACTAAGGTCGCTTGAAGTTCTAGAACGACGGAAAGGGCATCCTGCGGTAGGAAGTCTCCCGATGATAAAACATAATGATACGATCAGTAAAGAGAAAGTGCAGGTTAACACTGTGAGCAGAACGAGTTCATCTATAATTCCATCTACCCATAAAGGTTTGGACGTAGACCCCAAAGGAGTATACCCAAACGTAGAACATGCGTAACAATTAGCGCGCCTGGGGGAGCCGGCTGTCCTCACTGCAGCTCTGAGACATGTGATGCGTATTGGTCATGAGTACTCTAGGGACGTCACCTTCTCGGTAATGGAGGCTTTTTTTTTGGTCATCAGTCTACTGACTGGTTTGATGCGGCCCGCACCGAATTCCTTTCCTGTGCTAACCTCTTCATCTCAGAGTAGCACTTGCAACCTACGTCCTCAATTATTTGCTTCACGTATTCCAATCTCTGTCTTCCTCTACAGATTTTGCTCTCTACAGCTCCCTCTAGTTCCATGGAAGTCATTCCCTCACGTCTTAGCAGATGTCCTATCATCCTGTCCCTTCTCCTTATCAGTGTTTTCCACATATTCCTTTCCTCTCCGATTCTGCGTAGAACCTCCTCATTCCTTACCTTATCAGTCCACCTAATTTTCAACATTCGTCTATAGCACCACATCTCAAATGCTTCGATTCTCTTCTGTTCCGGTTTTCCCACAGTCCATGTTTCACTACCATACAATGCTCTACTCCAGACGTATATCCTCAGAAATTTCTTCCTCAAATTAAGGCCGGTATTTGATATTAGTAGACTTCTCTTGGCCAGAAATGCCTTTTTTGCCCTAGCGAGTCTGCTTTTGATGTCCTCCTTGCTCCGTCCATCATTGGTTATTTTACTGTCTAGGTAGCAGAATTCCTTAACTTCATTGACTTCGTGAGCATCAATCCTGATGTTAAGTTTCTCGCTGTTCTCATTTCTCCTACTTCTCATTACCTTCGTCTTTCTCCGATTTACTCTCAAACCATACTGTGTACTCTTTAGACTGTTCATTCCGTTCAGCAGATCATTTAATTCTTCTTCACTTTCACTCAAGATAGCAATGTCATCAACGAATCGTATCATTGATATCCTTTCACCTTGTATTTTAATTCCACTCCTGAACCTTTCTTTTATTTCCATCATTACTTCCTCGATGTACAGATTGAAGAGTAGGGGCGAAAGGCTACAGCCTTGTCTTACACCCTTCTCAATACGAGCACTTCGTTCTTGATCGTCCACTCTTATTATTCCCTCTTGGTTGTTGTACATATTGTATATGACCCGTCTCTTCCTACAGCTTACCCCTACTTTTTTCAGAATCTCGACCAGCTTGCACCATTTTATATTGTCGAACGCTTTTTCCAGGTCTACAAATCCTATGAAAGTGTCTTGATTTTTCTTTAGCCTTGCTTCCATTATTAGCCGTAACGTCAGAATTGCCTCTCTCGTCCATTTACTTTTCCTAAAGCCAAACTGATCGTCACCTACCGCATTCTCAATTTACTTTTCTATTCTTCTGTATATTATTCTTGTAAGCAGCTTCGATGCATGAGCTGTTAAGCTGATTGTGCGATAATTCTCGCACTTGTCAGCTCTTGCCGTCTTCGGTATTGTGTGGATGATGCTTTTCCGAAAGTCAGATGGTATATCGCCAGACTCATATATTCTACACACCAACGTGAATAGTCGTTTTGTTGCCACTTCCCCCAATGATTTTAGAAATTCTGATGGAATGTTATCTATCCCTTCTGCCTTATTTGACCGTAAGTCCTCCAAAGCTCTTTTAAATTCCGATTCTAATACTGGATCCCCTATCTCTTCTAAATCGACTCCTGTTTCTTCTTCTATCACATCAGACAAATCTTCACCCTCATAGAGGCCTTCAATGCATTCTTTCCACCTATCTGCTCTCTCCTCTGCATTTAACAGTGGAATTCCCGTTGCACTCTCAATGTTACCACCGTTGCTTTTAATGTCACCAAAAGTTGTTTTGACTTTCCTGTATGCTGAGTCTGTCCTTCCGACAATCATATCTTTTTCGATGTCTTCACATTTTTCCTGCAGCCACTTCGTCTTAGCTTCCCTGCACTTTCTATTTATTTCATTCCTCAGCGACTTGTATTTCTGTATTCCCGATTTCCCGGAACATGTTTGTACTTCCTCCTTTCATCAATCAACTGAAGTATTTCTTCTGTTACCCATGGTTTCTTCGTAGCTACCTTCTTTGTACCTATGTTTTCCTTCCCAACTTCTGTGATGGCCCTTTTTAGAGATGTCCATTCCTCTTCAACTGTACTGCCTACTATGCTATTCCTTATTGCTGTATCTATAGCATTAGAGAACTTCAAACGTATCTCGTCATTCCTTAGTACTTCCGTATCCCACTTCTTTGCGTATTGATTCTTCCTGACTAATGTCTTGAACTTCAACCTACTCTTCATCACTACTATATTGTGATCTGAGTCTATATCTGCTCCTGGGTACGCCTTACAATCCAGTATCTGATTTCGGAATCTCTGTCTGACCATGATGTAATGTAATTGAAATCGTCCCGTATTTCCCGGCCTTTAGGCTGTGGACAGAATACAGCTAAAGACGATGAATCTCCCCATCGACTTCAGAGCCCTGCGAGACTTAGTCAAAAAAGTTTTCTAAAGACGCAAAGAAAAATTTGATTTAGATGACTTGCATAATCAATCTGTCATCCCAACTGGGAGACTAGCGCACGACTGGAGCAGAAACTGGCCAGAATCACAGATCAAAACATATTTTGCAAGTGAGCCATTTAAACATAGGACAGATTAACTCACATAACAGTAAGCTAGTCATGCAGGAACTCCTAAGAGTGGTGGAGGAGAGGAGACTGGATGTGCTCTGTTTGCAGGAGCCATACTCCCAAGCTGGACGAATCGCCTTCGCAGCAGGTAATCCACAGTGAAGTGGAACCAAGAGCTGCAGATATGATTATCAATAGAGCGCTGAGAGCTACGGTCCTTGCACAGTTCTCTTACGACCACTGCAACGTCGTGGAATTACGGTCACCTGTTGGAATGCTGCACATTATCAATATGTACTCCCAGTACGGTAGGGGAATTGATGAATTCCTAGACAAATTAACACAAGTGGCCACGGCGTTGCGGGGGCGCAGGTGTATCGTCACGGCTGATAGAAGTGCGAAGTCCCCCCTGTGGTTCAGCAGCACCCGAGAAGATCGAGGGGAAAAAGACGAAGAGACCATCATGGCATTACAACTAATGGTCGTCAATAAGCATGGGCACCCCCACTACCTATACAGGAGGTGGGGCTGAATGCACGAATATTGATGTTACTTTGGTGACGCTAAATCTCGTAACCAAGGTAACACATTGGATGGTTTGGCATCAAGTTACAACAAGCGACCACAATCTCATTACGTTTTCATTGGGAGATAGGGAGTGCTGCTGGGATATGGGGTGGGAGACACAGCTCAAGTACAACAGGACTGACTGGGACCGTTTGGCGAGGGAGTGTGACATACCGACATTGCCAGAAGGTGATGAGAATGTGGATGAATACGCTGAGGAGCTGGTGAAATGAGTCATCAGGGAGGTGACAGCAGCCGTACCAACCAGGAGGGGAGACGTTGAGGCTTCCCCGTCTCCGTGGTCAGCCGAACTGGGACGGATGCGCCAGTCTGTAGGGAGGGCGAGGAGGCACTACCAGCGAAGTGTCGTCTGGGAAGCAAAGCAACGTTGGCTGCAGATATACAGGGAGGCAAAAGGACAGTTCCAACAGGAGCTAAGGGCAGTCAGTCTAGAAAGCTGGGAGAAATATGTTCAAAGCCTATTGGCTACAGACCCATGTAGCATCCCGTACCAGTTAGTAGCGGAAAAGATAAGATCACCCGTGGTGTTTTCTACTGTCAGGGACGGGGGCCAGATGACAAAAACTTGGCAGGAGACTGCCGAGGTCCTTCTCTGGGTCTTGTTGCCTAATGATATTGAGGAAGATGACTCTAAAGTGCAACACTGAATTAGAAGACCAACAGGACTATAGGAACAGTAGTATGGTATACCCCTTTTCTGAAGAGGAGGTGGCTGCCTAGATAAAGGCCCTTAAGAAGGGCAAAACTCCTGGCCCAGACGGCATCACAGCGGAGGTGGTGCAATTTCTGCACCCCCCCCCCCCCCCCAGGTGCTGGCACCTTTCACTAATTTATGCAATGAGTGCTTAAGTTTCAGGAAATTCCCTCTCCCCTCCCCCCCCCCATTTGGAAAAAAAGTCAACTTAGTGATAATCAAGGAAGTGCCAGATAAGATACAAAGGAAGGTGGTAAATTGTACAGGCCCATTTGTTTACTGGACCTGCTGGGGAACATTATTGAGAGGTTGCTGGCAGACAGACTGGCAGCACACCGCGTGCTGTGTGGGGTGAGTGACACGCAGTTCGGTTTTCGGTCGAGATCGCCCTGGCCGTGGAGGTGTGTGACTCAGCCCCACACAAATACATTGTCGGGATCATGGTGGATATCAGTGGCGCCTTCGACAACCTGTGGTGGCCTTTGCTCTTCTCCCGCGTGAGGGAGAAGAAGTGTCCAGGGCCGCTATATGGCTGTCTGAGGAGCTATTGTGATGACCGGGAGGTCTGGCTATCATCCCCTAGCGGGAGAGTCAGTAAAAAGATCACAAAGGGATGTCCACAGGGCTGTGTCCTGGGGCCAGTCTTTTGGGAAATTAACATGGAACCTGTTGTGGACTGGCAAGACAGCCAATCCACAATGACGGGTAGCCGAAAGGCACGCGCTTAAACTCACGCAGGCTGGCGTGAGGTCTGGAACAGGTCAGGGATATGAGACTAGCAAAAATAGTACGTACCTGTTGGAATACTTAACTTTAATCCATAATTGGTGAACATCGGTCTGACGGTACATGCATCACAAGATAAATAGCAAATGATAATGGCGCCTTGCTAGGTCGTAGCAAATGACGTAGCTGAAGGCTATGCTAACTATCGTCTCGGCAAATGAGAGCGTAATTTGTCAGTGAACCATCGCTAGCAAAGTCGGCTGCACAACTGGGGCGAGTGCTAGGAAGTCTCTCTAGACATGCCGTGTGGCGGCGCTCTTTCTGCAATCACTGATAGTGGCGACACGCGGGTCCGACGTATACTAACGGACCGCGACCGATTTAAAGGCTACCACCTAGCAAGTGTAGTGTCTGGCGGTGACACCACATTCCTCCCCCGCAAATCGGCATACGGTTGTGGTATAAGGCTTCCGCCCGCCGTGGGGAGGACCCCATGTTGACGCTTGCGAAGAGGTGGGGAGCCTAACAACAGGCGAGGCTGTGCCACCCGCACCCTGCCATTCGGTCCGAGGAGAGCTAAGAAACGCCTGAAAACCTACTCCAGGGTGCACGCCAACATGCGGTGTATGCGCCCGTAGAGAGACAGGAGGGGTCGAAGGGTCGACCTCCATCAGGTCGGGGCACCCTACGGGCGAAGACGCCATGTGGTCCGGCAAGAGTTCCATGTCGGAGGACATCTGGTCACGGGAAGCGATCGGCGGCGCGTGACCCAGGGAGGCGCCCAACGGTTGCAGCGACGCGTCCACTGCGGGCGTCGCCGGCGGGAGAACAGGCGGCGGCGGCGGCGGCGGCTGCGGCGGCGGCGCGTCGCCATGGGGCGAAATGGAAGGCAGCTTCGGTAACACCTGGGGATGAGGCGAGCCAGTAGATGGGTCCCCAGGGCGCTGACCGGACGGCACCGTCGCTGAAAGCAGACGGGGAGCGGCAGAACCCGTGCGACGACAGAGGCGCAGCTGATTGAGATGCCGACGCACCTCACCAGTGGCCCCCAAAACCAGATACATAGCGCGGCCGAGGCAGCGAAGAATCCGCCCTGCGAGCCAACGCCGTGAACCTCGATAGTTGCGATAGTATTCAACGTCGCCTGGGGCAAAAGCAGGTGTCTGCCGCTGCACAGGTACCTGATGCGGCGGATGTAGCAAAGACATCAAGGTGCAATGAGGGCGACCGTGCAACAACTCAGCCGGCGAGCGACCATCTCGGGGCTGAGAGCGATACGAGGACAAGAAGAGCAATAACGCGTCCTCCCGAGAATGAGACTCGTTCAACTTCAACATCTGTGACTTGAAAGTCCTGACCAATCGTTCAGCGGCACCGTTTGACTGTGGCGAAAACGGCGCGGACGTCAGATGTTGAATACCATTGGCCTTGCAGAATGACTGAAATTCTGCGGACATGAATTGTGGGCCATTGTCGGAAACAATAGTCTGTGGAAGACCTTCAATGCAAAAGATAGCGGATAACGCTTGGATGGTGGCAGAAGACGCCGTGGAAGACATCCGGACAACAAAAGGAAAATTACTGAATGAATCTACCACAACCAACCATCGAGCATTCGAGAATGGACCAGCAAAATCGATGTGTAAGCGTTGCCAAGGGGTAGTGGCGGTTGGCCATGCAAAGAATTTCCGCGGTGGTGCGGATTGTTGTTCGGCACACGCCATGCAAGAAGAGCACATTTTCGTAATCGCAGCATCGATTCCGATCCAAGTAAAGTGCTGACGAGCAAGTTGTTTCGTTCTCACTATACCCCAATGTCCTTGGTGGAGAAGCCGTAAGACAGAGGGCTGTAACGAACGTGGAACCACGACCCTGGACTGATCATTATCAGAACGCAACAGCAAAACACCACGTCGTACAAAAAGTCTCTCCTTGTGAGCAAAAAATCGGCGAACCAACGGATCATCGATCCGTGACTTTGACAAGGGCCATTGTGTAGCAACAAAACGCAGAACGGTAGCAAGGACAGGGTCAGCAGCTGTGGCTGTAGCTAGACGACGAAAATCAATCGGAAACGATTCGACCACGCCATCGGTTTCCGCATCAATGAACATGCAAGCAAGTTCGGAGGAATCGAATGCTCTATCCTCAGCAACAGGCAAACGGGACAACGCATCGGCGTTTCCGTGCTTAGCAGTGGACCGATACAAGATATCGTAGCGGTACTGCGAGAGGAAAATAGGCCAGCGAATGAATGTCTGCGCTGTACGTGGAGGTACAGGCTGGTTCGGATGAAAAAGCGATGTCAAAGGTTTGTGGTCTGTGATGATGGTAAAGAGACGACCATACAAGAAATCATGAAACTTGGTAACACCAAATACGAGAGCCAAAGCTTCTTTCTCTATCTGTGAATAATTTCTTTGCGCAGACAAGAGCAATTTGAACGCAAAGGCAATAGGGCGATCATGCGATCCAACTTTGTGCGCAAGCACAGCACCGATCCCGAAATCCGATGCATCCACCATCAACAAAAGGGGTTTCTGGGGATCGAATGGCGTAAGGCAAGTATTGGAAAGCAACGCCGATTTCAACTGGCGAAAGGCGCGTTCGCATTCCGTCGTCCAGACGAACGGAACACCTTTACGGCGTAAGCGATGAAGCGGAGCTGAAATGGAAGAGGCGCGGCGCACGTATTTATGATAGTAATTGATTTTTCCCAGCACACTCTGTAGCTGCTTCAAATTCTGCGGCGAAGGCAAGTCTTGTATGGCACGGAGGTGCTCTGGACTGGGATGTATGCTTTGGGCATTGAGTACATGGCCCAGGTAGGGTAAGTCCCGAGCAAGAAACACACATTTGTCCTTCCGCAAGCGAAGACCATTTTGCCGCAAGACCTGAAATAATGTTCTGAGATTGGCTAAATGTTCTTCTTCCGTCTTTCCAGAGATCACAATATCGTCCAGATAGTTTGCTGCAGTAGGGACCGACGCACAAACAGTTTGTAAATATTGCTGAAACAATGCAGGGGCGGATGCCCACCCGAATGGCAGTCTTTTGAAGCGATACAAACCAAGATGCATGTTAACCACCAATACGCGCTGGGAGTCTTCGTCCACCGGTATTTGCAAGTACGCATCTTCTAGGTCTAACTTCGAAAAATATTTACCCGGGCACAGTTTGTCAAAAAGATCTTCCGGGTGGGGTAAAGGAAACGCTGCAGTCACTAGTTGGGGATTCACTGTTGCCTTGAAGTCCACGCAAAGTCTCAATTTTGCGGAAGGTTTTGGCAAAATTACTAAGGGGGATGCCCAGAGAGAAGCCTGCACACGTTCAATTACACCTTGTGATTCCAAATCGTGTAATGTCCTGGCGACCTCATCACACAATGCGTGGGGGACATTGCGCGCTCTGAAAAATTTCAGTTGCGCTACTTTCAGTTCCAAATGTGCTTTATAGTTCTGAGCGCAACCAAGGCCTGGTGCAAAAATGTCTGCAAGGTCGTCACATAGACGAGAAACACTGGCTGAAGGCACAGTCTGGTTCACTGATAGGACCTGATTTACTATAGACAAGTTAAACAACTGAAACAAATCGAAACCAAACAAGTTCACTGCAGAAGAAGAATCAAGGACGTACAATGACACAAGTTTCGTTTGTCCTTTGTATGTTGCAAGAAGGCTGCACTGTCCTAACACAGGGATAGATTGTCCTGAATAACTATTTAACTTAACATTTGCGGCACGCAACGGTGGTGTGCCCAGCTGTGTGTACGTGTCGTGATTGATCAAGCAAACTGCAGCTCCGGTATCGAGCTGGAATGGAATCACTTTGCCGTGAATGTCCAAGTCGACAAAAAGTTTATTGTCCTGCTGACGACAAGAGCGACTGTCTCGTGCAACATGAACAGACACTGGTACAGAATCACTAGCGACTTGAAGGGATTTCCGGCGATGTCGACGCACACCATTTGTGGGACGAACACAGTCACTGTTAGAGAGAGTGGCACTGGGCGGAGTGGAATGAACTACATGAATTTCCATGGACGAAGGTTCAAGAGCCTGAGTATTCTTGGTTCGATTCCGATTCCGGCGCGAAGCAAAGGGCCTGGAATGGTTTTGAGCGTCCGATCGGAGCTTTTTCTAGCAAACACTTTGAACATGTCCTTTTTTATTACAGAAAAAGCAAATAGCTTGGCGTGACGGGCAGTTCTCACGCTAATGTCTAGTAGCACACCGCGGGCATGATTTTAGCACTGCAGTTGCTTGCTGGCGCGGCACACGTGGCGAAGAACTTGGCGGCAGCTGCGCGGACGGGTGCGAGGGCTGTTTACAGTTCCGTGCAGTGCGCCCGGCGGGCCGGTTAATGTGACACACGGCCGGCGAAGTTTCAAATGATTCCTGAGCAAAGTAAAGTTTGTCCTGCCGAACCAATATGTCTATCACTTGTTGAAGGGAGGGATTGAGTAGTTTCAAAATCTGTTCTCGTATACGAACATCAGAAACGTTCTGTGCAATTGCATCATGTACCATAGTATCTGAATAAGGGAGTCCACATTCACACTCAAAAGCACAATCCCTAGTAAGGCCTTGCAAGGTTGCAACCCACTCCCGATTAGTCTGATCGGCCGTACGTTTTGTACGAAAGAATGTATACCGTTTAGCAACTACACTCCTGGAAATGGAAAAAAGAACACATTGACACCGGTGTGTCAGACCCACCATACTTGCTCCGGACACTGAGAGAGGGCTGTACAAGCAATGATCACACGCACGGCACAGCGGACACACCAGGAACCGCGGTGTTGGCCGTCGAATGGCGCTAGCTGCGCAGCATTTGTGCACCGCCGCCGTCAGTGTCAGCCAGTTTGCCGTGGCATACGGAGCTCCATCGCAGTCTTTAACACTGGTAGCATGCCGCGACAGCGTGGACGTGAACCGTATGTGCAGTTGACGGACTTTGAGCGAGGGCGTATAGTGGGCATGCGGGAGGCCGGGTGGACGTACCGCCGAATTGCTCAGCACGTGGGGCATGAGGTCTCCACAGTACATCGATGTTGTCGCCAGTGGTCGGCGGAAGGTGCACGTGCCTGTCGACCTGGGACCGGACCGCAGCGACGCACGGATGCACGCCAAGACTGTAGTATCCTACGCAGTGCCGTAGGGGACCGCACCGCCACTTCCCAGCAAATTAGGGACACTGTTGCTCCTGGGGTATCGGCGAGGACCATTCGCAACCGTCTCCATGAAGCTGGGCTACGGTCCCGCACACCGTTAGGCCGTCTTACGCTCACGCCCCAACATCGTACAGCCCGCCTCCAGTGGTGTCGCGACAGGCGTGAATGGAGGGACGAATGGAGACGTGTCGTCTTCAGCGATGAGAGTCGCTTCTGCCTTGGTGCCAATGATGGTCGTATGCGTGTTTGGCGCCTTGCAGGTGAGCGCCACAATCAGGACTGCATACGACCGAGGCACACAGGGCCAACACCCGGCATCATGGTGTGGGGAGCGATCTCCTACACTGGCCGTACAGCACTGGTGATCGTCGAGGGGACACTGAATAGTGCACGGTACATCCAAACCGTCATCGAACCCATCCTTCTACCATTCCTAGACCGGCAAGGGAACTTGCTGTTCCAACAGGACAATGCACGTCCGCATGTATCCCGTGCCACCCAACGTGCTCTAGAAGGTGTAAGTCAACTACCCTGGCCAGCAAGATCTCCGGATCTGTCCCCCATTGAGCATGTTTGGGACTGGATGAAGCGTCGTCTCACGCAGTCTGCACGTCCAGCACGAACGCTGGTCCAACTGAGGCGCCAGGTGGAAATGGCATGGCAAGCCGTTCCACAGGACTACATCCAGCATCTCTACGATCGTCTCCATGGGAGAATAGGAGCCTGCATTGCTGCGAAAGGTGGATATACACTGTACTAGTGCCGACATTGTGCATGCTCTGTTGCCTGTGTCTATGTGCCTGTGGTTCTGTCAGTGTGATCATGTGATGTATCTGACCCCAGGAATGTGTCAATAAAGTTTCCCCTTCCTGGGACAATGAATTCACGGTGTTCTTATTTCAATTTCCAGGAGTGTAGCTCTTTTATGTATTCTTCCCATCTCTGGAGGACATCGTCATGATCTTTGTACACTACCTCTTCGTCTTTACTCAAAATTTCCATAGTAGCACTACCTGCTCTGTTTCGTTCCCATGTCATAGTATTTAGGGAAGATCTGGACAGGTTAAGGAGGGAGAAGGGCAAAGAATGGTGGGAAGTGGCAACAGGTAGCAGAAGGAACAGGCCTAGAACTAAGTCTGACAGTTTTGTGGTGAATGTCAAAAATAAGTTTGACCTGTTGCTTCAGTTAGAAACTGATGAGCCTCAAGCAGAGGTAGGTGTAGACAGGACACAACAAACTTTCAATAGGAAACTGAAAAAGAATGTAGGAAAGTCATCGAAAAGGAAGAAAGTTTTGTTGTTAGGCAGTTCTCATGCCAGAGGTGTAGGCCAACTTCTGCAGGAGGAATTAGGACCAGAATACCAGGTCACAGATTTTTTCAAACCAAGTGCTAGTCTGGATCAGGTGACAGAGGATTTAGGTTCACTCTGTAAAGGATTTACCAGGGAAGACACCGTGGTTATTGTGGGAGGGCCAGGGAACAGCATCGACAGAGATCCTGGGTACAGTATAGAGTGTGACCTGGTAAAGATTGCGTCGGCATCGAGACACACCAATGTTGAATTTGTATCTGTCCTGAGACGCCATGACCGGCCTCATTTGAACTCTTCTGTTGGGAGAGTTAATTTGGAGTTGGAACGGCAGCTTGGGTCGGGTGCGGGGGCTCATATTGGTGTGGTTCCTGTTGATTATCTCAGTAGGTGGGACTATAGCAGGCACGGCCTACATCTCAACAGGAAAGGGAAGGGGAAATTGGCTGGGGTAATAGCAGGAAATTTAAGGGGGGGAGGCACTGCCATGAATGGTAAAATACCAGTGGTTACAGGTGTTGGAGCAGCACCTTTTTTAGGATAGGTAAGACAGAAAGATGTCAAGTTCTACGAGAGGTCAGGATTGAAACAAATCTTCAGTTTAGGAAAGAAATTCAACAGCACAATTCTAGCACATTGGATCACCAATCACAGCTATCAATTATAAATTTTCACCAATCACCAGAAATTTTATCTCCACCAAGTTGTATCTCAGTCCTAGGTAATTGCATTGATGAATTAAAGTCACCCAACCCAATTGACATAATCTGCCTCTCTGAACACCATGTGACCACTGGTATAGGAACTAGGCCGAAGCACAATGAGAAACTCAGACAGGAGAGTACTGAAAATGTTAGAATAAGGAAAGGTTCTCATAAAAGTATAATTAAAAATAATGTGAGTATATTTCATCAAAATATTGGGAGTTTAAAGAATAAAGTAGATGAGCTTCTGGTTTGTTTGGAAGATTTAGAAGCTGAGAATGAAATAGATATACTATGCCTGTCTGAGCATCACATTGTTACTAATATGGATAAGGTAAATGTAAGTGGATATAAGCTCTCTGCACATGTAATGAGAGAAAATATGGAGAAAGGAGGAGTTGCCATATATGTCAAAAGTTATCATTGTGCAAAAAGTATAGAAACAAAAAAGTTTTGTGTAGAGAAACATATAGAAGCATGTGCCTGTGAGCTTAAATTAAATAAATGTACATTTATAATTGTAACTGTATATAGGTCCCCATCAGGAAATTTTCATCTATTTCTGAAAAATTTGGACTCCTTGTTGTGCTATCTGTCAGACAGGGGGAAGCAAATTATTATTTGTGGGGACTTCAATGTAGATTCTCTGAAAGAGGGTAATAGGAAAAATGACCTTGAAGTATTACTCGGTTCTTTCAATTTGACACCCGTTATTGATTTTCCTACTCGGGTGGTAAAGGATAGCAGCTCACTGATAGATAACATCTTTATAGACCAAGATAAGTTTAACCAGATAAATGCTCAGCCTGTTGAGAATGGTCTTTCTGATCATGGTGCACAGCTAGTTACAATATATGACATAGCTCCATTCAGCAATACTAAACAGTCCTCCAAAGTAGTACGCTCAGTCAACAATTTAACAATTGCAAATTTCAGGGAAAGCCTACAGCAGTTAGACTGGGATGAGGTGTATCGTGAACCTGATGCCAATTTAAAATATGATTTATTTCATGACATTTTTGTAAATGCATTTGAAAACTGCTTCCCCAAGAAAATAGTTAAATATACTCGTAAGAAACCTTGTAACAAACCATGGCTTACTAAGGGTATAAAAATATCTTGTAACCGGAAAAGGGAAATGTATCTGACAGCAAGAAAGAGTAGTGACCCAGAAACTATCAAAAATTACAAAAACTACTGTGTTATATTAAGAAAAGTTATTAAAAGATCCAGGAGTATGTGTATCATGTCTGAAATCAGCAACTCTGATAATAAAATTAAAACAATTTGGAATATTATTAAAAGAGAAACAGGTCAACCAAGAGCAGAGGAAGACAGTATTACCATCAAATTGAATGAAAACCTTACGAACAAAAAGTCAGATGTTGAAAATATTTTTAATAATCATTTTCTAAATGTTGTGAATATAGTAGGGTCCAGGTGTTCATTAGAAGATGCTAGGCTGTTAATGGAAGAGGCCATACCTATGCAATTTGATACAATTGAAATCTCACCCACTTCTCCCTCTGAAATTAGGAAAATAATAAACTTGCTTAAAAGCAAAAACTCACATGGAATTGATGGCATTTCCAGCAAAATACTAAAAGCTTGTTCTCAACAGATAAGTAAGATTCTCAGCCACCTGTGTAGTAGCTCTCTGGAACAGGGCATTTTCCCTGATAGACTGAAATATGCTATTGTTATACCTTTGCATAAAAAGGGGGATAGATCTGATGTCAACAATTACCGTCCAATCTCCCTTCTAACAGCTTTATCCAAAATTTTTGAGAAAGTAATGTATTCAAGAGTAGCTTCACATATCTGTAAAAATGAAGTACTAACAAAATGTCAGTTTGGTTTCCAGAAAGGTTTTTCAACAGAAAATGCCATATATGCTTTCACCAGTCAAATTTTGAATGATCTGAATAACCGAACACCACCCATTGGGATTTTTTGTGATCTCTCAAAGGCTTTTGATTGTGTAAATCATGAAATTCTGCTAGACAAGCTCAAGTATTGTGGCATGAGTGGGACAGTGTACAAATGGTTTAATTTGTACCTAACTGGAAGAGTGCAGAAAGTTGAAATAAGTAGTTCTCGTAACATGCAAAGATCAGCACATTCCTCAAACTGGGGAACTATCAAGAATGGGGTTCCACAAGGGTCAGTCTTGGGTCCTTTGTTGTTCTTATTATATATTAATGACTTGCCATTCTATATTCATGAAGAGGCAAAGTTAGTTCTCTTTGCTGATGATACAAGTATAGTAATCACACCTGACAAACAAGAATTAACTGATGAAATTGTCAATACTGTCTTTCAGAAAATTACTAAGTGGTTCCTTGTAAACGGACTCTCACTGAATTTTGATAAGACACAGTACATACAGTTCCGTACAGTGAATGGTATGACACCATTAATAAATATAGACCTTAATCAGAAGCATATAGCTAAGGTAGAATATTCCAAATTTTTAGGTATGTCCATTGATGAGAGATTAAATTGGAAGAAACACATTGATAATCTGCTGAAACGTTTGAGTTCAGCTACTTATGCAATAAGGGTCATTGCAAATTTTGGTGATAAACATCTTAGTAAATTAGCTTACTACGCCTATTTTCACTCATTGCTTTCATATGGCATCATATTTTGGGGTAATTCATCACTGAGGAATAAAGTATTTATTGCACCAAAGTGTGTAATCAGAATAATAGCTGGAGTCCACCCTAGACCATCCTGCAGACATTTATTTAAGGATCTAGGGATATTCACAGTAGCTTCTCAGTATATATACTCTCTTATGAAATTTGTTATTAACAACCAAACCCAATTCAAAAGTAATAGCAGTGTGCATAACTACAATACTAGGAGAAAGGACGATCTTCACTATTCAAGATTAAATCTAACTTTGGCACAGAAAGGGGTGAATTATACTGGCACTAAAGTCTTTGGACACTTACCAAATAGTATCAAAAGTCTGACAGATAACCAACAAGTATTTAAGAAGAAATTAAAAGAATTTCTGAATGACAACTCCTTCTACTCCATAGAGGAATTTTTAGATATAAATTAAGAAAAAAAAACCAAAAATATTGAAAAAAATAAAGAAAATAAAAAAATAAAAATAAAGAAAAACAAAAAAACACAAAAAATAAAGTTGTTATATTAACTTAAGTATGTTGTTAAATTAACCTAATTATGTCATGTATTGGAAAATTCGACTCGTTCCACATCATTACGAAATATCGTATTCATGATCCATGGAACTAGTAGTAATCTAATCTAATCTAATCTAATCTACTCTGTTGTACAGAACAGAACTTAGATAAGCTGCAGTAATTGTAATTGTAACAAGTATAAATTAGGACCCACTAATGTATTAGGTGGTGGGTTATATGTATCATGTATCTGAAGAATAAAGAATTCTTTTATTAAAAAACAAAAAAAAGAGCAGTGGTTGGGAAGGGAGTGAGACAGGGTTGTAGCCTGTACCCGCTATTATTCAATCTGTTTATTGAGCAAGCAGCAAAGGAAACAAAAGAAATATTTGGACTTGGAGTTAACCCTTAAATGCAGGATTTTTTTTATTTCAAGCTGTAAAAATTACCACGTTTAGTTTATAGTGCCTACATTACGAAAATAATATTGAAAAAGTTTTTTAATTAAATTAACAAAGCATTATTGTTGACAATCGCTACAAACACAAAAACAGACCTAATTTCAAATCTATCGTAAAGACACTCGAATTAACTTTCTACACCATATCTACTTACGTTTTTAAAACAAAAAAGTAATTTTCAAACCCACAAATCAGTGCACAAATACCAAAAAAAGTCTCTACTTTCCGCCAAAGCACACGCGAGGGGGTACATCCACACAGCTGATTGTCGAACTGTTTCAGTTCATCCTGCCATTTACGATCGCTATGAAGAAGTACTAGCAGCTGCAGTGCAGTGTATGCACTTCACTACATCACGAATTTGTTACAAAATGTTGCACAGTATACGATACTTCGAAGAAATGAAGTCTGTAACTGATCAGCTACACTATGCATTAAAGGGTTAAAATCCATGGAGAAGGGATAAAAACTTTGAGGTTTGCGACGACATTGTAGTTCTGTCAGAGACGGCAAAGGACCTGCAAGAGCATCTGAACAGAATAGACAGTGTTTTGAAAGGAAGGTATAAGATGAAGATCAACAAAAGCAAACGATGATGTTGTCGAATGAAATCAGGCTATGCTGAGGGAATAAGATTAGGAACTGAGACACTCAAAGTAGTGGATGAGTTTTGCTATCTGGGAAGCAAAGTAACTGATGATAGTGGAAGTAGGGAGGACATAGAATGTAGACTGACTGTGGGAAGGAAAGCGTTTCTGAAGAAGAGAAATTTGTCTCAGCCTGTCAATACTCATTGCGATGAAAGATACGGGCAATGGGTGGTTAAGGCAAATACGTTACTCTCCAGAAAGGCGTACGTAACACAGGAATCTCCGCAAAGCATTGGTCGAGACATATCCAAGCATTTGGCACATCATTCTGATATCTCTGATTCAGCAACGCACAAGGCACAAACCTAGGGGACAATGTCTGGCACAGAGTCCCGAGAAAAAATTTTCTTCAGTACGATGAGCTCAAACACGATGCTAAACCATGTGTTGTCATCGACGGTAAGACACGTTGAGAAAATGTAATTCTCCATTTACTAGTCATCACATGTAGTCCAGTACCTCTGACTGTGTAGACAAGGGGTCGACAAGTCGTATTCCTCACTAATTTGTATTTTAATTTTTACTCGCAAAATATTATGAAGTACAATAGATAGGTAAATAGGTGAATTTGTATTAAAGAATGCAGAAAAAACATAGTCTTAACTACTTTTTATTTTTATTTTCACTCACAAAAATATGAAATACATTAGATAGGCATATTTGTACTGAAAAAAAATCAAGAAAAAAACGTATATTCAGTTCTATTTCTTATTTTTATTTACACTCACAAGATATGAAGTACGATAGATAGGCATAACATGGTTCAAATGGCTCTAAGCACAATGGGGCTTAACATCTGAGGTCATCAGTCCCCTAGAGTAAGAACTACTTAAACCTAACTAACCTAAGGACATCACACACACCCATACCCGAGGCAGGATTCGAACCTGCAACCGTAGCATGAGCGCAGTTTCGGACTGAAGCGCCTAGAACCGCTGGGCCACAGCTGCCGGCAGAGAGGCATATTTGTATTAAAAAAAATCAGTGGTAGAAATTACATTTGCAATCTTGAGCCAGTTTGTTAAAGGTAGGTTCAACGGGGAGCAGCTTATGCGAATAGTGTCCACTTGGTGGGCGGCCTTTCATCTTGAGCGATACTTGTTCTTCAGAAATTCATATTTGAAAATCAAATTTCAGAAATATATGTGGAGCCAAACATAGTAGCCAGGTACACGGCTATTTTTTTCATTTTTTTTTTTTTTTGCAATTTTCATATTTTTCTAGGACATGTTCACTTCAAAATCTTTCAGCAGATGCAGATTTATATGTTTGCAAGCAAATGGCTTCCTGCATTTCGATTATCTCCATCTGGAGTAAAGGTTTTGAAAGGAAGAACAGCTTCGCAGACATATCCGTCCTTTCTGCGGCTGGAGAAACTTCAAAAGGCGATTTTAAGAATTGTGACAGCTTTTGTATCTCTGAAAAGTCTTGGAATCTTGTTACAAATTTCTTATTAAGATCTGACATAAAATTTGGGAATATTGAAATGTCTATTTCAGATTTATTTTTATATTCAAAAATTGTTGGAAAGTGAAAAAATTCTTGACTTGCAATGTCTTTTTCAAAGATATCCAGCTTGCGACGGAAAGAAAGCACACTTCGTATCAGATCACATATTAATTTCCCGTTTCCTTGTAGCTCGGTACTGATCGCATTTAAATGTTTCCGAATGTCTTTCAAGGAAGCCACAGCTGGCGTACTGCGTTCGTTTATTAGGAGCTTCAAATGGTTTCTTGCTTCTTATGAATCCAAGTTTTCTAGAAGAATGTTACTTCTTCCTTTATTTGCCAAAAACGTTCGATCACTTGATCGCCAGTTAACCAGCGGACATCGTTGCACTGCAGTAAGTCATAATGCGCCCAATCACACTCAGAAAGGAACTCTTTGAACTCTCTGTGCTGAATAGTAGAACGAGACCTAATAAAATTAATCAACTTGATGGACCTGTCCATTATTTCTTTCAGTCATACTAAGTTTCCCACAAAGAGCTGCTTTGTGTTTATGCACTGATATCATAGTAGTAGAGAATAATTATCTCTGATTCACTTTACTAGTCCACTTTCTTTGCAGATCATTGTAGGGAGCAAGTCAGTTTAAAGAGGTATCGTTTTATTATAAATAATGTTTGATTTTGTCATGAAGCCAAAGACTTTGAATATATCTTCTCCGTGAGTCTTACCTTTCAACGCCTGTGTTGTTAGTAATTCTTCCCTAAATTCTTTACTTTCAGCATTCAAAAATCGCACGAAAATGGGCATTCGTTCTTCATCAATAACATCGCGTGATTCATCTAGTGCAATGGCGTAGCAAGGTGCCTTCTGCAGAAGTTCGAGCAAACTACTTTTATTGAATTCCGGCAACAACACACTTGTTCTCTTCGGAAAGTGCCACGGTCACTTCCAGCATACTTTTTTTTTTACTATCTGAGAGTCTGAAAATGGCTTCTTGGTTTATTAAGCGTCCAACACACAAGCATTGCTGTTTCTGCAGATTTTTCTTGCTCGCTAATAGAGAGAACTAGGAATGCCGTGCTTTATTTCGGCAAAAGCAGCTTTTCTTGTCTAGCTTTCACTACCCAGAGGAAAATTTTAATGAAACTGCTGATGAGCTGCCGGCCGGGGTGGCCGAGCGGTTCTAGGCGCTACAGTCTGGACCCGCGCGACCGCTACGGTCGCAGGTTCGAATCCTGCCTCGGGCATGGGTGTTTGTGATGTCCTTAGGTTAGTTAGGTTTAAGTAGTTCTAAGTTCTAGGGGACTGATGACCTTAGAAGTTAAGTCCCATAGTGCTCAGAGCCATTTGAACCATTTTGCTGGTGAGCTGCCTCGTAGTGTCGCTTTAAGTCGGCACTTTTAATAAGAGCGGCCGTTCCGTGGTACATGAGGCAAACTGGAACATCTCCACACCTATCAGCAGCGTAAAACAATATTGTTCAGTCCACTCAGTCAAAAATTTCCTATTCTCACAATAAACTTTACGCTTTTCGGGTGTTTATCGAATCAAAAGAAACTTCATATGCCTCGATAATAATGAAACGGTGTCTAAGTTATCGCAGCAACTGCTGACGTATTTGTGTATTTTATTTTCGTTCTTTAGCACCGGCGCCCGGCACACAGCACTTGCCGATGCATCACAAGGGACTTCTGCGTCAAAGGACGCACTGCTAAGGATGCGCTTTGTTGTGAAAGATCGCCGCCGCCAATGACTCGTCCGAAGTTTCTTAAAGTAGTCATAATCTATCGTTCGAGTTGCGAGCAGAAAAAGTGGTGTTCAAGTGAATGCGCCTGCTCCGATGTGATAGAGGTTTCAGAGGTTGCGGAGTCTGAAATCGATTTATAAAATTCCCTTGTCCAAGTGTTGCATTCGTGCGTGCAGAGCTCTTACGTGGATCGACGTTAACATGCTTTAGTGGCCGGCCGGCTTGCTCCCCCCGCCCCCGCTCTTCAGTACTCTCATGCGTCACACAGCAGAGCAACAATGTATTTAATCCACCTAAAATTAACCATTAAGAGTTCTAATTCTTCACCAGTTAATTGTACACAGCTGGCAAAAATTACAATGGTGGCGCTCAAACGAATTGTTACCTGCAGAAATTTTTTTTTAATAATTTGAGTACGTAATTTATACTTTGAAAATCTTTTTGGCGGGCCAGTTGTTGACGTTCTGCTGTCCCGACCAGTCGCCGATCGCCGGTGTAGACCTTGTTATGTTAGACACGCGCGATTCCACGGTCGATAAAGAAAACACTGTATTGATGAGTCAATCTCCGACATTCCATTACGTGTGACATCATGTGTAACCAGCTTTAGTTTCAAGCGTGAGACAAAATTAATCTTACATCGCTGGCACGGCTGAGAACATTGCGCAATGGTACGACAACCAGACTCCCATCGCGCTTTAAATTTCCCGTGGTTTCACTAAACCAGCTGAATTGAAAGCCGGTAGTTTTGCTTTGAAAATGATACGGATGACTTCTTTGTCATTGCTACTGTAGCCCGTGTGTATGCCGGGTCACTTTTGACTTCGCCGTCTCGTTGACCACACTCAGAGCAAAACACCTGACCACTGTACATTGTAACGTGGCTACGTGATCTGCACTCGGCATTCCTAAGTCATCATCTGTGAATAGTAATTTGACTAGTTAACAGTATAACACAGACTTTTATTCTGAGTGTTAGCTGCTGGCGTGATTATAGCAACCACAGCTCCAGTCCATGACTCATAACGGCAGCTGTTAAATTTTTTTTAGTATGGGAGAAAATGGAGTGTCGTCGTCCAAAAAAATGTAGTAACTTATTCTTATGTAGTACATTTTAAAGTAATGTGACGCCACATACTGGGAATAGGCACAAAGCATGGCTCTGATACGCCGTCTTGCTGTAAGGGATCCACGCGACAGCTCTACAACAATGTTTGCTGAAGCTACAATTGTCAGTGTACCTCAGAATAGTGCCTACAGTTACGATTCTTTCGAAGGTGCTTCCAAACAGCACAAAAGTTCAGCCCTATCACCGTTTCTGTCTCCTGTGCAAAACGGATGTTCCAAAAAGCATCCCGCTGCACCGGCCGCTTCGGTATGCTGTAGACATCGGATTCCACACCATTGATCCCACCCTCCTTTCGTCTCAGTCATATCTGAGCAACGCCATCGTTCGATGGAGCAAAGGCACCTCTACATCAAATCTGCAAAAAAGTAAAAAGTAACTGTAGTAAAACAGCCCGAGCATTTCGTCTCCATGAACTCAACCTAAATGCCCACAATCCTCTCATGTACCTCATTAAAATACATGATGCACAGCTATTTGCAAATCCCCACCAACGTTTGTAATCCTACCTTCTTCGTACAGGAACGTATCTTTTAAATGTTTCAAAATAAAAAAATAAAATGGTCACGAAGGAAGGTGGCATTGCGTTGTCGACATAAAGGGAATAACGAAGAAACACTTAAGCTTTAAAATTAATTCTGCTGCTGTGTGAGGTATAAGCGGGACAGATGGCGCCGCGCTTCCAAACAATTCCTTGGCAGACGTTGTTGTACACGCGATGCTCATTGATGTTGTAGGTGCTGGTCAGATCTGTTTTCTCGCATGTTTTTGTATTTCAGGAGTGCAAAATTGAGGACAAAATTAAGAAATTAGATTTTCGAGACTAAGATAAGTCAAGGAAGTTTTTCACGATTCCTTTTTAATAGCAGGTACTAGCAGATAGGGGCCTGGTAACTTATAACTAGTATTTAGATTGTGCTGTAGGAACGTTGTAGGTTATGTGGGTCGAGTAATGGCTTCTTTCGCTAGCATCTTTGGTGGAAATGGAGGTGCGGCAATGTCCCTATGAAAACGGACAGATGTCCCACTCTTTCTGTGAGACGGATGCCGTGATGTTTGCAACACAAACGAGAGTCCATACGATTTTGTTTTACAGAAAAAAATCCGAGAAAACGCATGAAGACAATAGGCAGGCGGAAATGGAGTGTACAAGATCTAATAGAGGCGGTGAGAGAAGTCGAAGAGGAAGGTAATGCTAAAAGGAAAGCAGCTCGAATGAATAATGTACCAGAATGAACATCGAGGGCAGGAGTTTTTAGACACAATTTCAAGAAACCAGGGTGTAAACCATCATCATACTTGAGTGAAGAAAAAGAAAAGCTAGTTGGCCACATAAAGAAATTGCAAGCATGTGACTTTGCTCCCAAACCGTCAGACCTTAGGGAAATAGCTTTCAATTTAGCTGATCAGATGGGATTGACAAATAAATTCAATTAAGAAAAGAGAGACTGTCCTCTCTCATTTTTTGGAACACAACAATACCCGAAACATCTGTTAAATATGTGTAACTAGAACTGCGGTCTCGTAGACCTCTTAATAATTTTTATCACGTAACTCCACATTAGCTGACGAGAGGTAAGTGAATAGTCAACTCTTTCATATTATAAGCAGACGAAATACTACTCAGCGCTTCTACAGACTTCGTTGATTACGTACGAGTCTTGAAATTACTGTTAGTATGGTTACATCAGTCACGATATTTATGAGTATAAATTAAAAAGATCGCAGATAATGTAAAAGAGGGTAATGGTCGAATTAATTGCAAATATTAATTCGCAGAATTTTTCCGCACTCGACGCACATCTTCCTACCACATATCAGGCAAAGTGGCTTGACCACATTTGGTGCACTTATACCACTGTTTATACACCCTTTTCCACTTCTTTGACGCGGGACACTTGATTCGCGTCTTCCTCTTTTCCATTCTATCAGCTGGTATACTTGTAATACTTCGCCATAAGATAATTCTCCTTTATTAGAGATTTGGTAGGCGTTTGAGCCAAATTCGATTTTTGCTTTTACGTCCATGCACTCCTCCTTTCGAAATGTTGTATTGAGCTGTTTTGCTTGCTCTAATAGACTTTGAACGTGCCCACTTGAGATTATATTTGCGATAAAAGACTGTGTTTGCTGTGAATAATTATCTGTCAACTGGCTCTTCTTCCAGTGACGCATTTTCTTCACTAGTATCAGACACTGTTGCTTGGTGACCACTAGCTACCACCAAATGAGAATCAGCATCAGAATCATCAAAAATGTCATCGTCGTTCCAATTTTCCTGTTCACCTATATAACGTAATTGCTACGTCTACGTCTACGTCTACATCATACTCCGCAAGCCACCTAATGGTGTGTGGCGGAGGGTACATTTGGTACCGCTATCTGATCCCCCCAACCCTGCTCCACTCGTGAATAGTGCGTGGGGAGAATGATCGTCAGCAAGCCTCTGTATCTACATCTACATCTATACTCCGCGAGCCACCTTACGGTGTGTGGCGGAGGGTACTTATTGTACCACTATCTGATCCCCCTTCCCTGTTCCATTCACGAATTGTGCGTGGGAAGAACGACTGCTTGTAAGTCTCCGTATTTGCTCTAATTTCTCGGATCTTTTCGTTGTGATCATTACGCGAGATATATGTGGGCGGTAGTAATATGTTGCCCATCTCTTCCCGGAATGTGCTCTCTCGTAATTTCGATAATAAACCTCTCCGTATTGCGTAACGCCTTTCTTGAAGTGTCCGCCACTGGAGCTTGTTCAGCATCTCCGTAACGCTCTCGCGCTGACTAAATGTCCCCATGACGAATCGCGCTGCTTTTCGCTGGATCATGTCTATCTCTTCTATTAATCCAACCTGGTAAGGGTCCCATACTGATGAGCAATACTCAAGAATCGGACGAACAAGCGTTTTGTAAGCTACTTCTTTCGTCGATGAGTCACATTTTCTTAGAATTCTTCCTATGAATCTGGCGCCTGCTTTTCCCACTATTTGTTTTATGTGATCATTCCACTTCAGATCGCTCCGGATAGTAACTCCTAAGTATTTTACGGTCGTTACCGCTTCCAATGATTTACCACCTATGGCATAATCGTACTGGAATGGATTTCTGCCCCTATGTATGCGCATTATATTACATTTATCTACGTTTAGGGAAAGCTGCCAGCTGTCGCACCATGCATTAATCCTCTGCAGGTCCTCCTGGAGTACGTACGAGTCTTCTGATGTTGCTACTTTCTTGTAGACAACCGTCTCATCTGCAAATAGCCTCACTGAGCTACCGATGTTGTCAACTAAGTCATTTATGTATATTGTAAACAATAAAGGTCCTATCACGCTTCCCTGCGGTACTCCCGAAATTACCTCTACATCTGCAGATTTTGAACCGTTAAGAATGACATGTTGTGTTCTTTCTTCTAGGAAATCCTGAATCCAATCACAAACCTGGTCCGATATTCCGTAAGCTCGTATTTTTTTCACTAAACGTAAGTGCGGAACCGTATCAAATGCCTTCCTGAAGTCCAGGAATACGGCATCAATCTGCTCGCCAGTGTCTACGGCACTGTGAATTTCTTGGGCAAATAGGGCGAGCGAGTTTCACATGATCTCTGTTTGCGGAATCCATGTTGGTTATGATGAAGGAGATTTGTATTATCTAAGAACGTCATAATACGAGAACACAAAACATGTTCCATTATTCTACAACAGATTGACGTAAGCGAAATAGGCCTATAATTATTCGCATCTGATTTATGACCCTTCTTGAAAATGGGAACGACCTGCGCTTTCTTCCAGTCGCTAGGTACTTTACGTTCTTCCAGCGATCTACGATAAATTGCTGATAGAAAGGGGGCAAGTTCTTTAGCATAATCACTGTAGAATCTTAAGGGTATCTCGTCTGGTCCGGATGCTTTTCCGCTACTAAGTGATAGCAGTTGTTTTTCAATTCCGATATCGTTTATTTCAATATTTTCCATTTTGGCGTCCGTGCGACGGCTGAAGTCAGGGACCGTGTTACGATTTTCCGCAGTGAAACAGTTTCGGAACACTGAATTCAGTATTTCTGCCTTTCTTCGGTCGTCCTCTGTTTCGGTGCCATCGTGGTCAACGAGTGACTGAATAGGGGATTTAGATCCGCTTACCGATTTTACATATGACCAAAACTTTTTAGGGTTCTTGTTTAGATTGTTTGCCAATGTTTTATGTTCGAATTCGTTGAATGCTTCTCTCATTGCTCTCTTTACGCTCTTTTTCGCTTCGTTCAGCTTTTCCTTATCAGCTATGATTCGACTACTCTTAAACCTATGATGAAGCTTTCTTTGTTTCCGTAGTACCTTTCGTACATGATTGTTATACCACGGTGGATCTTTCCCCTCGCTTTGGACCTTAGTCGGTACGAACTTATCTAAGGCGTACTGCACCCGAGCTTCAAAATGTTGGATCAACCGCAGACATCTTATTCCTCTTCGAAAATCGCTCCATGCTATAGCTGAAAACTAACGAATGCACGCATGAAATAAAAAAAAAATCCGAAAAATCAATTGAAAGGAAAATATGCAGTAATTACAAACATGTGGACTATACGACTTACCTAATTATTACACGCGAAGCGAAACATGCGATCAGACAGACACCCTATTTCACACTTGGTTCTAAATAATGTACTTTATCGTTAGACTGAAAAGCTCAGCTGGTTGTTGAATGTTGCTTTACACAAGGCAAGCTTAAAGCGAAGATACTGGAAAAAATGTTTAAAAATAATTATGGGTCTGAGAGATTGTTGTTTTGGGTTAAGGGTTAAGCTTCAGAAAAGTGTAAGGTCCTTTTGTTTCCGCAGCGACTGGATTGAACAGAGACGAAGTCGGTTCTTGCTTTGATCTATTGACAAAAACGTTGACAGAAAACGGGTTTTTTGTTAAACCTGATAGTATCTACAACGTATACGAAACGATGAGCATGGGGAGGCTGTGGGGGCAAAAGGAAGCAGAGATGTCCATGTTATTACTTCTGCTGAGAAAGAAGAGACAATAACAATTATTCCCTGCTGTAAAAGTTAGGGAATTTCTGTCCACCTCACTGCATTTACGAGCGGGTAAACAAAAAACAAGACGCTGAAGACAACACGCCACCAGGATCAGTAGTTATGAGAAGAGAATCCGCTTATGTCAACATCCATATTTTCATGGATTGGTTCAAAAACCATTTCCTTCCTAGAAAGGCACCTAGCCCTGTTCTGCTTCTGCTAGATGGTCATGCCTCTTGTATAAATTCTGTCCCCCTTTTGGATCTAGCTGGTGAAAACGAAGTGTCGATAGTTTATTTGCCTAGCCATATTAGACACTTTTTACAGCCACTATACCGATCATCCTCCCCATGAACCATGGACCTTGCCGTTGGTGGGGAAGCTTGCGTGCCTCAGCGATACAGATAGCCGTACCGTAGGTGCAACCACAACGGAGGGGTATCTGTTGAGAGGCCAGACAAACGTGTGGTTCCTGAAGAGGGGCAGCAGCCTTTTCAGTAGGTGCAGGGGCAACAGTCTGGATGATTGACTGATCTGGCCTTGCTGTGGTAGTACTACGAACGGCTGAAAGCAAGGGGAAACTACGGTCGTAATATTTTCCCGAGGGCATGTAGCTTTACTGTATGATTACATGATGATGACGTCCTCTTGGGTAAAATTTTCCGGAGGTAAAATAGTCCCCCATTCGGATCTCCGGGCGGGGACTACTCAAGAGGATGTCGTTATCAGGAGAAAGGAAACTGGCGTTCTACGGATCGGAGCGTGGAATGTCAGATCACTTAATCGGACAGGTAGGTTAGAAAATGTAAAAAGGGAAATGGATAGGTTAAAGTTAGATATAGTGGGAATTAGTGAAGTTCGGTGGCAGGAGGAACAAGACTTCTGGTCAGGTGACTACAGGGTTATAAACACAAAATCAAATAGGGGTAATGCAGGAGTAGGTTTAATATTGAATAGGAAAATAGGAATGCGGGTAAGCTACTACAAACAGCATAGTGAACGCATTATTGTGACCAAGATAGATACGAAGCCCACACCTACTACAGTGGTACAAGTTTATATGCCAACTAGCTCTGCAGATGACGAAGAAATTGAAGAAATGTATGATGAAATAAAAGAAATTATTCACATAGTGAAGGGTGACGAAAATTTCATAGTCATGGGTGACTGGAATTCGGTAGTAGGCAAAGGGCCAGAAGGAAACATAGTAGGTGAATATGGATTGGGGAGAAGAAATGAAAGAGGAAGACGCATGGTAGAATTTTGCACAGAGCACAACTTAATCATAGCTAACACTTGGTTCAAGAATCATGAAAGAAGGTTGTATACATGGAAGAACCCTGGAGATACTAAAAGGTATCAGATAGATTATATAATGGTAAGACAGAGATTTAGGAACCAGGTTTTAAATTGTAAGACATTTCCAGGGGCAGATGTGGACTCTGACCACAGTCTATTGGTTATGACCTGTAGATTAAAACTGAAGAAACTACAAAAATGTGGGAATTTAAGGACATGGGACCTGGATAAACTGAAAGAACCAGAGGTTGTACAGAGTTTCAGGGAGAGCATAAGGGAACAATTGACAGGAATGGGGGAAAGAAATACAGTACAAGAAGAATGGGTAGCTTTGAGGGATGAAGTAGTGAAGGCAGCAGAGGATCAAGTAGGTAAAAAGACGAGGGCTAGTAGAAATCCTTGGGTAACAGAAGAAATATTGAATTTAATTGATGAAAGGAGAAAATATAAAAATGCAGTAAATGAAGCAGGCAAAAAGGAATACAAACGTCTCAAAAATGAGATTGACAGTAAGTGCAAAATGGCTAAGCAGGGATGGCTCGAGGACAAATGTAAGGATGTAGAAGCTTATCTCACTAGGGGTAAGATAGATACTGCCTACAGGAAAATTAAAGAGAACTTTGGAGATAAGAGAACCACTCGTATGAACATCAAGAGCTCAGATGGAAACCCAGTTCTAAGCAAAGAAGGGAAAGCTGAAAGATGGGAGGAGTATATAGAGGGTCTAAACAAGGGCGATGTACTTGAGGGCAATATTATGGAAATGGAAGAGGATGTAGATGAAGATGAAATGGGAGATATGATACTGCGTGAAGAGTTTGACAGAGCACTGAAAGACCTGAGTCGAAACAAGGCCCCGGGAGTAGACAACATTCCATTAGAACTACTGACGGCCTTGGGAGAACCAGTCCTGACAAAACTCTACCATCTGGTGAGCAAGATGTATGGAACAGGCGAAATACCCTCAGACTTCAAGATGAATATTGTAATTCCAATCCCAAAGAAATCAGGTGTTGACAGATGTGAAAATTACCGAACTATCAGTTTGATAATTCACAGCTGCAAAATACTGACACGAATTGTTTACAGACGAATGGAAAAACTAGTAGAAGCCGACCTCGGCGAAGATCAGTTTCGATTCCACAGAAATGTTGGAACACATGAGGCAATACTGACCCTACGACTTATCTTAGAAGATAGATTAAGGAAAGGCAAACCTACATTTCTAGCATTTGCAGACTTAGAGAAAGCTTTTGACAATGTTGACTGGAATACTCTCTTCCAAATTCTAAAGGTGGCAGGGGTAAAATACAAAGAGCGAAGGGCTATTTACAATTTGTACAGTAACCAGATGGCAGTTATAAGAGTCGAGGGACATAAAAGGGAAACAGATGTTGGGAAGGGAGTAAGACAGGGTTGTAGGTTAAAATCCATGGAGAAGAAATAAAAACTTTGAGGTTCGTCGATGACAGCAAAGAGACAGCAAAGGACTTGGAAGAGCAGTTGAATGGAATGGATAGCGTCTTGAAAGGAGGATATAAGATGAACATCAACAAAAGCAAAACGAGGATAATGGAATGTAGTCGAATTAAGTCGGGTGATGCTGAGGGAATTAGATTAGGAAATGAGACACTTAAGGTAGTAAAGGAGTTTTGCTATTTGGGAAGCAAAATAACTGATGATGGTCGAAGTAGAGAGGATATAAAATGTAGGCTGGCAATGGCAAGGAAAACGTTTCTGAAGAAGAAAAATTTGCTAACATCGAGTATAGATTTAAGTGTCAGGAAGTCATTTCTGAAAGAATTTGTATGGAGTGTAGCCATGTATGGAAGTGAAACATGGATGATAAATAGTTTGGACAAGAAGAGAATAGAAGCTTTCGAAATGTGGTGCTACAGAAGAATGCTGAAGATTAGATGGGTAGATCACATAACTAATGAGGAGGTGTTGAATAGGATTGGGGAGAAGAGAAGTTTGTGGCACAACTTGACCAAAAGAAGGGATCGGTTGGTAGGACATGTTCTGAGGCATCAAGGGATCACCAATTTAGTACTGGAAGGCAGCGTGGAGGGTAAAAATCGTAGAGGGAGACCAAGAGATGAATACATTAAACAGATTCAGAAGGATGTATATTGCAGTAGGTACTGGGAGATGAAGAAGCTTGCACAGGATAGAGTAGTATGGAGAGCTGCATCAAACCAGTCTCAGGACTGAAGACCACAACAACATACCGATCATTTTTCACGATGCTAAAATCTCACATTAGAGGGGGTCTTGTCGTTCATGAATTGTAGCTATGCAAACAAAGCCAGTAGAATTACAAAGCAGCATTTTGGAGAGTTGCTCTTCAAAGCAGGAACTCGTGCTGCAGCTGTGCTGATTGGTGTATCCGAATTTAGAGCTACTGGAATTATACCGGCTTGATAGAGCATTAATTCCTAAGGAAGCCTTTCTATCAGACATTAATAATACTGAGACTCAGCTTTCGACTGTTGAGGATGTCTCTCATGATTTTATTCCAGATCAGCCATAAACATCAACGTCTGAAACAAATTTGTTAACAGGAGACCCTTCCCCTTGCAAGCACTGCACAAGTTTGACTACTGTTCGATCAGCTGCGCAGGGCAATAGCAGTATAAACGACAACTCAGTGGCACCTCATGGAGAAACTCCATCAAAATTGCTGCCTCAGAGAAGTAAGTTCAAAAGAAGACAGTCAGCAACGAATCTAACATGCGACGAGTTCATAGCACCGAAAAATAAAGAAAATCACTGAAATAAAGAAGAAAGGGAAAGCCTGTGCACAAAAAATGTAACAGGTAAAAGAAACCAAATCCCCCAAAACAGGAAAAAACCGCCAAAGAAGCGTCTGTTTGAAGACACAATTTGAGAATAAGATGATTATGATTTTCCCTACACAATAGTTCCTCAACTGAGTTGAATTTTGAAGATGACGAATGCGCAGAGTGCCTTGAACTTCATCAAGAAACCTCGTCTACCTCAGAGTGGAACAGGGTGTTCTAGATGGCTTCATGAATCATACACTCTATATGAGAGCATGTGTTGTTTGTGTGGGCGATTTAAAAATAAAATTGAAAAACGAAAATGAAAGTGAATGTGTTTTGCAGTACCTTTTGCAATTGGCCATCTGTCTCTCCCTTCTGCGGCATCTTTCCCGCCATTTAATATTTTCTTGAAATTTACAAGCCACTGTATACCATAAGAACATTCATTTGACATGAGGTTTTTGATGATACAATAATTTCTGTAACAATATACAGTGTTCAGACCACCAATTTTGCCTAAATTTATTGCGATTCAAGCGTATATATATTGATAAAAATTGATTTGAAAAAATGTGCGGCGTCTATCCCGCCTTTTTCGTATCACTTTAAGTTAATTAAATACCTGTTCTCTTTGTGAAGCTAAAAAATCAGGCTCAGAAGTCGTTGTTGGAAAGTGGGGGCTTGGAGGCACAAAATCGTCTTTTGTGTTATGTTTCAATGCAAATAAATGATTCACATGATATAGTAATGATCAGTCTTCGTTGAAAACATGGATTGCAGGTTCGACTTATAAACCTTGAAATGTGAAAACGATTGCGTGCTTATTATGCAAAATCGTTGCGTCACCGAAGCGACGACTTCCAACCAGTTCAGTAGGTTGAACAAGGCATAAAAGATTTCATCATTAAGAGAATCACTGGGTTAGATACAGTACTTCTAAATGAAACGTAATTAAGTTCTTATTCTCTTGTGGCTTCACAACCCTGTTTGGGTTTTTGCCTTATTAACAATTTCCATCCATTCTGTCCTTTCATTTACTTGCCTTCTCAATCCTCTGCTTCCTGGGGCTCTCTGATGTTTTCAGCACGTCGTCCAGTCATCGCTTCCGTGGTCTTCCTTTTAACCTTTCTTCTGTCGGTTTCCTCTGGGAGATCTCCTTTAGTTCTTATACCCTACATCCTCAGGACATGTCCCAGCCAGGCTATTCTTTTACATTTAATTAGCCTCACAATATCATCTCCTTGTATGAGATGATCCAACTCAAAACTGGTTCTTGCTATTCAGGTACCATCATTATTTCGGATCCGTCCATAATTTTTTCGTAGTATTCTTCGTTCAAATACTCTTGAGTTCATCAGTGCTAGTTAGCGTCCATGGGTCTACTGCCATAATCATAACCTTATAAATAGTCATTTTGAGCTGTCGGTTTACCATTGTAGATGTTATTTGCTTTTTAAATGTATGATAATACCTGTTACCACTAAAAATGCCGGCTGTTATTTCAGTGGACATGGAATCTGCCTTCTTAATATTACCCGCTACGTATTCAAAATCCGCTACATGATGAAAATTAAAACCTACTTCTGACAATTTCTTCATATTATTGTTTCCTGTTCTATGTAATTTCATATACCGTATTTAGTTTTGCATCCGTTAACTTCCAGCCCCCTATGCTGTGCGGTTTCTGTCAGTTCCGCCACTACCCTCTCCTATGACATCCTTCGTCTACTAATAATTACATCATCAGCATATGCAACCAACTGTGTAGTTCTTATACCTACGTGTCCAGATATTTGCAGTTTTCGTATAATTGCTTCTAAGGTCTAATAGAAGAACGGTGTGGAAATAGCATCACCTTGTCCAGTTCTTTTATTGACGAAACAGTCGGTTAATTCTCCGTCCACTCCCACCATTGCCTTGGGACCTGCCAAGATTGCCTTACTAACCAAAATATTTTTGGATGACATGCCAAGCAGTTTTATTCTTCTAACATCTCTTCTCTATTTACACTATGGAAGGGCTGCTTGAAGTCCACTTAGGTACTGTATTGTATGTTGACCGGGGGCCTGGAAACGACGCAGAGGCTCCGTCCCCGCCGCAGACGCTGTGGTCCGCAACCCCACGACGACTACCGCAGTCCACTTCACCCTTCCGCCGCCCCACAACGAACCACTCTTTCAGGGTTATTGTGTGGATGTGGTTCGGCCCTCGGTGGACCCCCTCCCCCCCCCCCTTCCCCCCCAGGGAACGTCTCACACCAGACGAGTGTAACCCCTATGTTTGCGTGGTAGAGTAATGGTGGTGTACGCGTACGTGGAGAACTTGTTTGCGCAGCTATCGCCGACGTAGTGTAGGTGAGGCGGAATAAAGGGAACCAGCCCGCATTCGCCGAGCCAGATGGAAAACCGCCTAAAAACCATCCACAGACTGGCCGGCTCACCGGACCTGGACACAAGTCCGCCGGGCGGATTCGTGCCGGGGACCAGGCGCTCCTTCCCAATCCGGAAAGCCGTGCGTTAGACCGCACGGATAACCGGGCGGGCTTCACTTAGGTATTGTTGCGTTCTATATTATATTCATATGCACTTTCCCGTATTTGTCTCAGTACAAACATTCGGTCCACAGTTCACCTATTAGACCTAAGCAACACTGATACGCACCCTACAGCTCTTCCATACAGGGGACATCTGTTCTATAGGATTCCGGATAAAACCTTAAATATCACATTCTACAGTGTGATCTCTCTGTAGTTAGAGCAACATGCATTGTCACTTTTATTACGTATGGGCTGAATTACACCTTTAGTCAGTTCTTCTGGAATTGTTTCTTGATACCAGATTAAGCAGATAAATTAATGTAGCCGTTTGTGTAAAGTAAAACCCCCTCTCTTTATGAGCTCGGCAATTAGTCCATCATTTCCTGGAAATTTAGGATTTTTTTTGATAATGCACCACCTTCTGTACTTGTGCAAGAGTAGGCTCTTCTGTTTTTGGTTCTACTGTATGGTACATTCGTTGTTCCCATCTGTGCGATCACCCTCCAGCATTTGTTTAAAACATTCTCTGCAGCTGTTCATCACTTTTCCCTTTTCTGTAAGCAGGATTCCATCTTTATCCATGCAGGTCTATAGGCTTGTGTTCCTTCTTTTAACTTCTTTTCTGTTATAATGCTCTTTCATGCCTTCTGTCTTTCTTCTTGAGGCTGCTCTTTTGTTTCTTCTGCATACACTTTCCGTTTCTATCCTTTTTGCATTATACACAGCCTGATTAATTCTCACATTTTTTGGAGAGATTTTGATCTTACTTCTTTCTCCTGTAGCACCATCTGTCTACATAAATCATCATATCACTCCTCATTTATAAGTCTTCTGGACTCCCCTATTACGCCCTTTGCTACTGTTATGATATTATTCGTATCTATGTAATAACTGTACTCCATTAGCTGTAAGTTTTGTCTCAATTTCTTCCGACATTAAAAATCTGTATCTCTGTCTTCCAGTGTGTCAACATTCAATTTCAGAATTCCCCTACTTTTCTACAGCAATCCTTTACCTCATTTTTGCAGCTACAAGTTAGTGGTCCGAGTCTGCTCCCCGAAACGTGCGTACATCTTCACTGCTGCTCGCCCATCTTTCGTATACCAATATATGGTCAATATGATCTGTATCATTCGTCCCTAGGATTTTTAAGGTCCCTTGATGAGTTTTTTTTTTTTTTGTTTTTGGGAAACATATACTTACTGCTTTAAGATCATTAGAAGCCGCAAACTGGGCAACTTTCAGCCCATTAGCACTTCTTTCCTCATGCAAGCTTTCCTTACCAAAAAGAGCGTGGAAAGATTCTTCTTTTCCATACTTTGCATCACAATCCCCCAGGACTATTCTTATATTATGTGGTGGTATCCTCTCCTAGACTTCAGTCAGCTGATCGTAAAAGCTATCCGCCAGATTCTCATCCGATCCTTCTGTTGGAGAGTATACGTTTCCTTTTATTCTGAAGGTGTATATTGTGTCGTTATATGGCGTAAAGGCGAGGATATTTGCGCATATTTTACGCTATAATGAATCCAACACCATGATCTCCTTGCCTATCAACTCTAAGAGAGTAATATAATGTAAAATGTTGCTTCCGTATGCCTCCTTCACCATTCCATCTGGTGTGTTGGAGGCAGCTAATTCCAGTTCATAATTTTTCGGCTACAATTTTCATTGCTCCTGGTTGCACGTATACGTATATTCCATGCTCAAAATTTACGAGTCTGTTCACATCATTGTTCCTTAGCTTATTTCGTCTTCAGGAAGACGGCCCAGCCTTCTCTGTTTGTAACCTCCTCCTCACTTATCGGCCTTAATGACAGTGAAAAATTAAACCGCGTGTACCTAATGGAAATTTGGGAAAAGCAATCGTCACCGAAGTTAATCTGTCGGTAAAGAGGGAGGAAAGGGTTACATCTAAATGAAAGGAAAAATGCAAATTAAACTGGTGGAAATTAATTTTGAAAAGGGGTAAAGTTAATAAAGAAAGTAAATGTGCGGCCATTACGTTAACAATTAACTAGCGGTAATTAGATATTTGAGATTTGGGGGAAATTACGGTCGCCAGTCCAATGGACAATTACTATAGTAACTAAAAGAAAGGTTATTACACATATAATTAGCACTAGAAGCGTGGCAACTGAAGGTTGACACGTATTGTGTGAAAACTGAATATTTGTCAGAAGTAATAAATTTCGCTACACTCTGACTTAATTTAGCAAAAGAATTAATAAAATCGGAAAATTGAAAGTTAATTTAGTGACTGAAATTAATAGTGAGATTTGTTTCTGAAGCAGTACGAAATTCAGTAAAATAAGGGTAGTCTTGGGCTACCTCAACAATCATTTCAAAAGATACTTGAGTCTACGCAATTTAGAAATAAGAGATTTAACTTTGAACTTGAATTAAATGATTCTGAACAATTAACAATAGTAACATTTAGTACGTACCAAGCTGAGCTGCAGTCACAGGTAAGCTAAAATATGCTAACAAAACTCGCACTCTTAATTTGTGCTTGTGTAATGTAAATATTGTAGCCAGCTATGAATACCTTAACTGAACTTTGAAGTTAAAGCAGTGAAATGGAATGATATTACTTTAATGCTGGCTTCTGAATTTCAACGACACTCGGGTTCATTTCGGAAAAGAAAGGGACCCTGCTTGGTAATGCAATTGGGACAATGAGCAACAAAGGTTCATGCTAAGTTGCTGTAATTTTGTGATGCAACAATTTTAAATGCTGAGGTCTGCCATACAGTTCTAAAACTTTACGTGCTTCCAGTCTTCCTTGTTGGTTGATTGAAGGTTTGAAGCCGTCGGTCGAGGAGCTGGCGACAGTCACTCATTGTCAGCCGTCGCTGTTGCAGAAGCTGGATGTTGGCGCGCCTTCTTCTCAACACGGTCACCAGACGAAGCGGGCTCTTGATGTGCGCCAGCTAATGCTTCCCGTCCGCGACACCGTGTCAGAAACTATCTTAGCAAGTCGAGCGCAATTACATGTTGCCAAACCCCGAAAGCGCGGCAACTCGCGGGAGCATCACACAAAACATCTGCTCCACCGCACTACTCCAGCCAGACTGTCTGCTCTGATAGCGCTCCACGCGGCCGAGTTCACACGACCAAAGATGCTGAACACTTTGGTTCTCCACACGACCTATCGATGTATTCGTTCGACAGCATAGTTTTCCCTAGGCAAGGCCCAGCGTAAAATACAAATAATATTTACAAAACAAACCAATTATACATCGACATAGATGCATAAATATACATATACAAATAGTAAAACAATTACAATATATAAAGGCACAGAAATGTCATATATTCAGGTAACAAAATAAGGAAAAAATTTATAGTACAATAGATGGAAATAGGAGGATATGCATTTCCGGCGTTACATGTTAAGTTTACAGTCATGTTGGCCCTACGCTCAACCCCCTGTTCTTTGTATGACCGTTTCTCTTGTTGTCCTCTGTCCTCTGCCTGCAGGAGTCAGCTTTATACATCACTACTCCTTTTGAACCCCCAATATAAATAAGTTATAATTACTTATCATAGCAAAAAAAATATTGTGAGCGTACAGATTATAAGACAGGATAATGCAATAGCTCCAGAAAGAAAGATAAAGGAGACGACTATTCGCACGTCACTCAGAAAAAAAGCATACAAACAAAAACTGGAAAAAGATATTAATTCGTTATAGAGGTATAAACTCTGCTTTAAAAAGTAGAATTCTACCGCTGACAGACTAAAACACAAAGGTTTGTTTCATCGCCCCATTGAATGGCGGAGACAATGTCAATTATGTTGTTGTTGCTGTTGTTGTTGTTGTTGTGGTCTTCAGTCCTGAGACTGGTTTGATGCAGCTCTCCATGCTACTCTATCCTGTGCAAGCTTCTTCTTCTCCCAGCACCTACTGCAATATACATCCTTCTGAATCTGCTTATTGTATTCATCTCTTGGTCTCCCTCTACGATTTTTACCCTCCACGCTGCCCTCCAATACTAAATTGGTGATCCCTTGATGCCTCAGAACATGTCCTACCAACCGATCCCGTCTTCTGGTCAAGTTGTGCCACAAACTTCTCTTCTCCCCAATCCTATTCAATACTTCCTCATTAGTTATGTGATCTACCCATCTAATCTTCAGCATTCTTCTGTAGCACCACATTTCGAAAGCTTCTATTCTTTTCTTGTCCAAACTATTTATCGTCCATGTTTCACTTCCATACATGGCTACACTCCATACAAATACTTTCAGAAATGACTTCCTGACACTGAAATCTATACTCGATGTTAACAAATTTCTCTTCTTCATAAAAGCTTTCCTGCCATTGCCAGTCTACATTTTATATCCTCTCTACTTCTACCATCATCAGTTATTTTGCTCCCCAAATAGCAAAACTCCTTTACTACTTTAAGTGTCTCATTTCCTAATCTAATTCCCTCAGCATCACCCGACTTAATTCGACCACATTCCATTATCCTCGTTTTGCTTTTGTTGACGTTCATCTTATACCCTCCTTTCAAGACACTATCCATTCCATTCAACTGCTCTTCCAAGTCATTTGCTGTCTCTGACAGAATTACAATGTCATCGGCGAACCTCAATGTTTTTATTTCTTCTCCAATGATTTTAATACCTACTCCGAATTTTTCTTTTGTTTCCTTTACTGCTTGCTCAATATACAGATTGAATAACATCGGGGAGAGGCTACAACCCTGTCTTACTCCCTTCCCAACCACTGCTTCCCTTTCATGTCCCTCGACTCTTATAACTGCCATCTGGTTTCTGTACAAATTGTAAATAGCCTTTCGCTCCTTGTATTTTACCCCTGCCACCTTTAGAATTTGAAAGAGAGTATTCCAGTCAACATTGTCAAAAGCTTTCTCTAAGTCTACAAATGCTAGAAACGTAGGTTTTCCTTTCCTTAATCATTCTTCTAAGATAAGTCGTAAGGTCAGTATTGCCTCACGTGTTCCAGTATTTCTACGGAATCCAAACTGATCTTCCCCGAGGTCGGCTTCTACTAGTTTTTCCGTTCGTCTGTAAAGAATTCGTGTTAGTATTTTGCAGCTGTGACTTATTAAACTAATAGTTCGGTAATTTTCACATCTGTCAACACCTGCTTTCATTGGGATTGGAATTATTATGTTCTTCTTGAAGTCTGTGGGTATATCGCCTGTTTCATACATCTTGCTCACCAGATGGTAGATTTTTGTCAGAACTGGCTCTCCCAAGGCCGTCAGTAGTTCCAATGGAATGTTGTCTACTCCGGGGGCCTTGTTTCGACTCAGGTCTTTCAGTGCTCTGTCAAACTCTTCACGCAGTATCATATCTCCCATTTCATCTTCATCTACATCCTCTTCCATTTCCATAATATTGTCCTCAAGCACATCGCCCTTGTATAGAGCCTCTATATACTCCTTCCACTTTTCTGCTTTCCCTTCTTTGCTTAGAACTGGGTTTCCATCTGAGCTCTTGATATTCATACAAGTCGTTCTCTTATCTCCAAAGGTCTCTTTAATTTTCCTGTAGGCAGTATCTATCTTACCCCTAGTGAGATAAGCCTCTACATCCTTACATTTGTCCTCTAGTCATCCCGGCTTAGCCATTTTGCACTTCCTGTCGATCTCATTTTTGAGACGTTTGTATTCCTTTTTGCCTGCTTCATTTACTGCATTTTTATATTTTCTCCTTTCATCAATTAAATTCAATGTTTTTTCTGTTACCCAAGGATTTCTACTAGCCCTTGTCTTTTTACCTACTTGATCCTCTGCTGCGTTCACGACTTCATCCGTCAGAGTTACCCATTTTTCTTCTACTGTATTTCTTTCACCCATTCCTGTCAATTGTTCCCTTATGCTCTCCCTGAAACTCTGTACACCTCTGGTTCTTTCTGTCTATCCAGGTCCCATCTCCTTAAGTTCCCACCTTTTTGCAGTTTCTTCAGTTTTAATCTACAGGTCATAACCAATAGATTGTGGTCAGAGTCCACATCTGCCCCTGGAAATGTCTTACAATTTAAAACCTGGTTCCTAAATCTCTGTCTTACCATTATATAATCTATCTGATTCCTTTTAGTATCTCCAGGGTTCTTCCACGTATACAACCTTCTTTCATGACTCTTAAACCAAGTGTTGGCTATGATTAAGTTGTGCTCTGTGCAATATTCTACCAGGCGGCTTCCTGTTTCACTTCTTAGCCCCAATCCATATTCACCAACTATGTTTCCTTCTCTACCTTTTCCTACACTCGAATTCCAGTCACCCATGACTATTAAATTTCCGTCTCCCTTCCCTATCTGAATAATTTCTTTTATTTCGTCATACATTTCTTCAATTTCTTCGTCATCTGCAGAGCTAGTTGGCATATAAACTTGTACTAATGTAGTAGGTGTGGGCTTCGTATCATGTCAATTATCATGTCAATTATAGAAATTGGAAACGCGATTCAATACTGTTTCACTCAGGGGCTAAGAGAGTCACATGTAGTGGTTTCTCGTAGACAGTGCAGATAATTAACGTGAGGAAACCGATTTCCTTGTCATGACGTTTACGCAGGTGACTTAATTACAACCGATGGGTTAAAATTTTGAAGTAAAATAGCTGCTACCATGACCTAATTTTAAAGTCTGGAATTATCTTTATATTCAGGACTATTTAAGCGAACATCTTCCCTCTCCCTGCGCGTTTGAGCGTAGTCGACAAGAAACCTGAAAAAACTACGACAGGGCCTTCAGACGATAACAATTAACAAGCGTTAAAAATGTTATGAAGCGCTGTACAATGAAAACGGTACAGAATAGATTACAGATTATGATTTTGCTAGTATGGTTCTTGATAAAATAACTTATCAGAATATATTGTTCAGTAAAACTGTTATTCAGTACCTGTTTCATAGCCTCTCCTTGTACATCTGAAATCCGTTTTAAAAACTTTCGGTTTATGAGATTATTGTTGCAAAAATATTATGTCACTGCACGAGTGAGACACAATACGTAGGACAAGTCGTCTCAGATAATTATCACTTATATATTTCGTAATAGTAAGTGTCAGAAGCCAGGAGATGCCGGATGATGGTGATGGTTGGATGGTGTTGCCCACACAGCCATCTCAACAGTGGAAGATACGACAGTGTGTTTCGACAATTCAGAACAGTCATAAGGGCCAAGCCGTACCCTGGTACGAAGTTACGTAGGTGTAAACTTGTGTGACGCCGTGCAGCCGATTGTTGTGTCAGATATGACGGTGCGAAGGTCAGGAGAACAAAACACCCAGTTCCCGAGCGGAGAAAATCTCCGAGCCGGCCGGGAATCGAACCCGAGCCCGTTCGGTTAGCAATCTGCAGCGCTGATCCCGCAGCTATCGGAGCAGACAATGACGAGGTATAATGGAGCCAAGGACAAGGTGTAGACGACGCTGTAATTTGTTTTCGGAACCCGTCTTTGTAGTCAAGATCCGGACGGAGGTTGACAAGCGGTAGCGACGCTCTGGTTTGTATCTCACAATGTCATCAAACAGTACATCGTTATCAGGTTACATGCAACAGATGTACAAAGAAATTGGAATTACGTAATGTACGACATATATGGGCTGTACTGAAATATAATCTTCAAATGAATATGAAAAAAGGACCGGACGCGCTCCATTCCCTGGTTTAAAGGACGGAATCCTAGACCAACCCAGGCAAATCTCAAATTTCCATTCCCCCAAGAAGTCTTTAATTGAGCCGGAGGATTCTTTCTTCCCTTCTATAACTTCATTTTCGTTTATCTTCTCATTAGAGCTACCCGTGCTGTAAAGCTGACTACTACCGTGATTGCCCACTGGTTTCTTCGTGGATGAGCTTCCTACAGTCGATTTATCAGCTTTTCCCACGATTTCCTTTTTATAAAATATAACTTTTCAATTGCCTGTCTCCTTCTTCTTGCTCCCGAGTAAGATATAGACTCTTAACCTAAATTCTTATATTCTCAAGACCAATCGTATCATTTTTCCTATTATAATTTTACATTGTCTACTTTCTGCAGCCAATTATTTCCTATTATTTCCATACTCCGCTCTTGTAGCTGAGTATGATCAGCCTTAAAACTGATTTCATCCTTAAGATTACGGTCTGTACCACCCGCACATTGATGGAGATTTACGCTGGATAAAATTTTAGAACTACTGAACTCTTCAGCTAATTTATCTATTTTCTTATTCATACCTTCCTTTTCTAGTTTGGATTCATTAATGCGTTTGTCAAATCTTGCAGTGTTGTCATCTATTTTGCCCAAAAGCTCTCCTTCAAGTTGTTCTACCTGTGTTTTAAAAGCTTCTCTTCCTAATCGCGACTCATTAACGTGAACATTTAATTGTTCGCTTACATTCGATAGGCTAACATCGCCTCTTTTATACTTGTATTCATTGGTACCAGACTAGTAGACAATAAATCTTTTATGTCCATCACAGTATGTGCACATTCATACACTGACCCTCTTGTTTGCGTGATAAACTGTTACAGACATGGTGTTCTATCTCTCCTCTAGAACTATTACTTATAAATACTGAATTAAAGAATATCGCTAATAAACCTCCTTTAGCTGTCACTAATTATTATTATCTTTTTTTTGCCAAATCTGTTTAACTCTCATCAACACTATCACTTTTAGACTCGCAGATTTTTCTTGCCAAAACAAGATGCAGTAACCGATCTAACTCTGCCGGACTATTATACTCTCAAGTTTGTTCTCCATCTGCGAACAACATTAAACGTAGAAGGAACGCGCTCGCTACTTGAGACAGCGGCCTCGCTGTCTGTGACGACTGCCCATGGGACCGCGAGCTGCTACTGCGCCAACTCGGAGCGTTGATCGCTGATAGGCGGCTCGGAAAACTCCCCCAGCCGCTGTTGAATCTCCACCTTCAAAAATAAATTCCTCTTGCACTTCTAAGGGCCTCTTCTTCTCTTCTCGAGGCTTCATATACATCTTGTTCTTCAGTTTCCCTCTTGCAGTCGTCTTCTTTCTTCCGGACGAAATTTTGATTTTCAGATGCTTTTATCCTGGTACCTTATGCGCACAGTACTGGTCCTTTCTTACGGCCATCACGTTTTGCAGAGATACTACCTTCTCAAGGCAGAGTAACCTCGTTATTCAGCCAGTAGTATGTATCTAAGACAACGTACCTAATCTCCGTCAGATCGCGAGTAACACCACAAAGATCGTATCTTACATGCACTCGAAGATAATTTGATGATTACAGAGTTTTTTACGCCCTCGCTGTCTGAATGTGTTTATTAGTTATATAAGGCACAAGGTAAATACTGTTATTTTCAAATCAGCCGCAGTCGGAGTCGTTTATTTCTCTATTGTTAGCCCAACCCAGAGATCACGTTTAACTGCAGTATTTTTATGATCCGTCAACTGGGCTAGTTGCAGTAACTTTGTCTTTTAGCGTGCTGCCAATTTCTTTATGACCATTGACTATTTAAGCTGTAATGCTCTTTACTTAACGAAGATATATGGGCCTACAATATCATGAAATTTAAAAAATGTTCACTTTTGGTTTATAACACGCTTAATTTGTTTTCGCCAGAGATCATAACTCGATCGCATTTGAATGGTATAGTTCTCTGATATGTAATATCCACGTTAAATGCAAATTGGCTTTGAATTTCAGCACTACTTCATTCAACAGTTTGGAATGTTCGAAATAAGATCACTTTCAACTGAATTCCTATCGTCAATCAGATTAAGAAAATCCAATTTTTACAAACCAAAGATAACTTCTAATTTTTCATTAGCATCAATTTGAATCTCATCTTTAAATATGTATTGTCGTAAAATACCGTTAATTTTTGTAGTACTATTTCTCCAAAGACTCTTCACAAACTCCAACTACTTTTATTTGAACACAACACATACAGCGTCGTGCAACATAGTAACTTTTCATAACAAGATCAGGTTAAAACTTTTGATCTTTCTAGACCTCAAGACAGACTGAACTTTTTGACGGCGAATATGTGCGGTGGCGTTAACTGTCCTCTAGGATGTGTACACTACCTACCGTCCCTGCCAGTTACTAGCTGCGCGGGGCAACAAACAAAATAAAACAACACCTTTTGTTCTTACATGCGGACAATACAAATTAAATTAACATAAAGTCATGTCTCAATTATATTGAAATATAAATTCAACTCGCCATATACCATGGCTCCTGGAAAAGAGCAGTAATGATACGACTGAATATTCAGTCCTAAATTAGAATGCGGCTAGGACATGGGTCTTACGTAGATCACTTGCACAGAATCAGAGTTGAAAATTCTCCTTACTGTAAAGGATACTAGACCGAAATTTCCAAATTCACCATTTACTTTTTGGGCCATAAAAGTGTTCAGCCCAACGGAAGGAACAGTTTGCAGCAATAATACACAACAAAATTCCATTTTGGTGGTACTTTACAAAAGTTCATTGCTGCCACGTATTTTCTGCAGTAGGAAAGTGTTTGTTCGAGACAGGACTTTCATCTGTAAGAAAAAGCACTGTTCACTTAAGAGCTAACACAATAGATAGCAGTGGCTAAATGTTACAATACAACGGCCAACAAATAAATAAATGAAAAAGAAGATTACTTGCCTGGTGGTCCTAATAAATCAGAAGTAACGCCAAAGATCGAGAGTAAAGCATACTGACAGCAAAAGGAAGCCGGTAAGGCCATTACTTGGAGTCACGTGATACCTGTATCCATGACATGTGAAACAACTGGTTAAACAAGAAACATATTACACTGTTCTGCAGCAGATTTGACGTTTCTAACAGTTAAGAAGAAGACATTTGGTTAACATTTATATAAGAGTAACGTAAGAGAAATGAATTGTTTTTACTAGCGAGAAAAGTATATTATCCGCAAGGCTGCTAATACTGACAACTTCGATACCTAAGTTAATAAAATGTAATCTTTGGTAGTGTTGTTACGGCAGAGAAGACGTACGTAATGTAATTCACTTTTCAGGCCGGTAGATCTGTGAAACGTTGCTCGGCATCATTTCACATTCACTCTCAGTTTAGTTGTGGCCTTGTTCACAACCGGTCCCTCCATGACGAGTCCTGGACATGTCGATCTCAGTGCACCTGTTTCCATGATAGAACGGATATACTCTTGCAGGACTACAGATCGGAAAATGTATGAACAATTGACTTAATTAAAACAGTGACACTTTTCCAAAATGGATGTTGAACTGTCTGAGTGCGCCAACAAAAGTTCCTTATATTTCTAAACTTTCCTAACTACAATATGGTTACGTAACTAGAACGACGTAAAAATACCTTTTATTCTAAGCTCACATGAGCCTCTTACATAACAGAGTCCAGATTTGATGAGAAGCACAAAATGAATTGTTACGGAACTCGGGCAAAAGACGGTGACCTGCTGTGCGATTTCAAAACTCTTGCATAGTCCGGGCGTTGACAGGCTGATTAGAAAATTGATTCAGATTTATTTCACGTACGATATAGTTTCACATTCAGACGTCGTGCGAATCAATGTCATGCCATACAGTAGAAAACAATATTTTATGTACTCCATTAGCCAAACTTAATGATGTTGTTGCTTGCTAAATGTAACAACCAGATAATCGGGAATTGGGATGACAAGTCGTAATTACAATCGCATCTGGACCACGAACATATCCGTGCTTCCGCTAAGGTATCAAATGGTTCAAATGGCTCTGAGCACTATGGGACTTAACATCGGAGGTCATCAGTCCCCTAGAACTTAGAACTACTTATACCTAACTAACCTAAGGACATCACACACATCCATGCCCGACGCAGGATTCGAACCTGCGACCGTAGGGGTCGCGCGGTTCCAGACTGTAGCGCCTAGAACCGTGCTAAGGTATCCACAACGTCCTATTACCATATACCACCAGTAGATAGTATCTCTCTTTGTCATTCTTAATTAGTTCTTCATTTTGTGCATGTCGTCCGCTTACTTATGGGTTTTGAGTCGTGGCGTCATTAAGTTAGTAGACTGTTGTGTCTGGCGCTACTAGCCCAAGGGCAGTATTGATTATTCCTCTTGCGGGCCCATTGCCAATATCTATCAGGAAGAGTTGGTATCTGTGATTGTGTCCTTAGAAGGTCTTTGCTTTACGATGGGGCGGTTAATAAAGAAGAAGCGCGGTTGCAGAGAGTTCACACAAATGTGCATATGCAAATGTTGGTTAAAGATGTTATTGCAAATTTTGGTTCTCACGTAAGTCTCAGGGGATGATTTCCACACTTGGTGCATTAGTACACTTCCATACCCGCGCATTTGTTATAGTTTTTGAATTAATTATTCACTCAGACATAAGTACAGTTTATGCTAGGGAACAAGAATTGGGCGATTATTATACTAAAATGAGTTTTTCGGGATACAGTTCAATCACTATTTATTGGTGTTGTTCTTTTCCTTCACACAAGGAAATTAGCACTGGTGAGACGATTTACAGTTTTACTTTAATAATAATTTGACTCCGAGCCCCCAGTAGCAGTAATGTAGGCTGTTATAAACGAAAATTGTTCAAGTAATTCGAACAGAACCACAAGTTCCAGTGTCCTCTTTGTTCTGACAGTTTTGGAGCGAAATCACAGTTCGCCACATGTTCACTTACGACGATGCATACCTCGTAAATCGTACTCACACAAATAATCGTATCACTTCCTATTCACAAAATATATGCTTGCACACTTGCAGTACTAAACAATACTCTTTGTCGAAATAAATCGGGGCGCAAAAGAATTCTCAAACGACCACATCGGCCACCCCCTAGTGGGCTTGTTCGCCACCCACCCCCCAAAACGAGTGACCAACGACTGACCCCTGGCCAAGATGGCCGCTCGCTTATATAGGCTCGGATGTCACACCCCCTGGTTATTTAAGTACAAGTCTCACCAGTTAAGGTTACGAATTTTGATACATACATCCCTCGACAGAAATAAGTACACCATCGGAACCGCGCTGAAGAGTACATCTTATTTACTATGTTACATTAATGTCTAGGATTATTCTATCGCCCGTAAATCAAGTTTTAGTTTTTACAAAATTTCGCCACTTAGCGCAAATTTGTTTGTTGACACCTGTGCTGGAAAGTTTTAACATAGAACGGCATATAACACCGTTTTTAGACGTAATCTATAGCGATCTACACATTGCGCTGCTCAAAATCTTCATATCTATAATAATTAATTAATTATGGGCGATAAATGTTAATAATAATTTGCAACCAATGAAAACTATTGCAAGTTACGTGTATAGTATAACTCAACTAGTCTATAATACGTGTGATGCCACCCAAAATATTATATAGGCCGTTCTTTACGTCATGAACTTTCTATTGAATTTTATAAACAATTTTCCCTCAAAGTTTGTTTATTGATCTTTACGGGCTTAATTATTTATGAATCTTAACATTGTAGTTTATTGTATTTTTTTTTTTTTTTTTTTTTTGCGTGGAGACACCAACTGGTGTCTTTTGCAAACGTCATAGCATTTTTTTACAAGTTTAGTACAGTCATATATACATATGTGATTACATATACATGATACAAATGTACCATTGTACATAATAAGGCACAATATTGGGTGTTACATCGTACCTATTACAAATATTCGGATTTTACACAACTATATATATATATATATATATATATATATATATATATATATATATATATATATAATTTATTTTAGTTTAATATTAATATTCACTTAAAGAGTGTAAACACTTATCAGTCAAGAAATATTTCAGTTTCACTTTGAATAAGTTCCCTTCGTGGCAACTTATAGAGCTCGGTAATCTGTTGTACCATATTTGACCACTAATGCATGGACTATGGTCTGTTGTTTTTAATTTTGTTCTTTGTCTGTAGTAGCAGTCTTTATTTCTTGTATTATAGGCATGCATATCAGAGCACTTTGTTGCTTTGTTTTGATGTGTCACAAAAAATATATGACTACGGCATTCGGTCCGCTATGACGAGACGTTTTTAATGAGTGCTCGCTCATCCCTGTAAGTTGTTATTTACTATTTTTATTAATCTTTCAGTATTCGTGATATTAACCGATTTTGAGGTTACTATAACTTTTACGTCTCGTGACTTGAATTAAAGATCTATCTTTCAGAAGGTGCATATTGCTGACCACAATCCACTGCGGCATCGCTCTTCACTGTAAGTTACATAGTTTTCGCGTAATGCGCGAAAAACCAAACAATGCCCCAAGCTGCGGGCCACATGGCCGCCCGAGACCATCCCACCGACCGTTGCAAATCTCGCGCGGGCGCGCCGCGCACTTCCGGGAATCGCGCGCCATGTCGCGCGCTCGCTCTCCACAAAGCAATCCTTGCTTACTAGACCTATTCATCTAGTAACGGGGGTTTGTACCGTCACAGCTTGCCGACATATGTGCAGGTTCGCTGGCCCGAGAGACAGAGAGGCACCAAGTCTGGGCATTGGCGGTAGCGTCGCGACAAGAGGCGGTGACGAGGTCCGAGCGGCCGAAGCCACGAGCTGCGCAAGGAGGGCCTGCGCAGCGTAAAGATACCGGAGTACCTCACCGGGGCCAGCGTCGACTACAAGCAGCAGGCCGACAACCTGTCGGCTGGTTGGCAACACTCGTGTCGGACGACCGCTCTCGGCCTGGCTGCCCCCTCCTGCCTGGCTTCCATCGCCACCACTCAGTAACCACCACGACGCACCGTGGATCCGTGGAGCTGCCTGCTGATAAAGGGCAGTAACATTCTGTAATCCTCGTGGTGGTTTGTGTCATTGTCTGCCTGCCCTCCTTATTATTTTCTGGTTTGTACCCGACCCTCAGACTTTTGCTCGGTCGCCTCTTTGGTTGTAAATATAGGCCGTAGTATTGTACTAGACAGTAGTTGTTGTTTGAAAATTTGTTCCGATATTGTATTGCCTTTCCTTTCTGGTTTATACCAGATTATTAAAGTTCTAATGAATCAGCTCCTGGTCCGCAGCTCGTGGTCGTGCGGTAGCGTTCTCGCTTCCCGCGCCCGGGTTCTCAGGTTCGATTCCCGACGGGGTCAGGGATTTTTTCTGCCTCGTGATGACTGGGTCTTGTGTGATGTCCTTAGGTTAGTTAGGTTTAAGTAGTTCTAAGTTCTAGGGGACTGATGACCATGGATGTTAAGTCCCATAGTGCTCAGAGCCATTTGAACCATTTTTGAATCAGCTCCTGTTTGTAAATACAGTCGGAACAACTGTAATAAGTTGTTAAGTTGCCCTTAAACAAAGAGGAGTCGTTAGATTTGGATGTTAACCGGTTCAAATCCTTTACTGTATTTGCATTAGTTATAATCTGAACAACTTCTTGTACTAAGCTGTGCGATGCTGTCTTTGAAAGAACGGCTCATTCTTGGTGTATTTTAGCTGGATCTTATGGTTCCGCCGAGTGACTTCTCTTGTAATAGGTGTCTACAAATGTTTCAAGATGTTTCTTCAGCGCAGTATTAATAACTGACAATCAGGCCAACTTTGAAAATATTAACAGCCAGCTGCCACCAGGGCTTTGCTCAAAATAAAATTTTCAGAAGGGACTGGTTGGGATCGAGTAGCACCTTGGTTGCTGAGTGAAATTAAGAGGTTACTTGCTTTGAAGTAACCCTTATCATTGTTGTAATTGCTTCCTAATCTGTTTAATCTTTAAGCGCAGGTGCGCATCGTAACCCCCGAACCTTTCGACATACAGCTTTCAAATTAAAAGTACGTCATCTGAGTAACTGAAACACTCCTGTCATCAATGGTGCTTACATAGTTTTCGTGTGTTGCAGAAGGGCATTTAATGAGACAAACTGTGTCCAGTGCGGTAGTAAACACCGCTGTTTCACCCTATAACGGGTGGGCTGCAGGTCCGGTCGTCTTGTAATTATTGTCATGTTGTTTGTTGTTTTGATTTCTCTTGCAAAAGCTTATTAATTTCACAAATTTGTTCATTTTGTAACAACAAAAAGCAACGTTGAGGTGCAGAACAGGATGGGTCAACAGGGTGAGGTGTAGCGCCATATACCGATCCTGTCTTGCAGGCAGTTAACTGGGAGATGTGTCTCAGAGCTGGATAGTGACAGATGGTGACGTGAGAGTACTTTATGTATCAGCCGATAGAGGACAGTATTGGATAGGGGACTGTGATTTAGTTTCAATTGTGCCCACTAGAGTGCACTAAAGTAATAGAATGTTTTTCATAAACTGTTCTAGTATTGTCATAAAGTGTTATTATGTCTTTCTGTGTATGTGAAATGTTATAAATGTGTTTTAACAGTATGAATGCTGCGTAAGTGTGGTTTAAGGTTAATATGAAGATAATTGTTTAACGAGTTATGTAGTGGGATTTAGTGTGGGAACACTTCAAAGAAGTACGGATGTGGACAAAGGGGATTTTTGTAGAATCGATTTGTAAAGTAAGTTTATGGTAAAGGGAAAGTTAATTCAGGTATAAATGACAATAGTAAATAACTTTCTGCATAAATAAAACTTCAGTGTGGTGTCACCGCCAGACACCACACTTGCTAGGTGGTAGCCTTTAAATCGGCCGCGGTCCGTTAGTATACGTTGGACCCGCGTGTCGCCACTATCAGTGATTGCTGACCGAGCGCCGCCACACGGCAGGTCTAGAGAGACTTCCTAGCACTCGTCCCAGTTGTACAGCCGACTTTGCTAGCGATGGTTCACTGGCAAATTACGCTCTCATTTGCCGAGACGATAGTTAGCATAGCCTTCAGCTACGTCATTTGCTACGACCTAGCAAGGCGCCATTATCATTTGCTATTTATCTTGTGATGCATGTACCGTCAGACCGATGTTCACCAATTATGGATTAAAGTTAAGTATTCCAGAAGCTACGTACCTTTTTTGCTAGTCTCTATTCCTTTAACTGTTCCAGACCTCACGCCAGCCTGCGTGAGCTTAAACGCGTGCCTTTCGGCTACCTCCTAGTGGCTTGGCTGTCTTGCCAAGTCACAACAGTTTGGTGACGAGCCACTTCGCGTTTGTACCAATACTACCCTGATTTACTTGTGTAATGGCTTCGCCACCATCTCCAGATGTACTGTCCGAATTTTATCGCTTACAGAATCAGCAGACGCAGGCCTTATTGGATGCCCTTGGACAGCTCGTCCAGGGTCAACGTGCAATGCAAAACGATGCGGCCGCCGCCGCTTCACCGCTACCGCAGCCACAACACGCAGTTGCACCAACTTTTCGTCCTTTTAATGTGGCACTGGAAAGCTGGACGGAGTGGTCACGTCAATTTGGATTCCATCTCGCCGCCTACAGAATTCAAGGTAATGAGCGGCAGCCTTTTCTCCTTTCTTGCATCGGAGTGTCCACGTACCATGTGTAGTCAAATTATTTCCCCAACGCGACGTAGCAACTCTGTCCTACAAAGAAATTTTGTCTACATTAGATGCATATTTCAAAGAATCAGTCAATGTAGTTGCCAAACGGTATACGTTCTTTCGTACAAAACGTACGGCCGGTCAGACTAATAGGGAGTGGGTTGCAACCTTGCAAGGCCTTCCTAGGGATTGTGCTTTTGAGTGTCAATGTGGACTCCCTTATTCACATACTATGGTACGTGATGCTATTGCACAGAACGTTTCTGATGTTCGTATACGGGAACAGATTTTGAAACTAGTCAATCCCTCCCTTCAACAAGTGATGGGCATATTGGATCGGCAGGACACACTTGACTTTGCTCAGGCATCATTTGAAACTTCGCCACCCGTGTGTCACGTTAACCGGCGCGCCGGGCGAGCTGCACGGAACAGTAAACAGCCCTCGCGCCCGGGCGTGCCACAGCCACGTAGTTCTGAGCCACGTGCCCCGCACCAGCAAGCAAATGCAGTGAAATCATGCCCGCGGTATGCTACTAGACATTCGCGTGAGAATTGCCCGTCACGCCAGGCTATTTGCTTTTTCTGTAATAAAAAAGGCCATGTTCAAAGTGTTTGCCAGAAAAAGCTCCGATCAGAAGCTCAAAACCATTCCAGGCCCTTTGCTTCATGCTGGAATCGGAATTGAACCAAGGATATTCAGGCTCGCGATACTTCGCGTATAGAAATTCATGTAGTTCATGCCACTCTGCCCAGTGCCACTCTCTCTAACAGTGACTGTGTTCGTCCCACAAATAGTGTGCGTCGACGTCGCCGGAAATCCTGTCAAGTCGCAAGTGATTCTGTACCAGTGTCAGTTCACGTTGCACGAGACAGTCGCTCTTGTCGTCAGCAGGGCAATAAACTTTTTGTAGATTTGGACATAAACGGCAAAGTGATAGCATTCCAGCTCGATACCGGAGCTGCAGTTTCACTGATCAATCAAGACACGTACAAACAGCTGGACACACCTCCGTTGGGTGCCGCAAATGTTAAGCTAAGTACATATTCAGGTCACGGGCTCCCTGTGTTAGGACAGTGCAGCCTTCTTGCAACATACAAGGGACAAACAAAACTTGTGTCATTGTACGTCCTTCGTTCTTCTGCTGCAGTGAACTTGTTTGGTTTCGATTTGTTTCAGTTGTTTAACTAGTCTATAGTCAATCACGTCCTATCAGTGAACCAGACTGTGCCTTCAGACAGTGTTTCTCGTCTATGTGAAAAATTTGCAGACATTTTTGCACCGGGCCTCGGTTGCGCTAAGAACTGTAAAGCACATTTGGAACTGAAAGTAAACGCACAACCGAAATTTTTCAGAGCGCGCAATGTTCCCCACGCATTGCGTGATGAGGTCGCAAGAACATTACACGATTTGGAATCGCAAGGTGTAATTGAACGTGTGCAGGCTTCTCTCTGGGCATCACCCTTAGTAACTTTGCAAAAGCCTTCCGGAAAATTGAGACTTTGTGTGGACTTCAAGGCAACAGTGAATCCCCAACTAGTGACTGCAACTTTTCCTTTACCCCGCCCGGAGGATCTTTTTGACAAACTGTGCCCAGGTAAATATTTTTCGAAGTTGGACCTAGCAGATGCGTACTTGCAAATACCGGTGGACAAAGACTCCCAGCGCGTTTTGGTGGTTAACACGCATCTTGGTTTGTACCGATTCAAACGACTGCCATTCGGGTGTGCATCCGCCCCTGCATTGTTTCAGCAATATCTACAAACTGTTTGTGCGTCGGTCCCTACTGCAGCAAACTATCTGGACGATATTGTGATTTCCGGAAAGACGGAAGAAGAACATTTAGCCAATCTCAGAACATTATTTCAGGTTTTGCTACAAAATGGTCTTCACTTGCGGAAGGACAAATGTGTGTTTTTTGCTCGTGACTTACCCTATTTGGGACATGTAATCAATGCACAAGGCATACATCCGAGTCCAGAGCACCTCCGTGCCATACAGGACTTGCCTTCGCCGCAGAATTTGAAGCAGCTACAGAGTGTGCTGGGAAAAATTAACTATTATCATCGCTATGTGCGCTACGCCTCTTCCATTTCAGCTCCGCATCATTGCTTACGCCTTAAAGGTGTTCCGGTCGTCTGGACGACGCAATGCGAACGCGCCTTTCGCCAGTTGAAATCGGCGTTGCTTTCCAATACTTGCCTCACGCCATTCGATCCCCAGAAACCCCTTTTGTTGATGGTCGATGCATCGGATTTCGGGATCGGTGCTGTGCTTGCGCACAAAGATGGTTCGCACGATCGCCCTATTGCCTTTGCGTCCAAATTGCTCTCGTCTGCACAACGAAATTATTCACAGATCGAGAAAGAAGCTTTGGCTCTCGTATTTGGTGTTACAAAGTTTCATGATTTCTTGTATGGTCGTCACTTTACCGTCATCACAGACCTCAAACCTTTGACGTCGCTTTTTCATCCGAACAAGCCTGTACCTCCACGTACAGCGCAGAAATTCATTCGCTGGTCTCTTTTCCTCTCGCAGTACCGCTACGATATCTTGTATCGGTCCACTGCTAAGCACGGAAACGCCGATGCGTTGTCCCGCTTGCCTGTTGCTGAGAATAGAGCATTCGATTCCTCCGAACTTACTTGCATGTTCATTGATGCGGAAACCGATGACGTGGTCGACTCGTTTCCGATTGATTTCCGTCGTGTAGCTACAGCCACAGCTGCCGACCCTGTCCTTGCTACCGTTCTGCGTTTTGTTGCTACGCAATGGCCCTTGTCAAAGTCATGGATCGGGAATCCGTTGGTTCGCCGATTTTTTGCTCACAAGGAGAGACTTTTTGTACGACATGGTGTTTTGCTGTTGCGTTCTGATAATGATCAGTCCAGGGTCGTGGTCCCACGTTCGTTACCGTCCTCTGTCTTACGGCTTCTCCACCAAGGACATTGGGGTAAGTGCGAAAGAAACAACTTGCTCGTCGGCACTGTACTTGGTTCGGAATCGATGCTGCGATTACGCATATGTGCTCTTCTTGCATGGCGTGTGCCGAACAACAATCCGCACCACCGCGGAAATTCTTTGCATGGCCAAAAGCCACTTCCCCTTGGCAACGCTTACACATCGATTTTGCTGGTCCATTCTGGAATGCTCGATGGTTGGTTGTTGTCGATTCCTTCAGTAATTTCCCTTTTGTTGTCCGGATGTCTTCCACGACGTCATCTGCCACCATCCAAGCGTTATCCGCTATCTTTTGCATTGAAGGTCTTCCGCAGACTATTGTTTCCGACAATGGCCCACAATTCGTGTCCGTAGAATTTCAGTAATTCTGCAAGGCCAATGGTATTCAACATCTGACGTCCGCGCCGTTTTCGCCACAGTCAAACGGTGCCGCTGAACGTTTGGTCAGGACTTTCAAGTCACGGATGTTGAAGTTGAAAGAGTCGCATTCTCGGGAGGACGCGCTATTGCTCTTTTTGTCCTCGTATCGCTCTCAGCCTCGAGATGGTCGCTCGCCGGCTGAGTTGCTTCACGGTCGCTCTCATCGAACCTTCATGTCTTTGCTACATCCGCCGCATCAGGTTCCTGTGCAGCGGCAGACACCTGCTTTTGCCCCAGGCGACGTTGTCTACTATCGCAACTATCGAGGTTCCCGGCGTTGGCTCGCGGGGCGCATTCTTCCCTGCCTCGGCCGCGCTATGTATCAGGTTTTGGGGCCTCTGGTGAGGTGCGTCGGCATCTCAATCAGCTGCGCCTCTGTCGTCGCACGGGGTCTGCCGCTCCCCTTCTGGTTTCAGTGACGGTGCCGTCCGGTCAGCGCCCTGGGGACCCATCTACTGGCTCGCCTCAGCCCCAGGTGTTACCGACGCTGCCTTCCATTTTGCCCCATGGCGAGTGTCAAAAGTGTTGGAAAGTGACGGCATAATTATTCCGATGTGTGTGTAGAAATTTCGGAATTTTTAAGTGAATTTTGTGACGAGAAAAGACATATATTCCGCATGGCTTATTGAGCAGGTCGGTGGCTAAAAACTGTGACTGCACTAGGTACCGACTGACTTAATATTTGTCTAGCATTCTCAATCAGTAACAAGCCGTATTTTTGTAGCTATTACGTTTTCGGGAAATGCAACACCATAAACTTTGTAACGCGAGTGAAAGGGACTGTGAGTGACTGTGTTAAGACTAGCAAGGGCTTGGCAGTGATACTTGATCATCTAAGTTTCAGAATATATTAATTAAGGACAAAATTTCCAACCTTTCGTTTGTGTGAAAACTTTCTCCCGAAACGTAGATTAGTGACTTTAATTGCAGCCTGGTTCACGTCGAAGTACAGTAGGTTTCACTCGGCTTCCCTACTGATGATCTGCTGAGACAATGTTCACAGGTAGGTGCAGGTCCGTCGTAAAGGGACGGAAGGAACCGCGCCGCCGCAAGGGTGGCGATTTTTGAAAATCAGGGCTCTCTGAGTAAGCTGGTTATCTGTGGAGGAGGACTCTGTAAATACACGCATGAGGAAAGTAGGGCCAGAGTTGTTACAGATACTGTGTGCCAAGCGGATTTCCAGGGCAGATTGGGCGTTCAGTTCTGCCAACACCTCTGCCTCTGTGAACAGAGGGCTGTTCTCTGTTTGTTTCGTTCTCACATGATGTTGCTGCAGGAGGCCAGTATATAGGGCAGGTTGTTAAAGGCACAATGGTATCCTATGGGTTGAAGTCTCACAACTTCCAAATCGGAAAATTCTGCCGCCTGTGGACTGTGCGGCTGGTCCCAGTGGAGGTTCGAGTCCTCCCTCGGTGTGTTTGTCCTTAGGATAATTTAGGTTAAGTAGTGTGTAAGCTGAGGGACTGATGACCTTAGCAGTTAAGTCCCATAAGATTTCACACACATTTGAACATTTTTTTGGCGCCTGGGCTACTCTCAAGGCGAAATCGACTTTTCTGGAAGACCCCCCATCTACCACTTCATTCTGTCCGTCTGTCCTGCCATCCACATTCTGCTGCTGCCGCCGTAGCAGTAGCAGCAACAGCAGCACTTGTTCCCTTTCCACGCTTTGGCGACATTTGTCTCCAGTGGGCAGCACATCCCACCATGGACATCCCCACTACCTCCACCCTTTACACCTCCCTCCCCCTGTACCCACCATTACCTCCAGGAGTGCCTCCTCTGGGCTTCCCCTGCCTATTCCGCCTTCCCTCCATAGTCTCCTTCCCTTGTATCTGTTGCCCACCCCTGTATCAACACCTGTATGTTGCTCACGTTCGCGCGCACGCTCCTCCTGCTACTACCCACCAGGAAGACTTAGCCCACTCACCACGTGCCCTGCTATGATCGCTCCTGCCTCCCCCACCAGAGTCACCACCTGCCACAGCGCATAGGGCGCCCAACCTCCATTCAATGTGCCTCTGCTTAACACGAGGGGCCTGCCTCCCACCACCTCCCAATCCAACCAGTCCCTCCTCCCAGGCCATCACCTCCAAAAACCACCCAAGCGACCAAGTGGCGCCTTCGCCTCCACCCCTTCCTCCAAAAACTACTGCCCACTCTTCTTCCTTCTTCCACCCCTTTCCTTATCTCTTCCTCATCAGTCCCAACCCTCTCGTTGTCCGCCAGCCCTCAGCGCCATGATCACAAAACTCAGCCCTGTACTCACGAAGGCAGAGATGTTGGTGGAACTAAATGCCCACCCTGCTGTGGAAATGCGCCCGGCCTGCAGTATTAACAACAACTCCAGCCCTACTGTCCTCTGCGTTTATGTATACAGTCCACCTCCACCATAGGTTACCTTGTCACTCAGGGAGCCCTCATTTTCAACCACCACCACGCTGTTTGCTCATCCTGTTCTCCCACTCAATGCTATTGCTGCGAATGCTGTCTCCTCTACAAAGACCATCTCTCACGATAATGCACAAACCTCCCACCTCCCCCATTGTAAAGCCTCCCACTTCCTCAAACAGTGCTCTAACCTCACCTCTCCACCTTCCTGCAACTCCTGCAACAAACCCCACCCCTCCTCCTACTAAATGCAAAGCCAAACTCCCTAGCTCCAACCCTGAGCTCATTGTCCCCGTTCGCCCCATCGACCAGCCCATCCACCCCAACAATTGCCTTCACCTTCCCTCTACAGCCAAAGACATCACACAGTTCCTGACCATCGTCCTGAATAGTATCCACCTCTTCCAACGCCCCCACACCCTGTGGCAGATCTCCCTTACCACCTGCACCATCATCCATTTCAATACCTACATCATCTACTCCCAAAACCAGCCCCACTTTACCTTCACCCACCTAGACACCCTCGTTTAAGCCCCTCTCTCCTCCTCCCTCCACTGCGTCCCCCCTCCCACCTTTCGGCATGTTAACAGTATCGTCTCCTATACCTAAATATTCACTCCCCTCCTGCCAAGAAATATCTCTTCATGCAATAGCCTGTCCTACACCAGGACAACTCTTTCATCCTTAATGAAACCTTCCTCCAACCTCACCAAGTTGTCCACACCCATCCCGGTCTCCTTCACTGCACCGACAACTCCTTTCCCCTTTTCATAGGGTGGGGTCGATATTGGCAACCTCAAACATATCCCTGTCTGGCTACAACCTTTGCTCAATGACCCGACTGAACACCTTCTCCTCAGCATCTTTTTTCTGTCCCTCACCATCACCTATGCCATTGTCTACGTCTCTCCCACAGCTCCTCTCCCCTATGACTTAATTTCCCATGTTGACCAAACCTTCATGACCTATGTGGTTGCTGCCAACCACAACATCTACAGCAGTGGCCCAGCCACCTTTCGGCAGTGGCATCAGTTCCTTGCCACCCTCCATGGTGACCTCATTCCTAAACCACAGCACACCCATCCTGAAAGTAACTCCACCCCATATGTCGTTCTCGCTTCCCCCCATCCTCACCACCCTACACTTCCTCCACAGGCCATCCTTCTCCTCCATGAATCCTGCAGGCCTATCACTCCTTCCTCAGCACCCATGACTGGGACACACTCCCCTGCCACTGGCAATTACGACACATCCGACGAAAGCTCCTCACAGCAATGGAATGCTGGGACTGATGCCTCAACTCCACACTCCCTGTCAACTCCTCCAAGTACTGGTCTGCTTTCCACCGACTTAATGGTAGCCATCCCATCCCACATTACCCTCTTCTACATGACAACCACCCCTTCCATAACAACCTCAGTAAGGCTAATAATTTTGCTTCCCACCTCTCCAAGGTCTTCTCCATTCCTGACGATCCCCATTTTGATTACTCCCTCTTCCCCATCGTCCTTGAACACACTGATTCCTCTGTGCTGCCACTTGCCCCTAGTTTCCGGTTTTTGGATCTGTTAACCCCCTCACTCCCATTACCACACATGACATCAAAGTAGTCCACCATTCCAAACGCAACACCATCCCTGGTCACAATGGTGTCATCTACCATCACCTCAGGGAATTCTCTCCCTCCATCCTTGCTGCCCTAGATACCTTGTATAATTCCATCCTCTCCACTGGCTTTTATCCTGACCTGTGGAAGACTTCCTGTGTCCTGCAGTTCCCTAAACCCCAAAAAAACCCTTTGACACCTCTTCCTATCGTCCCATCTGCCTCACCTCCTTGTTCAGTAAGGTCTTCGAGTCCATCCTCTCCCACCATATTCATCTCCATCTTAACCAGCACCAACCTCCTTCCCATTACCCAGAGTGTATTGTGAGCCCCCTTCTCAGCTGGCAACCAGCTTCTTAACATTACCAATATTCTTTCCCTCCAACTCCCATCACTCTGCTATCTTTGTTTTCCTCGACCTCCAGAATGCCTACAACCCTGTCTGGCATCCTGGGCTCCTCTTTAAACCTCCCCCACCTCTTCACCTCCTCCAGTTTACTGATGACACCGCCTTCCTGGCCCTTTATCCTACCCTTCAACAGTACCAACATACCCTTCAAACCCACCTCGATCAGTACACTGCCTGGTGCAACCAGTGGCTCCTTCGCATCAACCCCTCCAAGACCCAGGCAATCATCACAGGCCGTACCACTTGCTCCTTCCAGCTGCACGATTTTTACCTCACGATATTTGGTCGTCCTATTCACCTCACCCAACCCTGGAATAGCTTGGCCTCACCCTCAACCGTCACCTCAGCTGGACCCCCCTCTCCTTATGATCCAACACAAAGCCCACAATAGACTCCTGTCTGGCCGGACATGGGACTCCATCCTTCCGCCATCCTTCACACCTACAAATCCTTGATCTTCCCCATCCTTTGTTATGCCAGTGTCACTTGGATTTCCGCCCCTCCCGCATTCTACAATACTCTCCAAAATCCTGGAACGCCATGCACTCCATCTCGCTTTTTGTATCCGCCTTCCGTCCCCCACATGGATCCTATATGACCTCATCCCCTTCCCTCATCTTCTTTTCCATGAACACATCTGTAACCTGTACATTGCCCACTGACTCGATCCTCCCCACCCCCTGGTGTCTTCTTTCTTCTCCACCCCAAGGCTGTTGCCACGCCTTTATTTTTGTGTCTCACCTTCTGTCCATCTGCACACCCTCCACCTCCTTTCCCAATGCAACTTTCAGTACCTTCGCCTTGAACTTACCGCTCCTTCCAGTTCTAACCCCACATACCCCTCGTGCTCCTCAGGGCTCCCTCTCCCCTCCTTTTCCCATCCCCTGAGTGGTTTTCGTCCCTCCTCCACCCCCCTCCCTTTCCCGTGCTCTCCTTCTGTGTCTCTGTGCTCCCTCCTGACTTTCCTTCCCTCTTCATCTCCCACCCCTCCCATCTCCTGCCTCTTTGTGCACCGTCACCCCCTTTTTTCTTTTCCTACCACCTTCTCCAGCCCCCCCCCCCCCACACTGCACCTTCCTCTCCCTTCTCTTTCCCTCCTCTCTGGGCTCCTGTCCCTCAGCAGATCCCTACCAGCGGTTTTTAATTCTTTGTGTGTGCTCCATCGTTTACAGTTGTTTCTTTAAGTGTCTCTCGCCCTGTGTGGTTTTTATACCGTGCCCGACTTTTAACTTGTGTGTGTGACTCCAGTGTATTTTAAGTGCCCCACAATCACCAGCTTTGATATTTTAACTTTATGTTGGTTCTTTTAACTGTCCCCGAATGAACATCCCCGTGTAAGTGTATATTTTAACGCCCATTGACTCCGTTTTCTGTGTTTTTATTTACCCCTTTTTTCCGCCCTTTTTTATGTATAGGTTTCCCTTCTTTTACTTTTTCTAAATCCACTCGGCTGAAGAGCAGCAGATTGTGCTGCTGTCAGCCCTCCCCTGCTCATATGGTGCTGGGGCATGAAATTACAATAAAGAAAAGAAATATTTGCTAAGATAGAAGAAATTAGACCATACATGTGTTTTCACATCGCTAAAGGATCGTTACTTGTGAAAATCCTAAACAACACTGTCTCATTGGCTATTCTTCCCCTAAGTATTTACTCATCAGGTACAAAAATATCCTGTCTTATCTGTTACGTCCTGCATCACAGGTCTAGAATATTAACCTGATCCTTGGCTCATGATGGAGTGCTAAGCGCGTGCTCTATCTGTGTCACTGGATGGGATGCCCCCTCACTCTCGTACTGTCTCTTAAAATAAACAAATGTCTCGCCATGTACAAAATCTCTCAAGGTAACAGCACGGAGAAGTTGTATGCATCAGGTTTATACTACACATCACTTTATAAATTCGGTAATGTAGCAGATTTTATTACGATGATAATCTCTCCCTACGTTGGTGGGAAATTAAAATTCCGTTGAAAGATCTCACTGCGACGAAAAAATGCCTGATTACCACTACGACTTCCGAATCGTATCCATGGTACTCTGGCCACCGCCTCCACCCACCCGGTAGCACGTCACTGATATGAAATTGATCGACTACTTGATTAAATTGGTCATGAGAGTCTCTTTGAATGGTGAGTAATTTTTTTCCCTGCAGTCGGACTACGCTCGCCAGGCAACCATTACAGATGCTTCCGTGACGTCTCTGAAAGCTTCCCACAGGCTTGGTAATCACTGCCTCTGTAACCAAACTGGGTGGTAACCGTCATCAAATAGCTGAAGACATTCAGCGCTAATAGTGTCCTGTGTTTCGGTTGTCTTGCCACGCTGGTGGAGATAAATCACTTAGAATTCAGGTGTACTGCACCCAGAGTAATCCTGCTGGGACCGGTTGGTGTGGCTCTTGGCTCTGAGCACTATGGGTCTCAACTTCTGAGGTCATCAGTGACCTAGAACTTAGCGTGGATCCCAGCCCGCCGTCAGGGCTATACTGGCCCCGGCCGAGAACCCACTGCTCGCCGTGCTGGGTAGCTGTTATTGATTCCAAACTCCCAAAAGTTTTCCTGTCCTTCTCAGAAAGGCTGAGCATTTAAATGTCTCTGGGGTAAATACGAGGATGTTGAACAATATGTTTCCTGTCATCCTTCCAGCAAACCGAAATGTTCTATAGCAAAATACCTGTCTACTGAACGCCACATCCCAAATGTGTACAAGTCTGCAGACCTAGGTTCCCCTCAGAATGTAACACTATAGAAGCATTCCTTTTGGCTCCCGCCAAATTAGTGGACCTATGATTTGAGAACTCGAAAGGGAATCCCTGGATGGAAGATGATGTTCCTTCGAGGAACACTATTGAGAACTGACATTTGAAGGTGACTGTCAGCAGCATACATTTCATACAAGTACCACAAAGGTAAGAGACAAGAAAATAGCGGTCATAGGGAGACACATAGGTCATCTTTTTCCTTCAATGTATTTGCGAGTGGAATAGGAAAGGGAATGACCAGTAGTGGTAAAGGACACCCTCCGCCACACACCGTACGATGGCTTCCGATGTAAACATAGAGATGTAAATTTAGTTTACCTATAAAGATGTCACTCCATCCATTTATAGGCACACAAAATCCATGGAAGAATGGTGTCTCATATTTATCGAGAAAATAAAAAACGGAACTTCTGCTCCTGATTGTCTCTCTGTAGAAACTTTCATATTAGTCCCTAATTTTTTCATTTCAGTCGTTCACGAGACGTATGTGAGAGATTGTAGTATGTTTGCCCACAATACTTAGAAGAAGTGGTACAGATCTCACCTCTCAACTCCCCGTTCATCACAGTAACGCTTACCTGCTGTATTCTCACGAATCTTCCAGTCTTCGATATACAGCATTTGAATCAACCTGATTACCACGAGTAAGAGATGTCTCCCATCACGTTAGATCCCTGCTAATTCTCTCAAATCCCGTAACGCTCCAACAGCACTGTTCCATTAAACAGAAGACCGTCTAGTCCTCCACATGTCGCTGACTAGGCAGAGAGCTATCACAACGAACAAAATAGCACACTAACCTAAAGGAGGAATTTCATAACCATGCAGTGTATACATGGACCGTACAAAGAACTTCAGAAGCGTTAACACTTATAATTTATCAGTATCGAATGACTATGAATATTCCTCCTGTATATTACCTAATCTCTTTTATTGTGTTAATACCATTACCACGCTAGAAATATGACAGTGTACTGGCGTACGAGTCTTCGTTGACAATACAGTCTCTCTCCCCCCCCCCCCTCCTCTCTCTCTCTCTCTCTCTCTCTCTCTCTCTCTCTCTCTCTCTCTCCCCTCTGCTCGTCATTTTTGTAACACACACCTGAATAAAACAACAAACTATAAAAACTTTGATAATGTCACCTGGTACAGAACTCAATAAGATTTTACCATCTCTCTCTTCCGATATATCGGGAAAAAATATTGCATGTTGACATCAACCATATTTGGTGATCCCATTATATATACGTGTGTTAGTCCACTGGAGCAGGTGACTAATAACCTAAGTCGCTTTCACGGACCTGTGTAAATTTTTGTTGCCAGTACTGCAGGAAGGTGTCTCCATTCAAACACATACTTGCGTTGGATCCTGTAGAGCTATCTTTTAATGATTGCAGCCACTGGTGAATCATTTTAATGGCACTCTCATATCTTGAAATGAATCACCTTTTTCGAACCTATCTCTTAAGGACCCCGTACAATCCCTCTGTAACTGTTCCGCAGTCTCTGCCCCACCCTTCCTGCAGCTTTGTCCATTGATCGTCTCAATTTAAGGCGGAATTGAGCGGAAATCGGAGAGCGCTATACCTACCACCTTCTGCAACCTGTGGAGAAACAGGGTAAGCTGTGTTAATGCGACAGGAACATGTTTTGACCACTTGTGGATGTGAGAACCTCTTGTCGTAGCCCGTTCAACTGTGTACAATGCGTAAGGCCAGCACCAAACGAAGTTTTCTCCTGGAACACTAGGCAGTAGAATGGACAGTACAAATTATTAGGGTGGTGTTTCTTATTGGGAGAACTAGCTAAGTTCTGCATCATATGGGAACTGGAATAAGGACAAAGATTTTGTTACTGCATTACTGTGTGTTTCCAAACTACATGCAGGTAACACAATCCAAAGGAGATCTGCATCCCTCAGGGTGCATTCATGCCCGTCACTTAAACATTCTCTCTCTCCACGTTATTTTTACCATCAAACACAAAAACTATGTACTATAAAAGCTCCAATAACCTCACCAGGTAGAGAACTCAATAACGTATTACCATGCCCCAAAAACAAATACTGTCTATATGCTTACATAGACCATATGTGGCCAATCTATTAAATACACAGGTATCTGGTCCATTGTAGCAGGTGGTCAGTGATCAAAGTCACTTGCACAGACCAGTGTCAACTTTCATTGCTTGTAATTTTGGAGGACCACATCCCAAAGACAAACAATCACAAAAGGGGGCCCCTGTGTTGTTCTTTCATGAGCACTTTGAGACATTGGTTTTTCTGCAGTAACACATCCGGGCAGTGTGTGACTACAGCTTTGTACACCACCCTACATTTTGTTTTTCCATCACGATTATGAGGTGTGTGCGTCAGGTGCTGCACCGACATTAACGTATTTCGATCCATCGGCCCTCACAGGAAGCTGGACACCACAAGGTATAAACTCCACAGTACCCACAACACACAGGATGTTTGACATAGAAGACAGAGACAGTGTTTCTTATTGACAAAAATGCGGAAGACATCACAATATATGAAAACTGGAAGAGTTTTTGGCATTTGGAGCATTTCCAAACAGCTGCCCGAAGGTGATGACCTCTACGTTTAATCTCATCTTTCACATTGATAGGGTAGCAGATATCTAGGTGTTCCACTTCGAAGAGACCATGAGCACTGATTCCTTATAATGCAGCCATGTGCACGATAAGTGTTTTGGCGCTGGCCATCCCTGCAAGTTGTTGTTCCCACCAGGACTCTCTCCATCTGAAACAAATGGTAAGACTCAAACATTATGTCTTCGTATATGCATAATTAAAGCGGACGACTTGGGACATTAGCTGGCATAATATATGTTAAAAAATGACGTAATTCCTCCAGCTGTATTTAAGTGTTGGTTTTATTGGCAACTAGTTTCGATGTTGTTACATCATCATCTTCAGGCCCTAAATACAACCTACCATACATAAACAACCAATGCAACGACAGTAATTTATGAGATATTATACAAAACAATTCCATTATAACCATATTACATAATGGATAATTTTAATGAAACTTATTACATTTTTGGCCATTTCCGTTAAAATGCCATCACTCTGGACATTAGCCATTTACGTGGTATCACTAAATACAAGCGAAGCTGTATATACACAATCGTTTTATTACAGGTTAATATCAGGTATTAAAAAAGGGAGTATATAAAAGCTTAAGCGACAAGCCGTTATGCTAATGGATAATAATATAGGCGTGGAACATTGTATTATTATTACCTTTTATTTTAATAAAAAAATAAAACAAAAAATTTAATAAAATAATAATAATAATATAATAATAATAAACCCTGTGAATGCCCGGGAAAAGAATAGGCCTCCGGTATGTTCTGCCAGTCGTAAAAGGCGACGAAAAGAAGAAACCACTAATAGGGCTAACCCCCCTTTAGTGTGATTAGTTGGTTCAGGACAGAACTAATGAAGCCTCGGACAAGCGCTGCCATGGTCGGGGATGACACTTGAACCCTATGCCTGTCCATAATGGTAACGACACTGCTAACCACACCGAAAATGATTTAAATCCAAATAGAGGTGTTTTGCAGGATATGCTTCCTGCAACCACTCTAGAAGGAAAACAAAGACAGAGGATGAGATGGTCAGATGAAGTTAACCGACACCTCATGTTCTGTTATTACCAAGCAACAAACTTAGGAACCAACACAACTGGGTACAGATCACAAGTATACACAACATTTATTACCAGATACAGAGAATTAAAATTTTTAACACAACATCGACTAGCTGATCAGATCCGTGTAATAATAAAAAATAACAGGATACCCCAGTCAGAATTAGAAAACATCAAACAACAAGTACAACAAATACTGGAACAAAATAATGTGCAATCAGAAGAAGAAGAAAATACAGTAATGGACTCAAACATCCCAGAGCAAACAAACAAAGAACAACATGCATCAATTAAACAATCAGAGGAAAATGAAATCTTAAGACAGCCACCAGAACAAGCACAAACAGAACACGAAATGACACACATGTTAGATATAGAAGAAAAATTTCAGCTGACAAATACAGACATTAGACCATTCTTGCATAGAGCCCCAAATAACCCACAAGTCGAAACAACAATAACAACTATCAACACAATCATACACAACAAAATAAATGAAAATACAACTATGAAAGAGTCACAACTACTGGTTTACATAGTAGCACTCACTACACTAAATATACACACTAGGCAGAGATCTGAACCAACCAACACACAGAACAAACCCACAAAACCAGCATGGCAACACACACTACAGATCAGAATAGAAAAACTGAGAAAAGACAGCAAACACAATTTATAAGAAATGAAATATCAGACAAAAAACGAAAAAGGTTAGGTAAAATCTCACAACAAGAAGCGATAGAGCAATTAGATGAAAAGAAGCAGTAATTACAAGCATTAGCCAAACGACTTAGAAGATACAAAAAAAGTGGAAATAGAAGGAAACAAAACCAAACATTCAGCACAAATCAAAAGAAATTTTATTAGACAATAGATAACACACACATTAAAATAGACAATCCACCAAACATAACAGACATGGAACACTTCTGGAGCAACATATGGTCAAACCCAGTACAACATAACAGGTATGCACGGTGGATACAAGCAGAAACAGACACATACAAGATGATACCACAAATGCCTGAGGTGATAATTTTGCAACATAAAGTCACCCGAACAATTAATTCTATGCACAATTGGAAAGCCCCTGAAATAGATAAAATAGCAAATTTCTGGCTAAAGAATATCACCTCAACATATTCACATCTAACTAAATTATTTAACAGTTGCATTGCAGACCCGTACACAGTCCCTGATACACAAGGAATAACTTATCTGAAACCTAAAGATCAAGCAGACACAGCAAACCCAGCAAACTATCGCCCCATAACATGCCTACCAACAATATACAACATATTAACTTCAGTCATTACATAGAAATTCATGACACATACAACACAGAACAAAATTATAAATGAAGAACAAAAAGGCTGCTGCAAAGGAGAACGAGGATGTAAAGAGCAACTGATAATAGATGCAGAGGTGACATATCGAGCTAAAACTAAACAAAGGTCGCTACACTACACATACATTGATTACCAAAAAGCTTTTGATAGTGTACCCCACTCATGGTTACTACAGATATTGGAAATATACAAACTAGACCCTAAATTGATACAGTTCCTAAACATAGTAATGGAAAATTGGAAAACCACAGTTAATATCCAAACAAATTCAAATAATATCACATCACAGCCAATACAGATTAAGCATGGAATATACCAAGGAGACTCATTAAGGCCTTTCTGGTTCTGCCTTGGTCTGAACCCACTATCCAACATGCTAAATAATACAAATTATGGATACAATATTACTGGAACATACCAACACAAAATCACACATTTGCTATACATAGATGATCTAGAACTACTGGCAGCAACAAATCAACAACTCAACCAATTACTAAAGATAACAAAAGTATTCAGCAATGATATAAATATGGCTTTCGGAACAGACAAATGTAAGGAAAATAGCATAGTCAAGGGAAAACACACTAAACAAGAAGATTACATATTGGATAACCACAGCGACTGCATAGAAGCGATGGAAAAAACAGATGCTTATAAATTTCTAGGATACAGGCAAAAAATAGGAATAGGTAATACAAATATTAAAGAAGAACTAAAAGAAAAATATAGACAAAGACTAACAAAAATGCTGAAAACAGAATTGACAGCAAGAAACAAGACAAAAGCTATAAATACTTATGCTATACCAATATTGACATACTCATTTGGAGTAGTGAAATGGAGTAACACAGAACTAGAAGCACTCAATACACTTACACGATCACAATGCCGCAAATATAGGATACATCACATACATTCAGTAACAGAAAGATTCACATTAAGCAGAAAGGAAGGAGGAAGGGGATTTATCAACATAAAAAACCTATATTATGGACAGGTAGACAATTTAAGAAAATTCTTTATAGAACGAGCAGAAACTAGCAAAATACACAAAGCAATCACTCATATAAATACATCAGCTACACCATTGCAATTTCATAACCACTTCCACAACCCTTTAGATCACATAACATCAACAGATACGAAGAAAGTAAATTGGAAAAAGAAAACACTACATGGCAAGCATCCGTATCATCTAACACAGCCACACATCGATCAAGAAGCATCCAACACATGGCTAAGAAAAGGCAATATATACAGTGAGACGGAAGGATTCATGATTGCAATACAGGATCAAACAATAAACACCAGATATTACAGCATGCATATTATTAAAGATCCCAATACTACAACAGATAAACGCAGACTTTGCAAACAACAAATAGAAACAGTAGATCATATCACAAGCAGATGTACAATACTAGCAAATACAGAATACACCAGAAGACATGACAATGTAGCAAAAATAATACATCAACAACTTGCCATACAACATAAACTAATAAAACAACACGCTCCCACATACAGGTATGCACCATAAAATGTACTGGAGAATGATGAGTACAAATTACACTGGAACAGAACGATTATAACAGATAAAACAACACCACATAACAAACCTGACATGATACTCACCAATAAAAAGAAAAATTAACGCAACTAATTGAAATATCCATACCCAATACAACAAATATACAGAAGAAAACAGGAGAAAAAATTGAAAAATACATCCAACTGGCTGAAGAAGTCAAGGACATGTGGCATCAGGATAAAGTTGACATTATACCAATCATACTATCAACCACAGGAGTCATACCACACAATATCCACCAGTACATCAACGCAATACAGCTATATCCAAACATATATATACAACTACAGAAATCTGTAATTATTGATACATGTTCAATTACCCGAAAGTTCCTAAATGCAATGTAACATACACCGTACAGTTAAAAGGAAGTCATGCTTGATCAAGGTCCACGCCACTTTCCTTTTCTAAGCAGTTATAATGTCTGAGAAACGAAGGAAATAATAATAATAATAATAATAATTTACGATGTTCCACCCCTACATTAATATTCATTAGAATAACGGCTTGTCGCTTAAGATTTTATATACTCCCATTTCTTAATACCTGATATCAACCTGTAATAAAACGATTGTGCATATACAGCTTCACCTGTATTTAGTGATACCACGTAAATGGCAAATGTCCAGAGTGATGGCATTTTAACGGAAATGGCCAAAAATGTAATAAGTTTCATTAAAATTATCCATTATGTAATATGGTTATAATGGAATTGTTTTGTATAATATCTCATAAATTACTGTCGTTGCATTGGTTGTTTATGTATGGCATGTTGTATTTAGGGCCTGAAGATGATGATGTAACAACACCGAAACTAGTTGCCAATAAAACCAACACCTTAATACAGCTGGAGGAATTACGTCATTTTTTAACAATCATTGTGTGGTAATCAGCAGTGTACCAGTCGACAGATGAGCTGTAAAAGACACTGTTGACATGGGACAATGTACTGTAATAAGTTCCACAGATGATAGTGCGATCAATTTTGTCAGTTTTATGAGTTTTTCACTAATTTCAGCACTGACCATTGACACAGCAGTATGCCTCCCAGTTTCTGTATCATCGCTAATTACGTAACCACAGTGCCTTATTAACAACTTGAGTCTACAAGTTCGTGGGATCCGCTCCACATTCAAACCCTAGCATCAGCTCTTAGCAGCTGAAATCAGGACTCAACTGATCAGGCTACGGTTTTCCACTCGTTTGGGTCCAACCGGTATGAACAGGAACCCAGGAGAGGCGATGCAGATGCTGTTACCAACGGGACTCGGGTCGGTTGTCTGCTGCCGTAGCTCATTAATGCCAAATATCGCCGCACTGTCCTAAAGGATATGCCCACCGCACATCCCACATTGTTTTCTTAGATTATTTCACACAGTTTGCTTGTCTCTTAGCCTTGACAGCTTTATGCAAACGCCAGTACTCTCGGCCGAGCAATGAAGGGCGTTGGCCAGTGCATTGTCAGTGGCGAGAGGTAAATGTCTGAAGTGTGGTATTGTCGGGAGACTGTTGACACTGTGGATCTCGAAATGCTGAATTCCCTAACGGTTTCCGAAATGGGATGTCCCATTCGTCTAGCTCCAACCACCATTCCGTGTTCAAAGTCTGTTTTATTCCCGTCTTGGGGCCATAATGACGTCGGAAACATTTTCACATGAATCGCCTGACTGCAAATGACAGCTCCGCCAATCCACTGTCCTTTTATACCTTGTGTACGCGATACTACCGCCATCTGTACATGTGCATATCGCTGTCCAGTGACTTTAGTCGCCTCAGTGTACGTCTTCTCAACACATACCACACGTGCTCGGCGGGATTTGAGGCGGGGCAACTGCACGCCACTCCATTCGCCGCATGTGCTCTCGTTACTGGGGCTCCCCCACCTGCGCAGTTCGATGCGGCCGCTCACTGTTATTCACACAAAGTGGATTCAGGGTCGAGTACACACCCGAAAAGATGCACATGGGCAGGGGACACAGTGTCATAATAAAGCTGACGAGTGAGTATATCGTGCTCAAGGATTTCGAGGTCAGCATGCCCGTGCAACATTATGCCTCTTCGAACTATAACACCTGGGAAAGCAAACGGTAATATTCTACAATGTTCCTGGGTGTATTACGTGTTCGCACCTTTTGCCGAGGAGGGTAATCCAAAATCACTACTCAGGCTGAATCTGCTCTCTTTCGACTAGAGCACGCAATCCCGTTCATCGCTGCTGCAGTCCCTATTGTAATCGTACAAAGTACTCAACAGAACAATTAGGGGTCATTCCAGCACAAACGATGTATGGTCAGGCGAATTTATATTTTTATGGCAATCTGATTTATGATCTCTGTTATGTATTTTGGATTATTCACATTTAACTACAATATATATATATATATATATATATATATATATATATATATATATATATATATATATATATATATATATATTTCACAGGATTCACACTCGTAGCAGCGGAAGTTCAAAAACATAACAAAATAATTTTTTTTACATGTAAAATTTCATCATTTTTTCACTTACTATTGGCTGCATTTGTTGCTATAGGTACACTTTTCTTCATAAGTAAGAGAGACTGTTCGATGAATTTCGCACTGCATACAAACCATACTTACAGGTGTCTGAAACTCTAGAATCTATTTAATTTATGAAAAAATTAATGAGCTGTTACGTTTTAAACTTTGTTTCGAAAAAATCTAATTTTGTAGTTAATTATCTCAATTTTTACCACATTTTTTAATAGATTTGGAAAATTCTAGAGTTTTATGCACCTGTTAGTACAGTTTGTATGCTGTGTAAAATTCATCAAAGAATCTCTCGTACTTGTGAAGAAAAAATGTACCTATAGTAACAAATGCAGCCAATAGTAAGCGAAAAAATGATGAAATTTCACATGTAAAAAAATTTATTTTGTTATGTTTTTGAACTTCCACTGCTATGAGTCTGAATCCCGAATCCTTCCTGGTCATGCTGACAAAGTTTTATGAATTTATTTGTAAAGGTATAGACACTGTAAATTAAAATGTCCTGTGGTGCCTCTCCTGCTCCAAATCGGCCCGTTTGACGTCCTACCCCCCATTAACTGTTCCATTTTGATTCAGCAGCCATTATAAATTAAGCCACAAAGGAATTTCAGACATTGGCTGTAAGCGGGCAGTGATTGAAATCAACGGGGAGAGCTGAACGCTTGTGCAGGACGGGGCCTCCTACTTGCTAGGCTGTTCCTCTGGCCTCTGTCATCTGGACACAGAGACACTGCAACTGCACGAACTTTCTACGACACCTCACGGCAGACCCAAATTCTCAACTCAGCCACACACCACTAATGTCGTGGCTCTTGCCCATTACCCTGTGACGAGATCAGACTGTCGCTCCCGCCTCCCTAGCGTCGAGCATCGTTCGATTATCAAAGCCCGCCCCCAAGCCCTGCTGTGTATTTCGTCTTCTAAAACTGTTTTCCAGGCATTGCTCTGGTACGGCAGAGTTTTCAAGCTCCCTTTGCTTAACACGTCGCGTGTGTTCAGCTTAGCACTCAGCAACAGGGCGAATTGATCGACGCATACACAAACTGTTCCGTTGCAGTGGACACACTGGACATTCGAAGACCCGTGTCATCTTTAATGGGGCGCAGCATGTCCCGTATCTTGCGGGTGGGCCGGAACAGTGGTCTCCGTGCATGTCCCAGCAGCACATGTCCTGTCTCGATGCTGGATGCCCCACTGTACGGCAAGACTGGAAGCGGCTTGGTCTCTTCCGCATTTTCACGAGGCATTGGCTTTCAGTGCATCTGATAGAGTTTGCAACGTCCCATACCTGTAACACGAACCTGAAGTGCTGCAATTCGTAGAAATAATCTCTTCACCGCGTACTGTCGTGCTCAGGTTTGTGTTCAAACACGTGGTCACTGTGCGTTGGTTTTCTGTAAACTGAGTGACTAAGACAACCTTCCGTTCAACTAAAACATCCAAGAACGGTAGGTTACCATTCCAATACGTCCGTCTGGAGGGATATTGCGTACTTCTTGTGCCGTGACGAATAATATTACGACGTGACAGACGGCACAGGGATGGGATCCCCACTGTCTCCAGCCGTCGCTAACTTCTTCATCGAGCGCTTTGAGGAGAGAGCCCTAGACCCTCCGACGTCACGTCCGCCTTGCTTCCTACGGTACTTTGACGATAGCTTCCTGATTCGGCCTTAGAATGAAAATGCATTGCACCAGTTCGTCGGTTGCGGTGTAACGACGCCTTAGGTTTCGTTTGATATATGACCATGTGCAGACTTCGTCACCCACGTCAGTTACAACCCACTTCAAAAATGATTCATATTCTTTTTAAATTGTCATAGGATGGTTCTTGAACGAAACTGTAAAACATCAGTTGAGTCGTGTGCAAAGAATTACATCACTTGGGCCAATTGGTTTTCGTAACTTTTAGAATTTAAATTTCGTTTGTTTCTCCTCAGAAAATTATATCGACACACGTTATCTTGACCTAATCGATATCAGAATCACACATTAAATAAACTTTTTAGATTCAAAGTTTCGGCCAACGCTGTCTGAATCAATAATCTTGTCAGATATATTATTAATCCGTTCACATAACTCTTCATAAATAAATCTTCAAGAGACGTGTTTCAACTTTAGTAGCATACATTATTTTATTAGCTTCCTACACATGCAGATGTGAACTTGAGCGTTGACAGACAGTGACTAACATCTCAATAAGATTAAGCTCATTATGATGTCATTGTTGTACAAAAAGAGTATAAAAATTCATTTTTAATTTTTTAGAAACACGACGCAACAACTCGGTTCCAGGATCTTCTGTTGCTCCTTGGCTGTCGACCCGCGACGTATAGCGGCCAGCAATTTCCTCTCTGGTCGCGGCAACGAAGATGCTGTCCCCGTTCGTTGCGCCGATCTCTCCGTACATGAAACACATAAAAAAAAATACAAACTTTTAGATAATTCACATCTTATTACAAATAATAAGAAAACACATAAACAAAACTAAATTAAACTTATAGTCACCTGCAAACTGGGCTGACTTTGGTGCATGGGTGACGCTTAATTTCGTCCCACTACACGGTCACGTGAACGGTATCTACCAGGCTTTATTTCTGCACGAAGATTAACAAATTCCGCAGCTGTGCATTCCACATCCTTAAGAAAGAGAGTAATGTTCAGTAGAGGATACGAAAGACGTTTACTGTTATGGTACTGGTTTTGAAATTTTCTAACTAGGAAACGTTAACAAATCGCGTCGTAAATTGAGTGTTTCGCTGGATTGCTATTTACTGCTTTATAGATGTTCACTAAGAACGATACCTCGTTATAATTACTTTTCTTTCTGGAATGAATATTTTTCAGCTAAATCGAACGCTTGCCCAACACATGCAGTTGGATGAAAAGTTGTAGCATATTTTCACTAGCTAATTTACATGCCCTGGCGTTGAGCAGTACTTCTGATCGTGAAAGTAGCTACGTTTTCAAGCAAAATGTGGTGTCACAGCCAGACACCACACTTGCTAGGTGGTAGCCTTTAAATCGGCCGCGGTCCGTTAGTATACGTCGGACCCGCTTGTCGCCACTATCAGTGATTGCAGACCGAGTGCCGCCACACGGCAGGTCTAGAGAGACTTCCTAGCACTCGCCCCAGTTGCACAACCGACTTTGCTAGCGATGGTTCACTGACAAATTACGCTCTCATTTGCCGAGACGATAATTAGCATAGCCTTCAGCTACGTCATTTGATACGACCTAGCAAGGCGCCATTTCCGTAATTAGAATGAATTCTGAATAGACAATATTGTGAATCATGTACCGTCAAGAGCGACGTTCATCATTAATGGATTAAAGTTAAGTATGAAACTAATTGCGTCCGCTTTCTGAATTCTCATTCCTTGTCATGTTCCAGACCTCACGTCGGTATAGTTCTTCCCTCTTCACGCCAGCCTGCGTGAGCTAAAACGCGTGCATTTCGGCCTCCTCTAGTAACACGGTGTTGGCTCTTCTGCCAACCCAACACAACACAACATTACACGTTTCGGGAATGCATCATGTGATGTGGAGACAAGTCACCAGAAGAGATGATACCGGCAAATATCTTAATTCTGACATTGCACTGCAGTTAAAGTTAGATTTCGCAATATCTGTGTCACTTCTGTCCGTATCACATTAATGTGACCACCGCCTACGTTCGACTTCAAGGTGAAATTACGACCACAGACGGCTGTTGGCAGCAACAGCACTGGGAGCACGCACAAAGCAGTACAGACGCTGTCGGAAACGGAGCGATTTATTTTCTTCACCACCTTCTTCCCCTGACTATGGTTGCCGCTGTTCATCTACCTCATTCCGTGGATGTACTGCAGCAACTGCTATCCCATCTCTTGGGTGATCTCCGTAGAGTAATGCAGTGGTCGTCCGCTTAGTCGTTTCCCTTGCGGTAGTCTGTGTTTACACATTTTAATTAGTCTTGTGAGGTCCATCCTTTCCACATGAGACCTCCAATTTTTTTGTCTTCACCCACTTATTTATATTTTGTACGCCAAATTGTTCCCTTATCGACACATTTGTTTTTTTGTCCTATTTGTTACACCTTGTCTCAGTCTTATAGAACCTTCATTTGCACCTCCATTAACTCCTCTTTAATCTTTTTCGTTTCCGCTCTAGTTTCTACAGCACATGTCCAGATATCACGCACCAGTGTTTCATATTCTCTTATTTTCTCCTCAGTTGTCATAAACTCTTTTCGCAGACAGTATTTTGGAGACATCCGGCAACCTGCCTTTGTCAAATGAGTATTCACTTCCGTGGTAAAGTCTTTATAGCTTTTGATAACGGTTCCTGGATAATTAAGGCTCATCTCTTGTTGAATTGAACAGCATCTATTTCTAACAGGTGCTTTTACATTACCACGCTTTTTTAGATGACGTTTCCATGTTATATTGCTTAGCTGTTTTATTAAATCGGTGAAGTGACCTTTGTCAGTTATCCTCATTATTCGGCACATGTGCATCATCACCAGTATAAACATATAACACACCGACCGGTTATTAGGTTTTGAGGCGTGAGGGTATCTTCCATTTTTCTATCTACCTTCAGGGAAGACTGGGCTCTGAGAGTAGTAGTGAAGGCAGTCCGCCTAGTGGAAGGAGACCTCGAAGAACAAAACCCTGGTCCTCTGGATTTGGCGTTCCTAGGTAAAGTTAGCATTCGACCTGGCGAAAAAAAAAAAGAATTCTGAGGCTGCTCACAGAAATAATAATAATAATAATAGGCCTCGGTACAGGACGATAAAATCATCACGACTTTGCTTCAGAAAACGAAAAGAATCGTAAAATAACGTATTTAAGACTGTCCATATGGAATATAGCATCATGGAATAATAAAGAGCACGAAATTATTACGGAAAATGAAGGGCATAAAATAAGCTTATGTGCAGTGACTGACGTAAAAAGAAAAGCGAAAGGTTCTGTCCTAAGAAGAAGTAACACACTATTCTACTGTGGTGCTGATAAACGAGCACATGGAGGAGTCGAGATCCTAGTTCACAAGAAATTTAGTTATAACGTTACTGGCGTTAACTATGTTGAGAAGGGGATAATCAAGATAACAATAGAGGAAGCGATTTATCTGACGTGCGAAAGAGCTTGATCGTTGGCTTTCGGGGAAAGGGTGGAAGCATTTCAGAAACGGCTGTTTGTAAACTGGTCGCGTACATTCTGTAGTTAAAATATACAGTGCGTGGCGAAATGGCTCTATCCAAAACCGGCGTCGAGGCAACTGCACTGCATGAAGGGCCATCGATGACAGGGACGAACGACGGCTGCGGGGGTGTGTACGGGCGAATAGATGTTCAAGTGTTTTAACAACTGACTGCTCTGATGAGTCAAGAGGCTGCCAATGGCGTCTCCTCAGAGACCGTTCAGCGAACGTTGCTGCGTAGGGCCCTCTGTAGCAGGCGGCTGGCCCATGCACCCATGCTGACTGCTGCCCTCGGCGAAGAAGGCTGCAGATTGCGCAGCAGTTCCACAACTGGACGTCGAATAAATGGCGATAGGTGACCTTTTCAGATGAATCACATTTTATGCTCCATCTGACACATGACTATTGGCGCGTACGGCGTGAAACGCCTGAAAGTAAACACCGTGCAGCGGATGTCGGAAGGATTCTAACCTGAGGAGAGAGTTTTATGGTCCGTGGAATGGTTTCTTGGTATTCCCCCCGGGTGATCTCGTCATTCTGGAAGGCACAGTCGATCAACACAAGCATGCATCTACCCTTGGGGACCATGACCACCCCTACATGCTGTTTGCTTTTTCCTTGTCATGATGACTTCTACCTGCAGGACAATGCAACATGTCTCACAGCTCGCAGTGTGTGTGCGTGGTTTGAAGATCATTAGCACGAGTTTACTGAACTGCCTTGGCTACCAGACTTTCCGGATTTAAACCCAATCGAGAATCTGTGGGGTCACCTCGCTGGGGCTATTCGAACTATGGAGCCTCAACCGACAGCTGGCCATGACAGTGGAGTCTATGTGGCCCCGCACCCCTCTCGGCACCTCTCACAATCTGACTGACTCTCTTCCTTCATGTCTCGCAGGAGTCTCCGCTGAAACAGGTGGTTATTCAGGCTTCTGGCAGGTGACCACATTAATATGACTGGGCAGTCTATAACCAGTTTCTTATCAACAACATGAACTAGCTGACTAATTGACATACTTAGTCCACAGTATGCGGAAATTAGTCGCAGTGTTATTAGCCTGACAGAATCAGGTGTGCGACCTACGAGAAACGACTCAACATAAACGTGAAAAGCTGCTGAAAAACAACTGACGTATCAGGTGCTGATTTTCCTCCTCTCCGACCTCCAGCTGAGTGAGGCAGGCCGTATTGCATCAGAAAAGTGCTGAGCTAATCTGTTACTGTAGCGTACTTATCGCATCTTATCGGTTGCCGGCCTGATAATCGAGAAACTGGATCGTGTCCGATTTTATGTCTCGGCACAGACAGCGCTTCAACCGGTTTGATCGTGCGCTCACTTCAGCTGTTATCGTTTCACGGTTCTCCGGTTTCTTGAAGCGGCTTGCCCCTTCTCCGTCTCTATTTGACATTACTGCCTTCTTCAATTTTGCGCATAATATTGTCTTCTAATATTCGCGTGCCTGCAACTTCTGTTTCTGAAATGAAATTTCTTAGTTTTATCTGTTTATGTACGGATACTGTTCTGATATTTTCGTTGCGTTCTGGTCGCTGGAACATTTTCGTGGATAAGACAATTGAAGCTTATTTTCAGTTAGCTGCCGGGCGGAATGGCTGCGCGGTTTGAGGCACCATGTCACGAACTGCACGGCCCCTCCCGCCGGAGGTTTAAGTCCTCCCTCGGGCATGGGTGTGTGTGTGTGTGTTGTTCTGAGCATAAGTTACTTTAAGTAGTGCGTATGTCTAGGGACCGATGACCTCAGCAGTTTGGTCCCTTAGGAAATCACACACGTTTGAACATTTTTTTTTTTTGTTATCTGCGTTGCTCGGCACGTAACGTCTACAAACAAAGTCATTGGCCCTGAGTCTTCTACATCTACAATTATACTCCGCAAGCCACCCAACGGTGTGTGGCGGAGGGCTCTTAACGTGCCACTGTCATTACCTCCCCTTCCTGTTCCAGTCGCGTTTGGTTCGCGGGAAGAACGACTGCCGGAAAGCCTCCGTGCGCGCTTCAATCTCTCTAGTTCTACATTCGTGATCTCCTCGGGAGGTATAAGTAGGGGGAAGCAATATATTCGATACCTCATCCAGAAACGCACCCTCTCGAAACCTGGACAGAAAGCTACACCGCGATGCAGAGTGCCTCTCTTGCAGAGTCTTCCACTTGAGTTTGCTAAACATCTCCGTAACGCTATCACGCTTACCAAATAACCCTGTGACGAAACGCGCCGCTCTTCTTTGGACCTTCTCTATCTCCTTCGTCAACTCGACCTGATACGGATCCCACACTGATGAGCAATACTCAAGTATAGGTCGAACAAGCGTTTTATAAGCCACCTCCTTTGTTGATCGACTACATTTTCTAAGGACTCTCCCAATGAATCTCAATCTGGCACCCACCTCACCAACAATTAATTTTATATCATAATTTCACTTCAAATCGTTCCGTACGCATACTCCCAGATATTTTACAGTACTAACTGCTACCAGTGTTCGTTCTACTATCATATCATCATACAATAAAGGATCCATCTTTCTATGCATTCGGAATACATTACATTTGTCTATGTTAAGGGTCAGTTGCCACTCCCTGCAAATGGTTCAAATGGCTCTGAGCACTATGGGACTCAACTGCTGTGGTCATCAGTCCCCTAGAACTTAGAACTACTTAACCCTAACTAACCTAAGGACATCACACACATCCATGCCCGAGGCAGGATTCGAACCTGCGACCGTAGCAGTCGCACGGTTCCGGACTGCGCGCCTAAGAACCGCGAGACCACCGCGGCCGGCCACTCCCTGCACCAAGTGCCTATCCGCTGCAGATCTTCCTGCACTTCGCTGCAATTTTGTAATGCTGCAACTTCTCTGTACACTACAGCATCATCCGCGAAAAGCCGTATGGAACTTCCGACACTATCTACTAGGTCATTTATATGTATTGTGAGAAGCAATGGTCCCATAACACTCCCCTGTGGCACGCCAGAGGTTACCTTAACGTCTGTAGACGTCTCTCCATTGAGAACAACATGCTGTGTTCTGTTTGCTACAAACTCTTCAATCCAGCCACACAGCTGGTCTGATATTCCGTAGTCTCTTACTTTGTTTATCAGGCGACAGTGCGGAACTGTATCGAACGCCTTCCGGAAGTCAAGGAAAATAGCATCTACCTGGGAGCCTGTATCCAATATTTTCTGGGTCTCAGGAACAAATAAAGCGAGTTGGGTCTCACACGATCACTGTTTCCGGAATCCATGTTGATTCCTACAGAGTAGATTCTGGGTTTCCAGAAATGACATGATACTCGAGCAAAAAACATGTTCTAACATTCTACAACAGATCGATGTCAGAGATATAGGCCTATAGTTTTGCGCATCTGCTCGACGACCCTTCATGAAAACTGGAACCACCTGTGCTCTTTTCCAATCATTTTGAACCTTCCGTTCCTCTAAAGATTTGCGGTACACGGCTGTTAGAAGGGGGTCAAGTTCTTTCTCGTACTCTTTGTAGAATCGAATCGGTATCCCGTCATGTCCAGTGGACTTTCCTCTGTTGAGTGATTTCAGTTGCTTTTCAATTCCTTGACACTTATTTCGCCGGCCGGAGTGGTCGAGCGGTTGTAGGCGCTACAGTCTGGAACCGCGCGACCGCTACGGTCGCAGGTTCGAATCCTGCCTCGGGCATGGATGTGTGTGATGTCCTTAGGTTAGTTAGGTTTAAGTAGTTCTAAATTCTAGGGGACTGATGACCTCAGAAGTTAAGTCCCATACTGCTCAGAGCCATTTTTGAACTTATTTCGATGTCAGCCATTTTTTCGTTTGTGCGAGGATTTAGAGAAGGAACTGCAGTGCGGTCTACCTCTGTGAAACAGCTTTGGAAAAAGGTGTTTAGTATTTCAGCTTTACGCGTGTCATCCTCTGTTTCAATGCCATCATCATCCCGGAATGTCTGGATATGCTGTTTCGAGCCACTTACTGATAAGACCAGAACTTCCTAGGATTTTCTGTCAAGTCGGTACATAGAATTTTACTTTCGAATTCACTGAACGCTTCACGCATAGCCCTCCTTGCGCTAACTTTGACATCGTTTAGCTTCTGTTTGTCTGAGAGGTTTTGGCTGCGTTTAAATTTGCAGTGAAGCTCTCTTTGCTTTTGCAGTAGTTTCCTAACGTTGTTGTTGAACCACAGTAGTTTTTCCCGTCCCTCACAGTTTTACTCGGCACGTACCTGTGTAAGTAGGTTGTTTATGTTTTTTTATTGGCAGCGTTACACAGCGCTCTGTATGAAAATCACTGGCTGTGCTGTGTGCAGTCTGTGGCTAGTTTGCATTGTTGTCTGCCATTGTAGTGTTGGGCAGCGGCAGCTGGATGTGAACAGCGCGTAGCGTTGCGCAGTTGGAGGTGAGCCGCCAGCAGTGGTGGATGTGGGGAGAGAAATGGCGGAGTTTTGAAATTTGTAAGACTGGATGTCATGAACTACTAAATATATATTATGACTTTTCAACGCTATTAAGGTAAATACATTGTTTGTTCTCTATTAAAATCTTTCATTTGCTAACTATGCCTATCAGTAGTTAGTGCCTTCCGTAGTTTGAATCTTTCATTTAGCTGGCAGTAGTGGCGCTCGTTGTATTGCAGTAGTTCGAGTAACGAAGATCTTTGTGAGGTAAATGATTTGTGAAAGGTATAGGTTAATGTTAGTCAGGGCCATTCTCTTGCAGGGATTTTTGAAAGTCAGATTGCGTTGCGCTAAAAATATTGTGTGTCAGTTTAAGCACAGTCATGTTTAATTTTTCTAAGGGGACGTTTCACATGTCAAAAACGCATTTTACGATTGCCTTGAACTTTTTCCATGTCGGAACAGAAATTTTCGTTTTGATCTGTTAGGTAGTCTGAAATCTCCCTCCTATTACTCTTGCTAAACCGATAAACCTTCCTCCCTTTTTTTATATTCCTATTTACTTCCATATTCAGGGATGCTGCAACGGCCTTATGATCACTGATTATCTGTTCTGCGCTTACCGAGTCGAAAAGTTCGGGTCTGTTTGTTATCAGTAGGTCCAAGATGTTATCTCCACGAGTCGGTTCTCTGTTTAATTGCTCGAGGTAATTTTCGGATAGTGCACTCAGTATAATGTCACTCGATGGTCTGTCCCTACCACCCGTCCTGAACATCTGAGTCTCCAAGTCTATATCTCATCACCATCATCATCATCATCATCGTTTAAGACTGATTACGCCTTTCAGCGTTCAGTCTGGAGCATAGCCCCCTTATGAAATTCCTCCATGATCCCCTATTCAGTGCTAACATTGGTGCCTCTTCTGATGTTAAACCTATTACTTCAAAATCATTCTTAACCGAATCCAGATACCTTCTCCTTGGTCTGCCCCCACTCCTCCTACCCTCTACTCCTGAACCCATGAGTCTCTTTGGTAACCTTGCTTCTCCAATGCGTGTAACATGACCCCACCATCTAAGCCTGTTCGCCCTGACTGCTACATCTATAGAGTTCATTCCCAGTTTTTCTTTGATTTCCTCATTGTAGGCACCCTCCTGCCTCTGTTCCCATCTACTAGTACCTGCAATCATCCTAGCTACTTTCATATCCGTAACCTCAACCTTGTTGATAAGGTAACCTGAATCCACCCAGCTTTCGTTCCCCTACAACAAAGCTGGTCGAAAGATTGAACGGTGCACAGATAACTTAGTCTTGGTACTGACTTCCTTCTTGCAGAAGAGAGTAGATCGTAGCTGAGCGCTCACTGCATTAGCTTTGCTACACCTCGCTTCCAGTTCTTTCACTATGTTGCCATCCCGTGAGAATATGCATCCTAAGTACTTGAAATCGTCCACCTGTTCTAACTTTGTTCCTCCTATTTGGCACTCAATCCGTTTATATTTCTTTCCCACTGACATTACTTTCGTTTTGGAGATGCTAATCTTCATACCATAGTCCTTACATTTCTGATCTAGCTCTGAAATATTACTTTGCAAACTTTCAATCGAATCTGCCATCACAACTAAGTCATCCGCGTGTGCAAGACTGCTTATTTTGTGTTCACATATCTTAATCTCACCCAGCCAGTCTATTGTTTTCAACATATGATCCATAAATAATATGAACAACAGTGGAGACAGGTTGCAGCCTTGTCTTACCCCTGAAACTACTCTGAACCATGAACTCAATTTACCATCAACTCTAACTGCTGCCTGACTATCCATGTAAAGACCTTTAATTGCTTGCAAAAGTTTGCCTCCTATTCCATAATCTCGTAGAACAGACAATAACTTGCTCCTAGGAACCCGGTCATATGCCTTTTCTAGATCTATAAAGCATAGATACAATTCCCTGTTCCACTCATAACACTTCTCCATTATTTGCCGTAAGCTAAAGATCTGGTCCTGACAACCTCTAAGAGGCCTAAACCCACACTGATTTTCATCCAATTGGTCCTCAACTAATACTCGCACTTTCCTTTCAACAATACCTGAGAAGATTTTACCCACAACGCTGATTAAAGAGATACCTCTGTAGTTGTTACAATCTTTTCTGTTTCCATGTTTAAAGATTGGTGTGATTACTGCTTTTGTCCAGTCTGATGGAACCTGTCCCGACTCCCAGGCCATTTCAGTCATCCTGTTTAGCCATTTAAGACCTGACATTCCACTGTATTTGATGAGTTCCGACTTAATTTCATCCACCCCAGCTGCTTTATTGCACTGCAGTCTATTGACCATTTTCTCCACTTCCTCAAATAAGATCCTATTTCCATCATCATTCTTATTCCATTCTACCTCGAAATCTGAAATATTACTGATCGTATTTTCACCTACATTGAGCAACTCTTCAAAATATTCCCTCCATCTGCCCAAGGCATCCACAGGATTCACCAGCAGTTTTCCTGACCTGTCCAAAATACTTGTCATTTCCTTCTTACCTCCCTTTCGAAGACTGCTAATTACACTCCAGAATGGTTTTCCAGCAGCTTGACCCATAGTCACCAACCTGTTTCCAAAGTCTTCCCAAGATTTCTTCTTGGATGCTGCAATTATCTGTTTGGCTTTGTATCTTTCTTCAACATAACTCTCTCTGTCTACCTGAGTTCTAGTATGTAGCCATTTTTGATACGCCTTCTTTTTCCTTTTACAGGCTGCCTTGACTGTGTCATTCCACCAAGCTGTTTGCTTCATCCTACTTTTACACACTACTGTTCCAAGACATTCTTTAGCCACTTCTAGTACTGTGTCCCTGTACCTTGTCCATTCCTTTTCGAATGACTGTAATTGACTACATTCAACTAACTGGTACCTTTCTGAGATCGCTGTTACGTACTTGTGCCTGATTTCCCTATCCGGAAGTTTCTCCACTCTTATCCTCCTACATATGGACCTGACCTCCCGCACTTTCGGCCTCACAATCCCAATTTCACTGCAGATTAAATAATGATCAGTGTCATCAAAGAATCCCCTGAATACACGTGTGTCCCTAACAGCCTTCCTGAATTCCTGATCTGTTATTATATAGTAAATGACGGATCTGGTTCCCCTGCCTTCCCAAGTATACCGGTGAATGTTCTTATGTTTAAAAAAAGAGTTTGTGATTACTAAGCCCATACTGGCACAGAAATCCAAGAGTTGTTTCCCGTTCCTGTTGGCCTCCATATCCTCTCCACATTTACCCATAACCTTTTCATACCCTTCTGTTCGATTTCCGATCCTGGCGTTAAAATCATCCATGAGCAGAACACTGTCCTTGTCCTTTACTCTAGCAACTACATCACTGAGTGCCTCATAAAAACTATCCATCTTATCTTGATCTGTCCCTTCACAATGCGAATATACTGACACAATCCTAATTTTCTTGCTAGACACTGTCAAATCTATCCACATCAGTCGTTCGTTTACATACCTTATTGCAACTACACTGGGTTCCATTTCTTTCCTGATTTAAAGCCCTACACCCCATTGTGCTATTCCTGCTTTGACTCCTGACAGGTAGACCTTGTATTCTCCCACTTCTTTCTCACCTCTTACCCGAATGTCACTAACAGCTAAAACGTCCAGCCCCGTCTTACTTGCAGCCTCTGCCAGCTCTACCTTCTTCCCAGAGTAGCCCCCATTGATATTAATAGCTCCCCATCTCATTACCATTTGTTTTCCAAGTCGTATCTTAAGAGTCCCTGGTTTGTCAGTTAGAGGTGGGACTCCGTCACCTCCAAAGGTCCGAGGCATTTTGCTCTGACTGTGGCCAGCATCATATTTAAAGTACCAGGGAAGCAGGTTGCTAGCCTTACTTGCCCCGAGTTCCATTGGGTTTTACCCCTAACAGTTGAGGGACTAACCGGTGGGTTTTGTAGTCTTTGCCGTATGAGCACAAAGGTGACCACGTCTCAGAATATGTCCGAGATGCCCAGCCTTATTCCAAAGTAACTGGTATCCCGACTGTCGGGACCACTTACTTGGCCACTCATACGTTGCCCGTGGTTCATGAACTAGGACATGACTACAGGAACCCACACCATGGACCACAAGTCTATATCTGATAAATTGAAATCTCCACCTAAGACTACAACATGCTGAGGAAATTTATGTGAAATGTATTCCAGATTTTCTCTCAGTTGTTCTGCCACTAATGATGCTGAGACGGGAGGTCGGTAAAAGGAGCCAATTATTAACCTAGCTCGGTTGTTGAGTGTAACCACCCATTATAATTCACAGGAACTATCCACTTCTACTTCACTACAGGATAAACCACTACTAACAGCGACAAACACGCCACCACCGGTTGCATGCAATCTATCCTTTCTTAACACCACCTGTGCGTTTGTAAAAATTTCAGCAGAATTTATATCTGGCTTCAGCCAGCTTTCCGTACCTATAACGATTTCAGCTTCGGTTCTTTCTATCAGCGCTTGAAGTTCCGGTACTTTACCAACGCAGCTTCGACAGTTTACAATTACAGTGCCGATTGCTGCTTGGTCCCTGCATGTCCTGACTTTTCCCCGCACCCTTTGAGGCTGTTGCCCTTTCTGTACTTGCCCGAGGCCATGTTGTTGTGGTCTTGAGTCCTGAGACCGGTTTGATGCAGCTTTCCATGCCACTCTATCCTGTGCAAGCTTCTTCATCTCCCAGGACCTACTGCAACCTACATCCTTCTGAATATGTTTCGCGTATTGATCTCTTGGTCTCCCTCTACGTTTTTACCCTCCACGCTGCCCTCCAATATTAAATTGATGATCCCTTGATGCCTCAGAACATGTCCTACCAACCTATTCCTTCTTTTAGTTAAGTTGTGCCACAAAGTTCTCTTCTCCCCAATCCTATTCAATCCCTCCTCATTAGTTATGTGATCTACCCATCTAATCTTCAGCATTCTTCTGTAGCACCACATTTCGAAAGCTTCTATTCTCTTCTTGTCCAAACTAGTTATCGGCCTTGCTTCACTTCCATGCATGGCTACGCCCCATACAAATACTTTCAGAAACGACTTCCTGACACTTAAATCTATACTCGATGTTAACAAATTTCTCTTCTTCAGAAACGCTTTCCTTGCTATTGCCAGTCTACATTTGATATCGTCTCTACTTCGACCATCATCAGTTATTTTGCTCCCCAAATAGCAAAACTCCTTTACAACTTTAAGTGTCTCATTTCCTAATCTAATTCCCTCAGCATCACCCGACTTAATTCGACTACAATCCATTATCCTTGTTTTGCTTTTGTTGATGTTCATCTTATACCCTCCTTTCAAGACACTATCCATTCCGTTCAACTGCTCTTCCAAGTCCTTTGCTGTCTCTGACAGAATTACAATGTCATCGGCCAACCTCAAAGTTTTTATTTCTTCTCCATGGACTTTCATACCTACTCCGCATTTTTCTTTTGTTTCCTTTACTGCTTGCTCAATATACAGATTGAATAACATCGGGGAGAGGCTACAACTCTGTCTGACTCCCTTCCCAACACACTGCTTCCCTTTCGTGCCCCTCGATTCTTGTAACTGCCATCTGGTTTCTGTACATATTGTAAATAGCCTTTCGCTCCCTGTATTTTACCCCTGCCACTTTTAGAATTTGAAAGAGAGTATTCCAGTCAACATTGTCAAAAGCTTTCTCTAAGTCTACAAATGCTAGAAACGTAGGTTTGCCTTTCCTTAATCTAGCTTCTAAGATAAATCGTAGGGTCAGTATTGCCTCACGTGTTCCAATATTTCTACGGAATCCAAACTGATCTTCCCCAAGGTCAGCTTCTACCAGCTTTTCCATTCGTCTGTAGAGAATACGCGTTAGTATTTTGCATCCATGACTTATTAAACTGATTGTTCGGTAATTTTCACATATGTCAGCACCTGCTTTCTTTGGGATCGGAATTATTATATTCTCCTTGAAGTCTGAGGGTATTTTGCCTGCCTCATACATCTTGCTCACCAGATGGTAGTAGACACTGGACTCGCATTCGGGAGGACGACGGTTCAATCCCGCGTCCGGTCATCCTGATTTAGGTTTTCCGTGATTTCCCTAAATCACTCCAGGCAAATGCCGGGATGGTTCCTCTGAAAGGGCACGGCCGACTTCCTTCCCCATCCTTCCCTAATCCGATGAGACCGATGAACACGCTGTCTGGTCTCCTTCCCTAAATAACCAACCAACCAGACCCATGAGATAAGCCACTACATCCTAACATTTGTCCTCTAGCCATCCCTGCTTAGCCATTTTGCACTTTCTGTCGATCTCGTTTTTGAGACATTTGTATTCCTTTTTGCCTGCTTCATTTACTGCATTTTTATATTTTCTTCTTTCATCAATTAAATTCAGTATTTCTCTTGTTACCCAAGGGTTTCTACTAGCCCTCGTCTTTTTACCTACTAGGTCCTCTGCTGCCTTCACTACTTCATCTCTCAAAGCTACCCATTCTTCTTCTACTGTATTTCTTTCCCTCATTCCTGTCAATTGTTCCCCTATGCTCTCCCTGAAACTCTGTACAACCTCTGGTTCTTTCAGTTTATCCAGGTCCCATCTCCTTAAATTCCCACCTTTTTGCAGTTTCTTCAGTTTTAATCTACAGTTCATAACCAATAGATTGTGATCAGAGTCCACATCCGCCCCAGGAAATGTCTTACAATTTAAAACCTGGTTCCAAAATCTCTGTCTTACCATTACGTAATCTATCTGAAACCTGTCAGTATCTCTAGGATTCTTCCATGCATACAACCTTCTTTTATGATTCTTGAACCAAGTGTTAGTTATGATTAAATTGTGCCCTGTGCAAAATTCTATCACGCGGCTTCCTCTTTCATTTCTCAGCCCCAATCCATATTCACCTACTACGTTTCCTTCTCTCCCTTTTCCTACTACCGAATTCCAGTCACCAATACTATTAAATTTTCGTCTCCCTTCACTATCTGAATAATTTCCTTTATTTCATCATACATTTCTTCAATTTCTTTGTCATCTGCAGAGCTAGTTGGCATATAAACTTGTACTACTGTAGTAGGCGTGGGCTTCGTGTCTATCTTGGCCACAATTATGCGTTCACTATGCTGTTTGTAGTAGCTTACCCGCACACCTATTTCTTTTATTCATTATTAAGCCGACTCCGGCATTACCCCTACTTGATTTTGTATTTATAACCCTGTATTCACCTGACCAGAAGTCTTGTTCCTCCTGCCACCGAAGTTCACTAATTCCCACTATATCTAACTTTAACCTATCCATTTCCCTTTTTAAATTTTCTAACGTACCTGCCCGATTAAGGGATCTGACATTCCACGCTCCGATCCGTAGAACGGCAGTTTTCTTTCTCCTGATAACGACGTGCTCTTGAGTAGTCCGCGCCCGGAGATCCGAATGGGGGACTATTTTACCTCCGGAATATTTTACCCAAGAAGACGCCATCATCATTTAATCATACAGTAAAGCTGCATGCCCTCGGGAAAAATTACGGCCGTAGTTTCCCCTTGCTTTCAGCCGTTCGCAGTACCAGCACAGCAAAGCCGTTTTGGTTAGTGTTACAAGGCCAGATCAGTCAATCATCCAGACTGTTGCCCCTGCAACTACTGAAAAGGCTGCTGCCCCTCTTCAGGAACCACACGTCTGTCTGCCCTCTTAGCAGATACCCCTCCGTTGTGGTTGCACCTGCGGTACGGCTATCTGTATCACTGAGGCACGCAAGCCTCCCCACCAATGGCAAAGTCCATGGTTCTTGGGGCGAAGCCCATGGCCATCTAACCTAAAAAACCGCCGAGTCCACGCCACACATTCCCTGATACCTGTGTAGCCGCCTGCTGTGTGTAGTGCACTTCTGACCTATCCAGCGGAACCCGAAACCCCACCACCCTATGGCGCAAGTCGAGGAATCTGCAGCCCACTTGTTGACACTCATAATAAATGCAAGCCGTATGGGAAACTGCAATCGCTTTAAACTAAAGGGCGCAACTGATCACTGGGTGTCAACAGAATGCAACGAATGAGAACGTCCTCATCCGCGGCATTGATAAAAATCAGGTTCTGAACTTCCGGTTCTGACTTTTGCAAAGATACACCAATTTCAATCCGAAAGTTTAGTCATAACAATTAATCATAAATTATGCAATTATGTTTCTGTCAAATTCTCGTGCTTTCGCCCTTCGCGCGATCTAGTGACGTCTACTGGTACTACCGACAAGATGGGCAATGCCGCTGTAATTTATTCTCGCGATAGGAATTGTAGTCAGTTCACCGCGATATATTCGTTAAAAATATTTATAGCCTCTGTCCGCCCAAATTTTCATTAGGGGATTGTGTATGAATCTGAAGGAAATCGGCCAAGAGCTTTTAGAGGTTTTTGGTAATCCCCTTTGTATATTATATACACATATGTTTCATGTCAGATTACAAAATCTTATGTAGAAAGTAATCTTCGTCTTGTCTTGAAGGTAAAATGTGCAAAATTTCATCAAGAGCGGAATAAAGCTGTAGATTTGTGTCAATCGCAAACACACAAACGGACATACAAACAAACGGACACTGTTCTTTTACATCACAACATTTCCTTCCGTCTTAGCACTGTTTCTGAAAGTATTCCACGTATGATGTTCGTGGCCATGTCTTTCAAAATTTTCTTCCCTCTTCTTTTATTTTTAAATAAAATTATTCTTTTTTGCGGAACATGGGCACTACAAAAACTGAAAAATGATGCAGAGTGTAACGACGTTGCATATTATGGACATTTTTGCTGTTTTTGCTTTCCGTTGCTTTCGCTATTCGCCTTTAAGATGTTACGATCTCTAATCCGTTTGTGCGGAATAAAACAACTGTCATGTGTTGTCGATCTTTCACAGCCTTGTGATGATACGTAGGTATTAATTTTAAAGAATATTTGTGATTGACACTATGTAATAATTTGAAATACGATGGTCGTTCCGAAAGTAATGCCTCCTGCTTTTATTCATGGAAACTACAGGAGATACATAAATCACAACACCACAGTTAAATAGAGCAGTATTTCAGCTACAGACTGTCATTTTTCCACGTAGTCACCACCATTCGACATGCATTTTTGCCAACGATGAACCAGAGCCTGCATGCCGCGCTTGTAAAAATCGGAACCAGCTGAGGCTAACATTTTCTCTTAGAGCTTGGCCAAAGGCAGCATCCAAGTCTCGAAAATGTTCACCACGTAGTCCATCTTTCAGAGGCCCAGAGAAATCGAAGTCTGAAGGCGCTAAATCGGGGCTGTACGGTGCATGTGGTTAAGACAGGCCAGCCGAATTTTGCAGTGAGTTGCGTGGTTGCAGAACTAGTGTGGGACCTGGCGTTATCGTGTTGCAGGTGAAAGTTGGTCATCAGTCCCCTAGACTTAGAACTACTTAAACCTTACATCACACACATCCATGGCCGAGGCAGAATTCGAACGTGCAACCGTAGCAGCAGCGCGGCTCCGGACTGAAGCGCCTAGAACCACTCGGCCACAGCGGCCGGCCAATTGACAGTTTCTACAGCCTCCAGGACATCCAAAAGAACCACACCTTGGCTATCCCGGAACACTGTACACATCACTTTGCCTGCACACAACTGTGTCTTAAATTTCTTCCTTGACCGAGAATTCGCATGTCGCCACTCCATGGATAGACTACTGGGTCCCGCTTCGTAGGGGTGACACCACGTCTTTTCTCCGGTGATGATACTGTTCAGAAAAATCACATTCGGCTTCACATTGGCCCAGCAGGTCCCGACAAATTTTCATTCGATGAGTTGTTTGTTATTCTGTAAGCATCCGCGGTACCCATCTCGCACAGACTTTGCGATAATCCAGATGTTCCCACATGGTTTCCAAGGCATTACAGCTGACATTCTGCCATGCACACAATTCTCTGGTCGTTGTCGGCCGATCAGCATGGATGAGTTGATCGAGACGCTCTTGGTTGCGATCTGTGCAGGATCGACCGGGCCGTTGCTCGTCTTGCACACCCTTTTCACTACCTTGAAAATGCCGCACACATCGCCTCACATTGCTCGCGTCTGTTGTATCTTCTCCGTACACCTTTAGCAAGCGTCGATGGATTCCAATCGGCGCAGTTTCTTCACCAGAGCGGAATTCAATCACACATCGCTGTTTTATATACGCGTCCACATCAGACTCCATTTTGGAACGATCCTCTGCTAGTGGACATCCCAAGTCACCACAAAAAAAAAAAGTAGGAGGCGTTACTTTCGCAACAACCCTCGTATTTATTTCAGAGTATATGTTTTACTCTCAGTGAAACTGAAATTGTTCTGTTTTCAAGGGCGCCCACACGATAGACTGGAAGGGGAGAGTGGCTTAGACTGGGGCTATGGAGTACTTTTAATATTTTGGAAGACGAATTGCGACTTGTAAGTACCCATAAAAAGGTTGCAATTTCGACCGTGTTAAAAACCCGGTTAATATCGACTTCCATATCATTTTCTTGAAATGAAAATACCTGATGACACCATATTTTTTTTCTTTTCCTGAGAGCTAGGGTAGGGGAAGGGAGAAGCTACGGTCCCCCTTGCCCCCGAGTATGGGCTCCCTTGTCTGTTTTATGCGAATGAAACGGACGCAGCGATTGTGTCTTCGCGTTTGCGGCCAATGGCGCTGAGCCGGTCGCTACAAACATTTTCACGTCATCCGAAAGCCATCAGGTGAAAGCTTCCACGTCGCGACGACATGCGCAGGTTGTCAACGGTAATCAAAACTTGAATAACAACTTTTTGCGAAAGATACTAATGTAAAAATGTGCTGTAACGAGTTCATTTGCTCGTCGGCAATACTGGCGTTCCCAACACAGTAGAACAGGGTGGGGCAAATAAAAGTGACCCAGAGAACAGAGTTCCAGCGTACAAAGAAACACAGCAGAGGAAAGGATATGCAGTGCTAACCTGACTACAGCACATGTTGAAAGTTACCGCCGTTCATCTCTCTTGGCACTTTTGGGCCCTGATCAGCAAGTTACTGCAGGCAGAACGAAGTTGGTCTGCTGGAACTGCTGCAATCTCACCCGAAATGTTCTGCTGCACTTTTAGGACAGTTGTTGCGATACATCTTAGACTTCAGGCTCCCCCCACAAAACAATCGCACACTGAGTCATCAGGTGACCTGGGTGGTGTGACGGTACGTCAGATAAATATTGACATTTTTATCGGTTGTAAACAGTGAAAAAATATTGTGAAGTGTTAAGGGTGAACTAAAAATTATTTGTAAACACTTTAATATTTTATGAACATAATTAGTATAAAAGATACAATTAACATTCTTGAAACAACTGATATGCAGCGATAATTTAAAAACAGCATCTTTATTTAAAACATGTCTATGAAAATAAAAAAGGATCGAAAAGAGACGCGATTGTACGGCCGAGGAGGAAGGACGTACTCTATGGTACTCACACTGTTTTGTTTCGCGATACGGAAGGCAACCATTGAGCGGCTACACATATTTTATGTAAGTTATTCGCTATTCTGCTAAAATAAACTAATTATTGTTACAAAAAATTAATTTCTTTGTGATAGTTGTCACCTCAAATGGTCGCAGCGGCTAATTATTTTTAATAAGCATTTTTTTCAGTAATTTGCGCTGCGGGAAGCTCATCTTCCGATGCAGCCTCTGGTCGGCCATTACGCACCAAAGTACACTAATTTATTTTTCAAAGTGTTAACACTAACTGTAAATGGGAGAGATTGCGTTGTAAGAACCTTTCTAAATAGCAACAGATAATTAATTTACGTTAAAGTTCATTTTTTGAATTATACAGATTCCACGAGTTCAGTAAGTTTTATCTTGGCCGCTCCACGGAAACAATCGAAATTCTCTCGAGCCTTGCCTTGCAATCAATAAACGGAAATTAACAAAATTGCATTCAATTCGGTTAACGGCAACTATATTTTAGTCATTCCGTCAAAAATCTAAAGTTGGTACATGAATATCAGCGGCCCTTCAAGAACCCGTTTCATATTTACTTATGCACGTAAGTAAAGGTGATAAGAAAATGTAATATCCCTGTGAGAAAGAATCACGCTCTAACAAAAGAAAAATTCACCTGATATATATATATATATATATATTATATACTACGTAACAGTGGCCTGCTACGCTCGCAAGCAGACTGCTAGCAACTCTGTCTGGCGTGCAGATTGTGTAAATGTGTTTCAAGGTCTGGTCGGCAATATGGGCAGTTGCTCCATGCTGTTGGAAATAGCTGTAAGTATTTTCCTCTTCCGTCTATGCTGTCACAAATTGTTTTGAAACGCTGGCAATGCAATTCGCTGAAGTCAGAGTGTAATGAATGAAGATGGGACGAATAACGCGGCGTGCAGACACTGCACACCAAACCCCAGCCTTCTGATCGTGCAGTGGTGTTTCGTAGAAGTTATGCGGATTCTCCGCTGCCCACTACCTGTGATTCTGTGAGTTGACGCAACTGCCCAGGTGAAAGCAGGTAACATCAGACGTAAAGAGCAGATCTATGTTGAAACCAGTCATTGTTATCTCAGTGAACAGCCACTTACAAAACGGAAGGCTCTGAGGAGCATCTGCTGGTTTTAATGTATAAACAACAGACACTCGGTAGGGATGCACGTGCAGGTCCACGTGGAGCATTCGTCCGCTTGATCGACGTGATATGTCACTCTCTTGCGACAGGAGCGCGTTGATTTGGTAGGACTCTAAAGCATTCCGACGCCTTTACAACGAACACCCGCCGCCCCACTGTGAGTTCCATCTTCACCTTTGCACTGCTCCACTCACAATTACGCCCCGCGCTATGCTCCAAGCCAATGTGAATGACGTGGCGGGCGTACACGTGGTGCGCGCTTCACGGGGTGTGGTTATCTGAAGACATTCACGTCCAATCGTATCCACTCGGCCGGGCCGCCTTTATTTCCCCCACCCTGTATTTGCGCTTCATATGTGACCAATTTACAATATAAATTAATTTATGACTTATTTCTGCTTAGAGCGTGAGATATAAAAGGTAGAAGAGAAATGTTGTTGTTGTGGTCTTCAGTCCTGAGACTGCTTTGATGCAGCTCTCCATGCTACTCTATCCTGTGCAAGTTTCTTCATCTCCCAGTGCTTACTGCAACCTACATCCTTCTAAGTCTGCTTAGTGTATTCATCTCTTGGTCTCCCTCTACGATTTTTACCCTCCACGCTGCCCTCCAATGCTAACTTTGTGATCCCTTGATGCCTCAGAACATGTCCTACCAAACTGTCTCTCCTTCTTGTCAAGTTGTGCCACAAACTCCTCTTCTCCCCAATTCTATTCAATACCTTCTCATTAGTTATGTGATCAACCCATCTAATTTTCAGCATTCTTCTGCAGCACCACATTTCGAAAGCTTCTATTCTCTTCTTGTCCAAACTAGTTATCGGCCATGTTTCACTTCCATACATGGCTACGCTCCATACAAATACTTTCAGAAACGACTTCCTGACACTTAAATCTATGCTCGATGTTAACAAATTTCTGTTCTTCAGAAACGCTTTTCTTGCCATTGCCAGTCTCCATTTTATATCCTCTCTACTTCGACTATCATCATTAGTTATTTTGCTTCCCAAATAGCAAAACTCCTTTACTACTTTAAGTGTCTCATTTCCTAATCTAATTCCCTCAGCATCACCCGACTTAATTCGACTACATTCCATTATCCTCGTTTTGCTTTTGTTGATGTTCATCTTATACCCTCCTTTCAAGACACTGTCCATTCCGTTCAACTGCCCTTCCAAGTCCTTTGCTGTCTCTGACAGAATTACAATGTCATCGGCGAACCTCAATGTTTTTATTTCTTCTCCATGAATTTTAATACCTACTCCGAATTTTTCTTTTGTTTCCTTTACTGCTTGCTCAATATACAGATTGAATAACATCGGGGAGATGCTAAAACCCTGTCTCACTCCCTTCCCAACTACTGCTTCCCTTTCATGTCCCTCGACTCTTATAACTGCCATCTGGTTTCTGTACAAAATGTAAATAACCTTTCGCTCCCTGTATTTTACCCCTGCCACCTTTAGAATTTGAAAGAGAGTATTCCAGTCAACATTGTCAAAAGCTTTCTCTAAGTCTACAAATGCTAGAAACGTAGGTTTTCCTTTCCTTAATCTTTCTTCTAAGATAAGTCGTAAGGTCGGTATTGCCTCACGTGTTCCAACCTGAACACTTTCTACGGAATCCAACCTGATCTTCCCCGAGGTCGGCTTCTACTAGTTTTTCCATTCGTCTGTAAAGAATTCGCGTTAGTATTTTGCAGCTGTGGCTTATTAAACTGATAGTTCGGTAATTTTCACGTCTGTCAACACCTGCTTTCTCTGGGATTCGAATTATTATATTCTTCTTGATGTCTGAGGGTATTTCACCTGTCTCATATATCTTGCTCACCAGATGGTAGAGTTTTGTCAGGAATGGCCCTCCCAAGGCCGTCAGTAGTTCTAATGGAATGTTGTCTACTCCAGGGGCCTTGTTTCGACTCAGGCCCTTCAGTTCTCTGTCAAACTCTTCACGCAGTATCATATCTCCCATTTCGTCTTCATCTACATCCTCTTCCATTTCCAGAATATTGTCCTCAAGTACGTAGCCCTTGTATAGACCCTCTATATACTCCTTCCACCTTTCTGCTTTCCCTTCTTTGCTTAGAACTGGGTTTCCATCTGAGCTCTTGATATTCATGCAAGTGGTTGTCTTTTCTCCAAAGGTCTCTCCCTCCGCCACACACCGTTCGGTGGCTTGCGGAGTATCAATGTAGATGTAGATGTAGATGTAATTTTCCTGTAGGCAGTATCTATCTTACCCCTAGTGAGATAAGCCTCTACATCCTTACATCTGTCCTCTAGCCATCCCTGCTTAGCCATTTTGAACTTCCTGTCGATCTCATTTTTGAGTCGCTCTTATTCCTTTTTGCCCGCTTCATTTACTGCATATTTATATTTTCTCCTTTCATCAATTAAATTCAATATTTCTTCTGTTACCCAAGGATTTCTACTAGCCCTCGTCTTTTTACTTATTTGATCCTCTGCTGCCTTCACTACTTCATCCCTCAGAGCTACCCATTCTTCTTCTACTGTATTTCTTTCCCCCATTCCTGTCAATTGTTCCCTTATGCTCTCCCTGAAACTCTGTACAACCTCTGTTTTAATCAGTTTGTCCAGATCCCATCTCCTTAAATTCCCACCTTTTTGCAGTTTCTTCAGTTCTAATCTACAGCTCATAACCAATAGATTGTGGTCAGAGTCCACACTGCCCCTGGAAATGTCTTACAATTTAATACCTGGTTCCTAAATCTCTGTCTTACCATTATATAATCTATCTCATACCTTCTAGTATTTCCAGGATTCTTCCATGTGTACAACCTTCTTTTATGATTCTTGAACCATGTATTAGCTATGAAGAGAAATACCGTATGAAATAATAGAAAAGTGTACCACTAATTCCAGAAAAGGTCAAAACCTGCAAAATTTGTTTAACCCAGTTCGTAGAAATGAAATAAACGTTGTTACGAAAGAATTAAGGTGAATCCTGTTCTGACAGTAGACTAAGAATATGGCAGGTCTTCATTAAAACATCGTCAAAATATTTATAGAGTGTAAAGTTATTTGAAAATGACGACAATATTCATACTGAATGTGGGGAAAGAGACAGTAATTGACAAAATTAGAGAGTTACATTAAACCGAAATTTCACTCGAAAAAGCTCTGAAATCACAATGCGTCAGAATAAGCGACCAGAAGGGGAAGGCTGTGTGAAGTGGTCAGAGCGGTAGAATGACCATCGCACATTTTTTGCCCTGAGCAGTGCTGCTGACCAAAGTAATTCTGTAGCTGGGACAGCACTTAAGGGTCACTTTTTTATGTTGTTCTTCACTACTTGTACGGCTGCCAAACGACGCATTTAATCCACAGTGTGTGGAGGTTTTATTTCAGGCCAGAGAAGATTCTCTTGTCCTTTTGTGGGGCGCTTTTCGTGCCATGATTTACGCCCATTCATTTCAGTACCGTGCTCGTGAGTTTATTTCAACTTTCTCTATGACCAAGTGTTGGCCTGTCTTTTACATCTTCTAGACGAGCATGCTGTTGGCATTCCAGTCTTCCAAGATGACAACAGCTGTGTTCATACGGTCGCATGCGTTTCTGGCACAACTAACACCCACGCACCCTACTGCATCTCGATTGATTCACTAAATCGCTCTGCCTCAATTCACAGAAACAGTTTAGAACGATTTAGGAAACGAGTGAAATGTGCGAAACTTTACCCCCGGAATCTCTTCATTTGTGTGACCATATTGTCAGTAGTTGCTTTACAGTTTCTGCGAATATTTTTATTCCTTCGTTACGGCTACAAGAAAATGTGTGATTTTTTCACGAGACCCGTTTCGCTTTACCAAAGTAAAACGTCATCACTGATCTTTAATTAAAAATATCAACAATCTGATTTGTTTTCCAGATTGAATAACAGTTCGTTAGCAAATTGTTGGTTTTTGCTTACGGTAATTCCCGCTTGGTTTTCTGCCTACATTTGGAAATGCCGCACGCTAGCACGCCTCTCGTTTCTTTCTCCGCTAGGCACTGGTAATTATGGTCCAATTTTATGTTCCTTTGCAGAACTATGTACTTTTGACGTTTAGTGCAGCACCATTTCGTACATCACTTCACCGTTAATTTGTACGCACCTAACTGCATTTCGTGTTTTGCCCCTCACTTTTTTTCTCCAACTCAGTCTCCATCTTGGAAAAACGAACATTTCAGTCTTTCCCTGCGAGCTCTGATTTCTCTTCTTTTATTACAGTGATTATTTTTTCCTGTGTAGGTAGATGTCAATAAGATATTTTCGCATTCGGAGGAGAAAAGTGGAGACTGAAGTTTTGTGAAAAGATCTCACTGCAACGAAAAATGCCTTTGTTTTAATTATTGTCAGCTAAAACCCCGTATCAAATCCATGACACTCTCTTCTCTATTTCACTATAATACAAAAGGAGCTGCCTTTCTCCGATGTACTCTGTCAAGCCCATAGCATACACCAGTATTCTAGGAGAGGACGGGAAACTGTAGAGTAAGCAGTCTCTTTTGTGGATCTGTTAAATTTTCTACGTGTCTGCCAATGAAACTCAGTCTTTGGCCCTCCTTCCCCACAACATTATCTATGTGATCGTTCCAGTTCAAATTATTCGTGAGTGTAATTCCTAGATATTTAGCTGAATTGACAGCTTTTAGATTTGTGTGATTCATCGTTCAACCGAAACTTCTGATTCGTTTTAGTACAGATGTGGATGACCTCACCCTTTCCACTACATCTTATCTAAATAACTTTGCGTGTGTTTTCTATATTCTGATGACTTTATTAGACGGAAAATAACAGTATCCTCTGCAAACAATCTAAGATGGCTGCTCGGGTTGTCTCCTAACTCATTCATAGAGATTAGAAACAGCAAAGAGCCTACAAAACTTCACTGGGCTAAAGGCGGACATACACAGTACGAGTATTGTCGTCTTGTCCCCTAAGAATGACTAAATTTTTGTCCAGAACAAGAAACAGATAATATATCTGAGTGGTGCTGACATGAATAATCACACTTGTGTCACCAAATTACTGCGCGCAACAGTGCGCCTAATTCATCAAGCAATCACGAGAAGAGTTCGAGCTTTTGTGTATCACGCAACGAACCAAAGAAGCTTATCATATGTTTTGTAGTATCACATGAGCAACTGTTTCATTTTCAGTTCGCAGTTCGCTAATGGAAATTAAGTACAGAGGCACCGCCTGTCAGTGTTATCGAATCAGTGACATATGTGGGAGATAGGCAGAACAAGGGTGAAATGTTTTTCGTTGAAGAAGGATAGACGTTCTAGTAACACGTTAATTGCCACTTATCTGTAGGAACTCAACACCAAGAATGTAATAAAGAAATCGTACCAGCTTCTTGAATGTTTATTATTTGAGCCAAAGCCACACGCAATTCGGAGCGTTAGTAATCATCGCTGAGAAGTTGACATACCACAAAACTTTTCCTGCAGTATTATTCAGATAACTATGCCTCTTGTAAGGGACGCTGAATACATGTGGTTGAGCTCGACCGAAATGCCAGTTCAACGAGCCAATAAACACATTAAAACAATTTTATATTATTCCAATCTTGTATAGCGCGCGGAAAGAACGAACACCTGTATCTTTCCGTACGAGCTCTGATTTCCCTTATTTTATCTTGGTGGTCGTTTCTCCCTATGTAGGTCAGTGTCAACAAAATGTTTTCGCATTCGGAGGAGAAAACTGGTGATTAGAATTTCGTGAGAAGATTCCATCGCAAGGCTGTGAGGGACACACGTGTATTCATGGGATTCTTTGATGACACTGATCATTATTTAATCTGCAGTGAAATTGGGATTGTGAGGCCGAAAGTGCAGGAGGTCAGGTCCATATGTAGGAGGATAAGTGTGGAGAAACTTCAGGATAGGGAAATCAGGCACAAGTACATAACAGCGATCTCAGAAAGGTACCAGTTAGTTGAATGTAGTCAATTACAGTCATTCGAAAAGGAATGGACAAGGTACAGGGACACAGTACTAGAAGTGGCTAAAGAATGTCTTGGAACAGTACTGTGTAAAAGTAGGATGAAGCAAACAGCTTGGTGGAATGACACAGTTAAGGCTGCCTGTAAAAGGAAAAAGAAGGTGTATCAAAAATGGCTACACACTAGAACTCAGGTAGACAGAGAGAGTTATGTTGAAGAAAGATACAAAGCCAAACAGATAATTGCAGCATCCAAGAAGAAATCTTGGGAAGACTTTGGAAACAGGTTGGAGACTATGGGTCAAGCTGCTGGTGAATCCTGTGGATGCCTTGGGCAGATGGAGGGAATGTTTGAAGAGTTGCTCAATGTAGGTGAAAATACGATCAGTAAGTTTCAGATTTCGAGGTAGAACGGGATAGGAATGATGATGGAAATAGGATCACATTTGAGGAAGTGGAGAAAATCGTCAATAGATTGCAGTGCAATAAAGCAGCTGGGGTGGATGAAATTAAGACGGAACTCATCAAATACAGTGGAATGTCAGGTCTTAAATGGCTACATAGGATAATTGAAATGGCCTGGGAGTCGGGACAGGTTCCATCAGACTGGACAAAAGCAGTAATCATACCAATCTTTAAACATGGAAACAGAAAAGATTGTAACAACCACAGAGGTATCTCTTTAATCAGCGTTGTGGGTAAAATCTTCTCAGGTATTGTTGAAAGGAAAGTGCGAGTATTAGTTGAGGACCAATTGGATGAAAATCAGTGTGGGTTTAGGCCTCTTAGAGGTTGTCAGGACCAGATATTTAGCTTACGGCAAATAATGGAGAAGTGTTATGAGTGGAACAGGGAATTGTATCTATGCTTTATAGATCTAGAAAAGGCATATGACCGGGTTCCTAGGAGAAAGTTATTGTCTGTTCTACGAGATTATGGAATAGGAGGCAAACTTTTGCAAGCAATTACAGGTCTTTATATGGATATTCAGGCAGCAGTTAGAGTTGACAGTAAATTGAGTTCATGGTTCAGAGTAGTTTCAGGGGTAAGACAAGGCTGCAACCTGTCTCCACTGTTGTTCATATTATTTATGGATCATATGTTGAAAACAATAGACTGGCTGGGTGAGATTAAGATATGTGAACACAAAATAAGCAGTCTCGCATATGCGGATGACTTAGTTGTGATGGCAGATTCGATTGAAAGTTTGCAGAGTAATATTTCAGAGCTAGATTAGAAATATAAGGACTATGGTACGAAGATTAGCATCTCCAAAACGAAAGTAATGTCAGTGGAAAAGAAATATAAACGGATTGCGTGCCAAATAGGAGGAACAAAGTTAGAACAGGTGGACGGTTTCAAGTACTTAGGATGCATATTCTCACAGGATGGTAACATAGTGAAAGAACTGGAAGCGAGGTGTAGCAAGGCTAATGCAGTGAGCGCTCAGCTACGATCTACTCTCTTCTGCAAGAAGGAAGTCAGTACCAAGACTAAGTAATCTGTGCACCGTTCAATCTTTCGACCAAGTTTGCTGTATGGGAGTGAAAGCTGGGTGGATTCAGGTTACCTTATCAACAAGGTTGAGGTTACGGATATGAAAGTAGCTAGGATGATTGCAGGTACTAGTAGATGGGAACAGTGGCAGGAGGGTGCCCACAATGAGGAAATCAAAGAAAACTGGGAATGAACTCTATAGATGTAGCAGTCAGGGCGAACAGGCTTAGATGGTGGGGTCATGTTACACGCATGGGAGAAGCAAGGTTACCCAAGAGACTCATGGGTTCAGCAGTAGAGGGTAGGAGGAGTTGGGGCAGACCGAGGAGAAGGTACCTGGATTCGATTAAGAATGATTTTGAAGTAATAGGTTTAGCATCAGAAGAGGCACCAATGTTAGCACTGAATAGGGGATCATGGAGGAATTTTGTAAGGGGGACTATGCTCCAGACTGAACGCTGAAAGGCATAATCAGTCTTAAATGATGATGATGATGATGATGATTCCATCGCAACGAAAAACGCCTTTCTTTTAATGATGTCCAGCCCAAATCCTGTATCATTTTAGTGACACTCTCTCCCATATTTCGCGATAGTACAAAAAGTGCTGCTCGTATCACACAGCGCAGCAATATTCTAAAATAGGACGGACAAGCATAGTGTAGGCAGTCTCCTTAGTAGATCTGTTACATTTTCTAAGTGTCCTGCCAATAAAACGCAGTCTTTGGTTAGCCTTCCCCACAACATTTTCTATGTGTTGTTTCCAGTTTACGTTGTTCGTAACTGTAATTCCTAGGTATTTAGTTGAATTTACGGCCTTTAGATTTGATTGATTTATCGTGTAACCGAAGTTTAACGAATTCCTTTTAGCACTCATGTGGATGCCCTCACACTTTTCGCTATTTAGGGTCAACTGCCGATTTTCGCAATATTGAGATATCTTTCCTAAATCGTTTTGCAGTTTGTTTTGATCTTCTGACGACTTTATTAGTCGATAAACGACAGCGTCATCTGCAAAAACCGAAGACGGCTGCTCCGATTGTCTCCCAAATAGTTTACATAGATAACGAACAGCAAAGAGCCTATAACACTACCTTGGGGAACGCCAGAAAACAGTTCTGTTTCACTCGTTGACTTTCCATCAGTTACTACGAACTGTGACCTCTCCATCGGGATGTGACGCTGCGTGGGGTAGCCGCGCGGTCTCAGGCGCCTTGTCACGGTTCGCACGGCTCCCCCCGTCGGAGGTTCGAGTCTTCCCTCGGGTATGGGCGTGTGTGTTGTCATTAGCGTAAGTTAGTTTAAGTTATATTAAGTAGTGTGTAAGCCTAGGGACCGATGACCTCAGCAGTTTGGTCCCATAGAAATTACCACAAATTTCCAAATGCGGGAAGTCACAAATCCAGTCACATAACAGAGACGATATTCCATAAGCGTGCAGTTTCACTACGAGCCGCTTGTGTGGTACAGTGTCAAAAGCTTTCTGGGAACCAAGAAATACGGAATCGATCTGAAATCCCTTGTCAACACATCATGTGAATAAAGAGCTAGTTGTGTTTCACAGGAACGATGTTTTCTAAACCCATGTTGACTGTGTCAATAGACCGTTTTCTTCGAGGTAATTCATAATGTTCGAACACAATATAGGTTCCAAAATCCTGCTCCATTAGACGTTAACGATATGGTCCTGTAATTCAGTGGAATACTCCTACTACCTTTCTTGAATATTGGTGTGACCTGTGCAACTTTCCAGTCTTTGGGTACGGATCTTTCGTCGAGCGAACGGTTGTATATGATTGTTAAGTATGGAGCTAATGCATCAGCATACTCCGAAAGGAACCTAATTGGTATACAGTCTGGACCAGAAGACTTGCTGTTATTAAGTGATTTGAGTTGGTTCACTACTCCGAGGATATTTACTTCTACATTACTCATGTTGGCAGCTGTTCTTGATTCGAATTCTGGAATATTTACTTCGTCTTCTTTTGTGAAGGCATTTCGGAAGGCGGTGTTTAGTAACTGTGCTTTGGCAGCACTGTCTTCGATAGTACCTCCATTGCTGTCGTGCAGAGAAGGCATTGCTTGTTTCTTCAAATACGACCAGAATCCCTTTGGATTTTCTGCCAGGTTTCGAGACAAAGTTTCGTTGTGGAACTGTTATAAGCATCTCGCATTGATGTCCGCACTAAATTTCGAGCTTCCGTAAAAGATCGCCAATCTGGGGGATTTTGCGTCTGTTTAAATTTGGCATGTTTTTTCGTTTTTTCTGCAACAGTGTTCTGACCCTTTTTGGGTACCAAGGAGGATCAGCTCCATCGTTTGTTAATTTATTTGGTAGAAATCTCCCAATTGCTGCCGATAGTATTTCTTTGAATTCAAGCCACATCTGGTCTACACTTATACTATTAATTAGGAAGGAGTGGGCATTGTCTCTCAGGAAGCCGTCAAGTGAATTTTTATCTGCTTTTTTTCAATAGGTACATTTTTCGTTTATTTTTGGAGGATTTGGGGGATTACAATAGTCAGTCTCGCTACGACAACCCGGTGTTCACTATTTCCTGTATCCATTTTGATGCTCATTATTAACTCAGGATTATTTATTACTAGGAGGATAAGTGTGTTTTCACAACCGTTTCTTATTCGCGCGGATTCATGAACTAACTGCTCGAAATAATTTTCAGAGAATGCGTTTAGCACAATTTCGGATGGTGTTTTAAGCGTAGCTCCGGGAGTAAACACGTATTTTCGCCAACATATCCAGGTTAAATTAAAGTCACCACGAACTATTACTGCATGAGTGGGGTACGTCTTTGAAATCAAACTCAAGTTTTCATTGAACGTTTCAGCAACTGTATCATCTGAATTGGGAGGTCGGTGAAACGATCCAATGATTATTTTATTTCGGTTGCCAGCAAAGACCTCTGTCCATACTAAATCACTAGAACTATCTACTTCAATTTCGCGACAAGATAAACTACTTCTGACAGCAGCAACCACGCCACCGCCAACCGTGTTTAGCCTATCTTTTCGGAACACCGTTAGGTTGTTCGCAAAAATTTCGGATGAACTTATATCCGGCTTTAGCCAGCTTTCAGTGCCTACCACGATTTGAGCATCAGTGCTTTCTATTAGCGCTTGGAGCTCTGGTACTTTCCCAACACAGCTACACCAATTTACAACTGTTTTACCGACGGTTCGTGTATCTACATTCTTCCTGTGTTGAGCCTGCACCCTTCGTGACTGAAGCCCTTCTTGTGTTTTCCCTGACGTTCATCGTGTATAAAAGTGGAAAAGGAATTCTGTAACGTTTACTAGCTGGCCACTTTGATAAGAGACAACACTGTCTAACAAAAATTGGTTACTTACTGACCAACACAGTGCCCATTAGAGTATGTGGGCGCTATATGTGATATGGTTTTCAATAACACGTTAATAAGCACTTTTCATACCCTAAAATGTTGTTGTTGTTGATGTTGTTGTGGTCTTCAGTCCTGAGACTGGTTTGATGCAGCTCTCCATGCTACCCTATCCTGTGCAAGCTTCTTCATCTCCCAGTACTTATTGCAACCCACCTCCATCTGAATCTGCTTAGTGTATTCATCTCTTGGTCTCCCTCTACGATTTTTACCCTCCACGCTGCCCTCCAATGCTAAATTTGTGATCCCTTGATGCCTCAGAACATGTCCTACTAACCGGTCCCTTCTTTTTGTCAAGTTGTGCCACATACTCCTCTTCTCCCCAATTCTATTCAATACTTCATCATTAGTTATGTGATCAACCCATCTAATCTTCAGCATTCTTCTGTAGCACCACATTTCGAAAGCTTCTATTCTCTTCTTGTCCAAACTAGTTATCGGCCATGTTTCACTTCCATACATGGCTACGCTCCATACAAATACTTTCAGAAACGACTTCCTGACACTTAAATCTATACTCGATGTTAACAAATTTCTCTTCTTCTGAAACGCTTTCCTTGCCATTGTCAGTCTACATTTTATATCCTCTCTACTTCGACCATTATCAGTTATTTTGCTCCCCAAAAGCAAAACTCTTTTACTACTTTAAGTGTCTCATTTCCTAATCTAATTCCCTCAGCATCACCCGACTTAACTCGACTACATTCCATTATCCTCGTTTTGCTTTTGTTGATGTTCATCTTATACCCTCCTTTCAAGACACTGTCCATTCCGTTCAACTGCTCTTCCAAGTCCTTTGCTGTCTCTGACAGAATTACAATGTCATCGGCGAATCTCATAGTTTTTATTTCTTCTCCATGGATTATAATACCTACTCTGAATTTTTCTTTTGTTTCCTTTACTGCTTGCTCAATATACAGATTGAATAACATCGGGGATAGGCTACAACCCTGTCTCACTCCCTTCCCAACCACTGCTTCCCTTTCATGTCCCTCGACTCTTATAACTGCCATCTGGTTTCTGTACAAATTGTAAATAGCCTTTCGCTCCCTGTCTTTTACCCCTGCCATCTTTAGAATTTGAAAGAGAGTATTCCATCAACATTGCCGAAAGCTTTCTCTAAGTCTACAAATGCTAGAAACGTAGGTTTGCCTTTCCTTCATCTAGGTTCTAAGGTAAGTCGTAGGGTCAGTATTGCCTCACATGTTCCCATATTTCTACGCAATCCAAACTGATCTTCCCCGAGGTCGGCTTCTACCAGTTTTTCCATTCGTCTTTAAAGAATTCGCGTTAGTATTTTGCAGCTGTGATTTACTAAACTGATAGTTCGGTAATTTTCACATCTGTCAACACCTGCTTTCTTTGGGATTGGAATTATTATATTCTTATTCAAGTCTGAGGGTATTTCGCCTGTCTCATAGATCTTGCTCACCAGATGGTGGAGTTTTGTCAGGACTGGCTCTCCCAAGGCTGTCAGTAGTTCTAATGGAATGTTGTCTACTCCCAGGACCTTGTTTCGACTCAGGTCTTTCAGTGCTTTGTCAAACTCTTCACCCAGTATCGTATCTCCCATTTCATCTTCATCTACATCCTCTTCCATTTCCATAATATTGTCCTCAAGTACATCGCCCTTGTATAGACCTTCTATATACTCCTTCCACCTTTCTGCTTTCCCTTCTTTGCTTAGAACTGGGTTTCCATCCGAGCTCCTGATATTCATATAAGTGGTTCTCTTTTCTCCAAAGGTCTATTTAATTTTCCTGTAGGCAGTATCTATCTTACCCCTAATGAGATAAGCCTCTACATCCTTACATTTGTCCTCTAGCCATCCCTGCTTAGCCATTTTGCACTTCCTATCGATCTCATTTTTGAGACGTTTATATTCCTTTTTGCCTGCTTCATTTACTGCATTTTTATATTTTCTCCTTTCATCAATTAAATTCAACATTTCTTCTGTTACCCAAGGATTTCTACTAGCCCTCGTCTTTTTACCTACTTGATCCTCTACTGCCTTCACTGCTCCATCCCTCAAAGCTACCCATTCTTCTACTGTATTTCTTTCCCCCATTCCTGTCAATTGTTCCCTTATGCTCTCCCTGAAACTCTGTACAACCTCTGGTTCTTTCAGTTTATCCAGGTCCCATCTACTTAAGTTCCCACCTTTTTGCAGTTTCTTCAGTTTTAATCTACAGTTCACAACCAATAGATTGTGGTCAGAGTCCACATCTGTCCCTGGAAATGTCTTACAGTTTTAACCTTGTTCCTAAATCTCTGTCTTACCATTTTATAATCTATCTGAAACCTGTCAGTATCTCCATGCTTCTTCCATGTGTACAACCTTGTTTTATGATTCTTGAACCAAGTGTTAGCTGTGATTAAGTTATGCTCTGTGCAAAATTCTACCAGACGGTTTCCTCTTTCATTTCTCTCCCCCAATCCATATTCACCCACTATGTTTCCTTCTCTCCCTTTTCCTACTCTCGAATTCCAGTCACCCATGACTATTAAATTTTCGTCTCCCTTCAGTAACTGAATAATTTCTTTTATTTCATCATATATTTCTTCAATTTCTTCGTCATCTGCAGAGCTAGTTGGCATATAAACTTGAACTACCGTAGTAGGCAAGGGCTTCGTGTATATCTTGGCCACAATAATGCGTTCACTATGCTGTTTGTAGTAGTTAACCTGCACTCCTATTTTTTTTATTCATTATTAAACCTACTCCTGCATTACCCCTATTTGATTTTGTATTTATAACTCTGTATTCACCTGAGCAAAAGGCTTGTTCCTCCTGCCACCGAACTTCACTAATTCCCACTATATCTAACTTTAACCTATCCATTTCCCTTTTTAAATTTTCTAACCTACCTGCCCGATTAAGGGATCTGACATTCCATGCTCCGATCCGTAGAACGCCAGTTTTCTTTCTCCTGAGTAGTCCCCGCCCGGAGATCCGAATGGGGGACTATTTTACTTCCGGAATATTTTACCCAAGAAGACGCCATCATCATTTAACCATACAGTAAAGCTGCATGCCCTCGGGAAAAATTACGGCTGTAGTTTCCCCTTGCTTTCAGCCGTTCATAGTACCATCACAGCAAGGCCGTTTTGGTTAGTGTTGAAAGGCCAGATCAGTCAATCATCCACACTGCTGCCCCTGCAACTACTGAAAAGGCTGCTGCCCCTCTTCAGGAATCACATGTTTGTCTGGCCTCTCAACAGATACCCCTCCGTTGTGGTTGCACCTACGGTACGGCTATCTGTATCGCTGAGGCACGCAAGCCTCCCCACCAACGGCTAGGTGCACGGTTCATGGGGGTAGGTGAGTGAGCAGTAGACAGGGAAAATTCGAACAATGGAGAGGGAGTAGGAGTTTGTAGAACAGACTGCCCCTGATGTCAGAATCCAGTATGTGCGTAGAAAGGATATCGTGAGCCCTCGATAGGACGAGAAAAAGTTTAGGGTACCGAAACAAGAAATTCATGTAGCTGTGCACAGAGCAGGGAGTCTTATGCGGTATGACTATTATTTTACACTTAAGTATAGCTAAACAACTTCATATTTAATGAAAAGATGCATCTTTTTCTACGGAATAAGTTTAAATGAAGTGTAGTAGTATACATGTCACTGTTCACGAAGCAGCTTTTCGTAAAAAAAGTGGAAATATTTTAAATGAACCGTATGTCTAGCGGAAAGGTACATTTTCACTTTCGTTTCCTTCTAACCAGATTGAAATTTGTCGGTGCCAGCAGACGTTAACATTATATTTACTTGGTTCCCAGCTAGTTCGGCGAAGTGACACCGTAAACACTGATATGTGATGCAGCAGTGTACTCCTCTTTCCAAGAAGTATGCAATTCCACTATACTAAGAATTAGGGGGTCGCCGCTGCGAGCGTGAAGGGAACCAACCTGGCTAGATAGCTGTTTCCAGTGCAGACACTTAGGTGGTACACATGTTTGTATCCAGAAGGTAACCATCTCGCACTACTTATGGGGCAAATACGGATGGGCTGCTTATCCACTGACAGCGTCGTGAGTAAATGTCTCAAACACTGTTGAGAAAATGTTTCGTGTGTGGTCTGCCACCAGATTCCAGGTGAAGTTAACTATGAAACATACTATCCACGTTAGTTCGGACACCTCATGTATCCATTTTTGGCGTCGCCGTACTCGCTTGAAAGACGTTAAACTGTAGTGACTAAGACTGGCATCTAAAACATGCCGACGGCGGGGAAGAAAGACTGAGTCTTGACGGACAATGTTTGCTGTAACTGCGTAACACTTGTTTAAATTGTCGAATGAACACCATTTTCCTCTGATACCAAAGCTGACAGAAAAATGTGCCACGTTCCGGTGCCACGTGTCAGACTTGCAAGCAGTTTCACACGAGGCAAGGGCTTGCGGCGTTGGAGATAAACTACTCCCCGCTTACAATGCTGATTTGGATTGTCAGGAGCATTGCAAACAATCTGAGCCCCCGACTTAGTTGCCAGACGTTCGTTTGCACACGTGGATACAGAGGATACAGAGCAACGTGTATTTAGTTTATCAACCAAGTTTGCAGGACCCATACGCTCTCTCTCTCTCTCTCTCTCTCTCTCTCTCTCTCTCTCTCTCTCTCGCTCACGCGCGCGCTAGTGCTGTCAGGTCGCCGGCTATCGCCAAATAATTTTCAGATGCAGTTTGTAACCGGCCTACAATAACGGCGACACCATAAAAAAATCATCTGAAATCTACAGGAAGGAAGCACTACAGAGTCTTAGCCAACAGACATCCAACTTCAGTGGCGTATGAAGTCAGTGTTCACAGAAACGCATTCCTCAAGAAATTGTCTTCTTAGAAGTATATCATAACCTAGAAATACTAATACCTTCGTCGCTTTCTAACTTAATATTTATGTTTTCGCTGCCTTTGCACTTTTTGTTTCCTCAGTGCAATAGCATTTCGTTTGATTTCTTTCCCCATTCAACTTCGTGTCCGCCCTGTACAGAAAAAGCGCGAGTGAGTGTGTGGTATGCCTTGTGCGTTCTGTTTGGAAACACACCTCCGCTGAGTCACGGTTCTTGCTGTTAACAGTAATGACTATTTTTACATTTGGCCCCTCGTGCTTGCATTCACTGCCTCTGGGTTGTGTGTGTGTGTGGTTGGTTTTCCCGGCAAGGCTGAAGCAGAATGGATAGGCTTACTGTTGAGGAGCTGGACGACACGCACCTCTTCAGTAGGTACACAGATCGCACAAAAGTAGCGCCACAATGACGCGTTGCCAAGGTATTACCAGAAACAAAGGTAATGTCTTAACAAACCGAATAAGTCACACCTATGTTTTTGCTCTGTAACGAGTCGCTAGAGACTCGAGGTACCTCTGAACAACCCCTGAAATTTAGTCGGTAGAGTTAAAGATTAGTAAGTATAAAGAAGTCCTTAACCCGAAGGTTGGTTTGAACACTGCTGTGCTTCACTAGACACGGATCTCTCGGAGGTCAGGGAGGGGAGAGAAGGCAAATCGGAAAACCAATTTCTCCTTGAATGACATTTTATATCATAATATAAATACGGATTCAATTAAACCTTTTAAAAGATCAGAAAGGCAGACAGGAATTGATTTGCCGTTTTCTTATGCTTTGAACGATTCATAAAAGTTTAACAGCTCAATAGTATTACTGAAGTAAGTTTCAGATAGTCCGCAGTAGAAAAGCAAATATCTCGGAAAATTGAAAGAAACTAACAGAAGGGTACAAAGTAAAGTTAGGTCGTCGAGAGGATCGGGCGAAAATGTCAGTTATAATGTCGCGGTTCATATTAGTATGCCTCTTAATGGGCAGTGTACCAGTCCATTCACCCTCTCTTCTTTCATTGTCCAACGCAGGTGAGTTTTCAGTCTTCGAAAACAGCTAAAACTTGACTCACAACTGTAGGCTGATAAAGGAAGGACCGCAAACACGTGAGGCAGTGATCGAATGTATGGGAAGAAAGTCTCCGAGTAAGCCCCTAATATTTCGACTGCGTTCTTTGGCTTGTCACTCTGATCAACATTTTCCCATTTCTTCTTCCATCTCTCGAATTCAGTTTTTGCAACACTTTCTGTACTTAAGAGGTCGCTGCTACAGGCGCGAATAGTGGATTGTATCTCTGAGAAGTTGAGTTCGGTAATGAATTTCGGGACAAGATGTAGCAACTAAGAACACTTAATTCTGATACCGGTCCACCATCCACTCTGCTTCACAAGAGCTGAAGCCTCGTATATAAAGATTAAAAACAGACTTGATCACAAGATTTTATTTTTATTGGAGTGACCGGTTTCGATTCTACACTCCTGGAAATTGAAATAAGAACACCGTGAATTCATTGTCCCAGGAAGGGGAAACTTTATTGACACATTCCTGGGGTCAGATACATCACATGATCACACTGACAGAACCACAGGCACATAGACACAGGCAACAGAGCATGCACAATGTCGGCACTAGTACAGTGTATATCCACCTTTCGCAGCAATGCAGGCTGCTATTCTCCCATGGAGACGATCGTAGAGATGCTGGATGTAGTCCTGTGGACTTGCCGGCTTGCCATGCCATTTCCACCTGGCGCCTCAGTTGGACCAGCGTTCGTGCTGGACGTGCAGACCGCGTGAGACGACGCTTCATCCAGTCCCAAACATGCTCAATGGGGGACAGATCCGGAGATCTTGCTGGCCAGGGTAGTTGACTTACACCTTCTAGAGCACGTTGGGTGGCACGGGATACATGCGGACGTGCATTGTCCTGTTGGAACAGCAAGTTCCCTTGCCGGTCTAGGAGTGGTAGAACGATGGGTTCGATGACGGTTTGGATGTACCGTGCACTATTCAGTGTCCCCTCGACGATCACCAGTGGTGTACGGCCAGTGTAGGAGATCGCTCCCCACACCATGATGCCGGGTGTTGGCCCTGTGTGCCTCGGTCGTATGCAGTCCTGATTGTGGCGCTCACCTGCACGGCGCCAAACACGCATACGACCATCATTGGCACCAAGGCAGAAGCGACTCTCATCGCTGAAGACAACACGTCTCCATTCGTCCCTCCATTCACGCCTGTCGCGACGCCACTGGAGGCGGGCTGCACGATGTTGGGGCGTGAGCGGAAGACGGCCTAACGGTGTGCGGGACCGTAGCCCAGCTTCATGGAGACGGTTGCGAATGGTCCTCGCCGATACCCCAGGAGCAACAGTGTCCCTAATTTGCTGGGAAGTGGCGGTGCGGTCCCCTACGGCACTGCGTAGGATCCTACGGTCTTGGCGTGCATCCGTGCGTCGCTGCGGTCCGGTCCCAGGTCGACGGGCACGTGCACCTTCCGCCGACCACTGGCGACAACATCGATGTACTGTGGAGACCTCACGCCCCACGTGTTGAGCAATTCGGCGGTATGTCCACCCGGCCTCCCGCATGCCCACTATACGCCCTCGCTCAAAGTCCGTCAACTGCACATACGGTTCACGTCCACACTGTCGCGGCATGCTACCAGTGTTAAAGACTGCGATGGAGCTCCGTATGCCACGGCAAACTGGCTGACACTGACGGCGGCGGTGCACAAATGCTGCGCAGCTAGCGCCATTCGACGGCCAACACCGCGGTTCCTGGTGTGTCCGCTGTGCCGTGCGTGTGATCATTGCTTGTACAACCCTCTCGCAGTGTCCGGAGCAAGTATGGTGGGTCTGACACACCGGTGTCAATGTGTTCTTTTTTCCATTTCCAGGAGTGTATTTAAGAACCATCTTCAGACTCTAAAAAGACATATTAGCAGATAGAGGGATCGTTATAATAGTAAGTGTATAACAAAATGAAGAACTAATAAACAAATATACCCAGAACGGTGGGTGGACTCCGTGGTGCAAGTTGCGGCGACTCTCGACGCTGGAATGACTGCTGATCGGACACGGAGAGAAGGGCTATTAAATAGTCTTGGACACGCCCACCGTCCTGAGTGTGGCATCATTGCTAGCCAATTACAAAGACGTCTATGATTAGGTAAGAAGTAGATTAAAAATTGCGTTATAGTTAAATTACATCGTAACATCATTATAAATAATTATTCGTCACAAAATATAAACTATAAAGGTTACTTGGTTTAAGATCAGCTAAAAGTATGCAGCCTTCTAACGTCTATTCTGCGAAGATGCGCCAAAGGTAGTTAAATCGGCAGGGAGATGCTACTTGCGAAGATACATTGAGGGTTGCCGCGGAGCCGGACGGTGTGGCCGTGCGGTTCTAGGCGCTTCAGTTTGGAACCGCGTGACCGCTACGGTCGCAGGTTCGAATCCTGCCTCGGGCATGGATGTGTGTGATGTCCTTAGCTTAGTTAGGTTTAAGTAGTTCTAAGTTCTTGGGGACTGATGACCTCAGAAGTTAAGTCCCATAGTGCTCAGAGCCATTTGAACCATTTTTGTTGCCGTGGAAACGGCGTCCTATTCCTATGTGGCAGACTATAGTGTTGTCAGAGATTACAATAGGCGAGAACCAACGGCCTCTGTCGATATAACATGTTGGAGATAACTAGAAATTGAATTTAGTTATATTGTATCGTAACATCACATAAGTCTCGTTATTCGTCATGAGATAACGGTTAAAGATTTAAGATCAGCTAAAAGTACGCTGCCCTCTAACGTCAGTTCTGTAAAAGATGCACCAAAAGTTGCTGTATCGATAGTGAGACGGCGCTAGCGGAGGCACATTGAGACTTGCCGTGGAAGCGGCGTCCTGTTCTGATGCGGCAGTCTACAGAGCTGTCAAAGATCGCTAAAGATGAAGACCAACGTCCTCTGTCGATGTAACATGTTGGAAATGACTTTATGTGATGGTGGTTTTAACAGTCATTACAATGAGTGCATGAGAAGGCAGTCTTCACATTAGTGCATAGTGAAAGACATAGATATTATAGAGTAGCTATAGGATGAAGGGCTTTTTCAAAAAATACCGTTATTAAGGCAATTTTGAAGCTATGCCTACGAAAATTGGTAGCCCCTATTTCGCTTCTTGGCCAGAAATAAAGAAATACTCGTTTCTGCACTTTTGGAAACGCTATGGAAGTGAAATAGTGAGTGGAAGCCTTTTTAGAAAATATATCACTGTTAAAGAACTACTAAACTATTTTTAAAGCTACATCTATGAACATTAGTATTTGACTTCTCGGTTAGAAGTTAAAAAGAAAAAAAGTGTTTCAGTGTTTCTGGAAATGCAACCTCTAAGTGAGTGCAATAGGGGATGAAACGTTTTAAAATTTATGAAAACTGGTATTCCACTTCTTGGTTAGACATAAAGAAGTATTTGTTAGAGGATGAAAGTTACTATGGAAATGTCTCCACAAGAACACAAAAGGCGTGCTTAACAAAACTTGGACTCCAGCTACCATAATCGCTTTATAGCATTCGGAAAAGACAATCCTTATACGGCCTTAATTGGCGCGAAAAGCTTAGAAGGGATTGCAGTTAGTGAACAAAATAAAAATTCGATTAAATAACAACAAAAAAAAGTTGTTTTTTTCATTTTAGAGAACAATTATTATTTGCTACTTATTTATTTGACGCCATTTTTAAAGTCAGGTTTAAATTTTTTCTAAAATAATTTTTTTTTCAAATTTTTCATTTTTTTGTAAGCTTTCATATACTTTTGAGTATAGTGGTAAGGCCTACAAGAGTTGCTGACATCACGGCCTATTCGTCTGCTAGAAACACTACAAATGAAAAAGGTACGACATGAAATAGGTAAGAACAGGCAGGCAGTGAAACATAGTGAAAGAAAGTAACATTGTACGTGAGTAAATGTACGTAAGTAAATGTACTACGAGTACGTAAATTCTAGGTTACGTCGAGAAACTACGCCTGAAAAAGACTCCGTCTCCATTTAATACGTACCTAAGCGTCCCTCAAATGAGACCACTGGACAATGTACTCATCCACTGAGTTTAGTAAATGAACGTTTTTAAAATGGAACTGCTAGACAGCGTTGTGAGCGGCTCAGTTACGTACGTAAGAGATTGATACTGAAACGTCCCCTTTGAAAAATTATGAGTGACTGTGCTGCTAAACTTCTACGTATTTTGATTTTGAAACAGCTGAGCAAAACTGAACGTACTCAGACATTTCTCTCTTTACTTATTTTGATTATCACTAACCTGACACACAATATTTTTAGCGCAACGCAGTCTGACTTTCAGTAATCCCTACAAAAGAATGGCCCTGACTAACAATAACCTATACCTTTCATGAATCACTTGCCTCACAAAAATCTTAGTTACCCGAAATACTGGAAAACAGCGAGCGCCAATACTGCCAGCTAAATAAAAGATTCTAACTACTGAAGGCACTAACTACTGATAGGCACAGTTAGCAAATGAAAGATTTCGATAGAGAACAAACAATGTATTTACCTTAATAGTATTCAAAAGTAATTCATGAGATCCAGTCTTACAAATTTCCTCTTTCTGGCGGACACACGTCCATATCGTCCGTTCTAAAAACTCTGGCATCTCTCTCCCCACATCCACCACTGCTGGCGGCTCACGTACAACTGCGCAACGCTACGCTCTGTTCCCATCCAACTGCCCAACACTACAATAGCGAATACTCCAACAATGCCAACCAGCCACAGAGTGCACACAGCACAGTCAGCGATTTTCACACAGAGCACTACGTGGGGTTACCAACATACAAACCTAAACAGCCTACTTACAATACATGTAACTGCCGAACAAAATCTACGGAAATTAACCAAGGTGCGAGAAAATAACCGCCAAATAATCGAGAACGAAACATCTGACGAGAGAAAGCATCGTTTACAAAATATGAGTCCGTTAGCTCAGTATCGGAGCTAATTTCCATCGACATATACGCTAACCACCATAAATTATGGTGCATGGCGGAGGGCACGCTGTATCACTGCTAGGCCCCCCTTTCCTGTTCCACTCGCAGGTGGAGCGAGGGGAGAACTGCTGACTATATGCTTCCGTGCGAGCCCTGGTTTCTCTTACCGTGGCTTCGCGGTCCGTACTTAAGTTGCATGTTGTCAGTAGCAGGATTGCTCGGAGTCTGCTTTACAAATACATACCGATTCTCAATAGTTTTAGCGAAAACAACGTCTTCTTCCCTCAGCGATTCTCATTTGAGTTCATGGAGCATTTTCATAACAACTGCTTCAGTGTCTCTCTTTACTCTGGTCTGGTAGGTATCCCGAACACTCGAGCAGTTCTCATGAAAGGAATAAACTGAAGTCGGCCGTCCACCTTATCTACAACCGACCTTGTTCCATCGCAGAAGAACGTTATACTCACAGCAGTGGTTCAATATTTGCATCGACAATCCAGTCTACATCTACATTTACATACATACTCCGCAATCCACCATACGGTGCGTGGCGGAGGGTACCTCGTACCACAACTAGCATCTTCTCTCCCTGTTCCACTCCCAGACAGAACGAGGGAAAAATGACTGCCTATATGCCTCTGTACGAGCCCTAATCTCTCTTATATTATCTTTGTGGTCTTTCCGCGAAATGTAAGTTGGCGGCACTAAAATTGTACTGCAGTCAGCCTCAAATGCTGGTTCTCTAAATTTCCTCAGTAGCGATTCAGGAAAAGAACGCCTCCTTTCCTCTAGAGACTCCCACCCGAGTTCCTGAAGCATTTCCGTAACACTCGCGTGATGATGAAACCTACCAGTAACAAATCTAGCAGCCCGCTTCTGAATTGCTTCTATGTCCTCCCTCAATCCGTCCTGATAGGGATCCCAAACGCTCGAGCAGTACTCAAGAATAGGTCGTATTAGTGTTTTATAAGCGGTATCCTTTACAGATGAACCACATCTTCCCAAAATTCTACCAATGAGCCGAAGACGACTATCCGCCTTCCCCACAACTGCCATTACATGCTTGTCCCACTTCATATCGCTCTGCAATGTTACGCCCAAATATTTAATCGATGTGACTGTGTCAAGCGCTACACTACTAATGGAGTATTCAGACATTCCAGGATTCCTTTTTCCCATTCATCTGCATTAATTTACATTTATCTACATGTAGAGTTAGCTGCCATTCTTTACACCAATCACAAATCCTGTCCAAGTCATCTTGTATCCTCCTACAGTCAGTCAACGACGACACCTTCCCGTACACCACAGCATCATCAGCAAACAGCCGCATATTGCTATCCACCCTATCCAAAAGATCATTTATGTAGATAGAAAACAACAGCGGACCTACCACACTTCCCTGGGGCACTCCAGATGATACCCTCACCTCCGATGAACACTCACCATCAAGGAAAACGTACTGGATCTCTTTGTTACCATTAAATTTGTCGGAAATAGTCTTAAGAAACGTTGAGTTCCTCCCCTGGAATTATAGAATTAAATGGAAGTAATGTCTGTTCCGGCAATAGAGACTGGGCGATTTGTCAAACAATGCACAAGTTTATTTCTGAGTTACACTTTTCCTCAAAATCAACGTGGTTCAAAATGTTATCAGCCAAGACCGCTGCGGAGGAAAAGTTGGGTACCTCCCTTGTTAGATCTGCTATAATTTTAGGCAAAGAAAACTTTGTTAGACTGCTCGTTGAGTGTCCGTCGACAGCAGTGGCTAACGTCCTAAGCGGCGGACGTTGCGTGAGCGTAGCGGAAGTTGCGCGCCCGTGTTACGAGGTGACGTCACTTATCGTCGCCAGCGGAGAGAGTGCAACAGTGGCGTCTTCCAAGGTCTCTGCACTTATTTGGCCACAAGAATGTTAAAATACAAGAAAATGGCGTTATCTCTGCCAAACACAGCCATCGACTGAAGCCAGTGTCATTGTATGAGGCAGTGCTGAAATGCAATGCCTCCGAATTTTTTATGCGAAAACTCCTAAAGCTTTTTAAATAGCACAAATTTCGTTAACAGTCTACGTCTTTGTTCCTCATGTATACATATTTATTTTTCAACATAGTCAATTGGTGAGGAACACATTTCTGCTTATGAGAGACCGGTTTGTTGATACCGTCACTTTAGACTGTTTGTTTGTCTTTAGTGACGGAGTCAACAATCTCATCTCTGCTTGCACCGTTCATCGCCATCGAAGTCAAGCCCTCGAAGGTGTTGATTAAATTCTGGAAAACTCTAGAGGCCAAATAAAAGAAAACAAACAAGGTCTGGAAGTAGATTAAAATCGGATGGGGCCAAGGAGGGACTGTAAGGGTGCTGATCGTTAAAAGTGCACCCAAGGTGTCATATTGTTGCAGGTGTCGGAACGCTCGTGTGTGGTCTGACATTGTTATGTTGAAGAACAGGGAGCTCTCCATGTGCGGACGAGCTCTTCGAAATCGTTCTTTCCGTTTTTTGAGAGTCTCTCACGCAAAGACAGAGTAACAGTACATAATGCCACGTCACACGCTACAATTCGGAGCCCTTTTGCGGCAGGGAAGCGGGAAAGTCGACCGAGGTGACGTTCATGACATTAATATCTCGCCCGATATTGATAACAGAATAAAAAAATTAAGAGGCGTTACTTTTCTGCACGTGCTCGTAGCTCGCCATTTTTTTTAGAACGTCCGCAACACCAGTTGCACTTTCCTTTTTATTTAAAACCATGGCAGGTTTCAGCCCACTAGGGTACCGCCTGGTGGTATCTACATAGTATCAAACAGCAAAGTACAACAGAAGCATCATCTGCAACAATTCAAATATACAAAGTTCAAAACAATTCGTCCACACGTCTCATAAAAGCAGTAAACTAACACAATGCCGTTTGAACTCGTCTACTATTAAATTGATTGTATGTTATGTGAATGTATGATGATGAAGTCCCATACGCCGTGACAGAGCGTAGGGGACAATGCGGGAGACCCGCTCCGCCGTAGTAGGCAGGGTCCTAGTGGAGGTGGAGGTGGTTTGCCATTGCCTTCCTCCGACCGTAATGGGGATAAATGATGGATGCTGAAGATGACATAACAACATCCAGTCATCTCGGGGCAGGGGAAAATCCCTGACCCCGCTGGGGAATCGAACCCGGGACCACGAGCTCGGGAACCGAGAACGCTATCGCGAGACCACGAGCTGAGGACTATGTGGATTAAATAATGTTGAAAGACGGCTTGTCAACAAACATGACAAAAACAGTCTAATAACAGAAATATTATAAGAAGTCTTTTTCCAACCTACAAAATCGGCATGTGTCTCTTGCACTTATATGTCAGGCGTCCAGAGAGGGCCCTGGATGACTGCTGAGGCGTGCTAGGAGTGGAACTTAAATAGGGAAGAGGAAAGTAACAAGCAGGGCCTCTAGGAGACAGGTAGGCAATTAGGCAGAGACAAGTGATGAGATAAAACCTGATGAAATGCTTTAAAAGTAAAATAAAATATTTAACAAACTGCAATTAAATGATTGACAGTGATGTATAATGAAAAGATATGCAACAATATTGTTACAAAACAAGAAAGCGTAGCAGACGACGCTCCGATAACCTACGATGAACGAAGAGTAGATCTGGTAACCAACGATAGTAAACAAACAGAATCAGCAAAGGATATCTCTGCCTGCAAAATGACGTTAATATGGCATGTAGCGATAAGGAACTGAGCATATTCTGTTGTTTACAATAGATGACCTTGATGTGCCGTGTAACCAGACGTAACTGCATCAATGTTAATTTCATTTTGCTCGTAATACGCTGATGATGATGAGCCAAAACGTTACGAGCGTCTGCTTAACAGCTTGTTTGTCCTTCTCTGAAACTAAATACATCACTGATTCTGTGTATCAGGAATTCGACAGTTTGTTGATTGGTTTGTGGAGGTGTGTAGCATTAGACTTCTACGCACAGGTTTCGTAATTCGCGTAAATAACGGGCATCTGATTTTGTGAACACGATGATGGTGCCCTCTAGCTACCAAGATGGGTTCTATAGGATTTCCATCAGACGTATTTGGTCGCCGTTACATCAGCGTGAGTTCACAATAATGCTCCTGAAAGCACTGTAGCATGGTTCTCGCTCCGAGATACAGACAACTGTGTTGCTGAAAGACGACATCGGTGTCGGTGAAGACATTTATGTGAAGGGCTGCAGGTGGTTCGCAGCTGTTAGCGTGACTCCGAGTACTACCACAGGTCCGACGGAAGTGCAGGAGAATGTCTCCCATAGCATAATAGCGCTGCCACCAGCCTGCATCCACGGTGCGTTGCAAGGTTTCGAGCCGCCATTCAGTTCGATGACGGCGTTGCTGGAACAGACCTAGTGTAGCGAAAACGTGATTCACCTAAAGAGCCCACACGTTTCCATTGGTCGACGGTCGAATCCCGATGGTTCCATGCCCACTGCAGTCGTAACTGATGAGGTAGCTGGGTCAGTATTTGGACACGTAGGGGTGGTCTGTTGCAGAACTCCACGTTCAACAATGTACCATGAACGGTGTGCTCTGAAACACCTGCGCGTGCACCAACGTTGTGCTCTTTTGGCAGGGATGCCACAGATCACCGTCTGTTCTACTTTACAGAGCAGACAAGCCTCCGAACCACACACTCTGTGAAGAGTCGTGGACGTCCGACCATTTAGCGCTTAGTGGTAGTTCCACTGTCCTCCTTCGTCTTTCCGTAGATGCTCACGACAGTAGCACGTGAACATTCCACCATCTTCACCGTTTTTGAGATATTCGTTCACAGGCTCTGCGTAATAATAATCCGACCTTTGTCAAAGTCGCTTATCTCAATGTATTTCCCCATCTGAAGCCATATCTTCCCCTGTCCGTGTCTGCTCCCCCTACATACTTTTGTTACCCTGTCACGTTCCCCCCAACGCCACCAGGCGGCATCCATAGTCGCGGTGGGCAGTGCTCATATTGTTTTGGTTTAGCAATGCACATTCTGAAAGGCATCCAAGAAAACTGTTTTTCAGGCTTTTTGTTCACTAAAAATATCGCTCTTATTGTGGTGCACCTGAGTGTCATGTCGAATTTTCCTCAAAAATATACTTGCGGATACGTTTCTCCATTTTACCCAAGATTGTGAGGTTATTGGCAATATTAGTGACTCAGTGTCATTTTGACATTACGTGAGAAGCAAAGGTAAATTTCCCTTTTGCACTCTTCTCTGTGGTATAATAGATCGATACCACCCCCACGGGCGTCTCACAGTTGGCAACGGAAACGTGCGTTTCAGACAGATGTCGATAGCCGCAGCATCGGGACTCGGTGGATCCAGTGATGTGCACCCGCTGAGGTACACCTTCAGCGGCTCAGACTCTGGGCGTGCTGTGCTGCCGCTGTAGGTTAGGATGGTCGGCAGCAGCTAAATGTCCCAGTCTCAACCGCAGTCTTTGACAGTCTTGAATCATGGTCGGCCTTCGATATTTCGCTCGTGCATTAGTAACAGAAGCGTAACACTGCACATAACTGTTCAGTTTCCTTCTTGTAATAACTGGACTTTATTTCTACACTACTGGCCATTACAATTGATACACCAAGAAGAAATGCAGATGATAAACGGGTATTCATTGGACAAATATATTACACTAGAACTGACATGTGATCACATTTTCACGCAATTTGGATGCATAGATCCTGAGAAATCAGTACCCAGAACAACCACCTCTGGCCGCAATAACGACCTTGATATGCCTGGGCATTGAGACAAACAGAGCTTGGGTGGCGTGTACAGGTACAGCTGCCCATGCAGCTTCAACACGATACCACAGTTCATCAAGAGTAGTGACTGGCGTATTGTGACGAGCCAGTTGCTCGGCCACCATTGACCAGACGTTTTCAATTGGTGAGAGATCGGGAGAATGTGCTGGCCAGGGCAGCAGTCGAACATTTTCTGTATCCAGAAACGCCCGTACAAGACCTGCAACATGCGGTCGTGCATTATCCTGCTGAAATGTAGGGTTTTGCAGGGATCGAATGAAGGGTAGAGCCACGGGTCGTAACACATCTGAAATGTAACGTCCACTGTTCAAGGTGCCGTAAATGCAAACAAGAGGTGACCGAGACGTGTAACCAACGGCACCCCATACCATCACGCCGGGTGATACACCAGTATGGCGATGACGAATACACTATTCCAATGTGCGTTCACCGCGATGTCGCCAAACACGGACGCGACCACCATTATGCTGTAAACAGAAACTGGATTCATCCGAAAAAATGACGTTTTGCCATTCGTGCACCCAGGTTCGTCGTTGAGTACACCATCGCAGGCGCTCCTGTCTGTGATGCAGCGTGAAGGGTAACCGCAGCCACGGTCACCGAGCTGATAGTCCATGCTGCTGCAAACGTCGTCGAACTGTTCGTGCAGATGGTTGCTGTCTTGCAAACGTCCCATCTGTTGACTCAGGGATCGAGATGTGGCTGCACGATCCTTTACAGCCATGCGGATAAGATGCCTGACATCTCGACTGCTAGTGATACGAGGCCGTTGGGATCCAGCACGGCGTTCCGTATTACCCTCCCGAACCCACCGATTCCATATTCTGGTAACAGTCATTGGATCTCCACCAACGCGAGCAGCAATGTCGCGATACGGTAAACAGCAATCGCGTTGGGCTACAATCGGACCTTTATCAAAGTCGGAAACGTGATGGTACGCATTTCGCCTCCTTACACGAGGCATCATGACAACGTTTCACCAGGCAACGCCACTCAACTGCTGTTTGTGTATGAGAAATCGGTTGGAAACTTTCCTCATGTCAGCACGTTGTTGGTTTCGCCACCGGTGCCAACCTTGTTTTAATGCTCTGAGAAGCTAATCATCTGCATATCACAGCATCTTCTTCCTTTCTGTTAAATTTCGCGTCTGTAGCACGTCATCTTCGTGGTGTAGCAATTTTAATGGCCTGTAGTGTATTTGTCATTTTGTAAAGTATCTTCGCAACGTCCGGAGAAAGCTACAAGGTAAGTAAAACTTCTGTTTACCGCACTTACGTGTTTGCTAATCACTTCTGCTCGTATCCGGCTTCCCAAGACGACAGCTACTGCTCCGCTCAGTGGCCCACATCTGCGTACCGTTGTCTGCGATGTAGTACGCAGCAAATCTAGCGACGAGATGTTTTCGATCCCACGTGTGGCAGCGTTCAAGTCTCACTGACTTCTTACTTTACTGTCCTCTTTTTGGTTGCTTTTATCTGTTGTGGGTTTGTATGCTGTGCCTCCTGTGTTTGCTTTGCTCGTGCTTTTTATGTCCTAGGATCCGAGGTTTCCGCTTTTGCATCTCAGTTTTTTCTGTGCTGCTTTGTACTGCGTTACGTGGCTATGTGCACTGCTTAGTTCAAAATGGCTACCGTGCGGCAGTCGCGTGCTGCACCACGTCCCGTTGATCTAACTCAGGTGATTCAGTTTCAGAGTCGACAAATGGTGCAACTGCATGAAGTGATGAATCGACTCACGAAGGCCCAGATGTCTTCGGAAATGACGCCGGAGCTGATCGCAGCGCCGCCGCGCACACCGCCTGCGTGTGTGGCGCCTTTCGTGAACCTGACGATACGAAGGCAGGCGGCAATGAATACCTCGTACAGTTCAACGCGCACATCGCAGCGCACTATACACAACCCGCTGACAAACGTTCTTGTTCCTCGGCCACGACAGGAGTGACTTTACAGATTGTGAGCCAAACTCTTTCCTACTTTGCGCCCAGAACACGTAACGTATGAGGAAATATTATAAGCGTTTACAAAGTATTATGAGGACAGGGTACAAGTGGCGGCTGTCCGTTACAAATTCTTTAGGTTGCGCGAGCAATAAGAACGGACATACAGTCAGTGGTTGACTGATCTGCAAGTACTTAATAGTCAGTGTAGATTCAGCACAGTGTCTTGCAGTGTCTTGTGAGGAGTATATAAGATGAACATCAACAAAATCAAAACGAGGATAATGGAATGTGGTAGAATTAAGTCGGGTGGTGCTGAGGGAATTAGATTAGGAAATGAGACACTTAAAGTAGTAAAGGAGTTTTGCTATTTGGGGAGCAAAACAACTGATGATGGTCGAAGAAGAGAGGATATAAAATGTAGACTAGCAATGGCAAGGAAAGCGTTTCTGAAGAAGAGAAATTTGTTAACATCGAGTATAGATTTAAGTGTCAGGAAGTCGTTTTTGAAAGTATTTGTATGGAGTGTAGCCATGTATGGAAGTGAAACATGGACGATAAATAGTTTGGACAAGAAGAGAATAAAAGCTTTCGAAATGTGGTGCTACAGAAGAATGCTGAAGATTAGATGGGTAGATCACATAACTAATGAGGAAGTATTGAATAGGATTGGGGAGAGCCCGCATCTCGTGGTCGTGCGGTAGCGTTCTCGCTTCCCACACCCGGGTTCCCGGGTTCGATTCCCGGCGGGGTCAGGGATTTTCTCTGCCTCGTGATGGCTGGGTGTTGTGTGCTGTCCTTAGGTTAGTTAGATTTAAGTAGTTCTAAGTTCTAGGGGACTGATGACCATAGATGTTAAGTCCCATAGTGCTCAGAGCCATTTGAACCATTTGAGGATTGGGGAGAAGAGAAGTTTGTGGCACAACTTGACCAGAAGAAGGGATCGGTTGGTAGGACATGTTCTGAGGCATCAAGGGATCACCAATTTAGTATTGGAGGGCAGCGTGGAGGGTAAAAATGGTAGAGGGAGACCAAGAGATGAATACACTAAGAAGATTCAGAAGGATGTAGGTTGCAGTAGGTACTGGGAGATGAAGAACCTTGCACGGGATAGAGTAGCATGGAGAGCTGCATCAAATCAGTCTCAGGACTGAAGACCACAACAACAACATACATATTCAAATATGACTGTGGCAATTACTAAAATGATGCAGTGATTTGTAATGCCATCACAAATAATGTTGCCGGCTCTAGAATTCGGGAACGGATACTTAAATACCCAGACCCTTCCTTGCACCAAGTTCTGCAGATTTTTGACTATGAAAATTGCTGTGAAAGTGCAACAGACAGTTTTGACGTAATGCTTGTTTGTTCTGCAGACAGACAAGACAAACAGGCGTCGCAGTCAGCTTGTAAACAGCGGCCCGGCCGGCTGTAGCCGCAGCATTCACGTGAACCTCTGTCATGTCCGGCGCTAAGCTTGAAGTCATGCCGTCGCTGTAGTACGGCACATGAACGCCGATCTTGCCCCTCGCGTGGAGAGACTAGCATTTTTTTTTTTTTTGCGGCAGAAGGGCACATGCACAGTGTGTGTGCCTGCATGAATTCGTGGTTTATCGTGTACGTTGTCGCCGTGCCCACCAGGCGGCTCCAGCCACGTGCCACTTATTCTCGAAACGAGGGACCAACCACTAGCCGCGTGAAGCGCCAGTTGGTAGTGTTGTGAGACTAGAGCGTTGTTCAATTAATAACTGCAGCTGGAGGTTAATTAAATCTTCGGTTCAAATGGCGCTGAGCACTATGGGACTTAACATCTATGGTCATCAGTCCCCTAGAACTTAGAACTACTTAAACTTAACTAACCTAAGGACATCACACAACACCCAGTCATCACGAGGCAGAGAAAATCCCTGACCCCGCCGGGAATCGAACCCGGGAACCCGGGCGTGGGAAGCGAGAACGCTACCGCACGACCACGAGCTGCGGACAATTAAATCTTCTGCTGGTTCTAGTTGATTGCACTTTACTTTATAATTTTGCTACATACGATAAGTGCCACTTAAACAGTGTCCTCCCTCGGGCGTGTGTGTGTGTGTTGTCCTTAGCGTAAGTCAGTTTTAAGTTAGGTTAAGTAGTGTGTAAGCTTAGGGACTGATGACCTCAGCAGTTTGGCCCCATACTTCTTACCACAAATTTCTAATTTAGTTATGATACGTGTTACACAATAGAAAGGACCAGGCCCCTTTGCTTTTTTCTTTTATCACTCGTTTATTACATCAGAGAAATACACATTTTAAGACAAAATTTAACTACATGAAATATTGCTCCCAGTAAAGGTTAACATAAGCAGTGACAAAACTTAGTTCTCTTAAGGGTTTCTGCTGCCAACAAATTTTAACGAGGCAATGTAAGGTTTATTTCAATTTAGCTCAAACACGTAGCTAGTGACTGAATCACGACACAGACACTTAAACAATTTCGGTAACAAATTAATACTTACAGTAATTAAATGAATAACAAATCGAACACACTACGCTCCACTCAGACTCTTCAGTGGAAGCCAAGCCAAAATGAAGATTCCACTAAAGCTCATCTCTGTGTTCCCAGACACACATGGGGCAAACTTACACAAGACAAGATTTTGAAGGGAGCACATCAGTAAAACCGCTAGTGTAGCTAACTCGTGCCACTGAAAATTAAGGTAGTAGACCAGGGCGCAAGGTGGTATACAATGAGGTTGCCTTAGAGCTATACTGCGCTCCAAAATATTAATTCTAATGGCCTATTCAAAATTAAGTACACATAAACCTGCATTAATTAACGAGGATTGACACCAGGTCGCTCGAAGGGATGACAACACTTAATTGAAAAGACGAATGCCGAAGGCGGCAGTAACATCAAACACCTTCTCCGAGTTTTAACCAGGAGTCACTTCCCACTATACAAGTAAACATTTAACCAAGCATAAGGAAGGAACCCCAAAGAGAAATTTCAAATAAAACCCCCAAAAGATTATAAAGGACAGGGAACCCCAACTATTAAATTTAAAAGAATTAGCTCTCCACAAAGGCAGTGTAAATGCTAAGGCCGCACTTAAGAGGCCACCAAAATTGGTTACAAAAGGTCTTATACATTTGCCCCTTTTCTTTAAAAGAAACACAAGGCTGCTTAACTTCTGCTGGCTTCTGCTGGACGTCCGGTGTGGCTCGTGTAGGATACACCAGGCAGCAACCCAACCTAGGCGGTCGCAAGGCACGGCGAGCAAAATCAGGAGAGCAGACAGGCAGGCAGCCAACACATATCCTCCGTCCTGAACCGGCAGACCGCGTACAACCAACTTCCTCAATCGTACCTCGCGGTGTCTCAGCAGGTAGCCCGAGCAAACGTCAACTGCCACTCGCCCCGCGAATGCGGAAAACAACAAGGCAAGCAAAGATAAGAAACATCGAAGGATCGATAATGGACATCCAAGACACTGGCGCGCCAGTAACGAGCGCCACGGCTCAACTTAAACAGTAAGTGAAGCTGGCGTTCGACCAGCATTTGTGCTATTTGGTTAAATCTTGTGTTGGTTTCTAGTTAACTGACACTTTACTTGAGAATTGTTGTTGTTGTTGTTGTCTTTAGTCCTGAGACTGGTTTGATGCAGCTCTCCATGCAACTCTATCCTGTGCAAGCTTCTTCATCTCCCAGTACTTACTGCGACCTACATTCTTCTGAATCTGCTTAGTGTATTCATCTCTTGGTCTCCCTCTACGATTTTTACCCTCCACGCTGCCCTCCATTGCTAAATTTGTGATCCCTTGATGCCTCAGAACATGTCCTACCAACCGGTCCCTTCTTCTGGTCAAGTTGTGCCACATACTCCTCTTCTCCCCAATTCTATTCAGTACCTCCTCATTAGTTATGTGATCTACCATCTAATCTTCAGCATTGTTCTGTAACACCACATTTCAAAAGTTTCTATTTTTCTTGTCCAAACTGTTTATCGTCCATGTTTCACTTCCATACATGGCTACACTCCATACAAATACTTTCAAAAACGACTTCCTGACACTTAAATCTATACTCGATGTTAATAAATTTCTCTTCTTCAGAAACGCTTTCCTTGCCATTGCCAGTCTACATTTTATATCCTCTCTACTTCGACCATCATCAGTTATTTTGCTTCCCAAATAGCAAAACTCCTTTACTACTTTAAGCGTCACATTTCCTATTCTAATTCCCTCAGCATCACCCGACTTAATTAGACTACATTCATTATCCTCGTTTTGCTTTTGTTGATGTTCATCTTATACCCTCCTTTCAAGACACTATCCATCCCGTTCAACTGCTCTTCCAGGTCCTTTGCTGTCTCTGACAGAATTACAATGTCATCGGCGAACCTCAAAGTTTTTATTTCTTCTCCCTGGACTTTAATACCCACTCCGAATTTTTCTTTTGTTTCCTTTACTGCTTGCTCAATATACAGATTGAATAACATCGGGGACAGGCTACAACCCTGTCTCACTCCCTTCCCAACCGCTGCTTCCCTTTCATGCCCATCGACTCTTATAACTGCCATCTGGTTTCTGTACAAATTGTAAATAGCCTTTCGCTCCCTGTATTTCACCCCTGCCACCTTCAGAATTTGAAAGAGAGTATTTCATCAACATTGTCAAAAGCTTTCTCTAAGTCTACAAATGCTAGAAACGTAGGTTTGCCTTTTCTTAATCTTTCTTCTAAGATAAGTCGTAAGGTTAGTATTGCCTCACGTGTTCCAACATTTCTACGGAATCCAAACGGATCTTCCCCGAGGTCCGCTTCTACCGGTTTTTCCATTCTTCTGTAAAGAATTCGCGTTAGTATTTTGCAGCTGTAACTTATTAAACTGATAGTTCGGTAATTTTCACATCTGTCAACACCTGCTTTCTTTGGGATTGGAATTATTATATTCTTCTTGAAGTCTGAGGGTATTTCGCCTGTCTCATACATCTTGCTCACCAGATGGTAGAGTTTTGTCAGGACTGGCTCTCCCAAGGCCGTCAGTAGTTCCAATGGCATGTTGTCTACTCCCGGGGCCTTGTTTCGACTCAGGTCTTTCAGTGCTCTGTCAAACTCTTCACGCAGTATCTTATCTCCCATTTCATCTTCATCTACATCCTCTTCCATTTCCATAATATTGCCCTCAAGTACATCGCCCTTGTATAGACCCTCTGTATACTCCTTCCACCTTTCTGCTTTCCTTTCTTTGCTTAGAACTGGGTTTCCATCTGAGCTCTTGATATTCATACAAGTGGCTCTCTTTTCTCCAAAGGTCTCTTTAATTTTCCTGTAGGCAGTATCTATCTTACCCCTCGTGACATAAGCTTCTACATCCTTACATTTGTCCTCTAGCCATCCCTGCTTAGCCATTTTGCACTTCTTGTCGATCTCATTCTTGAGACGTTTGTATTCCCTTTTGCCTGCTTCATTTACTACGTTTTTATATTTTATCCTTTCATCAATTAAATTCAATATTTCTTCTGTTACGCAAGGATTTCTACTAGCCCTTGTCTTTTCACCTACTTCATTTCTGCTGCCTTCACTACTTCATCCCTCAGAGCTACCCATTCTTCTTCTACTGTATTTCTTTCCCCCATTCCTGTCAATTGTTCCCTTATGCTCTCCCTGAAACTCTGTACAACCTCTGGTTTAGTCAGTTTATCCAGATCCCATCTCCTTAAATTCCCACCTTTTTGCAGTTTCTTCAGTTTTAATCTACAGTTCATAACCAATAGATTGTGGTCAGAGTCCACATCTGCCCCTGGAAATGTCTTACAATTTAATACCTGGTTCCTAAATCTCTGTCTTACCATTAGGCATGAATCGAACCTGCGACCGTAGCGGTCACGCGGTTCCAGACTGAAGCGCCTAGAACCGCACGGCCACTCCGACCGGCTTATGGTATGCATCCTAAGTGTCACTGAAGTACTAACTGAAGCTGGAGATTGACCATGCTTTGGCGCAGTGGGATAAACGTTACATTGATTTATGAGTATTTACTGAAGCTTTGGCTCGTATAATCTTATAAGTGGCTGTTGAGATTTGAAATTTTTAATGAATAGCTTTACTACTAACGTTTAGGTCAAGAGGGTGGTTTCGTTGTGGAATAGTTGTGTGTAGAATTGGAACTAGTTTCACACCCCCTTGGACTGCGAATTTTTTATGTTTATTTGCGAAATAAAGATGGTCTTAAAATGTATACATGTTTCTCAACGTAGCACAACCTCTGCACAATGCCCAGTTCTGCTACACTTCGGTAGCAGAGTGTGTTTCTGGGTTGGTGGAAGGCGTGTAGAAAAAAATTTTTTTTTTTAATTTTCGAAATGCCTCGGACCTTTAGAGGTGGCGGAGTCCCCAAAATGCCTCGGACCTTTGGAGGTGACGGACTCCCACCTCTAACTGACAAACCAGGGACTCCTAAGATACGACTTGGCAAACAAATGGTAATGAGATGGGGAGCTATTAATATCATTGTGGGCTACTCTGGGCAGAAGGCAGAGCTGGCAGAGGCTGAAAGTAGGATGGGGCTGGACGTTTTAGCTGTTAGTGTCATTCGGGTAAGGGATGAGAAAGAAGAGGAAGTGGGAGAATACAAGGTCTACCTGTCGGGAGTCAAAGCAGGAATAGCACAATGGGGTGTAGGGCTTTACATCAGGAAAGAAATGGAACCCAGCGTAGTTGCAATAAGGTATGTAAACGAACGACTGATGTGGATAGATTTGACAGTGTCTAGCAAGAAAATTAGCATTGTGTCAGTATATTCGCATTGTGAAGGGACAGATCAAGATAAGATGGATAGTTTTTATGAGGCACTCAGTGATGTCGTTGCTAGAGTAAAGGACAAGGACAGTAAATTTGGAGAGGATATGGAGGCCAACAGGAACGGGAAACAACTCTTGGATTTCTGTGCCAGTATGGGCTTAGTAATCACAAACTCCTTTTTTAAACATAAGAACATTCACCGGTATACTTGGGAAGGCAGGGGAACCAAATCTGTCATTGACTATATAATAACAGATCAGGAATTCAGGAAGGCTGTGAGGGACACACGTGTATTAATGGGATTCTTTGATGACACTGATCATTATTTAATCTGCAGTGAAATTGGGATTGTGAGGCCGAAAGTGCAGGAGGTCAGGTCCATATGTAGGAGGATAAGAGTGGAGAAACTTCAGGATAAGGAAATCAGGCATAAGTACATAACAGCGATCTCAGAAAGGTACCAGTTAGTTGAATGTAGACAATTACAGTCATTCGAAAAGGAATGGACAAGGTACAGGGACACAGTACGAGAAGTGGCTAAAGAATGTCTTGCAACAGTAGCGTCTAAAAGTAGGATGAAGCAAACAGCTTGGCGGAATAACACAGTCAAGGCAGCCTGTAAAAGGAAAAAGAAGGCGTATCAAAAATGGCTACATGCTAGAACTCAGGTAGACAGAGAAAATTACGTTGAAGAAAGAAACAAAGCCAAACAGATAATTGCAGCATCGAAGAAGAAATCTTGGGAAGACTTTGGAAACAGGTTGGAGACTATGGGTCAAGCTGCTGGAAAACCATTCTGGAGTGTAATTAGCAGTCTTCGAAAGGGAGGTAAGAAGGAAATGACAAGTATTTTGGACAGGTCAGGAAAACTGCTGGTGAATCCTGTGGATGCCTTGGGCAGATGGAGGGAATATTTTGAAGAGTTGCTCAATGTAGGTGAAAATGCGATCAGTAATGTTTCAGATTTCGAGATAGAATGGGGTAGGAATGATGATGGAAATAGGATCACATTTGAGGAAGTGGAGAAAATCGTCAATTGATTGCAGTGCAATAAAGTGGCTGGGGTGGATGAAATTAAGTCAGAACTCATCAAATACAGTGGAATGTCAGGTCTTAAATGGCTACACAGGATAATTGAAATGGCCTGGGAGTCGGGACAGGTTCCATCAGACTGGACAAAAGCAGTAATCACACCAATCTTTAAACATGGAAACAGAAAAGATTGTAACAACTACAGAGGTATCTCTTTAATCAGCGTTGTGGGTAAAATCTTCTCAGGTATTGTTGAAAGGAAAGTGCGAGTATTAGTTGAGGACCAATTGGATGAAAATCAGTGTGGGTTTAGGCCTCTTAGAGGTTGTCAGGACCAGATCTTTAGCTTACGGCAAATAATGGAGAAGTGTTATGAATGGAACAGGGAATTGTATCTATGCTTTATAGATCCAGAATAGGCATATGACCGGGTTCCTAGGAGGAAGTTATTGTATGTTCTACGAGATTATGGAATAGGAGGCAAACTTTTGCAAGCAATGAAAGGTGTTTATATGGATATTCAGGCAGCAGTTAGAGTGGACGGTAAATTGAGTTCATGGTTCGGAGTAGTTTCAGGGGTAAGACAAGGCTGCAACCTGTTCAAAAAAATGGCGCTGAGCACTATGGGACTCAACATCTTAGGTCATAAGTCCCCTAGAACTTAGAACTACTTAAACCTAACTAACCTAAGCACATCACACACACCCATGCCCGAGGCAGGATTCGAACCTGCGACCGTAACAGTCCCGCGGTTCCAGACTGCAGCGCCAGAACCGCACGGCCACCGCGGCCGGCGCTGCAACCTGTCTCCACTGTTGTTCATATTATTTATGGATCATATGTTGAAAACATAAGACTGGCTGGGTGAGATTAATATATGTAAACACAAAATAAGCAGTCTTACATATGCGGATGACTTAGTTGTGATGGCAGATTCGATTGAAAGTTTGCAAAGTAATATTTCAGAGCTAGATCAGAAATGTAAGGACTATGGTATGAAGATTAGCATCTCCAAAACGAAAGTAATGTCAGTGGGAAAGAGATATAAACGGATTGAGTGCCAAATAGGAGGAACAATGTTAGAACAGGTGGACGGTTTCAAGTACTTAGGATGCATAATCTCACAGGATGGCAACATAGTGAAAGAACTGGAAGCGAGGTGTAGCAAAGCTAATGCAGTGAGCGCTCAGCTACGATCTACTCTCTTCTGCAAGAAGGAAGTCAGTACCAACACTAAGTTATCTGTGCACCGTTCAATCTTTCGACCAAGTTTGCTGTATGGGAGTGAAAGCTGGGTGGATTCAGGTTACCTTATCAACAAGGTTGAGGTTACGGATATGAAAGTAGCTAGGATGATTGCAGGTACTAGTAGATGGGAACAATGGCAGGAGGGTGCCCACAATGAGTAAATCAAAGAAAAACTGGGAATGAACTCTATAGATGTAGCAGTCAGGGCGAACAGGCTTAGATGGTGGGGTCATGTTACACGCATTGGAGAAGCAAGGTTACCAAAGAGACTCATGGGTTCAGGAGTAGAGGGTAGGAGGAGTGGGGGCAGACCAAGGAGAAGGTATCTGGATTCGGTTAAGAATGATTTTGAAGTAATAGGTTTAACATCAGAAGAGGCACCAATGTTAGCACTGAATAGGGGATCATGGAGGAATTTCAGAAGGGGGCTATGCTCCAGACTGAACGCTGAAAGGCATAATCAGTCTTAAATGATGATGATGATGATGATGATTCGAAAATTTTGCATTTATTCGTAAGTTAAGGGTTTAATAATTCTGGTGTGTTTATTTATTCTTGCGGACAGCACTTGCATCGTTTTGAGTTGTACGGTGGGTGCGAGGTAGGTGGCCGGCCTTACAGAGCTGTGCCACGGAATCTCCATTATGAACTTGAGATCAGAAGGCGCGAGGCAGCTGGGAGTGGGGGCTAGTTGGAGTGACGGGTGGAGGAGGCAACAGACTGCGTGGTCGTGGTGCCAGCTCTCAGTACAGGTGAGGTGAGCAGGGCTGCCTACAGTTAGCTGAACACACATCGTTGGTGCCGTTCTTCGGAGGGGCTGACACTTCCTGCGCGCAACTGAGTAGAATTGTGGGCCGTGCAGTGCATTACATGGGGCCTATTCTGGACTGGAGGTGGGACATACTTTGCATCTGATGTGGCATGCCGTGCCTGCACATTGTCTTGGCATCTGTGAAGACGGAGCAGGGGAAGATTCTGCACGGTGGACCCTTACACTTTCCATCACCTAGAAGCTCAACAAGCTTGGTGTCTAAGAGAAGACGAGTTCGATCACACGTTGTCAGACCCACTGGGATAAGTGTGGGATGAGGAATATGTGATTTAGCTGGCTGACAATAGTCTGGTTAGTCATCCTAAAGAAGGGTTGTCCCCACTGCCACCCAGATGAAACAGCTTGAAGTAACTATTGATAAAAATGTTGGTGGATGGTGTAGTTAGGCCATCAAAATCGCCCGTATGTGGCGGCCATTTTTGTGGTATACTGAAGAGACAGGATGGAGTGCATCCAATAGTGGACAACAGGGAACTAAATAAACTCCTACTGCTTCCGTCTGTTCCCTTGCCTGTCCTTCATATTTTGGGTGGTTTCAGAAGGCAAGGGTCAACTGTAATCAAGTCTACAATGAAATTCCTTTGCCTGAGGGCTTAAAGCCAGTAACAGGTTTCACTATACAGGGTGTTACAAAAAGGTACGGCCAGACTTTCAGGAAACATTCCTCACACACAAATAAACAAAAGATGTTATGTGGACATGTGTACGGAAACGCTTAATTTCCATGTTAGAGCTCATTTTAGTTTCGTCCACCTACGCTCAATGGAACACGTTATCATGATTTCATACGGGATGCTCTACCTGTGCTGCTAGAACATGTGCCTTTACAAGTACGACACAACATGTGGTTCATGCACGATGGAGCTCCTGCACACTTCAGTCGAAGTGTTCGTACGCTTCTCAACAACAGATTCGGCGACCGATGGATTGCTAGAGGCGGACCGATTCCATGGCCTCCACGCTCTCCTGACCTCAACGCTCTTGACGTTCATTTATGGTGGCATTTGAAAGCTCTTGTCTACGCAACCCCGGTACCAAATGTAGAGACTATTCGTGCTCGTATTGTGAACGGCTGTGATACAATACGCCATTCTCCAGGGCTGCATCAGCGCATCAGGGATTCCATGCGATGGAGTGTGGATGCATGTATCCTCGCTAACGGAGGACATTTCGAACATTTCCTGTAACAAAGTGTTTGCAGTCACGCTGGTACATTCTGTTGCTGTGTGTTTCCATTCCATGATTAATGTGATTTGAAGAGAAGTAATAAAATGAGCTCTAACACGGAAATTAGGCGTTTCCGGACACATGTCCACATAACAGATTTTCTTTCTTTGTGTGTGAGGAATGTTTCCTGAACGTTTGGCCGTACCTTTTTGTAACACCCTGTATGGTTCATGACCTACACCTTTGCTTCACCCATATCAACAACATCTTTCTGTTTGCTTCTTTGCTGCAGTAAAGGTGGAAACATCTGTCAGCAGTGTTATTAATCCCTCCAAATGCATCTTGAGAGTCTCCCATGTGTCATTCCTGGGTCACCAGATTTGCTACCCTATCTGAAAAAGTTCAGGCTATTCAGGAATTCAGCTCCCTTTAACTCTTAAATAACTCTGCTGGTTCCACAGATGCTGAAATTCTACCACCGCCATCTCCTTAATGCAGCCTCCATTCAAGAGCTGTTGACAGACACTCTTGCTGGCTGGAACACTAAGGAAAACAATCACACTCCTTGGATGCACCAAATGGGCACCACCTCTACTGCTGCAAAGAACAGCCTTGCTGATGCTGCACTTCTGGCTCCCTGCACATGATACCCGACTGGCACTGGTGGCTGACACCAGCCAGCAAGTCACTGGTGCAGCAGGACTTCAGCAGTTCCTGGCAACCATTGGCCTTATTTTTGGAGCAGCTTACACCTGCACAAAGTCAGTCGAGTGTGTATGACAGGGAGCTGTTTGCCCTGTATGAGGCAATCTGCTACTTTCACCAAACACAGGGAGACTGTGAACTTTATGATGTTTTCAAACCACAAACCCATCACATACACCTTGCAGCAGACAATCAGATACTCCTCAGCGAACCAGTTCCACCAGCTGGACCGTAAGTCTCTGTTCAGCAAGTTCGGCGTATTTCGAGACTTGACAATACTGTTGCTGACTGTCCGTCATGATCACTGGTCGCATCAATTTTGTCTCTCTCACTGCAGCCAGCAGGTCAATATGGAGCTAGACTTACTGCCACAATCCAGACACTGGATTCTTAGCACAGATATGAAACTGTTCTGTGACACCACTGGCAAGCCACAATCTTTCCTATCAACTACTTTCTGCTGGCAGCCCTTTGACAGTATCCATACCCTGTGCCACCATAGTGTTAAAGCTGTTAATGCCAGGCTTGTTCCCCATCAGTTTGTGTGTGGCCTGGCATCTGCACAAACTCTCGCAGCTGGACCTACAGTTGTGTTGCTTGTCAGTGTAGTAAGGTCCACGCTTCCATTTGTCATTTGCCTGAGGCTAAAGGAAGGTTTACCCAGGCCATATTTACTGTCAGTCCCCACCCATCTCTAATGTCCAGCAGTATCTTGTAACCACCATCAACTGTTGCACATGCTGGCCGGAGGAAGCACAAATTCCAGACACCTCAGCTGAAACTGTGGCACAAGCATTCATGAGTGACTCATTTTGGTTCCTCCTCAACATCACAACAGATTGCAGAAGGTAATTTTAATCCCAGCAGACTGTGGTACTCATTGTCACCACACCACCACATACCACCCAGCCAGCAATGGTATTGGTCTAGCAATGGCATCACACACTGAGGATTGCCATACTTTACCATGACTACTGAACACCCCGTCTTCCTTCCCAGCCTCTGCACAAGTTTCGAGATATACCTCTGTACTTCAGTGACTGGGCAGGTCTAAGGTGAGGTCCTACGGATACCTGAGTAATTAGTCAAGCCATCTGCTAACATTTCTCCCTCTGACATACCAGCCTTCCTGGATGGACTGCACTCACACATTGCAAGCATCCATCAACCTGGCTCGGCTCTCAGCATGACATCCCATCTTCATTTGTTCACACAGATTTGGATGCTGCCTCACATGTAATTTTCTGCAGTGAAGGCACCACACCTGGTCTCCAAACTACGAACTCCGGTTCTCATAAGATTGTTGGGCAGGTCACCATACACTGGAGGTTGGCCCTACACCTTCCAACCTATCCCTACCACTACTCAAGCCCCCCCTCCTCCTCCTCCTCCTCCTCCTCCAGCACCTTCAGATGGTGGTGGTGAGATTGGCACCACCACCGCCACCACCGATTCAAAACTGTCTGTCACATTCTGTGCAGTGAGTGCGCTTGCCACTACCTGTGAGGAAAGGGAGGGGGAGGGGGAGGGGGAAGGGGGGGGAGGGGGAGGGGGAGAGGTGCAGCTGTGTGTGACTACCAGCCACGATTAGCAAGGATAGCTAACCACAGCATTGCCATGTGTCAGCCAATGGCGAACCTACAGTGCGGACTGCAATGCAGAGCTGGTAACAGCCTTAGCCAACCTGCTAGCTTACAGCACGTACCTCTGCATGTTGCTGCTAGTGCGCGCACTGGCCATCTGACATAAAAGCAGAAACACAGAACCTTAATGCTACAGTCTGCGAATGTGGCATGCAGTTCCCACTTCAGTGGTCACCTGAGCCTCATCAATGCCCCACGCTGTGCGATCGTAGTGGTAGCTTGAGTGATGGATTGTGCAGTGTCTTCAGTGGTTGCTTGGGCAAAGGGACATCTCAGTGTTACAGTGGTCAACTGAGTAATGGATTAAGCACAGTATGTTCATAGGCTGCTCGTATCACCCCTGCGATAAGTAATGATTGGTGATAGTACGACCATTTCCAAAACTAGTCTCTTGTACAAACAGATTAGCTTAGTGAGCTATTACTTCTTATGTCACTGAACATGCCTGTTCTATGTTATATGTAAATTATCCCAAAGTGCTCCAAGCTGTCTATCCCTGCAAAGCTACAAAGCATCTGTTGGCTGTTTTGATATGTACACCTGCTTTGGTAAGACAAAAATTCTGCTCATCACTCTTTGAATGTGCGATAAGCAATTACTTGAGAAATGTCACTTCACTTTTTAGTTCTTTTTGAGTACCCAGTAACAATACATTTCACATGTTTTGGGTTCAATATTATGCAATTTTCATGTGTGTTGTGCATGTAATGAAGATGATGATGAGATACTCTCTGGTGCAAATTTAGATTGGACAGATAACCACCCATACATGTCTGTACAGAATAGTTTCAGATAGAAATGCATACCTTGTATGTTAAATATTACATTTCACAAATACATCCACCAAGGAGCATATAATTTCTCCTTTTACATTATTATATGTAATGAAAGTCATTCATATGTACAGTTTACCAGAGGGAAATGACTGCAGTAATCAGACCAGTACACTTTCCCCATCAAGTTCACTGGGAGCAAGTCTTCAATGTCATGAGACAGAACCACTCATCATATGTGAAAATAATCTAAAGCATTGGGAAAGTCGTCCAAATCATCTATGAACATAAGGATAAATCCTCACACAATTTTCAGTATTTCCTAGGCATATTTGGTGTAAGGTACATATTTAAATGTTGATGCTGCCTGCAATGTTACAAACTACACAAATTATGTAGCACACATACCTTAATATTAAATGATAAAAACCTAACATCAAGCCATGTATTACATACTGGCCAATGAAAGTTTTGAAAATAGCTCTAGTCAGACTTGGTTTTGCGCCATGTTTTGCCTGAACTCTCTCTAATTCATACTTCCAGTTCCTGAAACAGAAAACTTCCTTTAATGTCACAACAGAAGCAAACACACCCACACACGGTATGTAAACAATTAAGAGCTGCAGTTCTCTGTGACAGGTATTACGACCACCACAGAGCACATTAGTTAGTTCCTTATTACTGTGGTTTACCAGGCCTGATAGGGTATGTAAGAGGTGTGAACAGTGGGTGACCACCGAAAGACGTGCAGATGCCACATACTCCTGTGACACAGCATTATCAGCATCTGACAAGACTTTGAAAGGGACTTCATTGTAGGTCACTGGCCATCTGGTCCAATTACACAATATCCTTATTTGCGGGGCTTTCGAATGTGAAAGTGGTACAATGTCCAGCTGCACGCAAATGTGAGGACCGGCATACTCGTCAAGGATCTGGCCAACCATGTCTGACGATCACTAAAGACGACTGCACCAAGCACATTGTACCCCACTTTACTTCACATCTGCGACTGGCACATGACAAGTAATGTACTCACGTCGACATTCTGTGTCACCCTGCATCATTGGTCGAGATTAGCAGCAGCAGACTTGGGAATTACCGTCCAAAGTGTAGGCTGCCATTAACACAACACAAACTGCTGCATTTGGCACGGTAGCACGACTGACGCGTGGACTGCTGATGACTGGCTTCACATTGTGTTCAGTGACAAACCAAAATTCTGCACTACACTGGATGACCACAATTGGCAGGTAAGGCAGTGACCCGGGGAGGGGACTTATTCTTCCAATGTTACATCAGTGTTACTCCTGACAGCATGGTGTGGGGAGCCTTTGGGTACGACTTCGCGTCTCTGCTGGTGATTACCGAGGGAACTCTGACATCGCAAATGTCGCTGACAGGCCTCATTTTCATGTCTTACCTCTCATACTACACTATCATGGAGCCATTTTCAATGTAACAATGCTCACTGAGACATGGTCACATCTCTATGAACTGTGTGAATAATACTGAGGTATTCACGTGGCCAGCAAGAACCCCCAGATCTGTCCTCGACAGACACTGTGGGAGCACCTCGAATGTCAACTCCACTTTAGCACCAGTATTCAGGATATCGTCAACCAGTTACCACAGCCGTGGGCTAGTCCGCCTTTGGAGGAGCTCCGACAGCTTCACGACACTGTTCCAACTGAAACAGTACTTGCATCCACCAGCCAGTGAGGATATATCACCATAATGTTAAGGGGCTCATGCTGCCAAGTCGTTTGTAAATTTTGACTATTTTATCATGAGTGGAATAACATATCATACCCTCTCAACCTGTAAAGTTTTTTGTTTTCTCCTCCCCTTCTGCGTGCGTGTTCTTTTTTGTCAGGCTGTGTATTTTATACTACAGATGTAGCTCTGGTTACTTTATAGTGCATAATCCAGGAGGCAATCTGTTACAGTTCAAATCTTCAGAATGAACTGGAATTTGTACTTTAATGCTACTTGTATTTAAAATGACTCATTTCTCCATTATCATGAGGTGATCTTATAACCAGATAGCCTTACCACTTATGTCCATGAAAATTTCATTTGAAGTACACATTCTTATCCCTATTCTATTACAGGTATGAATTACATATATCATGAGCTGACTATAATGAAAAACCTGACATTGCTATTTGGCACTAAACACTCAAGTTACATACTTCACATGAAATCTATGCATTCAAACAAAGTAGAATAGATCTAAAAATGCATCTTTAGAGTGAAATCAAACAATGGAAATTCCAGTTTGGAATATCAACAATGTAAGGAAAACACAGACTGTTACTCAACATAAAGATGACACAATGAGTTGCAGGCAGGCACAATGTAAAGACAGTTACACATTTAGCTCTCAGCCAAAGCCTTCATCAGGAAAGGAAACACACAAGCAAACCTCATGCACACATGAGCGTCATCTCTGGCAGCTAGGACCGGAATCTGCAGAGTGAAAGAGTTAACATCTCTGTATTACCGTAACTACCTTCTTATAGTGCTCTTGTGAGGCACCATATGAGAACATGCATTATTTTATCTTTAAATTGATGTAAATATAGATCTTAATTTAAGATAAAATCAATACTGCAACAAAGATAGTCCCATTCAGTTATTGTTTTTCTTCATGTATGAAACTTCCCAAAGGATTACAGCTGTCTGCTGGACCAGGACTCGCTCAGAAACTTTGGCATTGTTCTATGTTCAAGTCATCCTCTGGTACACAGTTTTAATTCATCAGGAAGTTTCAACACAGCACATACTCAATTGCACAGTAAAAGATTCATCCTGGTCTTCATGTATGTGGGAGTATGAAGTTGGAAATAATTACACATACAACTTGTATCCAAAACAGCATTCCACTTAAGTGCACTAGTAAATAATATTGTCTACATGAGTTGTTGTTTGTATGTATTGTTGTGAAACTCTACCTTTTCTTCCTGGAATTCGTGCATCATGTATTTGTGTATAAGGCATAGTATTTTAAACAAGTCACACAAAAACTACCATATTATGAATCAGAAACTTTTGGCAACTTCATATACAAACCATTCCAAGAGTACCAATAAATCACAAATATAAAAACTTTCTGAGGGCTTAACTTACGCTTCAAGTCTGTTCCCTAGATCTTGTGAATTATCTCTCTTTAAGGCATCACAGAGGTCATCAATTTCAAGATCCTTCTCAGTTCCTTTCTTAAAGAGGTCTTTTAACCACCTGTGAAAGAAGGAAAAATTAATAATTTCTTACATTCATCATCAAGTTTCCTAAAAAAAGGAAGGACTATAATTTCAATATTGTAATTCAGAAATACCTCGAATGCACAACATGTGTTAACAACTAAGTGTAATCAGCCATAAATTGGAACATGTGCTATACCAATGCTAGTTATAATTCTATCCAAAAAAAAAGAAACCCTTCACTTTTTCGAACATGAGAAACTAATGAAACTGCCAGTTACTAGGGACTCTAGTTTAATTTGGAATCAGTCCATGGTGTAATTGACATGTTGTGTGTCTGTATTTTATAAATGACCTGTACTCCATTTATCACAGTGGGTAGAATTTAATAAATTGTATCTGCTAGATTTTATTAATGCATTTGATGAAAACAGCTACCTCGAACTACCTAGATAAACCTGGTCATGAATATAAAGATTTCTGTGTTACATCTCAAATATGCAGTACAGTGGAACGTCACACAGCAAGCATAAGTCGTTCCATAATCTTACTCGTATAGTGCAAAACACTCGTTAAGCAAAACAATTTATCTCATATAAATTAATGTAAAATACATTAATGCTTTCCATGCAGAAAAAGTACTAAATTTTTTACCTTATTCACGCTATATAGTCAAAGAAAATTATGCATACAGTATTACACACTTTATTATTCATGATACATAACTAAGTCTTTTTTGTTAGAAAGCTGTCTATAGTCATTTGTTTCCACTGACACTCCAACACTTGGCAAAAATATGACACACATTATTGTCAAATTTGTAGCACATGTAGCCACTGCTTTACTGGGGGTGATGATTTTCAATGTACAGTTCAACCGATTCCCATGCTTTCGGCATTTCTTTTATTGTGTCAGAAGATTGCTGCTTTGCCTTGCTTTACCGTCTCCACCTCCTCATCTGAAGAACTCTTCAGCTCTTTAGTGGTCATTTCTTGGCTGTGATCTTCCACAAGTTCATTGACATCATTGTTATCCACTTCTAGTCCCATTCTCTTGGCCAAAGCCACAACTCACTGACTACAGACTCCGGAAGTAGTAACTCAAATGCCTCAAAGTAACATTCTACAATGCATTTTGGCCAAAGCGTCTTCCAAGGAGAAGTGATAGTTTTCTTGGTAACCGTTTCCCATGCGTGTTTGATCATCTTGACGTAGGTAATGATGTTGAACTTGTGGGAGTGACAAGTCGATAGTCGACAAGACACTGAGAGATTCTCTTTACGAGCGGGGTTCTTTGGAGGACACGACAAGTGTTCTTTTTCCCTCGTTAACGTATGTATGAAGTGTGTTTGTGCGGTACAATAAAGGTGGTCGTTCACAGTATAAATTCCACACAAGTGTTTTCCTTTATGTAGTGGAATTACCCCTACATAAGTTATGACCCCGTAACTAAGCAGTGTGACAGTAGGCAAGTTTCTTGAGATATTTTCCGCGACGTCTCGTATCGACATGTCGTCTGCACAGAACCTCTTCCGCGACATCGACGGCGTCATCCATAGCAACGAAGGAAGCTGACCGGCACACGGCTCAAACGACATCAAAACAGTTAACGACACAACAACAGGCTCCTGCTGTTTCAACCACAAAGGCGACACCCAAACCACAACAGGGAACAAGAAAGAGCAGGGCGAAGCATGAGACGGTGCACCACATCCGTATAACTCCAGGCCCACGTGTTCGCAGGCTTGCACCTGATCGCTTGCGGGAAACCGAGGCCATTTTCAACGAGATGCTACAGGAAGGAACCATACAGCCATCCAACAGTCCGTGGTCCTCTCCTCTGCATCTCGCCCGTAAAAAGAATGGGTCACGGCACCCGTGCGGTGATTACCGAGCTTTGAACGCCCGAACTGTTCCAGACAGATACCCTGTGCCACATATACAGGATTTCACCCATTCACTGGCCGGGGTATCCATATTCAGCGTTTCGGATTGCCGTAAGGCTTATAATCAGATCCCAATGGCAGAGCAGGACATACCAAAGACTGCAGTGACAACCCCATTCGGGCTCTTTGAATTTTTGGTGATGCCATTTGGGCTGAAAAATGCGGCCCAGACATGGCAACGGTTCCTAGACAGCGTACTAAGAGGACTACCATATTGTTTCGCCTATTTAGACGATATTCTGGTGTTTTCGGATAATGTTTCTGACCATCAGAAACAAGTAAGCGAGGTGCAAAGCAGGCTTAGTGCTCATGGAATTACACTTAACAAGGACAAGTGCGTGTTTGGGGAACCCGTGGTAACCTTCCTGGGTTATAAAGTGTCAGCTCAGGGCATTTTCCCACTGCCAGAGAAGCTCGAGTTGTTGCGTACCCTACCACGGCCTCAAACCTACCACGATCTCCGACGGTTCCCAGGGATAATAAATTTCTATCGTCGCCACCTCCCCGGAACAGCAGTAATCCAGACGCCACTGAACAATGCCTTGGCCGGATACAACAAAATTGGCAAGCGCCCACTCCCATGGACACCTGAGATGGACTCGGCTTTCAAGGCACTGCAAAACAGCCTTCACAGCGCAGTGGGGCTTGCACACCCTGCACCAGGAGCTCAGCTAGCCATAGTAGTGGACGCAAGCCAAGTCCCAATCGGGGCAGCACTGCACCAGAGAGTGAAGGGTCATTCGCAGCCACTAAGTTTCTTCTCACAAAAACTACAGATGAGTCAAACTCGTTGGAGTGCATATGACAGGGAACTCCTCGCAATGTATGAAAGCGTCAGGCACTTCCGCCCCTTAGTTGAGGGCAGGCAATTCACCATATACACCGACCACAAACCTCTCGTGGCAGCTTTCTACAAAGTCAGCGATTCGTGTTCCCCCCGCCAGGCCCGCCATATAGAGTTTATATGCCTGTTTTCGACAGACGTGCGTCACATCCATGGTGCCGAAAACATTGTGGCAGACTATTTCTCACGTATTAATGGGATAAGTCCAATGTTAGATTATTCCGAATTGGCAAGGGCTCAGGCTTCAGATACGCAGCTGCAATCCTTGTTGGTGGACCCGTCCGCTGGCCTACGTTTACAACTTGTAGACGTCCCCTGCAGCCCATGTAAGGTATGGTGCGACACCTCCACGGTTAGACCACGCCCATACATCACGCCCCAGTTCCGACGAAAGGTATTCGACAGCATTCACAACCTGGCACACCCGGGAACTGATGCCTCAGTGAAATTAGTGTCGGACCGTTTTGTGTGGCCTTCAATCAAGAAAGATACACGGGAGTGGGCCCGCAGCTGCTATCAGTGTCAACGTAGCAAAGTGGGACGCCATGTTCACGCTCCAGTAAGACAATTCCCAAACCTAACGGCACGTTTTGGGCATGTACACATTGACTTGGTTGGACCCCTCCCCCCTTCAGAAGGTTACAGGTACTTGTTTACGGCAGTGGATCGTTGCACGCAGTGGGCAGAGGCTACACCAATCAGGGACATTTCTGCAGAGACTACTGCACGCGCATTCTTGGAAACTTGGATGGCTCGTTTTGGGTGCCCCTTTTTCGTTACCACCGACCAAGGACGCCAGTTCGAGTCAACACTGTTCCAAGAACTGTCAAAACTCTGCGGCTTCCAACGAAACCGTACTACTAGCTACCACCCGGCCAGCAACGGTTTGGTGGAAAGGTGGCACCGGACCTTAAAGGCTGCCCTGATGTGCCACGAGGACTCATGGACTCAAGCGTTGCCATTGGTTTTGTTGGGGTTACGGACCGCATTAAAAACAGACATCAATTGATCCTCGGCAGAGTTGGTATACGGAGAACCACTCCGACTTCCAGCAGAATTCCTTGCACCAGTTCCTCCCCAGATGACACACAACTACCCCACCGCTTGCAACAAATGAGGAAGCAGGCAGAGACACTACGTGCAGCCCCGACGTCTCAGCACGGCACGCATCTAGTGTTCATACACAAGTCCCTCGATACTTGTTCCCACATCATGCTCCGCACAGACCTGGTACGTCATTCGTTGCAGCCACCGTACACTGGACCATACCAAGTGCTAGGACAGGACACACACACATTGGATATCCTCCTCCAGGGAAAGTCGACCAAAGTTTCCATTGAGCGAGTTAAGCCCGCTTGGACAATGACAGCACCGACGACAGTCTCACAGACGACTTCAGACACAACTTGCAACGAACCCACACCTTCCGCAGAACCAGACAGCTGTGTCCCACATGAGCCCCACCCCAGGGGGCCTAATGCAGCAACACAATCAGCAAGCAGCACCCACACCTGCACTATCCACACTCGGGCAGGCCGAGAGGTGAAGTTTAAGTACCCCACCATACCGGGTGTTCCGCACTTCAGGGGGGGGGGGGGGGGCTGTGTGGGAGTGACAAGTCGATAGTCGACAAGACACTGAGAGATTCTCTTTACGAGCGGGTTCTTTGGAGGACACGACAAGTGTTCTTTTTCCCGCGGTAACGTATGTATGAAGTGTGTTTGTGTGGTACAATAAAGGTGGTCGCTCACAGTATAAATTCCACACAAGTGTTTTCCTTTATGTAGTTAAATTACCCCTACAAACTGATACTTCCAAAACTAAGAGCCAGACTGATTGCTTCAGGAAACTCAAAGCAATGTTCAAAGAGTGTTTTAGTGTAGAGCTTCTTAAAGTCAGAAATAATCTGCTGGTCCATAGGCTTCAGTAACAGAGCGGTGTTAGGAGGCAGAAATTGGATCTTGATGAATTGATTCTTCAAGAAGTCGGTCTCATAGGCCTGGAGAATGAGCATATGTGTTATCCATAATAAGCAAGATACAGAGTGGCAGATTCACCTCTAGCAAAAAAAAATTTGTTCACCAAAAAACCAAACACTTCATTCATCCAATCACAAAGAAGATCATGCGTCAACCAAGCCTTGTTGTTGGACCTCAACATCACACTTAACGTGCTCTTCTGGACTTTACACTTCTCGAAGGTTCACGGCGTTTCTGAATGGTAAACAAGCAGCGGTTTAATTTCGTAATTGCTGCTTCGATTGGTATAGAATAGTAACGTGAGACAGTCTTTCATTGACTTGTGACCGAGCAATGCATTCTCCTCTATTATAAAGGTACACTTCAGCATCTTTTTTCCAGAACAGACCTGTTACGTCACATTTAAAACTTGTTGCGCCATATAACTCTCAGAATCTACAACCATCTTGAAGTTGCTGATTTAAGTTCTCTGCTGCCTTTGTATTGGAGCTGGCAGCTTTGCGGCATCTCTCAACACTGTGACTGCAGGTTCTTCCCTTAAACTTGTCGAACCACCCACAGCTTCCCTTAAGCACTTCCTCAGCCGCTGATGATCCTGGCGTCTTCTTAACGAGATCGGCGAAAATCCTCCTCACGAATGAAGTTCTTGTTAATAGTGTCGCCTTGCAACTGCTTTTCATTTATCCATGTAAGGAGCAACCGTTCGACACCGTCCAGAATACGAAACCGTTGTTTAGAGACTCCTGTCACTCTCTTTAAAACATCTGTCTCCTTAATCTTGTCCTTGCTCTTGAGTTTATTTAACCCAATTGTATGTGTGTGCTACATCAGCAACGCTCACGCCAAGTTCGCGTTTTTCAATTATTTCATGTTTCATTTCTAAGGTCATTTTCTCTCTCTTTTGGTCATCTTACAGGTTTATCTTCGGGACATTTCTATGGAGGCTATTAAAATTTTCACATAAAGAAACACTGTGTGAACACAAATTTAGAAAAATGTGTGATCACAAGCTGCACTAAGATAGTAGCAGAAACAGAGATAAACCCGAACTGCAGTACGTACTAAACACATTGTTCACATGCCATTACAACAATGAAAGGTGCTCATATTGTTGAACCCCCCCCCCCCCCCCCAAACGCTCGAGTGGCTGGTGACGTCACACTAAATCTTACTCTTATGCGAACCATTGCTCGTTAAGCGAGTCACTTGTTTTACAATTTGTTTTGCTCGTTACGCGAATTGCGCATTACGGCAGGTTCTCCTTAAGCGAGGTTCCACTGCATTCCTTGGCAACTTCCTCAGGCCCCAGAAACTATCTGATTGGGAACCAAGGGTATTGATGGAGCAGGGATTTTAAATTTCATTACACATTCAGAATCCGTAACATTCTAGCCAGCCTGTGCACTCTGAGGCCATTTGCCTACCAGACAGCTGTGTGGGAAGTTTTCAGTTTTCTCCCTTAAATTATTGAAGTCTGTCGTTTAGTGAAAGAATTCTGTTAGGAAAGCAGAACCAGGATTTTAAAACAGAAAAATTCTTGTCTTCTGGAGGAGGGTTTAATATCAGGTCGATTAATTATTGTTCATTCATTAACACAGATGAGGCAAATCCTTTTTTTCTATTCCCAATTATCTCTGTACGTGACACTTTAGTCGGTGTTTGCTAACAAGTGGGGTGCGTTTTTCATCAAATGGTGGCCACTAGCATATTCATTGCGCCCATACTCACGTAGGTGAGTTGTTCAAGTGTGCACACTAAATAAAATAACTTGGAGGAACAGTTTATTTACCTACAGAATTGATAAATTTTGAGATCGTTGACAATCTGACATTATTATACTTACTGAAGTTCGTGAGTGACAACACGGTGTCTTTAGAATTTCCCCCTGTAAACTGCATGAACATCCAAAGCTTCAGGCATTACCGGTATGCTACCATATTCGTCTGGACAGGGACCCCATATCCATGCAGTACATGTGTAATACTGTACTGGAATGATTTTCATGCTAAATCGGCGATGTTGCAATATTCCTTGTCACTGGACGACACAGTGATAGTAATTTGATTCTGGAAGTTAGTATTTAGTCAGCAGTGAACCACATTATGTTACGATAATGCCCCAGTTTAACAGTTAATAAATACATAGAATGAAATGTGGATCATCGGAAAAAAGACTAAGATATGTTTTATTGCACTACATTAATGGACATTTCACCCAGTAAAAAAACAACCTTGGGGTAGAAACGGAGCAAGAGGGAACAAGCCACACTTATGTCTCTTAGTGTTCGCACTACAGAGGGTCTCAAAAGAAAGTTTATATCTCATGTGTCAAAATAAAATAGTGGTTAATGTACATCTAAAAATATCTTGATTAATTACTGAAATATAAAGTTTAGGAATTTACTTCTTAAAAATAATGGCATTTCAGTGCAATCGAAAAAGTATATGGCACTCTTTTGAACAATGAAAAAATTTTGCGTGACGGTTCGGCACGTAGACAATAGGATGGCTGAAACTTTGCAACGGATATTTTCTTTCAGTTGCTCTGGTGAAGCCATATTATTGATGTACACTTTAGACTTGACGTATCCCTATACGAAAAAGTCGATGGCTCTGAAATCTCGATAGCTTGGGGGCTAATTCATGTCAACCCTCCAGGATATCAACTTTCCAGTGGAAATTTCACGGATTCTCAGTTTACATGCAATGATCATGTGCCCTGTGGCTCCGTCTTGCTGAACCCATGTTCTTCAGTTACACCAGGGAAGTTTCACAATTAAGGCACCAACATCTTCACACAACGTTTGAAATTTACTGTAACTACTCTCGTCCTCGAGAAAGTACGGGCCAATCATTCCTCGTGCCGACATCGCTGCCAGTGCAATAACTTTTGGCGAATGAAGAGGTTTTTCATGGTTTTTTTAAGGATTCGTTGCACTCCAGTAGCGGCAATATTGCTTACTGATGTGACCCTTCAGGTCAAAATGTGCCTCTTCAGGAAACAAGATCTTAAATGACGAGCAGTCAGTCACATCATTAACGAGCTGCAGCCTATGTCTGACAGCTTGAGGCTTTACTCCCTGCACAAACTGGTTTTCGTAAGTGTGCAGTTTAAGGCATTTTTGCACAATTCGGTGCAGTGATGATCTAAGCACATTTAAAGCAGTGGCCTGCTTACGAATGGAGAGGTTAGGATCGTCATGAACAGACTGATTTACACTCTCTAAGGATTTGCTTGTTCTTGATGGCCTTGGTCGCCTGGATTTCGGTTTGACTCTCCTCAAACATTTTTATCCATTTCCAGATACGGGGAACACTTCGAGCACAGTTTGTATTACGCAGTTCACGATCACGGCAAAATTTCCTCCTTGCTACAGTCGCCAAGTCACCCTTTTTGTAAACTTCTCGCACACACACTACGCGCGGCCCCCTCCCGTGAAGACATCAATCTCTACTGAATTTCTAAAGCCGAAGGCCAAGCAAGTGGTGAAGGTTCACCCCCTTCCCCCCGCCACAAGGAAAAAGAAAAAACTTACTTTCTACCGATTTGGTGCGCATGCAGATCGTTTGATTTGTATAAAAACAGAGCGTTGCGCTCCGCGCCGTACTGAAACCGAGTAAACGTGAACCGATGGCTGCTTACTACTGAGGCTCGAATTGGACGTTTTTACGAAACGTAACTGGTTCAAGATTTTTAGAAAAGGGAACATCCAGTCAAAAAAGTTGTGATAAAGTTTGAGTTAAAAATTAAAAGGCCACATGAGAAAGCTGAGAACTGCCACTGCTTTTAGGTTCAGAGGACAATGAAGTTATTTGGTTTTGTAAATATCGTTTTTTCCTTGCAGCAACTTAATTCAACTTCTTCATTCTTCTCCTCTCTGACTGACCTGACAAAGCAACTTCACTTCCAACAGAAACAGCCGTTATGGGACACACTGCACGAGTTTGTGTGTTTGTATCAGTGGTGGAATTTTCATTCATGTTTTCAATCTAAAAGTAACACGTAAGTGTTACTTTAAAAGATGGCAGTAGGCTGCATTAAAATTTAGTTTATACAAACTTTCTGAGTTAGGCCCAGACCTGTAAGTTCACTATAAAAATTATGTCGAAACATATTCGTTTAATACATGAGGATTGATATATGTCATAAAGAAGATGGGATTTCAGTTTGCCTGTTATGCAAATGCTTGAGTAAAAGGTCTTTTTTTTCATCATTTTCGTCCAGGAGTAAATACAACAATAAATCGCAATCACTCATTTCGAGAAATGTGCGTCTGCTTACACGAGCTACTCAGGACTGACAGTTTCAACCTGCTAGCATGTGGTGCGCTCAGGCAGCGAGTTCGGCGCCAACGCGTTCAAATAAAATAGTGTAACTCCTATTTTCTCTATGCTGTTGTGAGATGTGGCTTTCCTTCTAACTTTAAATTAACCATTTCGATGTGGGTGTTATATTTATCAATCATTGGAAATGAACCAAACACACAGCAGCCAGAGACCACATTTTTCACTGCAAACTCTTCAAATTTTACGGTATGGACTACTTGGGAATTAAGTATTACACTATGAGCAATATCGAACAAATTGACTCTTCACCTTCAAGGTGTAATAGAAAACTGTAAGGCACGAAAGAAACCAGTTGTGCACGTCAATTAGTTTCTTCAGAAACGAATGAGAGGTATTATGTAGTGAAGAAAAATGCGCAAATCCGAAACAAGTCGTTTTTAATGTTGTAAGATTAGATTAGATTAGATTAGATTAATACTAGTTCCATGGATCATGAATACGATATTTCGTAATGATGTGGAACGAGTCGAATTTTCTAATACATGACATAATTAGGTTAATTTAACAACTTACTTAAGTTAATATAACAGCTTTATTTTTTGTGTTTTTTGTTTTTCTTTATTTTTTATTTTTATTTATTTTTTATTTTTTTAATATTTTTTTTTCTTTTTTTCTTAATTTATATCTAAAAATTCCTCTACGGAGTAGAAGGAGTTGTCATTCAGAAATTCTTTTAATTTCTTCTTAAATACTTGTTGGTTATCTGTCAGACTTTTGATACTATTTGGTAAGTGACCAAAGACTTGAGTGCCAGTATAATTCACCCCTTTCTGTGCCAAAGTTAGATTTAATCTTGAATAGTGAAGATCATCCTTTCTCCTAGTATTGTAGTTATGCACACTGCTATTGCTTTTGAATTGGGTTTGGTTGTTAATAACAAATTTCATAAGAGAGTATATATACTGAGAAGCTACTGTGAATATCCCTAGATCCTTAAATAAATGTCTGCAGGATGATCTTGGGTGGACTCCAGCTATTATTCTGATTACACGCTTTTGTGCAATAAATACTTTATTCCTCAGTGATGAATTCCCCCAAAATATGATGCCATATGAAAGCAATGAGTGAAAATAGGCGTAGTAAGCTAATTTAGTAAGATGTTTATCACCAAAATTTGCAATGACCCTTATTACATAAGTAGCTGAACTCAAACGTTTCAGCAGATCATCAATGTGTTTCTTCCAATTTAATCTCTCATCAATTTTGTCTGTACTTTGTAAACTGTTCATATTTTTTTTGGAACCATTGTGATACTATGAGAGCTTTGAATGATGTATTTGGTATGGGATCATGAGTTTTAAAGTACGTTTGAGGCAGATGACACTTTTGACATGAGCAGAGAATTTTTTTAATTATTGGAGGAAGCTAAAACGATTTTGAGATTTGACTGAGGTGTTATGATGTTATTTTTACGACGACAATGTGTATTATGCTGCTGAGGTATGTTTATGATTAATAGTCTGAGGCTATATGAGTTATTTGATTATGCTTCATATTTATAATGACGAAATATTGACGAGTGTCGATGGATACATATATGTGTAATAAGGTAAGGAGTAACGAATAGTGGGTAGAGACTCTTGACTTGTGAAACAGGATGTTGGAAACCAAGAATCGTACTTTAAGAGTTATGAAATGTGCGTAAATTCGTGACTGTTTCACAATGCTGACGAATATTTTATTTGGACACTTATATTTATAGGATTTTCTTTCTACAGATTTGCAACGCTAATTCTTGACCTGTGAAATATTTTTATGTGAGACTGTCACTGTAGCGGAAACTGCTGTCGTAAATATTTCCGTAAGAAAGTTAAGTGACCACCTGCACGTAATGCGTCACGGGCACCCACCTGGGCGACCGCCGCCCGAAAAAAAAAAAAAGCCATTAGCCTTTCAGAGGCGCAGGTGGAGAAAAAAAAAAAGGAGAGACCATTAACCTGGCTATTGACATTCCTTTGTGGAAAGCATCGCAAATAAGACACGCTCATTACTTGGAAACATATGATTATATTGTGGAGCGCCTACTTTCTGCTACTTACTGAAATGCTTATAAACTGATGGGAAATATTCTTACATCTGCACACCTGATTATGACAAGCGTCTTTCTATGAGAGTTGAGAGAATTTCTACTAACTTATGAAATGTCACATGACTACTGAATGATATTTTTATGCTTTTCTTTTCATAGTTGCTTATTTCATTTGATACCTGGTTTCCAGCTGTGTTGCAGCATTGCTTTTATAAAATGAAATGCATTTGCTAATGTGAACGCTTTCTGTCAACAGATCTATTAAATAATTATTTTATGATCCACATTCTTTAAAAAAGGAGCACTTGGAAAGGAAAGAACAATAAGAAGGAACTAGTAACAGTAACACATAATTTTCTTTTCAAGTACATGGTAATATTTCTTTTTACAATCAATTGTTGTGGTGCACCACTTTAATTACATAGATATTAAGATGTGAATATACATTTCCCTTATCTGCATTGTTGTTTTTACTGTAATATTTTTTCTGCTTGAGCTATGTCATGTTTAGGTATAAGTTACTGCTGTTTGCCAGGCGTAGTGTTACTGAATTTGACTTTGTGTTACTCTGCTAAGCCAATTTTACTACTCATTTATTTTTCTTGTTGCTGCACATTGGCTCATATTAGTTGTAATGTTGCATTGCTTGGTAATTTAGATTTACTGTAGCTTGCTTTGCAATTTTCCATTTTTTTTGGTCATTGTTGTTTGTGTTACTTATTTTGTGCTGCTGCACTGCCTCGTTCCTTAGTTTAGCATCTGAGCTCAGTAGATTTAAGTTAGCTTAAGAGGGGGTAGCCTCTAAGAGAATGAGTTTCGATGAATTGGAAGAAATGCATAGAGAAGTTATACGAAAAAAAAGTACAGAAAACGGGTTTAGGTAGGATTTTCTTGGAAATAAATGTTGGGGTAAGAAATGTGTGAACATATAAATACAGAAAGCATGCTTAGATAGAATTTTTTTTGGTGGAAACAAAGGATGAAATAAGAGGAAAGATATATGAAGTTTTGGGTTGGACTGCAGTACCACAGGTTACACTGAAAACGAACCCTGTCCTTTCCTATTGGTGTTATCCCACTATGTGTTTGTGTACCCTTGTGTATTTGTTTTCTTCCTGTCTCTGTGTAATTTCATAGAATTTTTTTGTTCTTTTAATATTAAGCTACATTCACTATGATGAGGAATACTGTTATCCTCGAATATAATTGGCATTAATAATATGTTATTTACTTTGTAAAGATGTTACATATTATTAATTCTGTTCTGTTTAATGCTCATGTGTGAAGTTGATGTTTCGAAAGTTACTCTGATCTTTTATGTATGTACTCATGTCATAATTCCTGTAACACTGATGTATATGTTATTTCGATTCTTTTGTAAAGCCCATATTACTACAAATGTTATCTGTACTATTATGTTCTTTAATGATGTATTTGTACCTTTGTAATTGTATTCTTATGTTATTAAATTGTAATTGTCACCAGTTCATGATATTATTAACTTGTTAGTTACATTTCACTGCACACGTTTCTGTTGGTCATAGTATTTGGACAATATGTGAGAAGTAGGGACTGTTAGTGTTTGCACGTGTGTTAATAACTCAGCAAGGGACTGGATAACAGCATTGCTGGTTCTAAGGACAATTTCAAAAACTTTGTGAGTGCACAAGTGGTGGTTTATGGACTTGCTATATTGTCCGCAAGACTCTTCAATGGTGATTGTGCACCTGCACAGTCACAACAGATGGCTGCTGGCTATCTCTACAAGGACTACAGTGGGTCTGCATCTTTGATGACCCATTATCTCTACAAGGACTACAGTGGGTCTACATCTTTGATGATCTATCAATACCATTATTTCTACAAGGACTGCAGTGGGTCTGCACCTCTGGTGGCCCACCAATACCGTAATCTCCACCAGGACTCCAGTGGGTCTGCTCTGTGATGACCTACCTACCAATACTCTTCAAAATTTCGACTGACTCTGCTGTGGGTTTGCTCTGTTGTGGCCCATTACCTGTATGCATGTCAAGAGTCAGCACTGTCGTTCCGTTGGAAGGACAACACTACTTCTTCAAGATTGCATGGAAATCCACTACTTCTGTGTGCATTTTCCTTTACTGCTCAGACTTTGAGAAAAACACTGCAATTTTACTGTGACGAATGATGAGGACTGTCTTTATGGACTGTGAGAAAATTTTAGCTTTTGACCAACATTGTATCAATAAGTGTGTGCCTTTGATTTCTTTGCTATTGTAATTATAAAAAAATTTTTCAAATCATTATTGGCCACTGCCCAAAAAAAAAATTTGTAAAATTTTTTGTGGGGAGCATGGGGGCTATGTAAGTAGGCTGTTTATGTTTTCTCTATGTAAGTAGGCTGTTTAGGTTTTTTTATTGGTAACGCCACCTCTGTATGAAAATCACTGGCTGTGCTGTGTGCAGTCTGTGGCTAGTTTGCATTGTTGTCTGCCATTGTAGTGTTGGGCAGCGGCAGCTGGATGTGAACAGCGCGTAGCGTTGCGCAGTTGGAGGTGAGCCGCCAGCAGTGGTGGATGTGGGGAGAGAGATGGCGGAGTTTTGTAATTTGTCATGAACTGCTATATTTATATATGATGATATCAAGGTAAATACATTGTTTGTTCTCTATTAATATCTTTCATTTGCTAACTATCCCTATCAGTAGTTAGTGCCTTCCATAGTTTGAATCTTTTATTTAGCTGGCAGTAGTGGCGCTTGCTGTATTGCAGTAGTGGGAGAAACGAAGATTATTGTGAGGTAAGTGATTTAGTGATTTGTGAAAGGTATAGTTTAATGTTAGTCAGGGTCATTCTTTTGTAGGGATTATTGAAAGTCAGATTGCGTTGCGCTAAAAATATTGTGTGTCAGTTTAAGCACAGTCGTGTGTAATTGTTCAAAGGGGACGTTTCACGACGCGACTACGAACCCGCATAATAAACATCACAGTGTGTACTTCAAGAGTGATCTAGCTACAGCTTTCCTGGACCCGTTGCACTAAGGGACGGACGGTGGGCAGCACACAGGTACTTTGAAGGGCACAGAGAGCCTGAGCAGGCGACGCAATTGAAAAGCCTGCGTCACCGAATGTTCTGAGCTGCCTGATACAGGACGGAGAGCTCAGCTGCAAATACTGAGCAGTGTTCCGGAAGCCGCTACTGGAAAACGTCGGCACGTTGGCGCCAACGGCGAAGGCACACCCGACACCCCGAGCAAGCCGAGAGCCATCAGTGTACACAAAGATACTATCGCGAAATTCCGTGCGAAGGTCGTGAAACTGAAGGCGATAGAGTGAGGCTGGTGTAGTGTCCTTAGGAAGTGAATGAAGGCCAAGGTTAATAAGGGCCGCCACACGAAGGCGAGGTGGTGAAGGGTTTACACCCACCAGGAAAGTGGCAGGTAGCTTGAAGTTAAGCTGCCTTAGCAAGAGCCGAACGCCAAGTCCAGGAAGTAACAGAGACGAGGGACGATCAAAGGAGGAGGCGTACGATGTATGATCACGCATGGCAGACAAACAGCATGCATATCTGCTGAGGAGAAAGCTCTAGTTCAGCGGTAGTTCGGCAGCTACTGCATACAGACTAAAAGGCGCCAGCGGCCAAACGTAGTCCAGTTTCGAACGGACAAGGGACGGGTACAAACTGAGGAGGGTGGTTCGATCTGCTCGCCCAGGAAGTACCATTGAGGACATGTAGGACACTGAAGGACCACGTGCAGCGGACTGCCAGGTAAGACACGTGGGAGGACCAAGAGTTACCTATCGAGCGTTAGCTCCAGGAATTTCGTAGTTTCAACGAACGAAAGAGCAACAGGCCCAAGGTGTAAAGATGATGGGAGAAACCACCTTCACAGCCAAAAATTCATATAAACGGTTTTGTAAGTGGAAAAACGAAAGCCATTGTCGATGCCTCATGAGTAAAGACGATCGAGACATCGCTGAAGAGAGAAGTCCGTGGAGAACTGCAACAGATCATCAATGGAGAGGGAGCCGGAGATGCCCGGCGGGTCACAGCCGACACCGTCTGCTTCTCTCTCTGTATCCGTAGAGGTTCACTTAACGAGTTCGATCATACGTGATACTAACCCGAGGGAAAGGAAGAGCTATTTGGCGGGCACAGAAACAGTGAATAATGAATGTGATCACGAACACATACTTACGGTAATAGTCAAAATATCTTTCAAACGTGATGAACTTTACAGTCCGATTTTAAAATCGCACACTAACGAATTGTACTTCGCCACGGAGGCGGCCGCACTGAGCGAGCTGTCCCTCCTTATTGCTCACCCCCCTTGGACCTGCCTACGGGGTGTGTCTCGTTTCGGTGGATGGGGTATAGCCATACGAGTCGACATCTTTGTAACTTGGAATTTAATAGTGATTCACTTATATTCCGGCTAATATCTTTACTGTCACATTTTGAGTCCTTGTAGTGCTCCGAAAGCTCTTCACAGTGGCACCCAAATCAATGTCCCACTTAAGCGCATTCCATGCTACACCAGTTTATAACTTTACGTAGAGCTAATCCATAAGAATCACGCGCATGCATCTACACCGGTAGTCACAGGTAAAACAAACTACGTCCGACAAACATTACAGACATGATCTATCCGTTGTAGGTTCAACCAATGTTTACACATTATTAGTCTTAGTTGATGACGATTCAAATCCGACTATTTTGTCACACAAAGTTTTACGCACGAGAGAACAGACGTTTTTCACGTCGGTAATTACTAAAACTACAGAAAATTACTATTGCTATTCCATACAGCGGAAACGGAGTGAAACACATTCCTTGTTTTACACGTAGTATACTACTGCGGACGTTGTTTCCTATTCATACCACTCTCTCCTCCGTTCTCTAAATGTATGCGCTCTAGTCTAGCCTTCGTTACTTGCTCGCAGACAATTATACTTGCGTTTTACATTTCCTACACTTCGCACTCTCTGACAAATACAGAATGGCGCACAAAAAACCGGCAACGAATACTAGATTGCTTATTGTCTACCGCCAGATGTCATCTATCGTGTCGAAGCTTTTGCGACTACATTTTCCATTGTCAATACGAAAGTCGTTACAACTTGGTTAAGATGTGCGAAGTAAGTATGTCAGCGAGATGTGTAACCTTGAAGAAAGAATCACAATAGTGAAGGCACACGTGGCTCATTTAAGGAAACGCATGACATTTTTGCAAATCAGTTTCCTTGCGTTTCCATACCAGCAAAGAGGAGTATACAGGATTTGGTGACAAAGTGGCGGTACTACAGGGCCAGTTGCAAACGCCCCGTCTGTCCATACACCTGCTGTGATCACGGACATTCGAGCAAGAATGATGCAGAGTCCAAAGAAGTCGACACGTGAACTTTCAACAATTTAACGCTGCGTGCTGGTACTGTCAATATGTTTTACACGTCATATAGATGAAGCCTTACAAAATGACTTGTGTCCAAGAACTGAAGCAGGAAGCCAAGGCAGACCGCAAGAATTACTGAACGTGGCTATGTCAGAAACAGAGTGTAATGTTGAATGCGCTGCTTTGTTTCATGAGTGATGAAGCCTGATTCCATCTGACGGGTCGTGTTAACTCACGAACCAACAGATACTAGTCAGCAAACAATCGCCGTACGATTAATAAAAAGCATCTTCACGGTGTGGTGTGGTGTAGTGTTCCCCATGAACGTACCAATACTTCCTTTCAACGTGATAGGGCAGCATGTCACACTTGACGAATTCACGAAAGATTCGCAGAAGAAAGGACTGTCAGCAAAGGACTGTGTCTGGCGCGTTCGCCGGACCTAACCACTTGTGACTTAGCAGTGGAGGCAGACTAAAGGGAAAAGTGTAAGCAAATGTTCAAATGTTCAAACGTTCAAATGTTCAAATTTGTGTCAAATCTTATGGGACTTAACTGCTAAGGTCATCAGTCCCTAAGCTTACATACTACTTAACCTAAATCATCCTACAATCACACACACTCTAACATTCTGCGTGGTGTCTGTTTGTTCTATATCGTGTCTCCCTACCACTTTCGCGCAACGACGCTCTGAGCGTGTCTTTTTAGGGAATTGACTAGTTTGAACCTGGGTCCTGTTGCTGGTAAGGAGACACCAGACCACACATGACATGTAGAGTTCAGAAGAGTTCAGTGAGACTAGCGATGATATAACCAAATACTTAATGATTTCAGCGTCAGCTCCACTGCACTCGCTGTAAAAGGATCTTAATACTAACTAAATTTAGTGGAAGGGCTTCAAGGCTTTCCTATTTTTAGTTAGCTGGTAAAATAACGTCGAAAAAGCAGTTACGTTTACCATTGTAAATTTTATTCTACTCACAAAACATTGTTTATAAATTGCACTATTGATAAAAGGAAATGTTTTAATACAGGATGGTAAAAACCAACTGCGTTCAACAAAAATGTGAACGAATATTCCCTGAATGGGTTTCCAAGTTCTACAATGGATCGAAGCATGACCTATGCCATATCACATCTATAATGTAGGTTTAAATTAAGTTTCACGAAAGAGAAAACTATCAAAATGGTCTACAGTGACCCTCAATTATCTATAATTACTTATCTATCTTGAAAATTACAGTGGCTGATGTGGCTTCTCAATAACTATATAACAGAAAAATCATGGCGTTTCAGATTTTTACTTCAAGTGGCAAATGTGAACACCATGAGCTTTAATTGACGATCGACACTAGTGTTACGCAAAAAGGGGGGGGGGGTGTAGCAGATGAGACTTCTGCAATTCTGAGTGAAGCTTTATGTGCTGTTATGCAGCATCGCGTGCGTTCATTACCCTGTCGGTGTTCGTCAGGGGGCGGCGGGCAGCACAGCTCCACTCACCTCACTGTCTCAGAAGCAACTCCTCTCTAACTTCTCCTTACCGAAGTTGGTTTGAAAAAAAAAAAAAACTATCTGGCTGTGTTTTCATCTGACCAATCAGGATCTCAATGTTCACCTTAAGCTCCGCCTACAAAAATTCTGTGTATCCGATGAGAAACGTTATACTTTTCGTGGTGGGGCAATGTTTTTAAAGTTTGCAACGTAACAGAGACGCGAAAAAGTCTCACGCTAAAACTTGCAGCTGGTGTGGTCCTTTTAGTGTTATCGTAAGATCTATACTGTTCTTCTGGAGGGCTCTATCTTTTAACATGGGCTGGGGGGTGGTCCTGACGTAACAGAGACGCGAAAAAGTCTCACGCTAAAACTTGCGGCTGGGGTGGTCCTTTTAGTGTTATCGTAAGATCTATACTGTTCTTCTGGAGGGCTCTAGCTTTTAACATGGGCTGGGGGGTGGTCCTAGCGGTTAGCTGGCGACGTGGGTGTCCTTCCGTCCCTTATCGTAGGGCCTTCTAGCTTAACATGGTTCTGCTCTCGGCTTCTGTTCTCGTTTCTCCCCTCGGAACTGCGTCTGTCTCACGGTGGGAAGGTATGACATGCATTTAGTCATTCTTGTGTTAGTCTGTGTTATTCCATTTGCTCACTCGTTACTCGTATTACTTTGGTTAATTTAAAGTCACGATTTATTCGGAGCTATGTGACATACTACTGGATTTGCTTATCATGTCAGGGTTTTCATGGAAGGTGTTGGAATTGCCTGACACCTTACAACACACCCATGCCTGAGGGAGGACTCTAACCTCCGCCCGGACCATGTAAGCAAATAACCCAATACATTTCCAATACTTTAAGGACAATATTTGTAACGAATTTTTGAGAATTGATGCGACAGAGCTCCGCGAAGTGTTCAGTCAATAAGGATAGCTTTTTACCAGTCAGGGTATCTTTTGTCGCAACCAGCATGCCCTCTAGACGCTCAATGATGCTGGAGAAGGTCCCTCCAGTCAGCTAAAACTGGAGATTGCTAAGTGGAAACTTGAAAGGCTTACGGAACTGGCACGAAATAATCCAAGACTTGAATAAATACAATCTTTGATTACTCGTCTGAGCAAGAATTGGACAGTGACTTGAATGAAAAGTAGACTACTCCCGATTGCAAAATCCCGTGGAGGGAGGTACGCGGCTAAGTGTGAGCGCGAACAGAGCCAGAGCGAATACTGAAGGCCGAGCCCCGGGCCTGACCTACACAGACGTCCCTTGTGGACTGCTTTCTGTGCAGAACTGTCCTGCGGGATATGCCGATCCCGCCATTTTTTATCTGCGTCGCCCTTTCCACGTTGGCGCTTCTGCCCATCGCCCTTTGCGGCCGCACATGTGACTATATATGGTCCCACCAACACGTTACCACACTCGCAGTTTCTCCACATTGATACCTCTTGCAACCACATGACATTGCCCGCAATCGCCCTTCCTGTGGCGTCGCCTTTGTACTCTAGCACTTTCTAGAAAAACTAATTCTTTCTGGCTTCTGTTCGTTGTATGTGGTATAAACTGTGTTGCTCCCACAACATTCAGCTTGGTTGAAATAAAAGAGAGGCGGAGTTTCTTATCGACAAAAATATGGGATACATCAGTATACGTTAACTGGAAGAGTTTGCAGCATTGCGAAGCGTTTTCAAACACCTATCAAACGGCGATGACCTCTGGTTTTAATCTCATCTTCACAGAGCATTGCCTCATCATACTGGTGAAGCACATTGCACACAGGTATGTGATCGCTGTTCCTGTGTCCTAGGTGGTACTGGTAGTCATCCTGACCTCCAAATCTTTGGACATTGCAAGTAATAGAAATGAGAAACAGAGGGGGTACTCTGCAGGTCTTAAACCTGCAGATAACGATTAGCTATACACCATCAGTTGTCAATCACACCAATGCAGGAATGGAACGATTTTTATACAAGTAAGTACCCTCATACCTTCCCATTTTTGTAATTTTCATCAATTTTACATATCTTCCATCAATTTTCGTAGTTTTAATACGGTTTTCGTATTTTCAACGCATTTTATCCAATTACTCGAGGTCCAAATGCTATCAGTCAATGACATTGAAGCATGGTTCACAATTTCTGTGTCATTGCAAGGGCCATATACATATAACCCTGATACCCTGCCTCCATCACACGACACAAATACCATTTCTTATGTAGGAAAGAGCCATCAGCACAGAAGAGGTACAATAACTACTTTCGTTAGCCAAAAAAATTTATAAATTCAGTAACATTTTATTACAATTCGCCATCTCCCCCTATGTGAATGGGGGTCACGAAGTATTGTCTGTTTAGAAATGAGCTGACCCTTTGGTCTCCAGATTTCACCTCAAGCGCTGCGTCATACACGATCTCTCTAGATGCAGGCATGCATGCATGTTGAGGTGGTTAGCACTCCTTATTGGCATATAGGAAATACGAACCTGATGCATTTGAGAGAATGTGGTTATATAACAGACCGCGAAGAGGAAGAAGAAACATATGGTTTAAGCTTTATGGAGCTCCAGACGGAAAAAGTTTGAAACCTTTTACGTAAATCACTTGTACTCTCAATTCTGGAACATTGTTGTATTTGGATTCCATACCAAGAAGGTAATGGGAATACAGAAATGATTGTGGAATACGTACTCCTAACGGTACACAGCTCTGAACTTCAGCATGCTATAATGTTAAAGCAATGTCGATTCCAATATGGTAAACGCATTCAATGACGCACTTATTACTCCAGTGCAAGAGATACATTTCCAACAAGACATACATTCACCATGCAAGGTTTCTATCCCGCTCGATGTGGTGACAAACTGTAAGGTGAAAAAACGGCAACCTTGCACACCAAAGAAAACATCGATTTTTGTTAACACAAACACAACGTAGGTTTCTGGAGGTATAAGTTGAAGCCAAAGTACGATTCAGAAATTATGATACGATCACAACAGTCAAACAAAATGATCATCGGCAACTGAAAATGGATACGAAGAAACAATGACATGTTATGAGGAAATAAACAACCACGATCAGTAGCCAGAGAGTATGTAACAGTCTTATTGCAGTTTACCAGCGCCCCTCGTAACCTACCTCTTGCACAGAGAAGTCACGATCCAATGTAAGTTTGTATTGCTGATGTGCGTGATAATAGGGCCTTGACGCCACGTCTCTAGAAAGCTTCCTCTTTCCACTATTAAGGTGTGTAAATGTAGCATCAGTCAATTCTCCTCCAGGATACACAGTTTTATTTATTTCAGTCAGAACCCATTTCATGGTATTTTTTCTCAGATTTTATGCATTCTCAGTAATTTTGCTAGGTTTTCGTGATTTTACATATTTCATGCTATTTCCCTCAATTTTACGTATTTCTTGTCAGTTTTTCGTGATTTAGCAGGTTTTCCTCGAATTTTACCTATTTCATGTCTTTCATATTTTTTCAACCGTTTCCCATATGTATTGGACATATTGGTGACATACCCAGGTATTGTTTGATTTTATACAATAATATTTGCTTGTCATATACACCATCCTACTAAAACATCCTAAGACTTGCCCTCTTCCCAAAGATCCACATGCATTCGTTTTGGATAGAACGAACATGGAAAGTGTAGTAACAGTCGCTTCTACCTACATGAGACTCACGTCGTGCAGGTGATGGATATATTGGAAACTCAAAGCCTGGAAACAATTCCGTGTACTGCTTCAACCTATCAGAAAGCTTGTCTACCGACTCATGTAGTGCTGCACTTGATGGACAATCTAAGTCTTGAAACAATTCCACGTGTTCATTTGACTGCCACTCCATCGTGTAGGGATCGGCAACAGGGATCTGACGTGTACAGACCTGATTTCTGTAGCTGTTCAGACTTTTTCCACAAGTTTATGCTCTTATTGCTTACTAGATGTGCTTCTTAATTTATCTTTATACTTTCTAACTCAAACATACCCACAACCCTATCAGGACATCTACAAACTATAGCTTTTGGGTATTTATTTTTATTACCCCAGTAAAGGAAACAAAAGAAAAATTCGGAGTAGGTATTAAAGTCCATGGAGAAGAAATAAAAACGTTGAGGTTCGCCGATGACATTGTAATTCTGTCAGAGACAGCAAAGGACTTGGAAGAGCAGTTGAACGCAATGGACAGTATCTTGAAAGGAGGATATAAGATGAACATCAACAAAAGCAAAACGAGGATAATGGAATGTAGTCGATTTAAGTCGGGTGATGCTGAGGAAATTAGATTAGGAAGTGAGACACTTAAAGCAGTAAAGGAGTTTTGCTATTTGGGGAGCAAAATAACTGATGATGGTCGAAGTAGAGAGGATATAAAATGTCGACTGCAATGGCAAGGAAAGCGTTTCTGAAGAAGAGAAATTTGTTAGCATCGAGTATAGATTCGAGTGTCAGGCACTCGTTTCTGAAAGTATTTGTATGGAAGTGAAACATGGACGGTAAATAGTTTGGACAAGAAGAGAATAGAAGCTTTCAAAATGTGGTGCTACAGAAGAATGCTGAAGATTAGATGGGTAGATCACATAACTAATGAGAAAGTGTTGAATAGGATTGGGGAGGAGTTTGTGGCACAACTTGACAGGAAGAAGGGACCTGTTGGTAGGACATGTTCTGAGGCATCAAGGGATCACAAATTTAGCATTGGATGGCAGCGTGGAGGGTAAAAATCGTAAAGGGAGACCAAGAGATGAATACACTAAGCAGATTCAGAAGGATTTAGGTTGCAGTAAGTACTGGGGGATGAAGCTCGCACAGGATAGAGTAGCATGGAGAGCTGCATCAAACCAGTCTCAGGACTGAAGACCACAACAACAACAACATGTGGCTCCTCTCCTAGGACCACACTGCCTGCCATCCGGGTATTTTTTTTATAGTTTTAGGGCGCAAAACTGCTACGGTCATTAGCGCCCGGTCTGTGAATTAGGAAAAGGTAAAAAACCAAACTGGAAACCAGCAGCAATGGGAGCGAAACTCAAAAAAGTGGGGAAACAAAACAGAAGGAAAGCTTAAAAAACCACTATAGAAGGGGGTTGTTTGTCCCCAAAAAGAGTTTCAAATGACTGACGTCATCTCGCTGGCACTAATAAACTCAAGAACGTGATCGGCTGAGCGCGTGTCATCTGCTAAAATGGAAGATATGTCAGGCGACAGCTGTAGACGGGCGCGTAACGGAGTAAAATAGGGGCACTCGAGTAAAAAGTGTCTCACCGTCCACAGTTAAGAGCAGTGGGGACAGAGCGGGGGAGGATCACCACTTAAAAGGTGTCAGTGGCTAAAAAGACACTGTCCTATCCGGAGTCTAGTAAAAATTACCTCCTCCCGACGACGAGTTCGGGAGGAAGAGGTCCAAGCACACGGAAGAGCTTTCACGTCCCGCAATTTATGCAACACGACGACATAAAACACTCCGTAGATCAACGAAGGGAATCATGCGAGTAGCAGGCTGAAGAAGAGAGACTACAGCCTTGGCCGCTATATCGGCCGCCTCATTTCCACAGATAACAACGTGTCCTGGGATCCAGAGGAACGCCACAGAGACGCCCCCCAAGTGGAGCAAGTGGAGGCAGTCCTGAATCCGGTGGACCAGAGGGTGGAAAGGGTAGACAGCTTGGAGACTGAAGAGAGAGCTGAGAGAATCTGAACAGATAACATACTGTACCCACTGATGGCGACGGGTGTATTGGACAGCCTAGAGAACAGCATAAAGCTCCGCAGTAAACACCGAAAACTGGTCCGGAAGCCGAAATCGATTAGGGGTGTCGCCAACAATATAGGCACTCCACCAAATGATGTTTTTGAGCCGTCAGTGTAAATAAATGTGGCATCCTTCATTTATGCGGATAGAGCAGCAAATGCCCGACGATAAATAAGAGAAGGGGTACCATCCTTGGGAAACTGACAGAGGTCACGGAGCAGGCAGGTCCGGGGACGGAGCCAAGGCGGTGCTGTACCCCAAGTTGTCAAGAAGGTTTTAGGAAAGCGGAAGGAAAGAGAATGGAGCAGTTGACGGAAGCGGACTCCCGGTGGTAGTAGAGAGGAAGGGCGGCCTGCATACCCTAAATCCAAGGAGGCGTCGAAAAAAATGTCATGGGCCGGATTAGCAGGCATGGAAGACAGATGGCTAGCATAACGACTCAGAAGGACAGCTCGCCAACTGGACAGCGGAGGTCCAGCAGTCTCAGCATAAAGGTTTTCCACAAGGCTGGTGTAAAAAGCTCCAGACGCTAAACTTAATCCACGGTGGTGGACAGAGTCGAGACTGCAGCGAAGAATAGACGGCCGAGCAGAGGAGTAAACTATGCTTCCATAGTCCAATTTCGAGTGCACTAAGGTGCGATAGAGGCGGAGAAGGACCACTCGGTCTGCTCCCCAGGAGGTACCATTCAGGACACGGAGGGTGTTGAGTGATCGCAGACAGCGAGCCGAAAGATAGGAAACGTGGGAGGACCAACACAGTTTTCTGTCAAACATAAGACCCAAGAATTTAGAGACGTCCGCGAACGGAAGGTTGATAGGGCCTAGATGTAAGGAAGGTGGAAGAAACTCCGTACGACGCCAAAAATTGGCACAAACGCTCTTACTGGGAGAAAAGCGGAAGCCAGTTTCGATGCTCCAAGAGTGGAGCAAAATCGTCCACAAAGTGGGAGCCCGAGACATCGGGAGGGAGACAATCCATAATTGGATTTATGGCAATGGCAAACAGTACAACACTTAGCACAGAGCCCTGGGGTACCCCGTTTTCTTGGGAGAAAGTAGTGCTCACCCGCACTTTAAATGTGCGCTCTGCCATAAATTCACGAAGAAAAAGGGGCAGCCGACCTCGAAAGCCCCAAGAGAACAGTGTGCGGAGGATGCCTGTCCTCCAACAGGTATCGTATGCTCTCTCCAGATCAAAAAATATTGCTACTGTTTGGCGTTTCCTGAGAAAATTGTTTATGGTATAAGTGGAGAGAGCAACAAGATGGTCAACTGCAGAACGATGCTTTCGGAAACAGCATTGGGCAGGTGTTAAAAGACTTCGGGATTCCAGCCACCAGGCTAAACGGCAATTCACCATACGCTCCAAAACCTTATATACACTACTCGTGAGAGAAATGGGGCGATAGCTAGCGGGGAGATGTTTGACCTTTCCAGGTTTCGGAACAGGAACGACGATAGCTTCCCGCCATCTTCTGGGAAAAGTACTGTCGGTCCAAATTCGATTATAAAGGCGAAGGAGGTAGCGCAGACTATGGTATGGTGAATGCAGCAACATTTGGGTGTGGATACCATCCGGTCTTGGGGCGGAAGAGCGAGAAGAAGGGAGTGCATGTCGGAGTTCCCGCATTATAGCTTTCGCGATTTTGAGAGGAGAAAGCAAGAGGTTGCACTTCCGCTGCAAGTTTCTTCGGGAGAAGAGCTGGCGGGTAATTTGAAGAGGTTGGAATCTCAGCAAAGTGTTGACCCAATGAGTTAGAAATTGCGACTGGGTCTACTAAGGTATCATGCGCGACAGTGAGCCCAGAGACCGGGCAGAAACTAGATGCGCCAAATAACCGTCGAATCAGACTCCAAACTTCCGAGGAGGGAGTGAAGGCGTTAAATGAGCTAGTAAAGAAGTCCCAGCTTGCCTTCTTGCTATCGCGGATGACGCAACGGCATCGCGCATGGAACTGCTGTAGCGGATACAGTTGGCCAAAGTAGGATGGTGGCGGAAAACGCCAAGAGCACGTCGCCGCTCACGTATTGCGTCACGGCATGCCTCGTTCCACCAAGGAACTGGGGGGCGCCGGGGCAAATCGGAGGTGCAAGGTATTGAACATTCCGCAGCTGTGAGAATAACTCCTGTAATATGAGTGACCTCATCGTCGACACTAGGAAAGTAACGGTCATAGAATGTCGCTAGAGATGAAAAAAAGTGTCCAATCGGCTTGGGCAAACTTCTAGCGTCTCGGGCGCATATATGGCAGTTGTGGCTGCAATCTGACACTTGGAACGTGGTCACTCGAGTGTGTATCAGCAAGAGCGAACCATTCGAAGCGCCGAGCTAGTGGAACGGTACCGACAGAAAAGTCCAAATGAGAGAAAGTTGTGGTGGAGGCAGACAAAAATGTAGGGTCGCCAGTGTTGAGGCAAACAAGATCCGCTTGGTGGAAGACTTCTATCAATAGTGAGCCGCGCGGACAAGGATGCAGAGATCCTCAAAGCGGGTGGTGGGCATTGAAGTCCCCAACCAGCAAATAGAGGGGCCGAAGCTGACCAAGAAGATGAAGGAGATCAGCTCTTGCCATTGGTGTGGACGATGGAATGTATACTGTACAAAGAGAGAAGGTGTATCCAGAAAGGGAAAGACTGACAGCAACAGCTTGGAAGGAACTGTTTAAGGGGATTGGGTGATAATGGAGAGTATCATGGAGAAGAATCATGAGTCCTCCATGTGCTGGAGTGCTTTCAACAGAGGGGAGATCAAATCGGACGGACTGAAAATGGGGGAAGACAAAGCGGTCATGGGGACGCAGCTTTGTTTCCTGAAGACAGAAGATGACCGGCGAGTGGGATCGTAAGAGGATGACAATTCATCCCCATTGGCTCGAATGGCGCGGGTATTCCAATGGATAATGGACATAGGGTGGACAGAAAAAGGGAAGAATGTGACCAAGGTTGCCCTCAACTCAACGCCTGCTCAGAGCCGGTGGCCGACAGCATGGAATGGCATTCAGCCGAAGGCAGAAGATCCTGATCCATAGGTTGGTCAGGAGCAGCTCCTGACACCAGCGATCGGCCGATTGATCGTCCGCCAGCAGTGCGCCTCTTCGACACAGAAGACGGCCGAGGGTGGTTACCGTCAGGTGGTGTTGTAGATGAGACACGCCGTGGCGGAGAAGGAGAAGAACTGGGTTTCTAATTAGCCTTCTTGCAAACAGGACGTTGGGGTGAGGGAGGAACCGATGGTTGTGAAGTTGGGGTATGTAAAAAATCTTCACGAGTAGGCTCTTTTTTGGAAGTCCGGGTGTCCGATTTTGGGGCTCATGATTTAGCAGAACCTGATGAAGGATGAGCCATAGAGTGAGCAGGTGGTGGTGGGGAGGTTGAGCGGGCGATCTTTGCACTGGCCGATCTGACGACCGTGGCGCTAAAGGTGGGATCACAAGTCAGCGTGTCCGCCTCCTTTGTAGGCCGAGGAGAGGCAAGGACAGTGCTGTACATATCTGTGTGAGGCACAGTGGGCTTTCGACTGGCGAATAACTTTCGAGCAGCAAAGGTCGACACCTTTTCCTTCACTCTGATTTCCTGAATGAGCCGTTCGTCTTTGAAAATGGGGCAATCTCTAGAGGAAGCAGCGTGGTCACCCATACGGTTGATGCAACGAGGGGATGGAGGTGGACAAGCACCCTCATGGGCATCCTTGCCACACGTAACACATTTGACCGGATTGGAACAGGACTGGCTGGTGTGATTGAACCGCTGACACCGATAGCAACGCGTAGGGTTTGGGGCGCAAGGGCGAACGGAAATTATCTCATAGCCTGCTTTTATGTTCAGTGGAAGTTGAACTCTGTCAAATGTCGAGAAGACAGTACAGGTTGGAACCAAGTCCTTGTCAACCCTTTTCATGACTCTATGAACAGCCATTATGCCCTGGTCAGACAGGTAGTTTTGAATTTACTCGTCGGACAATCCGTCAAGGGAGCGTGTATAAACCACCCCATGTCATGAATTTAAGGTGCGGTGCGCTTCCACCCGGACAGGGAAGGTGTGTAGCGGTGAAGTACGCAGCAATTTTTGTGCCTGGAGGGCACTGACTGTTTCTAACAACAAGGTGCCATTTCGTAATCTGGAACAAGACTTTACAGGACCTGCAATTGCGTCGACACCTTTCTGAATAATGAAAGGATTGACTGTGGAGAAATCTTGACCTTCGTCAGACCGAGAAACAACAAGGAACGGTGGCACTGATGGAAGAATTGTCCGTGGCTGAGTCTGATCTAACTTTCGCTTGTGAGCAGACATAGTAGATGATGAGGAAACCATTGCAGAAGTATCCCCCACGATTACCGGCGTCTCCGATGGCGCGCTCCTTCCTTGTTGGGGCCCTCTCTGAGGGCACTCCCGCCTTGTGATAGGTCACACCCCAGGTCACACCCCAGGTCACACCCAAGGTCACAACTCCAGAGAAACGGATGGAGGGACCAATCGGCACTTTCTGAAGGTACCAGCTCGACTAATCACCCCTCCCTGGGCCTGGCCGTTACCAGGGGATATGTACGTGTCCTACCTGTCTACCCGGGGCAGGGAATTACGCGTTATCCCATCACCGGCTACGCGTGGGAATGCGTGGATCAGCCTTCAGACATGCACAGGGAGGAAAAAAGAGAAAGGAAGGAACAAAGAAAAGGAAAGGAAAGCAGAGAGGTCTGAAATGCCACAGCGGAGAAGAGAGTAAGGAGAAGAGGTAAGGAGAAGAGAAGGATAAAGGAAGGACAGAGACTTGCCAGCAGAGAAAGCGAAGAAGAGAGGCTGTTTTACAGTTTCAAGCGTCCATCTCCGGACGTAGGCACTAAACATACTGCCAAAGGGGGAGAAAGGGAAGAGAAGAGGCGGAGTTGAGGGGGGAGGGGGAGGGAAGATGGGGATAGGGAAGGATGTGGAAAAGGAAGGTATGCAGCCCGGAAAGGAAAGAGGGCCACACTAGCTCGGGGTCCTGTGCTCGCTACACACGTATCCACAAGAGAGTTGTGGACCCCCTGGGGGGATCCGGGTATGTGGCAGAGGCAGCCGATGACTGGAATGAATGGACATTTCCGGCTTAAGGTGCGAACTGTCACTAAGCCTCATGAACCAGTCAGACAGATACAACGGTTTCACATTATAGGTGGTGACTAGTGAACTAATACTCAGTATGCATTGGGCAGCTTTGTGATTTCGTGTGCCTGGAGTATTTTCCGATTTTACATGAATATTTAGAAGACTCAATAGCGATCTCTGACAAGTTTTGGCACTCAAGGTATTGATAAAATCCGAATTGCTACCACTCCAGTCATTCCCAGAAGCCTTTCAGTCGGGATGGTGCACATAGATACGCATATCCATTACTGCTGATGTCGTCAGAGCAGCAGTTTTCTCCAGCCTCTGACCATTGGCGTTGGCAGTGTAGGAGGAGAGAGGTGTGCTGCGTGTAGACATCTGGGAGGTGAGGGAGCTGTGTGTGCGAGTGTTTCCAGTGATCTCTTAGCATCTAGCCACGACAACTACTAGGATCATGGTTTAGCGCTTCAACACATTACAGTGCGCTCTGTCTTGTAGTAGCATTTGTTGTTACTATCCTATCACACAGTAGACCCTATCCTCTTCCTCCTCCTCCAGCACCACCATCCTGGTGTAGCTGAGACCACAAGCTTGGGAATTCTGTAGTGGTCAGGAATTCCACAATCGTGACGGTACAAATTCACCCTGAAATGTGAAATTCCAACTATCAATACCAGAGAAGGAAAGTTGCTACTCACCATATAGCGGAGATGCTGAGTAGTGATAGGGGCAATAAAAAAGATTCACACACTCAGTCTCAGAGAGCTGAAACTACACTGAGTGTAGACGTGTGTGCAAGTTGCGTTTGTGTGAGTGAGTGAGTGAGTGTGTGTGTGTGGGCGAGCGCGTGTCTACTTCCGACAAAGGCCTTAATGGCCGAAAGCTATGAGTGTGTGAATCTCTTTATTGTGCCTATCGCATTCCGCTATATGGTGAGTAGCAACTTACCTTTTCTGGTATTGTTACATTCCATCCTGGACTTTCCATTGTTTGAAATTCCAACTATCATTTTATATAGCACCGCTTCCAATCGAGACATCAAATTCCCGATTCGTCAATTTATTGTTTCCAATAGTGGTACTGTGAGCACACACATTAATCCAACTGCTCCACAGATTGTTTAAGCAAGCAACAGAGGTGAAATTTGGAAGTCTCATCTACCTCCAGAGTAATGGACTTGTTACCAAATGACGTAACTGTGCCGGTATCCACCATCAGGACGCAAGGGAGAACAAAACCAGAAGAGTTTGGAAGCCAGGTAGTTGCAGGATCGAGTTCCACCAAATATACTCGTCCTAGTATCCATCAAAAGGAGGCAAGGAGAAACTTTCCCACATAGAGGGTATCAATTTAATTGATCAGTCAGTCAGAGAGAGAGAGAGAGAATAAGCCAATGTTTCTGTAGAAACTCCTCAGTTATCAATAGCAATAAGTTGCCGCCACCTGATGCTTTGTTTGGGGATTAGCACAACTTCCAGTCTGCGCGGGACTCTTTCCTGACCTGCTCCTGCAGGAATACAGGAAGCGGGCGGCACGTCTGCCTTGCGGTCGGTGCGAAGATGCGGTTGGAAGATTTTTAACAGCGTAATTACGTGTGGTGAGTTACGTTGACGTCTATTTCGTAACCATATACTTTGCGCGATCGAAAAAAAGCAGTCTAATTATTTCTTTCGTATGTATTTTGCAAGACCTGCATCTTCCAAACAGCAGCTAATGATGTGGTTTTCCCTGCAGAATGAAAGAGAGATCCAACGCCTGCAAACTGAATTTTGTAAACGAACACTATATATTCTTTGCTAGGTAATTGACATGGCCTTTAATTTCCTGCCATGAAATCCTGCCTCTCCAGCTCAGATTGAGTCATTTTACTGCCAGTTTCCAGGTGAGGGACGGGAATTTACCAGAGGGGGAGGGGTGAATTTATCGATTTAATTTGTCAATTAATTCGATATCAGAGGTGTGCTTGTATCAGCAAGGGGATTTCCCAGAGAGGAGGATGATGATGAGTCTTAGGAGGATGAATTATCCCCGGAGGGGCCTTAAATAGAGTAAAAGAACAATAGGTTGAGGAGGGGGGGGGGGGGGGGTTTACATGAAGAACCACATAGTAGAATAACAGTTAAAGCTCATAAATCGATCAGCTGTCACAATTTATCTAATTTGCATATCAGTTTCATATCAAAAGTGGCGTAGAACGCAGTTTGTCCCACTACTATCATATTCAAGAATGAACGCTACGAAGAGCAGAGGAAGAAGTCGTCTTATTGATGTGGACCTAGAATCGCGCCTAAAGTTAAAAGCAACAGCAAGTAAAATTGATTCACCCACGATTTCCATGGATATGCAAGGCCATTGCTTAACTTGGTCTTCGTCAGTCACTGTCATGATTTAATATTACGGATACTTTATAATATAATTATTAAATAATATTGTTATTGAGTGTAATATAACTTTTTATTCAACATACCTCTAGTTTAACTAAACTCCATCCAAATAAGCCATGAACGCCCAACAGTACCGACGACTGTTTCATCCCCAGCCCACAGGCATCACTGGATGCGGATATGGAGGGGCATGTTGTCAGCACGCCGCTCTCCCGGCTGTATGTCAGTTTTGTGACTGGAGCCGACACTTCCCAATCAAGTAGCTCCTCAGGTGTCATAGTCTAACCGAGACTTGAAATTTTAAGTAACCGTTACTGAGTTAATTATACGAAGCAGTGTGGAGTGAAAGAACATGTAAAACAGACTGGTAGCCAGGATCGCAGGAATTATTTTTATTCCACGAATACCGGTTTCGGCGAAACTAAAGCCGCCATCATCGGCTCTAGGGAGGACAGAAAAAACTATAAGAGTGGACTTGGGTTCCACTTATATAACATGTATACATATAAATTTATGTTACATACCTTAGGACACATACAGGTTACAACATCAAGGCAAACAATGGTGTGTGTGTTATAGGTAAATATTAATATCACCATTGTTTGCCTTGATGATGTAACCTGTATGTGTCCTAAGGTATATAACTAAATTTATATGTATACATGTTAAGTGGAATCCAAGCCCACTTTTATAGGGTTTTCTGTCCTCCCTAGATCCGATGATGGCGGCTTTAGTTTCGCCGAAACCTGGAATCAGGGAATAAAAATAATTCCTGCGATCTTGGCTACCAGTTTATTGTTTTTCAAGCATCTATATAGCTCCCACATGAGCACAGTTCACTCCCTACAAAATAGTGTGAAAGAATGTGTCGGATCGAATATTCAGAAAGTTGTGTTGAGACAGACGAAACATGTGCGTAACACGAAAGTTGATGGAGATGTTGGAAGGATTAAACTACCGGCTCTTACACTAAGCAAGTCCTTAGCGAAGACCTACTTAGGAATGCCCCAATTAATTTAATAACCGTTTACCTAGGTATACAGTTTACCTAGGTATACAGTTTACCTAGGTGTACAGTTTACCTAGGTATACAGTTTACCTAGGTATACAGTTTACCTAGGTATACAGTTTAAATAAAAAAATTGTTCTCAAAGGAAATTTCAATCGCCTTACAGCCGATATTTGGTTCTAGTGACGAATGAGTTTGCTGACCACTGATCTACACTATTGCATTCATTCTTGCTTCATTTGTCGACCCGTGACATAATGGGAAAGCAGTATCACAGTGAGACTAACTCATCAGCTAATGTGATTCTGGAAGCTGTCACTATTACAAACCCAGAAACCTGTATAAAGCGGAGCTCTCGTCGAAATATTTCTCGAAATAGAGGAAAAGTTTTCTACATACTTGTCCAGTACCATACGGTACACGAATTACATATTTACGAAGTATCTGACGATGTGGGTGTGGTTTGGTCTTGTTGCTAATATACAACACATACTGTTTTCATAATGCTTAATGCAACATGGTGAAGTCAGAGTTGGCACTTGATAGCGATATGCCTAAGAAAATTCTTAGTAATTAATTCTTAGTAAATCAATTCTTACGACACAGAGATCTCTGCGCCTCCCTGTCCTTTACATCTTCTAGAGCATCTCATTATTTGAAAAGGCTTCAACACGGAGAGTTTCGTAGGAATAGAAAATAACATTCCTTCTGTTTGAATTTTAATTATCGTACATCCACCACAAAAATAAAACTCAAATTGTTCCAACAAAACACTGTAGACAAACTCGCTGCTTCGAGTCGTCGTCAGATAATTCGTTCACAAACATCTGTGTGTATCATTTTATTTTCATTTTTTAAAATTTGATCATGCATTGTTGACCGCGGTACTTCAGTTCCGCTGCTGTTTAGTGAATGGATTTATTCGGAAACAGCTCAATTGAGCGGCACGTTTCCCTCTGGCGTTCTCTGTACGTTCACTTCGCGGACAGTTCTTGACGCTGCCTGGAACCAAAGTTAAGTTTCTCCTAATCAAGCACGGTTGCTTTACGAGGTGGGGCCTTTCCAAAGCGATGTCTAAGCGAACACATTGTCTTTCTCTCTTTGCTTGCAATATTTGTGGTGTCCTTCTCCTCCTCCTCCCCCCCCCCCCCCCCCCCACACACACACATACATATAGTTTCTCAATAAATTCTGTGTCCGATCACATTAGCCGTGGATTCATAACAAACATTGCTATACTGACACAAAAAAATACAACAGCGGCAACGATGATTTCCCGTAACTTTAAAGCAGGCCAAACAATGAAACAATCTGCTGCGACTAACGACCACAAACATCACTGTCTAACATAACAGTCCCGATACTCTGGTTTTTATTACCCAGCCGGCCGCTGTGAGCGAGCGGTCCTAGGCGCTTCACAGTCCGGAACCGCGCTGCTGCTACGGTCGCAGGTTCGAATCCTGCCTCGGGTGTGGATGTGTAAGATGTCCTTAAGTTAGTTAAGTTTAAGTAGTTCTGATGACCTCAGATGGAAAGTCCCACTTTATTACCCACTGCGGAAGAGCGCGCCAAGCTGCCAGAAAGTAACACTTCTGAGTACGGTATCGCATGGGTGCGAACACTATCGTTTATATTAAATTTTAACAGTTTTTACAACAAAAGTCTAAGCAGTGCCGTAAAATTCGACAATAATTAAAAAAATAACATTCGTCATTCTTTAGTTTCCTAAGGATCCTGGGAGGTATGAAACTAGATCACAGGACAGTTTCTTTATGAGTCTTCTGCGACACACGGATACTAACTGAAGGATGTCATTAGCCTTTAACAACAAAAAGTTGCCGGTAAACGCCAGAAGACCTGACCTTTTACAATAAGATGGTTCAAATGGCTCTGAGCACTATGGGACTCAACTGCCGAGGTCATTAGTCCCCTAGAACTTAGAACTAGTTAAACCTAACTAACCTAAGGACATCACAAACATCCATGCCCGAGGCAGGATTCGAACCTGCGACCGTAGCGGTCTTGCGGTTCTAGACTGCAGCGCCTTTAACCGCACGGCCACGTCGGCCGGCTTTACAATAAGACTTCACATCTACCCAGCAACGCAAAGTTTTGATCGCTACACTTCCGGCCAAACCAATAAACGTGGAACGCAGGAAACCGGTTTGGAGTATAATACCTACATTCTTTACTGCACCAAAAAAGCCACCTCACATTTAACTGAAGGGAAAACAGCACAGGCGTCATAAAGCGTGAAAAGCTACAAAACTGTTTTGCAGCAGGGAAGAAATCAGTTCCACAGTTGTTTCTACATGTGAGTCACAAACGGCAAAAATCTTCAAATATTCGCTTTTGAAGTAAAAATAATCACATTTACAAAAATATTCATGTATCAGAAAATCGAATGAAGTCCAAGAATGGGCGACTCATTGGATTCCATATTTTTTTTTTTTTTTTTTTACATGTCAAGGAAAGTTCCAATCATTATAAGAACAGACAACAGAAATATATGCTTTTTGTGCACGAAGTATGTATTTATTTTCTCTTGCTATCAGCGTAGAAAGCCGCAATTATTCATAAATTCGAAGAAATTTCTTCATCAATAAGTTTTAGCTTATTCACTAAATCAGTGAAATTAAGTTGTTTCTAGCTTTATTTCCCGACAATTCATGTCTCTTGATAATTTAATGGTGCATGGAAAGCAAAAATACAAGATTTCGTTACTTAATCAAGAAAGTAAATACATTCATTATCTTTCGATGTATGTCACTGTTTTGTTACCACTTAGAGCGCTAGTGTAACAACTTTCACACCGCATTGTGTCGCGACTGTATTTATTACAATGTGACAAACATTAACTCTGTTATTTGACTTTCTTTCTCTGGTGCCGATGTTCTTTGCTTCACTTCTGTTGCGGGCTTTCGCTTGCTCGTTCAGTGTGTTATGATTAATCGAGCGTTTGTGATTTCTGACTCTCAGCACCCGGATTGTTTGCCACAAACTACTTGCACTGTCCAAAGTCAAGACTTCGCGGACGCCCTGCACTAAAGAGCTACAATTTTGTCTCTGTAGCAAACGCGCATTAAATGCTTTCTCGTAAAGTCAATTCCTTTAATGTTACGCTGCGGTACTGCGCAGTATTCATTAACTGTGCGCTGTCATCTCTCTTGACTGAATTTTAACCGGGAAACAAAAACCTGTGAAAAATAAAATATTTTCAGAAATCAGATCAGCGCTGCACCTTACTAAAATCTAATGGTAGTGCACTTCAAAGTGTAGAGCACAATGGACGGCGTTAAGTCCCGACTAGCAAGCTGATTTGCACGGAAAGAGCAACAGGAGATGGGCGTGGTGAACTTTCCCTTTAGTGGTCGATGCTAAATGTCAAGGGTCACGAGAACATCGTCATTGCACCGACATTATAAAATACTGGCTTTTCCTAACGTAGAAGGTGCAGGTCGTAAAACTAAGGATAGGGTCTCACCTCCAACCAAACGGTTTATGCGCTTTTCCATGAATAAAAGTGAAGGTTCAGCATCTGACGTCACCTGAAACGTCAGCGATACTCTCACATTCAGCGAACAACAAAGAACTACGCGTGGGTTTAGAAGTTCTTTGAGAGCAAATAGTACTTTGTCTAACTGACGTTTATACTCTAGTGCAGTATCAGGCTACTGGCACAGGAATTTTTCAATCAGTTCTTAAATCTGTAATAGGAGCCATTTACATTTTCCAGGTCAATTCTTGTGTCCGAAACCACCCGTCGGCTTTGACCAATGACGTAATGTGTGATATTTTGTTTGTGCCGCAGATTGCTGTCGATGAACGTTAAATGATTTCTCTGGATTTCCTCGTTACGCGCGTATATTAAAAATTCGATGTAGATTGTTTTGTTTTCATCTCGTCATTGTTTTCGGCATCTTTTGTTAATGAAAGTAGTCGTGATTTATAAGCAGTCATGATTTATAAGGTCTTGATTTCTCACGTTGTTCGTTATGGATGAGTCAGTTGTTTTTACTGTGAAAATTCTGCTTCAGAAAATGAGTGACAGTAAGTCAACTATAAAATTTTTGCAATCATTGCTGAATTACGCAAGTGCAGTGTCTGTGGGAATTATATGGTTTTGAAGAAGGTTGCGTTATCATGAACTTCCGACGAATACATGTGGAGATGCAGAAAAAATAACATATGGACATCCATACGCAGGGGGACGTGGTTCGAAAGATCGGGATTGAATTTAGAATTAATTGTCATGCTAACCTACTATTTTTGCTATGATTATTCTTGCAAATCTGTCATGCATGAAGCAGGGGTTTCGTGTGGCACTGTAGTCGACTGGTTCTCGTTTTGTAGAGAAGTCTGCGGGGAATTTATAAAGTATAGGGGGGTCATTGGGGGGGGGGGGGGGCAGGGGTTATAGCTGAAGTAGATGAGTCACATTGTGAAAAGAGAAAGTACGAAAGGGGGCACGTGGTTGTTGGACTTGGGGTTTTTGGAATAGTAGTTTCTGGAGGAGATTGTGCTGATGTTGTATTTAGGGTTGTACCAAATCGAACTAAGGAAGTCTTGACATCTTTAATAGAAGATTATGTGTAAGAAGGTTCTGTAGTCATGTCGGATGGGTTTGCTTCGTACAAGGGATTGGGTGAAAGGGGTTATCATCATTTGGCGGTGAATCACGGTATTCAGTTTAAAGATTATAAGACGGGGGCCTGTACTAATACCATCGAGGGGTATGGGGGGGGGGGGGCAGGGGGGGGGGGGGAGGGGCTACAAAATCTGTTGTCGGGCGGGGAAAGAGAAGGATTTCAGTGTTGTAATGCCATTTAGATGAATACTGTTGGAGGAAGAGTATTCCTAGAAGTTATTGTTTATTTCTTGCATTTATGAAAGTAGTCAGTAAAATGAACAAGCCTCGTTTTGTTTGTTAGGTGTTGGTTGGTCTGAAACTTTTTTCTGGTATTACGTTGCGTTTTTTTGTGTTACTGTATTGTGCGAGTGCACAAATGGTTTCTCTGAAGGTAGTTTTTCTGTCATTTTAATATTTTCTGGTTACAATGGTGGGCCGAGGGGCATTGCTGTGTCTTTGCCGGAGGGTTTATGTGATTGACTCGTGGCTTCATTTTTATTATTATTTTAAAATTTTGCGTCCGATTGAGGGCGGGTGGTAGGGAAGAATGGTACCTCATTCGTTCCTGGCAGTTTGTGGTTCTTATTATTTTTTTCACTATTTATTCTGGATTTTGCCCCTTCCGTTACAGTATGACGTTCAAGCATTATTATTTATTGATATGCCCTTATTTCGTTATTGTCAGTCTCGGTCTTTGACTCCTTTGGAAGTTCATACGCGGTAAGTTTCTTTTGATCTAGCCACTTTTATGTTTTTCTTTTCAATGTTTCTGCTTAATGTGTGTAAAGGTTTTCAGTTTTTGAAAGTCTAGTCGTATTCTGTAGTTTGCTAACAAAATCATTTTTAAGCGCGTTTCTGGTAAGATTTTTGCGCAACAAACAGTAATATTGGAATCGATAACTAGAAATGACCTACATAGGTTTCTTCTAGTTACCAATTCAAAGTAGTCGACGGTTCATTATTTACATTGTTCTTGCAGTACATGTGGAAAATATAATACATGCACTCACAATTGCTCTCGTGTTCTTATTTATTTCAGTCATCTTCAACTCGATTAAATGAAATTCGCGCGTAAATAATAGTCGCATTAAACGTATTATTTTATATGGCATGCTACATTCGTTTGTTTACGAGTAAAATCCGTTCCATTCATAGATTGTCCATTGCAGCATCTTTGCCTTACGTATGACGTCATTGGTCAAAGCCGATGGGTGGTATCGGACACTAGAATTTATCACATTTCCCATGATCTATCGATATACTGTTTCGATCCTGACTGAAGAAAACGGCACGATTTCTCAGTGATTAATATGCTTTCATCTGGTGAGGGTTTCACCCTTCACAGAACTACTGCGGTGCAGGTAAGTCACAAGGCTACGTTTTCGTTCGACCTCGCCCAAGCTGGATTACTTTTTTCCTTGCTAACTAGCTACGTCACACTTGTGTCTAGTAAGCTATGTTATTCGGTATACGGAGTGGCTCTAACAGTAGAATTAAAATTCCAGCCGTCTGTACAAACTTCGACCCTTGGTAACCTGTCATACATGAAACGTGATTTGCCTTTGATCAAGATCTTGACACACTCAGCTGCCAGATTCCAATCTATTATTATGACAAGATAGCTCAGTGTTAACGTGAACTGCAGATTTAGTTGTCTCACTGGAATTTAGTGTTCTGGTCATATCTGGATTAAAAATTACACCAGGGGAGTATACTGTGTGTGCTTTTCTACACCCTCAGATACAAATCAGTAAAGCCTACAAACTGCCTAGAAGTGCTTCAATTTTTACAGCGAAGACTGTAGCAACTTCCTTCTTAAAGGTATTTTCGTGTCCGACTCCCAGAGCGCTGTTCCAAGTATTCAACACCGTTCTTTTGTCGTTGCTGTAGCGACCACCATAAACACTCATAACGCCCGCCACCAGAATCGCGTGATCGATCTACGATCGCACGTTCGATACGTATCGCTTTGACCCCGCGACTTCGATAGACAATCATTCTTGGAAATTACCAACACCGGAGATGAAATAAAACAACAAACCGTTGTATTTTGGATGTGAGACTGGAATATGTTCGCTGTTAACGGAGAAGCCAGACAATCTTTTGCTGTGGGTGCATTCCCACGCTGCCATCTGCTATAATGAGGAAGCTGACGCTTTGGCGAAGCTAGCTGTATCTACAGGAACTGTTCTAGATTTGAAATTGCCATATACAGACTACTTACGCGAAGTCGAGAGCAACGGAAAACAATGGCAAGAGATGCGGAATGTCTCACAACAGAAAAAAGGTGGCTATTATGAGGCATTACAACCTCAAATTCTTACAAGGCGGTGGTTTAAAAGGCTGCATTTGGACCGATCTACAATTTCCACCTTCACTTAAATACGCTTTAACCATGCCTCGTTTCCTGAACATCTATACAGAATCAACATTTACGATTCCCTTGCATGTGAGTGTGACTGAGTCAGTAACCGATGTAAACCACATCTTGTTTTCGTGTTCCAAATCTGACAATGAACGATCGGAATTTCTGAAGACTTTGATGAGTATGGGTTACCTGCTCCCTCAAACAGTCTTCAGTTTTGATTTCTAAAGAGGTACAGGAGTATCAAAACTGATCGTCAATTTTCTTAGGAGAATAGGGAAAAATCTAAGATTTCCATTAATTTGTATTATTTATTATTACATTTAAGTAGTAGCGTGAACTGGTAACATAAATGTCTAGTTCACTTATTCAGTTTGTTAAACATTTGTTGTGAAAACAAATTGACCGCTTGACTTTCCAATTCTGTAAATACCACTGAGGACCTCGATGGTAAAGATGCAATTTATGTATTTCCTCTGTACAATTACGTATTCTATGGAAGCATGCATTCTCGATGGCTAAACTGAGTACGAACTCTGGAGGCCAAACAAACAGACCCTTTCCCACTAATACAGCAAGCAAAAATCTAACGCTCATCCGGAGGTGAAGCTCTACCAAGTTTAAAAAAAACCGTCCTCAGAAGACTGGTATTATTATATTTTACGCTATGTTAGATTTACATTTTTGAAGCAAGCGGTGCATCTAAGGTAACCTTTCTCTTTGGCTACGCTGTACCGTTCTTGATTACGAAATACTGTAATGCCATCGTGTGCGTCGTCGTTGCTTCTGTAGCAGAAGAAACTGGCCAGGTGCGAGGAGGAGTCGGGCTCTGGGGATTATGTATATAGACACTTCATGGATACTGAGAATCGAGAATCTCTACGATTTGTTATCAAAATTGATAATGGCAAGATATCGGTTCCGGGGATTCCAAGATTTTGGAGGTTCTTTTTTTTTTAATTTTACGTTTGAAGTCAGATAACAAAAGACGAGAAGGTCTGTGATGATAATTTTCGGATTGTTTTTCTTTACTTTTACTGTGAAACCTTGCCCCTTGCCAAATTTTATGATTATACGTCAACGTTAAGTACCCCATAGGTTTTGTTGAGAGTCTGCGAGTGTCTATGTGACGTAAATGGCTGTACTTGTGATTGCACTGAGTTAGAAGTTTCACTTTTTACACCGCCAAATGAGACGTATGTCATAGGGAAAGAAAGAGTAAATGGAAGAAAATCTGCACTGTCAGCAAAAGTAAAACAAAACATATGAAAATATTTCTTGGACCAAAATCTGTTGCTGGTACTATTAGAAGTGAATTAACTGCTTTCAAAAGCATCGTATTTTTGGACATCATTGACACTGAAATACAGAAATATTTATACTGAAATTAAAGCTAACAGTGTTGTTTTCGAGAGTCATTCGACGTCGAGAATAGAAATAATGACACTTTGGGAATTACTTTTCCTCAAATGTCAAGTAAATCATAGTGATGTCACTGAACTAGGGGGCACGGAGGGATCAGGAATGGACATAAGTCATGCTGTGGTGAGTTTCAAGACGTTTCTATTCCTTCTTAAATATTTAAATTTTGATAACAAGACTATTTGAGATCAAAGAAAAGCAAAGAAAAATTAGCACCCATCCGTGGCTCTCTGGATGAGTTCGTGGCTAACTGCAAAGTAGTTACGGTCTCAGTGAATACGTCATCACTGACAAAAAACTGCAGGTTTCCCCTTGACGTTGCAGTTTTATTCAACATACTCGTATTCCTAACAAGCTAGCAAAATATGACGAACTCTTCAAGATACAAAAAAAATGTGAGCGTGGACAACCGATACAAACTACGCTTTAGCTTCGTCACTCTTAGAACAGCGACTGACATGCACAGGGGAACCGAGAAGAAAGAGATCCAAGAATTCTACCTTACGATTTTCGAGCTCCATCACAATCTCTTTTTGGGTAACGAAACGATATTACTTTGTACTTTGTTCGAAAGAAAAATCTGTGTTAATACTCTCTCCTATGAATGACGATTGTGCAACAGATTAAAAATTGGGGAGTCAGATACTGTGATGAGCTACAATGCAACAAAAGATGGTGTTCATACTGTGGAGCAGATGAGTGACACACATTCCGTCGCTCGCATTACGACAAGATGACCGACTATAGTGTTCTGTTCTCCGATGTGAATGGGGAGGAATAATTCGAAAGTTCTCTACTTTGGCAAACACAATAACTCCTAAACACCCAGGCGTTTATTTCTGAAGCAGTTGGCTGCATCCCTGATAAAACTATGCCTTCAAGAGAAAGCAAAAACGAATTGCCACTCAGCAAACGTCAGAGATACTGAGGACCACAAACAAGATTAAAGAAGAGCCTAGTCCGAAGTAACGTGGACCCTGTGTAACATGTGGACGGGCAAAGAACGCAAAGCCCGCAGAAAGGTGTTATTTTGTTTGGAACCAACATGTTACAATAAGTGAAGTGTGCGAGAAGTGTCAACACGATGACTCTGAGCCGAATGGGTAAAATGTACTGCAGCTTATGAAGACTTAGTACATTCATATAATCAACAGCTTCAGTTGTAAATGGTTCTACAGGTTAAAAAAAAGAGGGAATATTTGTGTGTTCATTTGTTTATTAAATAATGTTAGAATTTGTGAATTTTAACAAAATGGTTTAATTTTGTCTCGAGCGCCACGTGCTCGCTCTGTTGCCTGTTTGCAGCTACATCCAGGACCTTGTCTAGTGTGCATGGCTGCACTCTGGCACCCCACCCCCTTCCCCCCTCCCAAAACAAAAAAAAATATCTTGCACTCTCAATTTCCAAATTTTATAAGCCTTTCTTTTTATTCCAAGAGATTTGTATGCTCTACATTTCTCTTCCATCATATTCCCTGTGCGGTCATATTCTGTGCATCTTCGCCATACAAAAACAGTAACAATATTCTCTAACTACGTATTCTCTCTCTTCCCTCCACGTGTTTCTTACTCGATTCCCGAATTTCATTATTCCCAATCCGTTTTTGTAATCATTTCGTATGCATCTACTTAATACTCTGTGAACCACTGTATGGTATGTGACGGAGGGTAACTTGTACCACTGGTAGCCATTTTCTCTCGTATTCAGGTCGGTAACAGGGTGAAGGAAAAGCGACTATCTAAAAGCCTCTGGAGGAGGCCAGATTTGTCGCATCTTATCTTCATGGTCCGTTCACGGAAAGTACGTCGGCGGCAGTAGAATTTTCCTGCAGTCTGCGTCAAACGCCGGTTCTCGTATTTGCGGACTAGTGCCTTGCGGAAAGAAGGTCGCCTTCCATTTTGTGTTTCCCATTTTATTTCGCGAAGCATCTCCGTCATACTTACGTGTTGATCGAACTTACTTGGTGGAGAACCCGAACACTAACAGGAATCCTGAATTGGCCGAATTAGCATTCTATACGCCGTCTCCTTTATCGATGAGCTACACTTTTCAAAAATTCTCCCAATAAAATGAAATATAGCATTCGTCTTCGTTAGTATAAAGCTGACGCACTCATTCCATTTCATATAGCTTTGCAACGTTAACGCTCCATGTTTAATCGAAGTGACTGTGTGAAGCTGCGCCCTATTAATGCTGTATTCAAACATTACAGGAGTTTTCCGAACTCTTATGCATTAACTTACATTTTTCTGCATTTAGAGCAAGGTGCCATTTACCACACCTACTAGCAACGTTGTCTAAGTCATCTTGAATATTCCTGCAGTGACTCAACGACGACACCGCAGAATCTTCAGCAAACAACCGCAGAATCTTCAGCAAACAACCGCAGACTGCTGCCCACCCTGTCCGTCCCATCATTTACGTATAAAAAAAATGATAGAGGTTCTGTGTCACTTTCTGGGTCTCTCCTGATGACACCCTTGTCTCAGGCGAATACTTGCCGTCGAGACCGCGGTCTGGGTTTCATTACTTGAAAAGTCATCGGCCACTCACGTATGTTTGAACTTAACCTGTATACTCGGACTTTCGTCAACAATCTGCAGTGGGACGCCGTGTCAAATGCATTCCGGAAACAGAGGAATGTGGATTCTGCCTGTTGCCCGCCATCCGTGGCTTGTAGGATATCAGGTAAGGAAATGGCGAGTTAAGTTTCAAGTGGTTTTGCCTCTCTAGAATAAGATCTTTCTTCCCAGGCATTAGAGCATTATATCGTACAATTGAAATGGGTCTCTTTACATCTACAAACTCCGTTGGGCACATTTTTTTCCTGATTCCATTACTAAGCACACAAACGAAACTGCTATTCTGATAAATTAATAAACTTTATGCTAAGCGTTTCTTCGCTTAGTGCCATCAACTTTTTCTTTCCCATACGTTCAAATTTACGAACCTGAGAAGGCAAACCTGGTCGCCTAGTAGTTCTCACATTTATCGTGTGTCTGTGCGACGATCCAGCATCTCAACAAATCTAAGCGCATGTCAGGTGCTTCGTACATTAGGAACCAAACGACGTGCTTATTTTGTTATGTCACATCTCCCATCTCCCACTAAATTAGGTAATTGTCAGGTGCACAATAAACTCAATGTCTTGCTGATCCCACGTAATTCAGATTTCTATCAATCCGCCTTTCTATTTTATCTTCAGCCACCACTATCTCTCAGACAAATATTTACATTGCAGGCATCTGTTTACGGTTCATAGTCACCTACATAAACGATATTCAGTAATCTTTTAGATGGGACTACTTTTTCTACGACTATCGTTTTTAAAGTTATGTGCATATTAGTACGGACATTCCGATTTTATTCCCTGCAAATCATGTTAATTTCACTTCTATGTAGCATCTGTTGCTGGCCTCTCATCCGATGCTTTGCAGTCTTTCTTCCTCTACCCTTTTTTTTACTAAATGACAAGTTTTTCGAGTTAACACTGCATAAAGATAATTTATAGTTATTTTCTTAATTCAGTGGTATATTACATCTTGTTTGATTAATCAATCTCGCCCATCGTACATCACTAGGTTACGAACGGAATTCGTATCTGGGAACGGGTATGTTTGCAGTCCACCATTCTGCATGTGGTCCGAAACTAACACATTTCACGTTCACATGCCTTCCATATGCTACAAATAGCCTTCTTATGGTGTTCCGTTTTTGAAGGATGTTCGCTACAACCAAACGAAATGAAACCCACGGTGCCGGAAATGCCGTCTTGCAACTCTGTTTCCCAACACAAAACGTAGGACGTTCCATGTTCAGGCAATCCTAGGTTCTATGACAGTCATGGTTCTTTGATACCAGAGAATGATTTATTATCGCAAAAAAATGCCGAGTTGCACTGGGTTCAGAATCTATGTTAAACCTTAGGTCGTCCGAAGACTGGCTGGTGAGCCAGATCAAAGGTTACAGGAAGGAAGTGTTGCCACCTCCAAGAGACCCGTGTCTAGTGAAGCACAGCAGTGTTCAAGGCAACCTTCGTGTTAAGGACTTCTTTATACTTACGTACGCTGGCTGAACTTTAACTCTACCGACAAAATTTCAGGGGTTGTTCAGAGGGGTTTTGGAAGTACTTTTGTACGCGGTACCTCAAGTCTCTGGCGACTCGTTACAGAGCAAAAATATAACTGACTTATTCGGTTTGTTAAGAAATTACCTTTGTTTCTGGTAATACCTTCGCAACGCGTCATTGTCCCGCTACTTTTGTGCTATCAGTGTACCTACTGACGAGGTACATGTCGTCCACCTCCTCCTCAGTAATCCTATCCATTCTGCTTCAGCCTTGCCGGGAAAACCAACCACACACACACACAACCCAGAGGCAGTGAATGCAAGCACGAGGGGCCAAGTGTAAAAATAGTCATTACTGTTAACAGCAAGAACCGTGACTCAGCAGAAGTGTGTTTCCGAACAGAACGCACAAGGCATACCACGCACTCACTCGCGCTTTTTCTGTACAGGGCGGACACGAAGTTGAATGGGGAAAGAAATCAAACGAAATGCTATTGCACTGAGGAAGCAAAAAGTGCAAAGGCAGCGAAAAAATAAATATTAAGTAAGAAAGTGACGAAAGTATTAGTATTTCTAGGTTCCGATATGTTTCTAAGAAGACCATCTCTTGAGGAATTCATTTCTGTGAACACTGACTTCATACGCCACTGAAGCTGGATGTCTGTTGGCTAAGACTCTGTAGTGCTTCCTTCCTGTAGATTTCAGACGATTTTTTTATGGTGTCGCCGTTATTGTAGGCCGGTTACAAAGTGCATCTGAAAATTATTTGGCGATAGCCGGCGACCTGACAGCACTAGCGCGCGCGTGAGCGAGAGAGAGAGAGAGAGAGAGAGAGAGAGAGAGAGAGAGCGTATGGGTCCTGCAAACTTGGTTGATAAACTAAATACACGTTGCTCTGTATCCTCTGTATCCACGTGTGCAAACGAACGTCTGGCAACTAAGTCGGGGCTCAGATTGTTTACAAAACTCCTGACAATCCAAATCAGCGTTGTAAGCGGGGAGTTATTTATCTCCAACGCCGCAAGCCCTTGCCTCGTGTGAAACTGTTTGCAAGCCTGACACGTGGCTCTGGAACGTGGGACATTTTTCTGTCAGCTTTGGTATCTGTGGTGTGCGTACTGTAAGACCTTCAGTACACATACCATCAGATTATTTGACTTGTCGCTCTAGCGAAGTAGGCGAGTGTCAGCAATATGTCTCGTGGTCTTATCGTGGCGTGTTTATCTTCTGCCGTTAGGTCAGACGATAGAAATGCCACTTGCACGCTTAGGGTAGCAAATTGACGGTGACCAACTTTAAACAGAACTTGATTAATTTTCACACACATTTATTAAACTAATAACAATCATAAACCTTACTTAAGTTGATTCTGGATGCTATTTACAATTGACAATCTGAAATTCCTTTGATCTTGGTACGCTAATCTTATTCTCACATGTCTCTGATAATTGACAAAGTGTCTACTCATTTATCTTCATGGCTATGTAGAGGGATATGATAACCTTATAGGCGCAGACTGAAACTCGACTGCAGACTAATGCAGACTGACTAATCGGAGGTCTGTACACTCGTTGTAATACCTCGAGCGTTCAGGTATCACTGCGCGAGTGTGATCCGCGAGGAGAAAAGGTTCTACGTTAGCAGCAATCTCATTAGCTGCGTTACATATTAATACGCGGATCGGCGGAAGCAGAATTTGGTCCGTCTCTAAGACAGCGCCATCTCGTAGTGCGGAGACGGACGAGCGCTGCGCCTGCGCTGTTGTGCTTAGCGGGGTGCGCTCTAGTGGGAAAGTTGTGTACGCGCTGATTACGCGGAACTGTGTACACAACAGTATCAGAGGAAAATGGTGTACATTCGACAATTCTAACAAGTGTTATGCAGTTACTGCAAACATTCTTCGTCAAGGCTCATTCTTTCTTCCCCGCCGTCGGCATGTTTTGGATGCCCGTTTTAGTCACTACAGTTTTTCAAGCGAGTAGGGCGACGCCAAAAATGGATACCTGAGGTGTCCGAAATAACATGGACAGTATGTTTCATAGTTAATTTCACCTGGAATCTGCTGGCAAGTCATACACAAATCATTTTCTCGACAGTGTTTGAGACATTTTCTCACCACGCACTCAGCAGTGCGACTAAGCACCCCATCTGTATTTGCCCCATAAGTAGTGCGAGATTATTACCTTCTGGATACAAACATCTGTACCACTTAAGTGTCTACACTGCAAACAGTGATCTAGCACCTCCGGCGGTACTCCGCAAAGTTACTGCCATTCGATTGTGCCATTCCAGCACTAATCGAAGTGCTAGGTTTTTCAGGTGCCAGCCAGCCAGCCAGCAAGCCAGCCAGCCGAGCAGCAGCGGTCCAGCCGAGCAGCAGCAGCAGCAGCGGTCCTGGTCCCGATCCCACTCCCAGCCAGGAGCAGAAGTTCAGCCGGCAGCAGCCAGCCAGTCCTCCTGCAGCAGCAGCAGCAGCAGCGGCGGTCCAGCCAGCCAGCCAGCCAGCCAGCCAGCCAGCCAGCCAGCCCGCCAGCCAGCCAGCCAAGCAGCAGCGGTCTAGCCGAGCAGCAGTAGCAGCAGCAGCGGTCCCGTTCCCTGGTCCCGGTCCCGGTCCCAGCCAGCAGCAACGGTCCAGCCGAGCAGCAGCCAGCAGGAGCAGCAGCAGCAGCGGTCCTGGTCCTGGTACCAGCCAGCACCAGTGGTCCAGCGGGCAATAGCCAGCCAGTCCTCCTGCAGCAACAGCAGCAGCAGCAGCGGTCTAGGCAGCCAGCCAGCCAGCCAGCGAGCCAGCTAGCCAGCCAGGCAGGCATCCAGCCAGCCAGCCAGCCGGCCAGCCAGCCAGCCAACCAACCATCCATCCAGCCAGCCAGCCAGCCAGCCAGCCAGGCAGCTAGTCAGCCAGCCAGCCCGCGAAGCAGCAGCGGTCCAGCTGAGCAGCAGCAGCAGCAGCAGCAGCAGCAGCAGAAGCGGTCCTGGTCCCAGTCCCTGTCCCAGCCAGCAGCAGCGGTCCAGCCGGCAGCAGCCAGCCAGTCCTCCTGCTGCACTAGCAGCAGCAGCAGCGACGGCGGTCTAGCCAGCCAGCCAGCCAGCCAACCATTAAGCCAGCCGGCCAGCCAGCCAGCCAGCCAACCAGCCAGACAGACAGCCAAGCAGCAACGGTCCAGCTGAGCAACAGCTGCAGCAGAAGCAGCAGCGGTCTCGGTCTCGGTCCCGGTTCCGGTCCCAGCCAGCACCGGTGGGCCAGCCGGCAGCAGCCAGCCAGTCCTCCTGCAGCAGCAGCAGCGTTGGTCTAGCCAGCCAGCCAGCCACCCAGCTAGCCAGCCAGCCAGCCAGCCTGCAAAGCAGCAGCAGTCCGGCCGAGCAGCAGCGGTCCAGCCGAGCAGCAGCAGCAGCAGTGGTCCCGGTCCAGGTCCCGGTTCCAGCCAGCAGCAGCGGTCCAGCCGAGCAGCAGCAGCAGCAGCAGCAGCGGTCCCAGTCCCGGTCCCCGTCCCAGCCAGCAGCAGCGGTCCAGCCGGCAGCAGCCAACCAGTCCTCCTTCTGCACTAGCAGCAGCAGCAGCGACGGCGGTCTAGCCAGTCAGCCAGCCAGCCAGCCAGCCAGGCAGCCAGCCAGCCAGCTAGCCAGCCAGCCAGCCAGCCCGCAAAGCAGCAGCGGTCCGGCCGAGCAGCAGCGGTCCAGCCGAGCAGCAGCAGCAGCAGCAGCGGTCCCAGTCCCGGTCCCGGTCCCAGCCAGCAGCAGCGGTCCAGCCGGCAGCAGCCAACCAGTCCTCCTTCTGCACTAGCAGCAGCAGCAGCGACGGCAGTCTAGCCAGCCAGCCAGCCAGCCAGCCAGCCAGCCAGCCAGCCAGCCAGCCAGCCAGCCAGCCAGCCAGCCAGCCAGCCAGCTAGCCAGCCAGCCAGCCAGCCAGCCAGCCCGCAAAGCAGCAGCGGTCCGGCCGAGCAGCAGCGGTCCAGCTGAGCAGCAGCGGTCCCGGTCCAGGTCCCGGTTCCAGCCAGCAGCAGCGGTCCAGCCGAGCAGCAGCAGCAGCAGGAGCAGCGGTCCCAGTCCCGGTCCCGGTCCCAGCCAGCAGCAGCGGTCCAGCCAGCAGCAGCCAACCAGTCCTCCTTCTGCACTAGCAGCAGCAGCAGCGACGGTGGTCTAGCCAGCCAGCCAGCCAGCCAGCCAGCCAGCCAGCCAGCCAGCCAGCCAGCCAGCCAGCTAGCCAGCCAGCCAGCCAGCCCGCAAAGCAGCAGCGGTCCGGCCGAGCAGCAGCGGTCCAGCCGAGCAGCAGCAGCAGCAGCGGTCCCGGTCCAGGTCCCGGTTCCAGCCAGCAGCAGCGGTCCAGCCAAGCAGCAGCAGCAGCAGCAGCAGCGGTCCCAGTCCCAGTCCCGGTCCCAGCCAGCAGCAGCGGTCCAGCTGGCAGCAGCCAACCAGTCTTCCTTCTGCACTAGCAGCAGCAGCAGCGACGGCGGTCTAGCCAGCCAGCCAGCCAGCCAGCCAGCTAGCCAGCCAGCCAGCCAGCCCGCAAAGCAGCAGCGGTCCGGCCGAGCAGCAGCAGTCCAGCCGAGCAGCAGCAGCAGCAGCGGTCCCGGTCCAGGTTCCGGTTCCAGCCAGCAGCAGCGGTCCAGCCGAGCAGCAGCAGCAGCAGTCCCAGTCCCGGTCCCGGTCCCAGCCAGCAGCAGCGGTCCAGCCGGCAGCAGCCAACCAGTCCTCCTTCTGCACTAGCAGCAGCAGCAGTGACGGCGGTCTAGCCAGCCAGCCAGCCAGCCAGCCAGCTAGCCAGCCAGCCAGCCAGCCCGCAAAGCAGCAGCGGTCCGGCCGAGCAGCAGCGGTCCAGCCGAGCAGCAGCAGGAGCAGCGGTCCCGGTCCAGGTCCCGGTTCCAGCCAGCAGCAGCGGTCCAGCCGAGCAGCAGCAGCCGCAGCAGCAGCATCGGTCCCGGTCCCGGTCCCGGTCCCAGCCAGCAGCAGCGATCCAGCCGAGCAGCAGCAGCAGCATTCTCGGTCCTGGACCCCACCGAACACCTGATCCTTAGTCTCTTCTTCCCCGGCCTTACCATTACCTGCGCCTCAATCTATGTCCGCCCTAACGCCCCTATTCCCTTCCACTTCCTCTCCCACACTGACCGTACCTTCTCCTCCTACGTGATCGCCGCCGACCTCAACATCCATAGTCGTTCCGCCGCCCAGTTACGGCAGTGGCATCGGTGCCTCTCCTCCCTTCAAGGCGACCTCATCCCCATCCCCCAGCACACCCGTCCCTAATCCAACTCCACTCCCGATGTTATCCTTCCTCCCCCAACCTCCTTGGCCGCATAACGGTGGATGTCCTGGAGCCTATTGGTAGTGACCATCTCCCTGTCCTCCTCACCATTTCAGACGGTCGTCGCCCCCTCCCCGACCCTTGTAATGACCCTCTCCCTAAGTACGTCCATGACTATTCCCGTGCCAACTGGAATGCCTACCGGGAGACCCTCTCCACCCAGGTCGATAGCCTCCCCTTCACCTACCACCACCCTGACGATGTAACCCATGCCGCCTCCTTTCTCCAGCAGACCTTGTCTGAGGCCGTGGAGGCCCACGTCGCTACTGTCGCCATCCACCCCAACCATCCTGCCTTAGCCCCACAGGCCATCCTCCTCCTCCGTGAATCCCACCATCTCTACCGTGCCTTCCTCCGCACGCATGATCCGGACACACTACGACGCCACCGACAACACCAGCGACACATTCGTCATTTGCTCGTGGCTAAGAAACGCTGGGACTGGCGACAGACATGCACCCGTTTAAATGCTGCCCTACCTATCAACTCGTCCAAGTTCTGGTCAGCCCTCCGTCGCCTTACCGGAACTAAACCCTCCCCCTACTACCCTCTTCTCCATGATGATCACCCCCTTCGCTGACACCCTTAGTAAGGCCTCCTACCTCTCCGATGTCTTCTCCATCGCCGACGATCCCCAGTTCGATTACTCCCTCTTCCCGGATGTCCGCGATTGACCTGACCCCTCTGTCCCTCCCTCGCTCCTGGTTTCCAGTACTTGGACAACATTGCACACACGGAACTCAATGCCCCCATCACTACACAGGATCTCATTGATACACTCCGCACAAAACGCAACACCGCTCCTGGTCACGATCGTGTCACCTACCGTCACCTTCGTGAAGCTCCTGTCTCTTTCCGCTCCACCCTGGCCAGGCTCTACAATGTAGTCCTGTCCACCGGCTACTACCCCGACCTGTGGAAAACCTCCCGTATCCTGATGTTGCTTAAACCTGGCAAACCGCCGTCCGCCGTCTCCTCCTACCGTCCCATCAGCCTTAGCTCAGTCTTGAGCATAGTCCTGGAATCTATCCTCACCCGACGCATCAACCAGCATCTCCGCCAGCACCGCCTCCTTCCCGTTACCCAGTGTGGCTTTCGGCCGTCCTTCTCTTCCGACGACCTTCTCCTTCACCTCACTCGTCTCCTTTCCGACCACCTTAATTCCCGTCGCTCTGCAATCTTCCTCTCCCTGGACCTCGAACGTGCTTATGACCACGTATGGCATTCTGGTCTCCTCTTCAAGCTCCAAACCTTCGCCCTTCCCATTAACTACGTCCGTCTGATCGGCTCCTTTCTCTCCCACCGTCCTTCCTACGTCACCATCCATAACACGGATTCCTACACCTTTTTCCCCTCCACTGGTATGCCCCAAGGCTCCGTGCTCTCCCCTCTTCTGTACCTTTTGTACATGGCGGACATGCCGCAGCCGTCACCCCCCGTCCACCTTCTCCACTTTGCCAATGACACCACCTTCCTTGCCCTTGCCCCCACCCTGCAGCGCTCCCACCACCTTCTCCAATCCCATCTTGACCGGTTCACCGCTTGGTGCAACCAGTGGTTGCTCAAGGTCAATCCCTCCAAAACCCAGGCGATCATTGTAGGCAAAACCACCCCTTCCTTCCGCCTCCTTGATTTCTATCTCACCATCTATGGCCGTCCTATCGACCTCACTCCCACCCTTAAGTACCTTGGCGTCACCCTCGACCGTCGCCTCTCCTGGACTCCCCATCTCCGGACAATCCAAGCCAAGGCACGCTCCCGCCTCCATCTCCTCAAGCTCCTTTCCGGCCATACTTGGGGTCTGGACCCCTCCACCATCCTCCACACGTATAAATCCCTCATCCGCCCTATCCTTTGTTACGCCCATCCGGCCTGGATCTCCGCCCCCCCTTCCTTTTATAAATCCCTTCAAATCCTTGAACGCCATGCTCTCCGCCTCACCTATCGCATCCGTCTCCCCTCCCCCACGTGGATCCTGTACGATCTGACTCTGTTCCCCCACCTCCTCCTTTTCCTTGAGAGGATACAGATCCTGTACACCTCCCTTCAACTCGATCCTCCTCACCCGCTTGTCTTGCTCATCCTATCCCACCCCCGCCCGTTGCCCCACCTGTATTCCCTCCCACGTCCCACCCGGTCTCCATCTCACCACCCTCCTTACCCTCTCCCACGGTGGCTTCCGCCAGCTCCCCCTCCCTGATGATGTCCTCCTCCCCTCCATCTACCCCTCCTATCAACTTTGATCCTGGGACCCCCACTTCCGGTGTCCTTTCCTTTAGGCACCCTCCCTCCCTTCTCTCTCCTTTTCCCCCATCCCTCTTCCTCCATCCCTCTTCCCCCGGGCTTCCCCTCCCCTTTCCTCCCTACCCCCTATCTCCCCTGCCCGTGGCTTCTCTGTTCTCCCCTCACCCTCTCCCACCCACCCCTCCTCCTCTCTTGGCAGGTCCCCGGACTCGCACACGCTACGTGGACTTTCGCGCGCCGGAGATCACCGCCATCAGTGTCTCGTGTGTGTGTGCCTTCGTTCGTGTTTAGTGTTAGTTCGCCGTCATGCCACCGCTGTTCACGTGTACCGTCGCCATCATCCATGTTATGTGCGCCGTTTTAACTAGTGTCAGTGATGTTTCTCGTCCAGCGTGAACGGCTCCATGTTTTTTGTTTTTTAGGTGTCTACCTTTTTACCCACCGTTTTGATTGTATTCTCTGTGCCACCTATATGTATTACTTATTGTAAAACTCAAGGCTGAAGAGCGGCGTACTCTGCTGCTGACAGCCCGCCTTGTGTAAGGTGATCAAAATCACAATAAAGAAAAAAAAAAGAAAACCAGCGATCCAGCCAGGTTGATTCCCTTCACGCTCACAGAGGCGACCCCATAGTTCTTAGTGTAGTGGAATTGCATACTTCTTGGAAAGAGGAGTACACTGCTGCATCACATATCAGTGTTTACAGTCTCACTAGCTGGGAACCAAGTAAATTAATGTTAAGGTCTGCTGGCAACCACAAATTTCAATCTGGTTAGAAGGAAACGAAGGTGAAAATGTACCTTTCTGCTACACATACCCTTTATTAAAAATATTTCCACTTTTTTTACGAAAAGCTGCTTCGTTTAAACTAATTCCGTAGAAAAAGATGCATCTTTTCATTAAAAATGGGACCGAGCGAGGTGGCGCAGTGGCTAGCACACTGGACTCGCATTCGGGAGGGCGACGGTTCAATCCCGTCTCCGGCCATCCTGATTTAGGTTTTCCGTGATTTCCCTAAATCGTTTCAGGCAAATGCCGGGATGGTTCCTTTGAAAGGGCACGGCCGATTTCCTTCCCAATCCTTCCCTAACCCGAGCTTGCGCTCCGTCTCTAATGACCTCGTTGTCGACGGGACGTTAAACACTAACCACCACCACCATTAAAAATGGAGTTGTTTCGCTATACTTAAGTGTAGAATAATAGTTATATCGCGTAAGACTCCCTGCTCTGCGCACAGCTAGCTGTATTCCTTGTTTCGGCACCTTAAACTTTTTCTGGTCCTATTGAGGGCTCACTGTATCCTTTCTACGCACATACTGGATTCTGACATCAAGGGCAGTATGTTCTACAAATTCCTGCTCCCTCTCCGTTGTTCGAATTTTCTCTGTCTACTGTTCACTCCTCCGCCGAGTTACTGTCTTGCAACGTCCTCTTGCATTGATGCATGGCTGTATTCGTTGCGGCATACCACCCACAAGTTCATCGAGGCACTGTTGGTCCAGATTGTCCCACTCCTCAACGGCGATTCGGCGTAGATCCCTCAGAGTGGTTTGTGGTTCACGTCGTCCATAAACAGAGCCGTTTTCAATCTATCCCCGGCATGTTTGATAAGGTTCATATGTGGAGAGTATGCTGCCTACTCTAGTCAAGCGGTGTCGCTATCCTGAAGGAAGTCTTCACAAGATGTGCATGATGGGGGTGCGAATTGTAGACCATGAAGAGGAATGCCTCGCTAACATGCTGCAGATATAGTTGCACTATCGGTCGGAGGACGGCATTCACGTGTCGTATACCCATTACAGCGCCTTCCATGACCACCAGCGACTTACATCGGCCCCACATATCGCCGCCCCAAAACAGCGGGGAACCTCTACCTTGCTGCACTCGCTGGACAGTGTGTCTAAGGCGTTCAGCCTGACCGGATTGCCTCCAAACACGCCTCCGACGATTGTCTGGTTGAAGGCTTATGCGAGACTCATCGGTGAAGAGAACGCGATGCCAATCCTGAGCGGTCCATTCGGCATGTTGTTGGACCCATCTGTACCGCACTGCATGGTGTCGTGGTTGCAAAGGTAGACCTCGCCATGGACATCGGGAGTGAAGTTGCGCATCAAGCAGCCTACTGCACACAGTTTGAGTCTTAACACGATGTCTTCTGGCAGCACGAAAAGCATTATTAAACATGATGGCGTTGTTGTAAGGGTTCCTCCGAGCCATAATCCGTAGGTCGCGGCCTTTGGTTCAGTCCAAGGCGCCTGGACACTTCCCTCGTTGAGAGCCCTTCGTGGCACAAAGTAACAATGCGGACGCGATCGAACCGTAGTATTGACCGTCTAGGCACGGTTGAGCTACAGTCAACACGAGCCGTGTACCTCCTTCCTCGTGGAATGACTGGAACTGCCCGGCTGTCGGACCCCCTCCGTCTATTACGCGCTGCTCATGCATGGTTGTTTACATCTCTGGGCGGGTTTACTGACATCTGTGAACAGTCAAAGGAACCGTGTCTGCGATAAAATACCCACAGTCAACGTCTATCTTCAGGAGTTCTGGGAACCAGGGTGATGCAAAACCTTTTTTGATGTATTTCCGAAATGTAATGTACCATGCGTCTAGCTCCAAATACCGTTCCGCTTTCGAAGTCCGTGCCGCCGTAGTCACCTTGGAAACCTTTTCACATGAACCACCTGATTACAAACGAGAGCTCCGCCAGTTCACCGTCCTTTTTATACCTCGTGTACGTGACAGTACTGACATGTGTAGCTGTGCGTATAGCTGTCCCTTGACTTTTCACCTCAGTGTGGTATATACGGCTGCTCAGGGAGTGGAACTGAGCTTTGATTGCAGATACGCATAAGTCATTCGACGTTGCTTCACCTATGCCAGCGTGCATCAACCTCAGTGGCTGGCAACTGGGGGTGTGCCAGTCTACCGGCAAACCACCAGCAGGTGTTTACAGTGAGTGGGATCTGCCGAATGTGCTGGCACAGGATCAGTCCAATAAGCTCTGTATCCAGGTAGTTAAGGACAGCACGGTCTTGCGTCATCTAGTTGGAATAAAAAAACGCCACCTCTAAGTAAGGGCAATGCCACCGGAGTTGCGAAGTCAAACGCAGCGGCTGCTGTTTAAATTACTGGCTACAAGAACGACTGGTGATCATTTCGTGTCCCTAGTAACGCCCAATACCATCAGGATGGTTGCAGAGCCCGTTTGAAGGTGACGGCTGTCTGGCGATGTTCGGTTTGTTCAGACCTCCAGCAGAACGATAAATCCATCCTGGTGCTCAACTCACAGCTGCGAGTCATCCAAAAAGAAATCGTGGGCACACTCCCGTGCGTCCACTGTCTCTGCTGCCGCGTCGAGCGAAGCCGCAACGGCTGTCGCCGTGCTGAGAATCCGTGGTGCTCCCAGGCGTCGGACTGTCCGTCTGGATAGTTTTTTGCTGCAAGAATCCCTTTCCCTGCCTCGAGGTGACGTGGCTGTACAGTCCCTCGCACCCTGGAGCGACAAATACCCTGCATGATGTAAGTGTGGCCTTCTCCCTAGGATTCAATTTCGCACGACAGTCGTGGGATCCAGACTTACGCGAGACCTGTATCACGGAACGATAAACCCCAGTCCCGACTGTCCGAGATCGCGCTACTGTAAAATTTCGACACATTGTTTGAAGCTTCTCCTGCTTACAGGTGTCAGAACGCTATCGTCTCGTCCAAGTGCGATTTCTGGATAACTGTGCGGTATTTCCCTATACACAGAACTAATTTAGCGCCGCTGCTTCGCTCGTGCAGATTGTGTGATCTGCAAGGATTTTGTTTTCCTGTAATAGAAGTTACTATGTTGTTCACAAATTGCAATACCTTCTAAACCTTCTACCCTTGTTAGGGCCGTAGAAGCATAGCTTTTCCGAATGTTGTTCTGAGCAAAAAGCGATTCTGGCAGCTGGAGTCTCAGGGTTTCCAATAATTATTTATTTCAAAAATTCACCCACTACTTAGCTCCTTACTGGTTGAATTTCCAAAAATGTTGAAAAACTTTTTTGTTTGTGACTGCGAAACCAAACATCAATTTTCGCAGTTCTAACTTCGAAATTGCCTTAATAACGACATATTTTCAAAAAGCTTTTCATCCCCTTAGGAGTGGAATTTCGAAAAAAATTCCTTCTTGAACGATGTAAGATCAACGCTCTCTTCGAATTTCAAGTTTCTATCCTCGGCCGTTTGGGCTGGTTGATGATGAGTCAGACAGGACACTGCCTGTATATGCCGTTTCTCCAACCTACTTTGTAAGGGTATACCGAAATGTTAATTTGTTGGTTTGGGGAGAGGAGGGGGTTAAATGAATAGACAGCGTCGTCGTCAATCCCTCAATCAAGAAATAGTCCAGTTTGAATTAGTGCTCTCTCCGAGTAATTTCATCGAATTTTAATAGTTTGTATGAGCGGTAAAATCTAAGCACTGAAGTAAATGTGGATGCCAGAGATGAGAAATAAGTTACAAAGAGATGCCATTATACGGGTAGGGTAGGGTCGGCTTGCAGGCCACAGTGCTCACAAGAGAACGCAGCATAATCGTCAGGCAACCATTCTTTCAAGCAGCTTGCAGAGCATATACCTGAGGCTAACCGACTGGTGGCTTGATATGGTTGCACTATATCTCCACTGGGGAGGAGGAGGAGCATCTAGGCAATTACGAATGAAGACAATGAGTAGATTGACAGCCACATGCAGATATTCGCTCATCTGATTATAAATCTAATCGGGGTCTGGGGTCATACTGTGTGACGACTCAAGAGCCTGAAGCAGTTCCCAGTCAAAGTTCATTATGTAATTCAGAGTTATGTCTGTAAAGGATACAGTGATGTCGTGAACTTGTCTTGTGTGTTCGCAAGGTAGCTAGGGAAGAGTAAGACACTAACACGAAGCGGGTCAGGAGATGTTCAGCAAGAACCGATGCACTGGTAGATAAGCCATAATGGAAGATTATGCCTGGGACAATTTTGACCTTCGGCGGACCAATAGACCGCAGACCTTCCCCCCATACCTAGGATCAGGATGCACACTTTCCCAAAGGAGACTCTTAGCACTCCCAGCATTCCTCACTCTGCAGATAATTCGGCAGTGAGCCTCTGTACAGAACCTCTTGAAAGTGAGGCGCAGGAGGGAGTCAAACATGTCGCTTGAGGCGTTTCAAGGCCCTTCGACGTAGCTGTTGCAATGTCTTTGGTCCACCATTGTACTGGCCGCTGGTGGATGGGAACTGTAGAGGAGCGGCTACCAGGGAGTATCATCGTGTCTTAGGCGTCGTCGACCTTGTCAGTGCAACCTGTCACAGGAGACTACGGTCGTTTCAGAGATATAGACACGTCAGTTGGCTACTTGAAGAACGCAACGTGGTAACTGGTCGAAGAGGAAGTGACAATTTTAACGGGACATCCTCCTGTAGCATTACTTTTCCTCAACAGTAGTTGTCGATACCTGTATTATTTTTCGAATTTTTTACAGCTCGATTTTACCTCAGCTGCTTTTCTGAAGAATTTCATAATTTTATACACAATGTCTAAATATAACAAGCTAAAATTTATGAAAAGGAATTACTTTATTTTTGATGTTACAATCGGTAAGTACAGTTAGTTTTTCTTAAAACCAATTGAAATTGCGTATTATTTGCCACACTTAAAACTTCTACTATGAATTACGCAATCTAGTGCTGTTTACTATGTTTATTTCTGGATTCATTTATGAAATAATAATCGAAATGAATAGAAATTCATTTATCAAGAAAAATTGTAAGCCGTTTGGAATACTGTTATTACCGCAGAGTGAAGTAGTAATACCCATGCCTCTGATGTGATCGAAAGTACATTTGTATTTTAGGTTGTATGATATACTGAAATGTGACAAAACACATAAACGTAAAAAAAATTATACAACAGCAAACTTCAAATTTATTTCGATCAATTTGTAAGGAGGCTGTTTAGGTTTTTATGTTGGTAACTTCACGTAGCGCTCTCTATCAAAAGTATTGGGCAGTTGGATGTGAACAGTCCGCTGTGTTGGGCAGTTAAAAGTGAGCGGCCCTCAATGGTGGATGTGTGTGGGGGGAGATGCCAGAGTTTTGAGATGTTAATATGAGCGGACAGTCTGGACGTGTGTCCATCAGAAAAAGGAAATCTGTTAAACTGGATGTCAAAAATTTTATATGACTTTGGAACACTATTACAGCAAATACATTGTTTGTTCTCTATTAAAATCTTTCATTTCTTAACTATATGCCTATCAGTAGTTAGAATCTTTTATTCAGCTGGCACTATTGGCGCTCGCTGTATTGCAGTAGTTCGAGTAACGAAGATTTTTGTGAGGTAAGTGATTCATGAAAGGTATAGGTTATTGTTAGCCAGGGCCATTCATTTGTAGGGATTATTAAAAGTCAGATTGCGTTGCGCTAAAATATTGTGTGTCAGTTTGGAAATGATCAGAGTAAGTAAAGAGAAAACTGTCTGAGTACGTTCAGTTTCACTCTGGAGTTTGAAAATCAAATGACGTAGAAGTGTTACCAGCACAGTCATTCTTTACATACAAAGGGGAAGTTTCATAAATTCAGCCATAAGGACCTAAAACGTGAGAATTTCATCATGAAGAATCAGACACATAGACAAGAAGAACTGCAGCCAACTCTACACGAAAAGCTAAGTAAACTAGAAAGTTTATTGTAATCTTCGCTCCTCTCAAATTATTCATAGAAGACTTTGCTTATTGTGGACAATAACTGAAATTAGGAAGGACGGCGGAGATTACACAATGAAGTTACGAAATCAATGGAAAGTGATCACTGTCACGAAGATTGTCATGTAGCGACCACTGCAGCAAATCCAAGAGATTTAGGAAAGACACTGTACGGTCGTAACTGGTAACCGATATGGTCTCGTGGGTAGCACCAAAGTGGGTAGGAGTACCATCAGAGAGAGAGAGAGAGAGAGAGAGAGAATCAGAAAGCACCTGGCCCATTGGTCCATCAGAAGGCCTCGACCAGGCAATATGGTATTTCCCTACAGAAGGCGGTGTGCATTGATCCCCAAGAAGAAGGAGGCGGGGGGAGGGGGGGGAGGTTGGTTACCGCAAAGTGAACAAGTGTCCTGCTTAAAAGTAAATAGATGTTACGAATGGTGACCGCTCGTGCTTCGAACATGGTACGGACGGGAACCCAGTGATTAATATCTGTGCAAACGAGATGCTTTCTTGCGTACAGTATGGTTCTAACAGAATGCACATTTAGCTCTAGAAGATGGGGAATGGTGATTAATGAAATGTGTTTCACTGAGTGCAACACAGATCACATAACAAGAGGAATTTGATTTATAGTTCTGGCAGGTGACAGTAATATCCATTGCCGTTCCTTTGGATCATCAAGTTGAGGGTGTCCAGGTTGGGCATGAAGCAGTTGTTACTACAGGTCACAATCCAGGAGCATTATCACCAGTGAGAGTGGAAGAAACATCAGTTTGGGGCTCGATGACGTGAGGGGAGAGAGGTCAGCAGAGTAGCCTCTGGATTTTTCCTTCTTTTCAACTACTCTGAACGGTGGGAACTAGGGACTACCTGCGTGCAGATAGGAACTGAAGAGGAGTAGGCAACCTGGGACCTGCAGTCTGGCTCCTTCAGCCACTGGCGGGTGTCGGGTAGCTGGTTTACAGGGGAGGGTTTCCGGAAAGGGGCCTTGTCATCGGCAGACAGGGGAGAATGCTGCTTCTCGGACCGAATGCGGGGTGTCGAGGTTCCCAACGGTGGTGATGTAGGAACCACAAGAGGGAAGGGACCCCCTAATGATCGAAGTTACTTGCACAGCTACCAGAGGTTTACGTCGGATTGGAGAGAGCGAATAGCTGATGAGCTGTCCATAGTAGTGGCGAAAGTCAGGATATAAAAAACAGCACATTTTCCGAATTTCAAAAATATTAGAGGCTATCAGACTATGTTCCTCGATTTTGCTTTCCTTAATTAAGGTAGTATACTGAAATAGAGAGGGTAAGTTTCCACAGTAAGATTTCATCAACTGTGTGTGTGTGGGGGGGGGGGGGGGGGGGACATTGCACAAATCGGTATGTATGTACACTGGGAAGCGCTGTTAAAGCACCACATCGAGGTGGAAATACGGCTTCATGTCACAACGGTAATCCATGTTTTTCACTTCCTCAGGAAGCCGAGTCATCCTCAAAAAAGATGATTGTTCTGCACTCAACCTTTTTGTCTGTTGGACCTCTATGTACACGATGTGCAAAGTGAACCCCTGAACTAAAATGTTCGTGTAGTTTATCCGTTTCCAGCATTAAATCGTAGAGAACTTACAAAATCCGTACGATGTTCAAGCTTTTACAGGGCGTTTAACGAGTTAACGAGTACACGACTAACTACTTCTTCTTCAAGAGAAAGACGCTACGTAAGGTAGGATTTCCGTTCCAGTCACACACTTCGAAGTTTACTAAGAAAGAGTTCTCCAAATCATTCTGAACATTCTCCGCCTGGAACATTGATCAAGTACGTAGAAAGGACCCTTTAGCTGTCCAAGTGCGACCGAGGAGCACAGAGGAGTAAGTTTCTGAAGTTCGGTTGGTTTTCTGCACTTTGCTTGGTTTTGCTTTCTTCCCTTGGCGAGGCCAAGGAGGGGAAAATGCTACGGTCGTAAGGATGTGCAGTGAAGAATTGCAGTCAGTCTGAAGTCGGTGACTGGGGCTCGCGGCCACCGGCTGACAAGTCCTTCATGACTGCCCAGCCAGAGTAACGGCCACCGTGGCTTGACGGCTACTGTCCGGAGTCTCGGTGCTGCGAAACAGACAGCAACCTGCTCTCCTTCATGGGTGGGGAGGTAAGAGCTCGGATACGAATAGTGCATTCCCTGCGTAGCCAGAGGGGCTGCCACCGTATGCCGCCACACACGGACTGGCTACCGTGCCTGGTAGTTGGAGACCTGCCGCACGGTCCATACTTCAGCAAAAATTGTCTGAAATGGTGGAGGTCAAATGTGGGGACCGAGCGTGACGTAACCGAAGTAGGTGGTGTAAAAGTACGAGCGAGCTAGTTTGCCAGCATGGTATCTGCCCTAGAAAACGTAAAGTGACACAGTTTGCAGCACAGGAAAGGAGGAACTGCAATCGCTTGGGGCCCCATCCAAGTTACGCACGTGCTCAAAAATGTGCCGTGAATGCCCTGGGGCGCAGAAATGACACTCACTTGCATATCCAAGAATGCAGTACACCGGACACTCATCTGATGTTTGTTGCATGCCTTCTTCATCGTGTCGCAATTTTAATGGTCGGAAAAGTAATTCAAAAGGTGCAGGCGGAGGCCGGAAATCGCTGACGCGTGCCGACCTGCCGGGTGCGTCGCCAGCCCGGGCGTCGGACACGCGTCCTTGGCACAACACGGGCGCCCACCGCCTGCGAGCCGACAGGATCAACTGAACTCCGCGAAGGAGAGGCGCCGCCAGTGAAACTACGGAAGCAGTTTGATATCTGGGACACCAACTTCGTATTAAACACTGTGCCCACGACTTTCCCGACGCGCGAGCCAATCGCTCGAAAACTGGACTCATTACGTGTGAATGTACTGAGGACTCGCGACGTGCCCCTTGACTGGTGCTGCCTCTTGTTGTGAGTTTCTGGAATTATTTGGAAAGTATGATTGGAGAACCCAACAGTTACTGTCCCGAATGGCCGAGCCAGTATGATCGCACTGATGTAATTTCATACTTATACACAATACGATTCGAAGTTCTCTATAATTCTACTACAGATTCGTAATGTTTCTTCAGAGGTCAATAGATTTTCCAAGTTCAAGAAAGAAGAAATTGCTCAATAACTAACCTCTCACTTTTTTAAATTTTTATAATCCATCAAATAAATGAAGTGAACATGAAAATTTATCTTTAAACTTGGCCTTTCTTGTATGTATTGCTCTGAAAATACATCAACTACAAATGAGCCAGTAATGCATCGAAATTGACATAAATGGTCGCTTTCCTAGGCCCAATATTCTTCTTAGTTGCCGGTCTCCAAAGTATTCGACAAAGCTGAAACCAATGTTTGGGCCCAAACGGGTGAGCCAGAACATTATGACCAGTGCCCACCGCGAGACTGTTTACCGTCTGGTGCAAAAGCTAGCACGTGTCGCGGTAAGTATATAAGCGAGCACAGAAATGGAGGACCATTTTTTCGACGACACTCGTTGCAAATCGGAAATCCACTTACATAAGCGACTTCCCTAAAGGGCAGATTGCCGTGGCTCGGCGCTGGAGACGAGCATCTCGGGAACGGCGAAGCTGGTTGCCTGTTCGCCAGCTGTTGTGAGCAACTGCGGAGTGTGACTGGAGGACGGTGGAACCGCGACTGGCTTACAACGTGTTCGATGTACACGCCTCATCACGCTTATTAACATGGCCGTCCGCACAGACAAAGCGTACGTGTTCACCCAATTACTGTCCGCTTTGCCACGTCAATTTTCAAGAAGTTTTGGCCTAACTGTGAGTGAAGTTGCGAATCTGATAAACGTGCTCCACATCTACAGTATCGATATAATCATATTCTTTGTAAGTCTGTTTTGAGACCAAAGATGTTAAGTTAAACCAGAGTAGCTGTGTGTGTGTGTGTGTGAGAGAGAGAGAGAGAGAGAGAGAGAGAAAGAGAGTCAGTCTGGCAATGTACTCTGTTTGTAAAGGATGGAAGCCGGCCTGAGTGCAGCAATGTTTAAGAGGGATTTTGTACTAACATGTTTTGCCGGAAAGAAAACAAGATAGCAATATAAATACGTAAAAAGAGGAAATTTTAAGATAAATCAGTATATATATGTAACTGTGTAATGTCATTGTTAGAACATTGGCTGTGTTTGAACTTTACTGTAGAAATATTATACTGCAACACATCTCTTTGTCTTATAATTGAAACAAGTGTCAAAGAAAATAATTGTGAACTGAGAAATATTTTGCTAACTAGTCTACTTATGAAAACTTCATGAAAGGACGTATTATTGTTATGGATTAATGAAGGGTAGTTACACCTGCGAGTCTTGGTCCTCACTGTCTCTCGTTAAGATCACTTCCCCATGTCCATTTCCTTTCACGATTGTGTTCGCTTACTCGCATTGCACATAGCGAGTTCTTCACTGTGGAGCATTTTGTGAAAATTTGTAAGATAGTCTTGCACAGCACATCACAAAATGGTAAATGAAATTTGATTTTTTACCGTCTCGTGACTGTCTTCATAGTAACGGATTGCAGAACAGCCGAGCGTTCCGTGCTCATAGGTATGCCAATAAATTTGATTACCATCTAAATTCATGTCCATTGTAGGACACAGTGATTGTCAGAGTGTATTTGTGAAAATATCAGGATCAGTTCTGATAATGTCAGTAGAAGTTTTCAGGAAAGTGCTATCTTGTGGTTTTTCAAGCTGTTTTATCAGGTAGATACGTTAATTTTTATGTTCGTTTTCTGCGTAATATCAATGACAGTTCCCGTATAGTGATTGTTTGCGTGACTAAAGATAAGGATTAACAATATTCAGGGCCAAAATTTTAATCTGAATCATTTCTTTTGCACTAGAAGAGCATATATAAATTTCATTGTATTGTTTTCTCACAGGCGAATTATTTGATGTATTAGCTAGTCTGGATTTCGCATCGCATAGCGTGAGCTTCACATACTTCCGTTCAAAATTTAATTTTAACCCAGTTCTGTTGCCGTACACTGGTTTTCGTACTTCGATATCAAAATAAGTTTTGTACATTTTTCAGATAGCAACTTGACATGTCCTAACACGAGTTTAAGTTGTTACATACTTCCACTCCAACTGAGACCAAGTAAGAAGCTGTTCGAAAACGCACCGCGTCAGATCAGTGAGGCAGTATTATGCTTTGAAGGCGGGGGGGGGGGGGGTGCGGGGGGGGGGGGGGGGGAAGGAGAGTATTCAGCTGGGCTTCCATGGGAGCTGCTGTTATCCAAGGCACTGTAACAGCTGGCAACTACGTGAATGTTGCGAACCATCTTCATGACTTTCCATGTCGTCCCCGATGGTTGTGCCATCTTCCAGCAGCATGACTGTCCATGTTACTACGCCAAAATCGTGCTCCAGTTGTTTGAAGAGCGTGACGATTAGCTCACATTGACGAGTTGGCCTCCGAATTCGCTTGATCTGAACGCAATCGAGCACATCAGGAATGCTACGGGGTCCCAGTCCTGCTGCACCAGCAAACTACCGGTCCGTAATACTGACGGGCAAAAATCACAGCACCAAAACATAAATAATGTATCGTAATAAAATTTCGGGAATGCATCTGTGTAGGTACACATGTACGAGATTAGCACTGCAAGATCACAGGTTAAAGTAAGCGCGAGATAAGGCATTTCAAATGTGAAATTCTTGTACATTAACAACCGGTGTAGCCGCCAGAATGTTGAATGCAAACATCAGACGAGCATGCGTTGTGTTGAACAGGCGCCGGCTACCAGTATGTGGGATGGAGTGCCATTACTGCTGCACATAGTGCTGTTTGTGGATGGGCTGGAGTTGTCGTCCAGTGATGTCCCATGTGCTCGATCAGAGACAGATCTGGTGATCGAGCAGGCCAAGGCAGCATGTTGACACACGGTACAGCATGGGTTGGGTTGTTTGGGGGAAAAGACCAAACAGCGAGGTCATCGGTCTCATCGATCTCATCGGATTAGGGAAGGATGGGGAAGGAAGTCGGCCGTGCCCTTTCAAAGGAACCATCCTAGCATTTGCCTGGAGCGACCTAGGGAAATCACGGAAAACCTAAATCAGGATGCCGGACGCGGGATTGAACCGTCGTCCTCCCGAATGCGAGTCCAGTGTGCTAACCACTGCGCCACCTCGCTCGGACTGTAGAGCATGTCTGATTTCAATAGCGATGTGTGAGCGAGCATTATCCTGCTGGAAAACACACTCTGGAATGGCGGCGCAACAGGTCGAGTCAGCAGATTGCCGTGAAAATTTGCAGTCAGCGTGTGTGGGATAACCACAAGAGTACTGGTACTGTCATACGAAATCGTACCCTAGACCATGACTGCAGGTGTAGGTCCACCAGCAGGTCTAGCACGCAGGCAGGTTGGTTGGTTGGTTGGTTGGTTGCAGACCTGCGACTCGTTTCCTCCCAGTCAACGCACGGCCATCACTGTCACCGAGGCAGAACCACCAGCTTTCATCACAAAACACAACGACCTCCACCCTGCCCTGGAGTCAGCCCTCTCCTGATACCACTGAAGTCGCAAATGGCGGTGGTTTGGGATCAGTGGGATGCACGCTACACGGCGTCTGGCTCTGAGCCGTCCTTTAAGTAACCAACTTGTAACGGTTCGTTGTGTCACTGTGGTGGCCAACTGCTGCTCAAATTGCTGTACGGTGCGCCAGAGCCATATGCAGAACACGATGGTCTTCCCTATCGGTAGGGCCACGTGGCCGCCTAGAGCCTGTTCGTATATTCTCGTGACCACCGCTACCAGCAATCATGTACAGTAGCTACATTCCTGCCAAGTCCTTCTGCAGTATCACAGGAGGAACATCCAGCTTCTCGTAGTCCTATTACACGACCTCATTCAAACTCAGTGCGGTGTTGATAACGGCATCTTTGTCGCTTTAGAGATATTCTTGACTAACATCAACTCACTACGTCCAGTCTCCAAGGTAACTAACACGACCGTTACAGCGAGTATTTAAAGCAAACCTGATTTGATCTTCATCGTAGCGCCACTCTTACGCGACTGGCGCCAAGTCTGGATAGACAACATCGTTCAGATGTAGAAACACGACTACCGACTTTCGTTTATGTCCCACAGCTCCTTCCTTGGTATTGCGATTTTTTTTTCAGTCAGTGTTTAATTTTTTTTTTTGTGGGATCTAAAAATTTAAAAAACCTCTCTCACACCGGCCTGATTTAGCTTCACTGATCAGGATAGTAAAAACATGCGTATATTAAGGGAATTTTCATTCACAAAGCAGGCTTATCACATTCACACAGTTGAATACTGTTCTATCCTGATTAAATTGAACTTAACTTAAATTCCATAAGGCAGTGAAGCAATTTCGAAGTCTCGGTGCGACGAAAATTGTCAGTCGATCTCTTCAGTTTAGTTCATGTATTAAATTCCTTCTCATACAGAATCTCATCAAGATGGCAACTAGCTCAACAATACATACATATACATTCTCCTTTCACGGCTAATCGGCAAGATTTCCTTCATTCTTTTCATAAGAGAAAACATAGATAGCAGAGAAGCTATCCCATGGAGTAAATGGACGCTCCAAGGAACAATAGGGCTTGAAACTACTTTGCATTGATAATCATCGTATATTAAAGTTTAGGAATCGGTAAGATAAGAAGAGATATTTCGAGGTATGTACTGAGTTATATAATTTATAAAATTTCTGAAAATATCGCGGAGAGACCGCTGCAAGAGACATTACAAGTGTATGTGACGATACCGTCAGCAGGGCGTAGGTATCTTGCAACACACGTCCAGAAACCTAAGAAGGCTGTCTCCAACCCACTCTAAGACGAATCGGTGCTGTACTGCATTCCCGAAGTGACCCAAAACACTGAAGTAGATGTTCCTAAAGTTTTAGTTCATCAGTGTTCTTATCAGACGTAATGACAAACTGTTTGTCTGGCTTCAAGCGCCTGAGTCTTCTTGACAAATTCTGACACTGTATCATTTTTCGTCCCTCTCCCTTCGAATGGCCTAAGAACATGGGGAGAGATTCTACCCACGCTCTCCCCTCTACTTTTCCATTTTGCTGCCTTTGTATAGAGAAGTCAGTACCGTTATTTCTGTACGAAGTCGGTCTAATAGGTTGAATGATTAAGACGGAGAATGGTGTAGTACACCAACAAACTTGGATGTATCTCCACACACAAAGATGCATTCATTGTCAACTTTGTCGGGATCAGGCATCAGCGGGGCGTAGAAACAAAGAAATGAGATGTTGCCGGGACGCAAACGGAATATTTTGTACGAAGGAAGAGTTCGACAGATAGCGAGTACTGCACGGTACCTTGAGCGTACGGGCTATGTCGTGGCAACGAATTCCATTACACATGTTATAGTGATGTATCTACGGAAACGCTTTTGAACTTCTCGCGCTTACATTCGTAGACAGTTTAACGTTTTCTGAACCGTTCGTAATTACATTTTCCCAAGAAGGTGTCAGATTTTCAGGAGCAAACAATACCAACAATTTTCCAGTAGCCGTCGAAGTCTACCTATTGAAAGAGAACAGTGAATTATTTGTTGTCAGCGAAATCTTACGCCATCAACGAATTCCTTAATAAGGCTGAACTATTAATATTGCTTAATTTTGAGTTCCATGAAATCTTAATTTCTGTGCATTTGAGGTGAGTGCAAAGTGAAAATGATGTTGACGATTTTCAAATCATAGATATTGCTATATGTATTTCGTACAATTACATATTTAGGACAGTTATTGTATTAATTTGTAAATACAAATTTATTCAGTCTTATTTGGCCAACGTGGCGAATGGTACTTCACCAAAGAAACTGTGGAATGGACATTATTTCTAAGCGTATCAGGTCCTGTTTCAAATATATATTCTGTATTTTGTGTTTCTGGCACATAGCCACATTCACGGGGACAATCTCCGTACTCTAACGGAAGGAACAACATATTTAATCTAAATAGAAGTCTGGTCGTTTCAAATACAACCGCGTTTACTACCAGAGCGCCCTGTCTCATTCCTTCGCTCAGGTAACAGCTGTCGAGGAACGCCACTTGCCACGGAAACAACCAAAATTTCATTACATCCAGTAATTAAATAGCTGTTGTGTCCAATGACCAATAGCAAACTGCATATAGATTTAAGCAGAATACTGGAGTGTGGCGATTCTGTTAGTGATTCCTATTGATACATTACTCCCAATTAAGGAAGCTAATCTCGCATTATTCAAACTGAATATAATATATACGGAAAGAACTGCTTATAGTTAGACGTCCGAAACATCTGACATTTAGTGAATTGTGCGAAGGTTCGTATCTTTAGCTTCCATTAAGTGGCTGCAGTTTGGACGCAGTCATACTAGTTCTGAAACCTGGATACCCGTGTCTCCGAACAACAATACTTTGGGAAATGGTTACAATGCAGTGTTAAGGAGTTAGAGGTACCACGCACTGCTGCTGACTCTCCGGCATGCGTTTCGCAGTGCTTGCTGTGTTTATGGAAGTTTATGTGGCGAAAGAAGCAAGAACAGTGTGCAAATAGTCATTCCGTGTAGTGACGGCTGTTAGATCCAAACACGCGCAAATGTGTACATGTGCCAGTGAGTGCACTACAAACGTGACCATTTTAGCTATCGTCGATTATTGCCGCCACCATCCCCTCTTAAGCTGTGACCAAGAAGAGAGAGAGGCACAGGGACTGTATGGAGCCACTGTTGAGGGCATGACGCCAAGGACACAGGATGCTGGCCGTCCACACCAAGACGCCTCCCAGGGTGTTGCGTAAAGTTACCTCAGAGTGTGTGACCTCGATATTCTGGAACTCTCATGAGAAAGAAATGAGAGATTAATAATAAAGCACCTGGTATCAGTAGATATTTAAGTCTCCAAATCATTACAGTCAGATTTTTGCGTAAATGAAAAAAACTGTGGCAATCATTATGCAAACAGGGAAAGTAACATTACTAAAGTTATTTCCATACTACTTTCGAAGTTAATAAATACACTCCTGGAAATTGAAATAAGAACACCGTGAATTCATTGTCCCAGGAAGGGGAAACTTTATTGACACATTCCTGGGGTCAGATACATCACATGATCACACTGACAGAACCACAGGCACATAGACACAGGCAACAGAGCACGCACAATGTCGGCACTAGTACAGTGTATATCCACCTTTCGCAGCAATGCAGGCTGCTATTCTCCCATGGAGACGATCGTAGATATGCTGGATGTAGTCCTGTGGAACGGCTTGCCATGCCATTTCCACCTGGCGCCTCAGTTGGACCAGCGTTCGTGCTGGACGTGCAGACCGCGTGAGACGACGCTTCATCCAGTCCCAAACATGCTCAATGGGGGACAGATCCGGAGATCTTGCTGGCCAGGGTAGTTGACTTACACCTTCTAGAGCACGTTGGGTGGCACGGGATACATGCGGACGTGCATTGTCCTGTTGGAACAGCAAGTTCCCTTGCCGGTCTAGGAATGGTAGAACGATGGGTTCGATGACGGTTTGGATGTACCGTGCACTATTCAGTGTCCCCTCGACGATCACCAGTGGTGTACGGCCAGTGTAGGAGATCGCTCCCCACACCATGATGCCGGGTGTTGGCCCTGTGTGCCTCGGTCGTATGCAGTCCTGATTGTGGCGCTCACCTACACGGCGCCAAACACGCATACGACCATCATTGGCACCAAGGCAGAAGCGACTCTCATCGCTGAAGACGACACGTCTCCATTCGTCCCTCCATTCACGCCTGTCGCGACACCACTGGAGGCGGGCTGCACGATGTTGGGGCGTGAGCGGAAGACGGCCTAACGGTGTGCGGGACCGTAGCCCAGCTTCATGGAGACGGTTGCGAATGGTCCTCGCCGATACCCCAGGAGCAACAGTGTCCCTAATTTGCTGGGAAGTGGCGGTGCGGTCCCCTACGGCACTGCGTAGGATCCTATGGTCTTGGCGTGCATCCGTGCGTCGCTGCGGTCCGGTCCCAGGTCGACGGGCACGTGCACCTTCCGCCGACCACTGGCGACAACATCGATGTACTGTGGAGACCTCACGGCCCACGTGTTGAGCAATTCGGCGGTACGTCCACCCGGCCTCCCGCATGCCCACTATACGCCCTCGCTCAAAGTCCGTCAACTGCACATACGGTTCACGTCCACGCTGTCGCGGCATGCTACCAGTGTTAAAGACTGCGATGGAGCTCCGTATGCCATGGCAAACTGGCTGTCACTGACGGCGGGGGTGCACAAATGCTGCGCAGCTAGCGCCATTCGACGTCCAACACCACGGTTCCTGGTGTGTCCGCTGTGCCGTGCGTGTGATCATTGCTTGTACAGCCCTCTCGCAGTGTCCGAAGCAAGTATGGTGGGTCTGACACACCGGTGTCAATGTGTTCTTTTTTCCATTTCCAGGAGTGTACATTATCAACTCTTTTCATCCAGAAACTCACTACAACAAGTTTGCGGCATTGATTTCCCTACGAAACTGACATACTGCTGTCTAATTTTAGACATTTGAAAATGAATTTTTCTTCTGCTAATTAACATTCCAATATGTTAATCAATGGAAAGAGGTAAAGTATGTAGCGAGAAACCCGTAAGTAAATTTCTTTAGTTTTTTTTTTTTTTATTAGTCACAATGCCTTTTGGATGTTAGATTGGTCTTCAGGTAACACCATGTTTTAGTTTTACACCATAGCTCTCAGTAACTGACTGTACACAAATTTTAAACAGAACTTTCGTTGAACGACATTGCTTTAACAAAAAAGTAAAAGCTACTGAAAATACGTTGGTATATACTTTGTACAATATTCTGATACCATCAAAATTATGAATTTTTTTAAAATTTTGTGGCACAATTGTTTTAGACTCTCTGGAAACTAAAGACTGCGAGAAATTTCGCGTTAACCAATATCAGTTCGAAAATTTATCTGAAGACAGTACATAGAAAAAAACCGTTAGCGGTTATTTCAGAGAAATGCAATTCTGCACTAACTTGCCGGCCGGGGTGGCCGAGGGGTTCTAGGCGCTACAGTCTGGAGCCGCGCGACTGCTACGATCGCAGGTTCGAATCCTGCCTGGGGCATGGATGTGTGTGATGTCTATAGGTTAGTTAGGTTTAAGTAGTTCTAAGTTCTAGGGGACTGATGACCTCAGTAGTTAAGTCCCATAGTGCTCAGAGCCATTTGAACCATTTTGCACTAACTTTCAGTTTACGTATATTTCATTATGTAAAAGTTAAGGCTGCTGCTTTTCTGATATACGGCTCAGAGCTTCAAACGTAAGATTTGCTCAGCTGATCTTCCCTGGGCACCTGTTTTCTAACAAGGGAACCTCCCCACCGCACCCCCCTCAGATTTAGTTATAAGTTGGCACAGTGGATAGGCCTTGAAAAACTGAACACAAATCAATCGAGAAAACAGGAAGAAGTTGTGTGGAACTATGAAAAAAAAGAAGCAAAATATACAAACTGAGTGGTCCATGCGCAAGATAGGCAACATCAAGGATAATATAACGTCAGGAGCGCAGTGGTCCCGCGGTTAGCGTGAGCAGCTGAGGAATGAGTGGTACTTGGTTCAAGTCTTCCCTCGAGTGAAAATTTTAATTTTTTATTTTCAGACAATTATCAAAGTTGAGGCACTCACATATAATCAACTTTGCTCTCCAACATTCCAGGACATGTTCAGATATGCTTGGACATATGCAGGATTTTACGGTCTACATGCGGAAAAACTTGAAAACGTTAAAAACATATGTTTTGACACAGCACAGGGAAAACTGTGTGACTGTGAAACTGTTGCATTCATTTGTTGCACTTTATGTGACAAACTCTTATGTTTTTGTGGTGTCACCGCCAGACACCACACTTGCTAGGTGGTAGCCTTTAAATCGGCCGCGGTCCGCTAGTATACGTCGGACCCGCGTGTCGCCACTGTCAGAGATTGCAGACCGAGCGCCGCCACACGGCAGGTCTAGAGAGACTTCCTAGCACTCGCCCCAGTTGTACAGCAGACTTTGCCAGAGATGGATCACTGACAAATACGCTCACATTTGCCGAGACGATAGCTAGCATAGCCTTCAGCTACGTCATTTGCTACGACTTAGTAAGGCGCCATTACCAGTTTATATTGAGATTGTTATTAATGTACCATCAAGAGCGATGTACACCAATTATGGATTAAAGTTAAGTACCTCACGTCAGTTTGCGTGAGCTTAAACGCGTGCATTTCGGCCTCCTCTAGCAACACGGTGTTGGCTCTTCTGCCAACACTACACTTGGCGACGAGTGTAATAACGGTCTTCTTCTTTATACTTGCTTAAATTACTTGTGTCATGGCTTCGCCACAATCTCCAGATGTACTGTCCGAATGTTATCGCTTGCAGAATCAGCAGACGCAGGCCTCATTGGATGCCCTTGGACAGCTCGTCCAGGGTCAACGTGCAATGCAAAACGATGCGGCAGCCGCCGCTCCACCGCTACCGCAGCCACAACACGCAGTTGCACCACCTTTTCGTCCTTTTGATGCGGCACTGGAAAGCTGGACGGAGTGGGCACGCCAATTTGGATTCCATCTCGCCGCCTACAGAATTCAAGGTAATGAGCGGCAGCCTTTTTTGCTTTCTTGTATAGGAGTGTCCACCTACCGTGTGATAGTGAAATTGTTTCCCCGACGCGACGTAGCAACTCTCTCCTACGACGAAATTTTGTCTGCATTAGATGCATATTTCAAAGAATCAGTCAACGTCATTGCAAAAAGGTATACGTTCTTTCGTACAAAACGTACGGCCGGTCAAACTAATCGGGAGTGGGTTGCAACGTTGCAAGGCCTTACTAGAGATTGTGCTTTTGAGTGTGAATGTGGACTCCCTTATTCAGATACTATGGTGCGTGATGCAATTGCTCAGAACGTTTCTGATGTTCGTATAAGGGAACAGACTTTGAAACTAGTCAATCCCTCCCTTCAACAAGTGATGGACATATTGGATAGCCAGGACACACCTGACTTTGCTCAGGAACCATTTGACACTTCGCCAGCTGCACGGAACAGTAAACAGCCCTCGCGCCCGTCCGCGCAGCTGCCGCCATGCTCTCCGCTACGTGTGCCGCGCAAGCAAGCAAATGCAGTGCTAAAGTCATGCCTGCAGTGTGCTACTGGACATTCGCGTGAGAATTGCCCATCGTGCCAAGCTATTTGCTTTTTCTGTAATAAAAAAGGACATGTTCAGAGTGTTTGCCAGAAAAAGCTCAGATCGAACACTCACAACGATTCCAGGGCCTTTGCTTTGCGCCGTTATCGAACCAAGAAAACTCAGGCTCGTGACCCTTCGCCCATGGACATTCATGTAGTTAATTCCACTCCGCCCAGTGCCACACTTTCTAACGGTGACTGTGTTCATCCCACAAATAGTGTGCGTCGACATCGCCGGAAATCGTGTCAAGTCGCAAGTGCTTCTGTACCAGTGTCTGTTCACGTTGCACGAGCCAGTCGCCCTTGTCGTCAGCAGGACAATAAACTTTTTGTAGACTTGGTCATTACTGGCAAAGTGATCCCGTTCCAGCTCGATACCGGAGCTACAGTTTCCCTAATCAATAACGACACGTACAAACAACTGGGCAAACCTTCGTTGCGTGCCGCAAATGTTAAGCTAACTACATATTCAGGTCACAAGATCCCTGTGTTCGGACAGTGCAGCCTTCTTGCAACATACAAGGGACAAACAAAACTTGTGTCATTTTGCGTACTTCGTACTTCTTCTGCAGTGAACTTGTTTGGTTTAGATTTATTTCAGTTGTTTAACTTGTCTGTAGTCAATCAGGTCCTATCAGTGAACCAGACTGTGCCTTCAGCCAGTGTTTCTCGTCTATGTGAAGAATTTGCAGACATTTTTGCACCGGGCCTCGGTTGCGCTAAGAACTATCAAGCACATTTGGAACTGAGAGTCAACGCCCAACCGAAATTTTTCAGAGCGCGCAATGTTCCCCACGCATTGCGTGATGAGGTCGCAAGAACATTACACGATTTGGAATCACAAGGTGTAATTGAACGTGTGCAGGCTTCTCTGTGGGCATCACCCTTAGTAATTTTGCCAAAACCTTCCGGAAAATTGAGACTTTGTGTGGACTTCAAAGCTACAGTGAATCCACAACTAGTGATTGCAACTTTTCCTTTACCCCGCCCGGAAGATCTTTTTGACAAACTGTGCCCGGGTAAATGTTTTTTGAAGTTGGACCTCACGGATGCGTACTTGCAAATAATGGTGGACGAAGAATCCCAGTGCGTTTTGGTGGTTAACACGCATCTTGGTTTGTACCGATTCAAAAGACTGCCATTTGGGTGTGCATCCACCCCTGCCTTGTTTCAGCAATATTTACAAACTGTTTGTGCATCGGTCCCTACTGCAGCAAACTATCTGGACGATATCGTGATCTCCGGAAAGACGGAAGAAGAACATTTAGCCAATCTCAGAACATTATTTCAGGTCTTGCGACAAAATGGTCTACCGGACAAATGTGTGTTTTTTGCTCGTGACTTACCATATCTGGGACATGTAATCAATGCCCAAGGCATACATCCCAGTCCCGAGCACCTTCGTGCCATACAAGACTTGCCTTCGCCGCAGAATTTGAAGCAGCTACAGAGTGTGCTGGGAAAAATCAATTATTATAACAGATATCTGCGCCACGCCTCTTCCATTACAGCTCCGCTTCATCGCTTACGCCGTAAAGGTGTTCCGGTCGTCTGGACGACGGAATGCGAACGCGCCTTTCGCCAGTTGGAATCGGCGTTGCTTTCCACTACTTGCCTTACGCCATTCGATCCCCAGAAACCCCTTTTGTTGATGGTAGATGCCTCGGATTTCGAGATCGGTGCTGTGCTTGCGCACAAAGATGGATCGCATGATCGTCCTATTGCCTTTGCGTCCCAATTGCTCTCGTCTGCGCAAAGAAATTATTCACAGATAGAGAAAGAAGCTTTGGCTCTCGAATTTGGTGTTACTAAGTTTCATGATTTCTTGTATGGTCGTCACTTTACCATCATCACAGACCACAAAGCCTTGACGTCGCTTTTTCATCCGAACAAGCCTGTACCTCCACGTACAGCGCAGAAATTCATTCGCTGGTCTATTTTCCTCTCGCACTACCGCTACGATATCTGGTATCGGTCCACTGCTAAGCACGGAAACGCCGATGCGTTGTCCCGTTTGCCTGTTGCTGAGGATAGAGCATTCGATTCTTCCGAACTTGCTTGCATGTTCATTGATGCGGAAACCGATGATGTGGTCGAATCGTTTCCGATTGATTTTCGTCGTACAGCTACAGCCACAGCTGCTGACCCTGTCCTTGCTACCGTTTTGCGTTTTGTTGCTACGCAATGGCCATCGTTAAAGTCACGGACCGCGGATCCGTTGGTTCGCCGATTTTTTGCTCACAAGGAGAGACTTTTTGTTCGACGTGATGTTTTGCTGTTGCGTTCTGATAATGATCAGTCCAGGGTCGTGGTCCCACGTTCGTTACAGTCCTCTGTCTTACGGCTTCTCCACCAAGGGCATTGGGGTATAGTGCGAACGAAACAACTTGCTCGTCAGCACTGTACTTGGTTCGGAATCGATGCTGCGAATACGAATATGTGCTCTTCTTGCATGGTGTGTGCCGAACAACAATCCACACCACCGCGGAAATTCTTTGCATGGCCGAAAGCCACTTCCCCTTGGCAACGCTTACACATCGATTTTGCTGGTCCATTCTGGAATGCTCGATGGTTGGTTCTGGTTGATTCCTTCAGTAATTTTCCTTTTGTTGTTCGGATGTCTTCCACCACGTCATCTGCCACCATCCACGCGTTATCCGCTATCTTTTGCATTGCAGGTCTTCCACAGACTATTGTTTCCGACAATGGCCCACAATTCATGTCCGCGGAATTTCAGTCATTCTGCAAGGCCAATGGTATTCAACATCTGACGTCCGCGCCGTTTTCGCTACAGTCCAACGGTGCCGCTGAACGTTTGGTCAGGACTTTCAAGTCACAGATGTTGAAGCTGAAAGAGTCGCATTCTCGGGAGGACGCGTTATTGCTCTTTTTGTCTTCGTATTGCTCTCAGCCCCGAGATGGTCGCTCGCCGGCTGAGATGCTCCACGGTCGTCCTCATCGAACCTTGATGTCTTTGCTGCATCCGCCGCATCAGGTTCCTGTGCAGCGGTAGACACCTGCTTTTGCCCCAGGCGATCTTGTCTACTATCGCAACTATCGCGGTTCACGGCGCTGGCTCGCAGGGCGCATTCTTCGCTGCCTCGGCCGCGCTATGTATCTGGTTTTGGGGGCCTCTGGTGAGGTGCGTCGGCATCTCAATCAGCTGCGCCTCTGTCGTCGCACGGGTTCTGCCGCTCCCCCTCTGCTTTCAGCGACGGTGCCGTCCGGTCAGCGCCCTGGGGACCCATCTCCTGGCTCGCCTCAGCCCCAGGTGTTACCGACGCTGCCTTCCATTTTGCCCCATGGCGACGCGCCGCCGCCGCCTGTTCTCCCGCCGGCGCCGCCCGCAGTGGACGCGTCGCTGCAACCGCCGGGCGCCTCCCTGGTTCACGCGCCGCCGATCGCTTCCCGTGACCAGCTGTCCTCCGACATGGAACTCTTGCCCGCTCTGGACCAGATGACGTCTTCGCCCGTCGGCTGCGCCGCCCCGATGGAGGTCGAATCTTCGGCCCCTCCTGACTATCTACGGGCGCATACACCGCATGTTGACGTGCACCCTGGACTAGGTTTTCAGGCGTTTCCTAGCTCCCCTCGGACCGAATGGACGGGTGCGGGTGGCACAGCCTCGCCTGTTGTTAGGCTCCCCACCTCGTCGCATACGTCAACATGGGGTCCTCCCCACGGCGGGCGGAAGCCTTATAACACAACCGTTCGCCGATTTGCTGGGGAGGAATGTGGTGTCACCGGCAGACACCACACTTGCTAGGTGGTAGCCTTTAAATCGGCCGCGGTCCGCTAGTATACGTCGGACCCGCGTGTCGCCACTGTCAGTGATTGCAGACCGAGCGCCGCCACACGGCAGGTCTAGAGAGACTTCCTAGCACTCGCCCCAGTTGTACAGCAGACTTTGCCAGAGATGGATCAATGACAAATACGCTCTCATATGCCGAGACGATAGTTAGCATAGCCTTCAGCTACGTCATTTGCTACGACTTAGTAAGGCGCCATTACCAGTTTATATTGAGATTGTTATTAATGTACCGTCAAGAGCGATGTACACCAATTATGGATTAAAGTTAAGTATTACACCAAATGCATCCGTTTTTCTAAGTTCTCAAATACTTGTCCTGTTCCAGACTTCACGCCAGTTTGCGCGAGCTTAAACGCGTGCATTTCGGCCTCCTCTAGCAACACGGTGTTGGCTCTTCTGCCAACACAGCAGTTTTCATCACTTTTCTGGGAGTGATTATCACATCCACAAGAAAACCTAAATCGGGCAAGGTAGAAGAATCATTTTTACCCATTCGCCAAGTGTACAAGTTAGGTGGGCCGACAACATATTCCTATCATGTGACGGACATGCCGTCACCAGTGTCGTATAGAATATATCAGACGTGTTTTCCTGTGAAGGAATCGGTTGACCTACGACCTTGCGATCAAATGTTTTCGGTTCCCATTGGAGAAGCACGGCCTTGCGACTACTAATCGCACGGTTTTGCGGTGCGGTCGCAAAACACAGAAACTAAACTTATTACAGTGAACAGATACGTCAATGAACGAACGGACAGATCATAACTTTGCGAAAATAAAGAAAGTAAACTTTTCACTCGACGGAAGATTTGAACCTAGGACCTCTCGTTCGGCAGCTGCTCACGCTAAGCACGGACCGCGGCGCTCCGGAGCTCACATTATCCTTGATGTTGCCTATCTTGCGCATGGACTACTCAGTTTGTACATTTTGCTTCTTTTTTTTCATAGTTCCACACAACTTCTTCCTGTTTTCTCGATTGATCTGTGTTCAGTTTTTCAAGGCCTGTCCACTGTGCCAACTTATAACTAAATCTGAGGGGGGTGCGATGGGGAGGTTCCCTTATCAGTGAGGTAGAGGATGGGGGGGGGGGGGGGGTGAGTACTGACCATTAACGTACTGAAGCCGTTCACTCGTGCCGCCACCCTAGGAATGCGAAAGAGGTAGCTCACTTTATCAGGATGATGAGCTACTTCCTTAGGTTCGTGTCGAATTCTGCGCAGCTGGCAGCTTCACTTAATGATTGAGAAAAAGAGGGAAGAAGTTCAAGTGGGGGGCCTCTCAACAAGCCAATTTTGAGGGGCTGAGACCAGCCTTAGCGAGCTCACCGGTACTGGCTATTCCGGATTTTAATCGGGAATTCATAGTGCAAACTACTGCATCGATGTCTGCAGTGCCCGCAGTCCTGCCACAGGAGCGTGTGGAAAAAAAAGTCTTACAGAAAGAAATTTTGTTCGAGAACATGAAGTATGGGCATACACAGCAATGAAACTCTGACAAAATGAGCGTGTAAATAAAATACCTAATAAATGGAAGAATTGTGTGTAACTATCGCAAAAGTGATAGTCCAGTGGAGAGTTGTGTAAAGTTTGGATAGGAGGTCAGAGGCACTGTCGTAACTGCAGCTGCCCAGGGGGATGTCACGAGGGACGCCTGGGTAGCTGCTGAGGATCCCCCACGAAAGACTCGTCCGGCACAGAACTTCAGTCTGCCAGCCACAGCACAGCCGACACAGGTGGTCGCTTGGGGCGCCAAGCTGAGTTTGCAATTCTAAGCTATGTTCTCTACCCATTACGTCTGTTAATTAATCTGTTTATAAGTTTAGAAGGCGCCGTATATGGGTTTATAATTACAGAAGACTCCAAGTTTGTTTTTGGTCAAATGTTCGAGTACAGCGAAAAGAGGACACCCTATAAATTGCACAATCTGTGTTTTTCCGGAGTTTCATTGGCAAACGAAGAGTAGGAAATGGACAGATGAGGTCTCAAATCGACCAGCGTGAAGTCGAATTTTGAAAAAAAGATTTAATTGCTTGAAAGTAATCAGCATAACTAAAGAAAATATAATTAGTGATTCGACGGAAAACTGAAATATTTCACAGCTGCTTCTCTGTAAGTGATGTGTCCAAAGCCAGCCGGTGCGGCCGAGCGCTTCTAGGCGCTACAGTCTGGAAACGCGTGACCGCTACGGTCGCAGGTTCGAATCCTGCCTCGGGCATGGGTGTGTGTGCTGTCCTTAGGTTATTTAGGTTTAAGTAGTTCTAAGTTCTAGGGGACTTATGTCCTCAGAAGTTAAGTCCCATAGTGCTCAGAGCCATTTGATGTGTCCAAAAATATCAGGTCACAGCACAAATTGAAACTTCTGTGCTTTCTCTTGATTATACTCTCTTCGTAACAAGGCAGGCTGCAAGAAAGAGCGACATTACACGCAATGTTGTGCTTGCAGTTCTCGACAAAGATTTACATTAAAGACTGTGGGAGCCGGAGCCTCATTATCACCAAACTTTGTATCCAGATTGAAATTTTCACTCTGCAGCGGAGTGTGTGCTAATATGAAACTGTGTGCCGGACCGAAACTCGAAATCTGGACTTTTGCCTTTCCAGATGATTGCGATAGACGTATTGAATTTTGTGAAATGGTGTTTGCATCGCATCAAGATCATACACACTTGTTTGAAAAATATCCGTGGAGTGATGGAACTGTGTTTCATGTAGAGGGATTCAAAAATGGTTCAAATGGCTCTGAGCACAATGGGACTTAGCTTCTGAGGTCATCAGTACCCTAGAATTTAGAACTACTTAAACCTAGCTAACCTAAGGACATCGCACACGTCCATGCCCGAGGCAGGATTCGAACCTGCGGCCGTAGCGGTCGTGCGGTTCCAGACTGAAGCGCCTAGAACCGCTCGGCCACCCCGGCCGGCTAGGGGGATTCGTTAACTGTCATAAGTGAACTCAGTGAGATCTTTGAAAAAATTCAGGGTCAGCTGAAAGTGACTACGGTGTGGATTATGTTCTTCCTACATTATTGAACCCCATCTTTGCGAGACACTATGAGTGCTAAAGATATCCGGAAATGTTAAAAAATTTTGTATAGCCTACAACTTCAGAATAGCTCGAGTCACACGAAGTGTTAATTATGCAAGACGGAGCTGCTATACACTGCGCCTTGTCTGTAAGATAATGGCTTAATGAACGCTTCGTAGGATGCTGTGTAGGTCGCCAAGGTCCCACAGAATGACCAGCGCTAAGTCCATACCTCACTCCATGCGATTTCTTTTTATGGGGGTCAGCTGACGAAGACGTGTATCGCAGCAAACCACAAACTCTTGCTGAATTTGAGAATAGGTTCCGAGAGGTCGAAAGTGGTGTTCCTGCTGAGTTCTTGCGGAAGGTCTTAGCAGACGTATTTATTCGTTTAAGAGAGTGTGTAGAAAATACTGAAGCGTACACTGAGTTGTAATTTTTGGAAAGCTAATGGTTGATAAGAAAGTACATGTGCACAAAAAATTGACTTTCTAGCTATCATATTTTAGGAGGAAGAAAATTTAAAATAGGTTCAAATGGCTCTGAGCACTATGGGACTTAACTTCAGAGGTCATCAGTGCCCTAGAACTTAGAACTACTTAAACCTAACTAACCTAAGGACATCACACACATCCATGCCCGAGGCAGGATTCGAACCTGCGACCGTAGCAGTCGCGTGGTTCCAGACTGTAGCGCCTAGAACCGCTCGGCCACCCCGGCCGGCTTTAAAATAGGGAGTTACTATTCATCTACTTTTATGTTTTATTACTTACTTTTAAAGAATTCGTACCACTAACAAACAAAATTTTTCCAAAGATTTTGTGTAATACGTTAAAACTGTGAATCAGATATTGGTTATAAACCTGGTTGCTGCATTTTTCCTAAAGCCAGTTAAACTGACTAGTTGCTTAGTCGTGTGCTGTGGCATGCCACCATCATTGATAGCGCACTACTCCCGTGAGCAGATATCTGAGTATCGAGAAGGACCGACACACAGTTTCAGTCTGCTACATGTAATAGGCATGAGCGTACTGTGAAAACAGGTGTTTGTGGCGTGACGCGATAAAGGTAGCCCTTGACATCAGAGTTCAAATGACAAAATATAGGTATTTTGTGTCCGCTTGAGAAACCTTCAGGGCCCAATGTCGACATTACATTGCACTTTAAAGTATTTAAAATAGCGGTAGATTTCTGGAAAGCAAGAACCCATCCTCCACAAGTGAGCTACACGCTCGCTCCTGCGCCGTGACGGAAGTGCATTCGACGTCAAACACGCGCAGTCACGCTTCTGAGTCGGCGTGACGCAGCACGTGGGCGGCGTTACGAGAGCGCCTGCCGTTGTCGCGCTACGTCACAGGACCCCACCTTCGGGACTACAAGGAACGGCCCTGCTGTCTAATTGCGTTTCTCTTCCGCTCGGGAAGGCCAGTCACAGCCGAAAGGACGACGGCTAGACCTCCCAGGTGTTCCGAAGCTTCAACTGTCCCAAACAATGAACAAGGTAGTGCAGCGACCGAAAACACAATACTTGCGTTTATGCTGAAAGTGCTTCAAGTACTCTTTCAGCTATCCTGATAGATTTTCAGTACTTTCCCTATATTTCTCAAGGTGAAAAATGAGATAATCCTTCAATACGCTACCCTCTTCCCGTGTGTTCCTAATCTGTTGTAAATGTTTCAAGTGGGCTCGAAATAGATGGTTTCTGTATTCGACTTGTCAATGGCTGTTGTGCTGAGTACATGTAGAATATTGTGTCTTTATCTTTTGCTTTTCATTTCACGCTGTTAATGAGAGATATGGGAGGGCGTAAGATTCAGTTCTGATACGTTTCTCTAAAATAGCAACAAAGGGAACGGCGCTATGCTTCACGTTCCCTCCTAACGAATAGCTCACCAGCAACAATGGCATCACTCCACGCGACACTGAAGAAATTTGGAATTTATGCCAGGACGCTGTCATAAGCTCAACTGATAGGGAGCTAGCTATATGTCACAATCTTTATTCACCTTGCCGGCCAAATACTGGCAATGAAAATTACTTCCACGAGCATTCCGCGCTATTACGTCAGAGTCGATCTACGCCTCACATACCTCCATTGAAAAACTTGGCTACGGAGACGTATTTCTTCCTAGAAAGCCGTAAATAATTCCTTCCCTCATCCTTGTCATTCTAAGCTATGCAGACATTAAATGTACCGTTCCTCCTTTCCAACAATGGTGACATTGCTCCGTGTTTTTAACGAGATTTTTCTCATAAACAGAATGACCTATTAAAAAAGCTGCTATCGACAAAAGAATAATGAGAAAGCGCAGCAATGGATTACACTATTATTTTTGCTGCATATTTGACAAATCCATTAACAGTGTGTTATCATAAATTAAGAAAAACAATTTCAGCAACAGTTTCTAAAAACCTTACTGTAGAAAGCGACATAACTGCGTCAAAGTTGTGACTATGCAAATAATAGAAGTACGCAAATTAAGAACATGTGGTGTCACCGCCAGACACCACACTTGCTAGGTGGTAACCTTTAAATCGGCCGCGGTCCATTAGTATACGTCGGACCCGCGTGTCGCCACTGTCAGTGATTGCAGACCGAGCGCCGCCACACGGCAGGTCTAGAGAGACTTTCTAGCACTCGCCCCAGTTGTACAGCCGACTTTGCTGGCGATGGTTCACTGACAAATTACGCTCTCATTTGGCGAGACGATAGTTAGCATAGCCTTCAGCTACGTCATTTGCTACGACCTAGCAAGGCGCCATAGCATTTGATATTTATCTTGTGATGCATGTACAGTCAAGAGCGATGTACACCAATTATGGATTAAAGTTAAGTATTACATCAACTACGTACTTTATTTGCTACTATAAATTCCCTTAACTGTTCCAGACCTCACGCCAGTCTGCGTGAGCTTAACGCGTGCCTTTCGGCTTCCTCTCATAGTGACTTGGCTGTCTTGCCAAGTCACTACCAAATTTACAAAACGAATGCTTTATTTTGATACAGTATGAGCAACTACAATACGTATTGGCGGAACAACACACACACCCCTCATTATTATGCTAATCATAGTATCTCTAATGGAATTATGAATTCGATTTCATTTCTTGCAAGTTGGTCTCAGAGTTGATGGGGTTGTAACACCTATATCTATTATAAATAGGTTTATACTATGTAACTGTGTATCTGTGAATATGAAGTGTTTGTTCTTTGTTACATACGGTCATTAATTTGTGTCAGGAAATTTTGGGTTTGTAATGAATGTATGTAAAAACTAAATACTGTTTAAAATAAAGTAAGTTTAAAATAATATATATATGTTTATAAACAAAACATTGAATATTGGAAGCTGGTTCATGCTTACGACACGTGTATTGTATAACGTAAAAGCTGTTGGGAAGTCCCTCAGAAGAGGAAGTGGCTTGACGCGATGTAAAAGGTGGTTTTGGTGGCCGAACTGGGCGGCTCCTTGGTGGGAACGGTAAGCAGTCAGTGGCTAGCCATTGCACGGTACACATCGAGGATGCCAAGGGAGGCAATGGGAAGCAATTTTGCAAGGAATTTTGCCTCGGATGTGGATTTGGCTGTTGCATGGTACTCTCGGCAACTAGAAATGGCTCTAACACGATATAAATCTGTCGCCAAGAAGAAACTCTAAAGAGCATTCAATTATCAAGAGCCGTGAGTACAGTTAGCCGCCACGTCGCTTGCCACCACTACTTCGCCACTGCTCCACCAACTACATGCATACAGATAATGCAAGTAGCCTGTTTAGGTTTTTATGTTGGTAACGCCACGTAGCGCTCTGTATGAAAATCACTGACTGTGCTGTGTGCAGTCTGTGGCTGGTTTGCATTGTTGGAATTTGCTCTTGTAGTGTTGGGCAGTTGGCTGTTAACAGCGCGTAGCGTTGCGCAGTTGGAGGTGAGCCCCCAGCGATGGTGGATGTGGGGAGTGAGATGGTGGAGTTTTGAGAGCGGATATTCTGGACGTGTGTCCATCAGAAAGAGTCAATTTGTAATATTGGATATCATGAACTGATATATATATATATATATATATATATATATATATATATATATGTATGTATGTATGATGACTTTGGAACATTATTAAGATAAATACATTGTTTGTTCTCTATCAAAATCTTTCATTTGCTATGAATCTTTTATTTAGCTGGCAGTAGTGGCGCTCGCCGTATTGCAGTAGTTCGAATAACGAAGATTTGTGTGAGGTAAGTGATTCATGAAAGGTATACGTTATTGTTAGTCAGGCCAATCTTTTGTAGGGATTATTGAAAGTCAGATTGCGTTGCCCTAAAAATATTGTGTGTCAGTTTAGTGAATGTCTGAGTATGTTCAGTTTTGCTCAGCTGTTTGAAAATCAAACAACACAGAGGTTTATCAGCACAGTAATTCATTAATTTTTCTAAGGGGACGTTTCATATGTCAACCCTTAGCCGAGGATACCTCACTGGAATCTTCTAATTTTTTCATGTAGTGTGTGTAATTAGTGTAGCTATTGTTTATTGCTAGCGCGTAATTATAAAGAGAATTTCCTTTGTAGTTGTAGTTTTTCATTGTTGTACAGTAAAACAGTTGTGGCATGCATGTAGATTTGCACCAAGTATTTCGCAGCTGCGCTTGCAAACTATGAGATATCATTTTCAGTGCTATGCTAATGTGTTTTCTTGTTTTTGCTCTTCAAATTGTGCTTTTCTTGTTATCGTTTGAAATACGTGATAATTATGGCGTGTGAAAAACGTAATACTAGGCTCCAAAGTAAACTGAGAAATGACAGTGAAGTCGAAAGCAGTATTTTAGCGCCACTGTGTAATGAATTAACTAATGTTCAAAGTAGTAATTTGGTAATTGTGCATAGGGAAATGGAGCGGGTGGCAAATAATGGTGTAGACAGTGAAACAATTAGTGAACAGGGAAGCATTATCGATCGACGGTCGGCAACAGCTCGCCTCAGGAATTCGAAATGACAGGACACAATCTTGCAAATACTGTAGATTCATGTTTTGCTCCCTCACCGTTTTCTCAAATAAGTCAAGTCACATTTTCTGGTTTTTAAAAACGAGATTATTGCCGGTTCAAATGCATTGCCGAATAGCACTGAGGAACATGTTTCAGACACCAGTGCATTGTTATTACAGTTAATGCAACAAATGGGACAAAGGCTACAAAAGTTAGACACAACGCTTGAAGAAAATCAGAAACAAATGGGACAAAAGCTTTAAAAGTTAGACACAATGGAACAACACCAGAGACAAACACAGCAACAGTTAGACGCAATGGAACATAATCAAAAACAGTCACAGCAACAGCTTCAAAAGTTAGACATCACACTTGAACAAACACGTGAAGGTTTAACTGCTGAGTTACTTAAAATCGAATCGAAATGTCAAAAGTCTGTAATGACGTAAAAACACAAATTTGTGAGCATTTCCAACCTATTTTTTCGCGTCATGAAAATCCATTACAGAATTACGAAGCAGCCATAAAGGAACTGCAAACTATTGTTCATGAAAATCACGACACCTTGCAAGCTAAAATTGACTCAGTTGCATCTACCGATTCGGATACGCAACTTGCAAAAACTCAGGTAAACTTAAAGGACATAGTAGATACGATTTCAACAGAAATAGACACTCTGAAACTTGGTTCAGAAAAACAAACTGAGGAAATCAGTTCATTATCGGAGAAAAAAATTGACCGAACTTTCTGATCAGTTCACTAACTTATCTACAAAGGTAGATAATGATCTGAATGACAGAAGACCTGTAGCCTTCACTGACACAAAAGAGTATGAACAAATTAAGAAATTCAAATAAAATCAGAATCAAATTAATACGCCACACAAAAGAGAAATCCGGGAAGTACAAGATCAGTTGGCACAAGTAATACAAGAATTACATATTTCAGAGGACACTCGCGCTCCAACACGGGAAGAGGGACTTAGAAATACGGAAAAACCACAAAATAATAACACAGGGCATTTCGGAAATTATGAAAGAAATTGACAAGGTGCACCGAATTTTGAGATGGAACCGCCGACACGACGTAACAATGACCGATATGCGACTTGCCGACACGATGATTTTGACTATAAGCTGTTCATTACTACACGTAAATTTAAAACATTTAAGAATTCTGGCAACGACTTTCATCCACAAGCGTGGCTTCATCAATTCTGTCATTGTTTCCCTCCCAATTGGTCATTAGAGCACAGATTAGAATTTATGTGTGGCTACTTAGAGAATGAACCAGCTGTAAGAATGCGATCGCTCATTCACGATTGTCACAATGAAGGAGAATTTTATCATGCCTTCCTCTCAGCATATTGGTCTCAAGCTACACAAGACCGAATAAAACATAGCATCATAATGATGAAACACTTCGAACAATCTGAATTTTCCAGTCTTGTGAAATATTTTGAAGACATGTTGCACAAGAATCAGTACTTGTCAAACCCTTACAGCCCCTCACAACTCATCTACATTTGCTTACTCAGATTGCCTGAACATTTACGACATATTATTTTGGCAGGACGTTACAAATACGACATTGAAGCTTTTCAGGGACTGTTACAAGAATTGGAAATTGACACTGACAATCGCGGAACGCAAAAACAGGGCCACAACAATTACAGGTCACATCCGTCACAATTCCACGATGACAGAAATAATAACTGGACACGACAAGGCTATTCTTACAACGCCAATCGTGACCAAAACAGACACCACCCGTATGACAACCGTTGGCAGAGTAGTAATAATTACAGAGAAAGATCGTATTTCCATTGTAATTAATGTGACAGAGACAACATTAGAAACAGACAATATGGGAACCAAAACAATTATTATCAAGGGAGACAGAATAACTTCAGACACAATGGTCCTCCGCGCAGTTACGACTCAGAGAGAAGTTCTCCACCACGTAACTGACAAGAAATTAATTACAGAAATTACCGACATGACGACAGACGACATAATCATAACGACAGACCTGAATTTCATCAGAATTGGCGAGATTTAAACAGGGCAGGGCCTTCTCGTCAAGGTGAATTCGTAGAAGTTAGGTCTTCTAATCCTAATAACGACGCGCGCCACAAAGAGACAGACAATGACTCACACCACAGGCAGCCACGTGCGCCGGCTGGCTCAGAGAAAAATAACATAGACGCTAACCTTGAGAAAAATTCCATTATTCTTTACCGACATATACCGCATGATAATTGCGTTTAAGTTGAAACTCTGAGTACTATGAAGAGTGAAGGATTGCACCACATTTCACATGTAAAACCGTTTATTGAGAGATAATCTGTTTTTTTAACATAGTCTTTGCTATAAAATTTTTCACTTTACATTACCAGTGCGCTTTGTCACACTTAGAAACTGTGAACATGCAACTATATTCTAAAGTTAACTATCCAGTCAAGAACCTAGGGAACTTATTTAGACAAGTAATTACAAATGCATTGTTATAGTGAACACAGGACACACTGTTATTGTGTGTCTACATTCTTGCTTGTTAGTTGCACGATTACGCAACGACTATAAGGCTTACATACTTAAAACATATACCGGTACCGCTAATGAGATTTTAATACAACATTTTGGTTTACTTGAAAATACATTCTGGATTTAAAGTCCTTTCTGAGAGATACCAGATGACACAGTGGTTAGTTTATGTGACAGCTACACAATTGTATCACGGCGCTACTAATGAGTGACAATTTACATTGTTGCTTTTGTGGTATATATATTTTATATCTGCGCAGTTTTTCTGTATTATTCTGGAAAGTAAAACATGTTTTAGTAGTAGCTTTTGTGGTATAGCTACAATGAGACAGCGTTTTCCGTAGCACAACAGTACGTTACAGTACAGTACTTTCTTCATCACGGCAATAAGCGTAATAACTATGATATCTATACCCAAAGCACTTCACTTTTGTTTATGATGAGGTGAGTACATCGACTTCAGCAGAACTTTGCTTACAGAGGATGATAACTGCGACACTTCCACAGAATTATCTTACAGCAAGACGCGCACATTTAGCGCTACAGGGCATGCATTTGAGTGATTAATTTTGTGCTTAAAACATTTATTTTTAAAAATTTTTGAATTACAAAGATACAAAGGTTTTCCGTGATACATTTCATTCCATTGCTGTAATCTGTAACACCTGAGGGTATAATTACTTTAATCCTCAGGGGGGTACACGCTTGCTTCATGTACTGTGTGTGTGGCAAACACAAGGAGCCCTAGCTAATATGGTATTTGCTTATATACAACTTTACACATTGGTACCATATTTCTCTAACACATAATTACACAGCTATCTGATCTTTTAACTGAGAGAGAGAAACATTTTTTTACTACATCAGTGACAAATGTTTACGCAATTACACAGTTGGATAACTTCACACTTATGAAATTGTATTTTGTCTGTACTGTGTGAACTGTTCATATTTTTTCGGAACCATTGTGATACTATGAGAGTTTTGAATGATGTATTTGGTATGGGACCATGATTTTTAAAGTACGTTTGAGATAGATGACACTATTGAAATGAGCAGAGAATTTTTTTTAGGTTTTGAAATTATTGGAGAAAACTACGACGTTTTTGAGATTTGACTGAGGTGTTATGATGTTATTATTACGACGACGATGTGTATTATGCTGTTGAGGTATGTTTATGATCAATAATCTGATGCTATGTGAGGAATTTGATTATGCTACGTATTTATTATGATGAAATATTGAAGAAGTGTCGACGAATATGTTTATGTGTAATAAGGTAAGGAATAATGAGTGGTGGTTAGGGACTCTGATTTGTGAAAAAGGATGTTGGAAACCAAGAATCGTACTTTAAGAGTTATGAAATGTTTGTACATGTGTGAATGTGTCACAATGCCAGCGAAAATTTTTTGGACACTGTTATATTTAAAGGATTTTGTTTCTACACATTTCTACTGAAATTTCTCGACTTTTATTTGTATGAAACTGTCACTGTAGCAGAAATTTCTGTTGTAAATTTCGGTAAGAAAGGTAACTGACCTTGATGTAATGCGTTGTGGGCGCCCAGCTGAGCGATAGTCACCTGAAAAAATAAAGCCATTCGGTGGAGAGAAAAAAAGAGGCCATTATCCTTGCTATTGACATTTCTTTGTGGAAAGCATCGCAAATACGACACACTCAAACCTGAAAACATATGATTACACTGTGGAGCTCTTAATTTATGATATTTACTGAAATACCTAATGAAATGACGAGAAATATTTAATGTCTATACACCTGATTATGACTACTGTCTTTCTAGTTGAGAGCCGGCCATTGTGGCCAAGTGGTTCTAGGCACTTCAGTCTGGAACTGCGCGACCACTATGGTCGCAGGTTCGAATCCTGTCTCGGGCATGGATGTGTATGATGTCCTTAGGCTAGTTAGGTTTAAGTAGTTCTAAGTTCTAGGGGACTGATGACCTAAGATGTTAAGTCCCATAGTGCTCAGAGCCATTTGAACCATTTCTAGTTGAGAGATTTTTATACTGCCTTATGAAATGCCATATGGCTAGTGAATGATGTTTCATGCCTTCCTTTGTATATATATTTGCCTATTTTGTTTAATATCTAGTTTGTAGCTGCACTGCAGTATTGGTTAAAATAAAATTTAATAGATGTACTAATGTAAATATTTTCTGTCTACAGATCCATTAAACAATAATTTTATGATCTACTTTCTTAAAAACAAAGGGAACACAAATAGACATTTCCCTTCACAGGAATTGCATAAATAATTTTTTACGATTTGGTAACTTGTCTGCTGGAGTACGCTATCATGATGCATCACTCCAGTGTTAAGATGTGACATGGGTATTAAACATGGCCATTTTTACTGTAATATTTTTTTTGCTTGAGTTTTGTCATATTTAGGTATAAGTTATAGCATTTGCTGCTGTTGTTTGCCAGGTATATTTCTACTGAATTTTACATTGTATTAAGCCAGTTTTACTACTGATCTATTTTTCTTTTTGCTGCACATTGGCTCATATTAGTGATAATGTTGCATTTGCTTTGCTAATTTGCATTTTTTGTCGTTGCTGTTTGTGTTAATTTGTTGTGTGTTGCTGCATTGCCTCGTCCCTTAGTATATATATCTGAGCTCAGTAGATTTAAGTTAGCTTAAGAGAGGGTAGGCAATATAAGAGAAAGAGGTGTGAGGAATTGGAAGAAATGCATTGAGAAGATATAAGAAAATGGTTTGGCCAAAAAAGTAGTGTTTGCTTGGATAGGATTTTTTTTTTTTCAGGAACAAATGTTGAAAGAAGAGGAAAGATCCGTGGAATGAAGTTTTGGGTTGGACTGCAGTACCAAATGTTACACTGAAAACGAACCCTGTCCTTTAATTTCTGTTATTCTGCTATGTGTTTGTGTACTCTTGTGTATTTGTGTTTTTCCTGTCTTTATGTGTTTAGCTAATAACATTTATGTTGTAGATTTTTCTAATACTATGTTATTTACTTTGTAAAGATGTTTAGACATTATTAATTCTGTTCTGTTTCAGTGCTCAAGTGTGAAATAAATGTTTCGAAAACTATTCTCATTATTTTATATATTTACTTATGTCATAATTCCTGTAACACTGATGTATATGTTTATTTCTATTCTTTTGTAAAGCCTGTATTACTACAAATGTTATCTGTATTATTATGTTTTAATGATGTTTTCTGTAGCTTTGTAATTGTATTCTCATGTTATAAAATTGTAATGGACACCAGTTCATCAAATTATGTAACTTGTAAGCATTCATTTCACTGCACACATTTCTGTTGGTCATAGTATATGCACAATATGTGAGAAGTTGGGACTGTTAGTGTTTGCACATGTGTTAATAATTCAGCAAAGGGACTGGTTAACAGCACTGCTGGTTCTAAGGACAATTCCAAAAACTTTGTGAGTGAACAAGTGGTGGTTTATGGGCTTGCTATATTGTCCGCAAGAGTCATCGATGGTGATTGTGCACCTGCACAGTTGCTACAGATGGCTGCTGGCCATCTCTACAAGGACTACAGTGGCTCTACACATTTGATGACCCACCAATACCATTATTTCTACAACGACAGCAGTCGGTCTGCACCTCTGGTGGCCCACCAATACCATACTCTCTACCAGGACTACAGTGGGTCTGGTCTGTGATGACCTACCTACCAATATTCTTCAACTTCGACTGACTCTGCTGTGGGTTTGCTCTGTTGTGACCCATTACCTGTCTGCATGTCAAGAGTTAGCACTGTCTTTCTGTTGGAGGGACTACACTACTTCTTCAAGACTGCATGGAAATCCACTACTTCCGTGTGCATTTTCTTTTACTGCTGAGACTTTGAGAAAAACACTGCAATTTTACTGTGATGAATGATCAGGACTGTCTTTATGGACTTTGAGAAAATCTTTGCTTTTGACCAACATTGTATCAATAAGTGAGTGTATTTGATATCTTTGTTATTGTAATTATGAAAAATTTTATCAAATCATTATTGGCCACTGCCCAAACAATTTGTAAATTTTTTTGTGGGCAGCATGTGGGCTATGTAAGTAGGCTGCTTAGGTTTTTATGTTGGTAATGCAACGTAGCGCTCTATATGAAAATCATTGACTGTGCTGTGTGCAGTATGTGGCTGGTTTGCATTGTTGGGATTTGCTATTGTAGTGTTGGGCAGCTGGATGTTAACAGCGCATAGCGTTGCGCAGTTGGAGGTGAGCCGCCAGCAGTGGTGGATGTGGGGAGTGAGATAGCGGAGTTTTGAGAGCGGATGATCTGGACGTGTGTCTATCAGAAAGTAAATTTGTAATATTGGATATCATGAACTGATATATATATGATGACTTTGGAACATTATTAAGATAAATACATTATTTGTTCTCTATCAAAATCTTTCATTTGCTAACTATGCCTGTCATTAGTTAGTGCCTTCAGTACTTTGAATCTTTTATTTAGCTGGCAGTAGTGGCGCCCGCTGTATTGCAGTAGTTCGAATAACGAAGATTTTTGTGAGGTAAGTGATTCATGAAAGGTATACGTTATTGTTAGTCAGGGCCATTCTTTTGTAGGAATTATTGAAAGTCAGATTGCATTGCGCTAAAAATATTGTGTGTCAGTTTAGTAAATGTCTGAGTACGTTCAGTTTTGCTCAGCTGTTTGAAAATCCAATAACGTAGAGGTTTATCTGCACAGTAATTCATTAATTTTTCTAAGGGGACGTTTCAATATGTATCAGAGCAAGGACCAGTTAATTTGTGTGAGTGATTTCACTAATAATCCAAGTGCTGTAAACCTGTGTTTAGAACCAGAACTTTTATCCTAATTATGAACCTATGCAGGATCCACTCCTAAGTGTTCAGAAAACCGAGTATCCTGTTTCTAACAAACTAGTGATTTATTTCTGTGTATTAAATGTGCTTAAATTCAGTGCCAGACTGTAAATGTTACTGTCTAAAATATCTGCTTCGCAGATGATGAAAAAGACACAAGTTAAACTTATTTGAAACATAATTTAGGCTTGATTGCTATGATGAACGATTTTTTTGAGGTTAATCGAGCTCAGTGTTGAGTAATTTTGAAGGATGAAAACAAACTATTCCAAGTGGTGATCGGAATTAAATTTATTTGATTCGAATCTTATTACTGAAATAATCATAGAGTTTGACTACTGATACAGTATCAGATTATGGGTCTCCACCATAATTTTCTCATATTTGAAAGATAATTAGAATATTATCGCTAGTAAAGAAATTTGATACAGTTCTATGAATGGGAGTATAAACAGTGTAATTGTGGTATTATTTAATTTTACTTGCGGTAAGTTTATGTCAGTTTAGTCAGAAACCTTTCCATATCCAACTTTAGTTCAGTGCTTCCTGCAGTAACATCTCAGTATTGAGTCACGTGATGATCGTGATTGTGTTATTATTATGAGTGAGGTACGATTTTGCTTTCTATGATTACTGGTCTGTGCATTAATGATAACTACTGCTACCCACAACTTAGATTGCCCTGTAATTGTGTATATCCAGTGTGCTATACAAAGGGAACTTTAATGAAAGTCACTACAACAACTAATATTCATTTTTCTTGAACATAATATTTCAAATTAATGTTCCTAATTGAGCTGGCGACCATTCGATTTTTCATCCGTATATGAACTTTACTACTTTCAATATCCCCATAGTAAAAGCCTGTTTAGTTTCTCTATTAATTACAATATAATTGGTAGAGCACTTGCCCGCAAAAGGCAAAGGTCCAGACTTCGAGTCTCGGTTCGGTACACAGTTTTAATCTGCCAGGAAGTTTCATATCAGCGCACACTTCGCTGCAGAGTGAAAATTTCATTCTGGAAACATCGCCCAGGCTGTGGCTAAGCCATGTCTCTGCATTATCCTTTCTTTCATGAGTGCTAGTTCTGCAAGGTTCGCGGGAGAGCTTCTGTAAAGTTTGGAAGGTAGGAGACGAGATACTGGCAGAAGTAAAGCTGTGAGGGCGGGGCGTGAGTCGTGCTTGGGTAGCTCAGTTGGTAGAGCACTTGCCCGCAAAAGGCAAAGGTCCCGAGTTCGAGTCTCGGTCCGGCACACAGTTTTAATCTGCCAGGATGTTTCATATCAGCGCACACTCCGCTGCAGAGTGAAAATCTCATTCTAATTACAATATATTCCAAATTACTTTCTGATACCCTCACCCATTAGACATACGCACGATCAAAACTCAAAATCCTTCCAGAGAGTAACTGTAGTTTGTGTCACAGCAAGCGAATGTTATAGGGTTTCGATTAAAAACAAGCTGCGTGCAGCAATACGTTTACAGGAAGAAAACTGGAAATGATAGAGGTTGGCAGATTCATTCCTGTTTACATTTTTATAGAGTTTTTAAAATTGTGGGTACTCTGAGTCAAGTGGTGGTGTAGGTGGCTAGGTGGTGGATCGACCAATGGAGCCCCTTGAAAATGACCCGTGTGCGGGGGCTATACCTACTACAACCGATTGTCAATCCACAACACTTGTTATTGTTCGTCATTTGTTACATTTGAGCTCGCTATGATGGGATGTCTTAATATCGCTATGTTGCAGTTCTCCTGATGTTTCTCACAAATGTTGTCGATAGTGCAACAAACGCCTTTGCCATTCTGTTGTTATTACTGTCATCATCAAATTCATTTCTGTTGCTAGTTTCTTTAGTTTTCTTAGTAAGACCTCTCTTGGACAATACCCATAGCCTGCTCACATCTCATGAGGCGTAATCATAAAGTTTTAATTATCACCTCAAAAAGATAAAATGACGTAATTAACTGTTGGTTTTTCTAGATAAATGTCTGCAGACCTTGTATACATTGAAACCTTTGCATCACAGTGACACAGTACGCCATTAAAGGAGCCGAAACAAAATACACGGATTGAAAAAATTCGCAACACCAAGAGGGAGCTATGCGACATAAGCAAATGTTGGTAGTCGTGTTTCTACATCTGAAAGATGGTAAGTATTCAAATTTCGCGCCAGTCCCATAAGAGTGTCGCTAGAACCGTGACTGTGTAAAGCAGGTTTGCTTTAAACAGACGCTGTAACGCTTGTGAACTTTAGTTACTTTTGAGATTGGGCGTGGTGAGGTGATGTTAGGCAAGAATGCCTTTAATGCTACAAAGACTCCACTGTCAATACCTCACTGAGTTTGGATGAGGTCGTGGGCTAGGGCTACCTGAAACTAGATGTCCCTTCTGCAATATTGTAGAAAGACTTGGCAGAAATGTAGCCCCTGTACATGGCTGCTGGTAGCAGCGGTCACGAGAAGGTACGTTCGCAAGAAGACCGGGTTCCAGATGGCCAAGTGGCACTACGGGTACGGAAGACCGTCGTGTTCGGCCTGTAGCTCTTGCGCAACGCACTGCATCTGCATCAGCAATCTGAGGAGCAGTTGATACAAAGAACCTTTACAAATCGGTTTCTTCAACGACAGGTCCGAGCCAGACGCCATGTAGCTTGTATTCGACTGGCCCCAAACAACCGCTACCTTTAGCGGTGTCAAGCGAGAGTTCATTGGAGAGCAAGGTGGAGGTCTGTTGTGTTTTCTGATGAAAGTTGGTTCAGCCTCGGTGCCACTGATGGCCGTGTGTTGGTTAGGAGGCCAGTTGAGAGCCTGCAACCAACCTGTCTGCGTGCTGGACACACTGGACCTGCATTTGGAGTTATGGTCTAGGATGCGATTACGTATGACAGCAGGAACACTCTCGTGGTTATCCTGAGCACTCTGCCTGAAAATTTGTACACCACTCTGGTGATTCGACCTGTTGAGCTGCCATTTATGAACAGCATTCTAGGGGGTGAGTTCCAACAGGATAACGCTCGCCCATATACCGTTGTTGAAACTGAGGCGCTCTGCTTGCTGCCTTTGCCTGCTCAATCACCAGGGCTGTCTCCAGTCGAGCACATATGGGACATCACCGGAAGGTAACTCTAGCGTCATCCATGATCAGCAGTAACCGTCCCTGTACTGACCGATCAAGTCCAAAAGGCATCGAACTCCAGACCACAAACTGACATCCGGCACCTGTACAACACAATGTAAGCACGTTAGCACGTTTGCATTCGACAATCTGGCAGTTACGCTGGTTATCAATGTACCAGCATTTCACAACAGCAATGGGGTATCTCGCACTTACGTTAACCTACCATCTTGCAATTTTAATCACTTACCTGTGTTACCTAGGCAAATATATTCCAGAAATGTAATTACGCTACAATTTTTCCATTAGAGAAGTATAACTCATAGTTGAAGAGGATTATCAAGCGGTAATTCGTTTTCAGCAACAACGGAAATATTGTGGCTGTGTCAGGCCGTCTGGATTGGCCTGAAACCCTGGCAATATTTCCGTTGCTGCTGAAAACGAATTACCCCTTGATAAGCCTCTTCAACGATGAGTTACACTACACACATAAAAAAAAGTTTTGCATCACCCCGGTTCCCAGAACTCCCGAAGATAGACGTCGACTGTGGATATTGTATCACAGACACAATCTCTTTAACTGTTCAGACATGTCACTAAACCTGCCCAAAGATGTAAACAACCACGCAGCGCCTATTAGACGGAGAGAGTCCAGCAGCCGATCATTTACAGTCATTCCGCCACGAAGGAGGTACACGGCTCGTGTTCAACCATGCCTAGACGGTCCGTACCGCGGTTCAATAGCGTCCGCATTGTTACTTTGTGCCAGGAAGGGCTCTCAACAAGGGAAGTGTCCAGGCGTCTCCGAGTGAACCAAAGTGATGTTGTTCGGACATGGAGGAAGTACAGAGAGACAAGTACTGTCGATGGCATGCCTCGCTCAGGCCGCCCAAGAGCCACTACTGCAGTGGATGACCGCTACCAACGGATTATGGCTAGGAGGAACCTTGACAGCAACGCCACCATGTTGAACAATGGTTTTCGTGCAGCCACAGGACACCGTGTTACGACTCAAACTGTGCGCAGTAGGCTGCATGATGCGCAGCTTCACTCCCCACGTCCATGGCGAGGTCCATCTTTGCAACCACGACACGATGCAGCGCGGTACAGATGGGCGAAACAACATGCTGAACGGACCGCTCCGCATTGGCGGTTCTTTCCGACCCTTTTCGACGAACCTGCACCTACCTGTGAACATTGTCTCAGCAGATTATCAGTAGGAAAGCCGAGTGAAACCTACTGTACTACGACGTAAACCAGGCTGCAATTAAAGTCACTAATCTACGTTTCTGGAGAAACACGAAATGAAAGGTTGGAAATTTTGTCCTCAATTAATATATTCTGAAACTTAGGTGAACAAGTATCACTGCCAAGCCCGTGCTAATATTAACACAGTCACTCACAATCCCTTTCACTCACGTTAGCAAGTTTATGATGTTGCATTTCCCGAAAACGTAATAGCTACAAAAATACTAATTGTTTTTGATTGAGAATGCTCGCCAAATATTAAGTCTGTCGGTACCAAATGCAGTCACAGTTTTTAGCCACCGACCTGCTCAATACGTCATGCGGAATATACGTCTTTTCTCGTCACAAAATTCACTTAAAAATTCCGAAATTTCTACACACACATCGGAATAATTATGCCGTCACTTTCCAACACTTTTGATGTATGAAACACTGCTAGATCCGGCAACTTATCATTCCCATCGTAACTACTACTACACACGTCCGATCTCTTTCATGGCTAGGCTCCGACCCTTCTCTAGAATACTCTAAGTCTTCTCTACCAGCAGAGAAAGGCGCGCGAAGAATATTGCTTTACCATTGGTCAGTTTACTCAACAGCCAATAGCGAAACAACATTCTCCCGCATCAGTCCGCGCTTTTCATCAATAACCAATGGCAAAATAGTAAACCTAACGACTGCACCTTTTACCGACGTAATAATCTAATACGCTGAAGTTTTGTTTATGCATAATGTTATTTACTATTGTTATTTGTACCTGAATCAACTTTCCCTTTACCATAAACTTACTTTACAAATCTATTATACAAAAATCCCCTTTGTTCATATCTATACTTCTTCGAAATGTTCCCACACTAAATCCTACTACATAACTCGTTAAGCAATTATCTTCATATCAGCATTAATCCACACTCACCCATTATTCACACTGCTAAAACAAATTTATAACATTTTACATACACAAAAAGACATAATAACACTTTATGAAAATACTAGAACAGTTTATGAAAAACATTCTATTACTTTAGTGCACTCTAGTTGGCAAAATCGAAACTAAAATCACAGTCCCCCTATCCAATATTGTCCTCTATCGGCTGATACATAAACTACGTGCGCGTCCAGTCCCGCCTCACCATCTGTCACTGTCTAGCTCTGAGACACATCTCCCACTTAACCGCCTCCAAGGCAGGATCAGTATACGGCGCTACGCCTCAGTTCTCTTCGCCGATGAGTGTCGCATATGCCTTCAACCAGACAATCGTCATAGACGTGTTAGACGGGAACTCGGTCAGGCTGAACGCCTTAGACACACTGTCCAGCGAGAGCGGCAAGTTGGAGGTTCCCTGCTGTTTTGGGGTGGCATTATGTGAGGCCGACGTACGCCTTTGGTGGTCATCGAAGACACCGTAACGGCTTTACGATACGTGAATGCCATCCTCCGAACGATAGTGCAAACACATCGGCAGCACATTCGTCTTCGTGGACGAATATTCACGCCCCCATGGAGCATATTTTGTGGATGACTTCCTTCAGGCTAACGACATCGCTCGACTAGAGTGGCCAGCGTGTTCTCCAGACATGAACGCTATCTAGCATGATTGGGGTAGATTGAAAAGGGCTGTTTATGGACGAAGTGACCCACCAACCACTCTGAGGAATCTGCGCCGAATCGCCATTGAGGAGTGGGACAATCTGGACCAACAGTGCTTTGATGAACTTGTGGAAAGTATGCCACGACGAATACAGGCATGCATCAGTGCAAGAGGACGTGCTACTGGGTATTAGAGGTACCGGTGTGTACAGCAATCTGGACCACCACCTCTGAAGGTCTTGCTGTATGGTGGTACAACGTGCAATGTGTGGTTTTCATGAGCAACACAAAGGGCGGAAATGTTGTTTATGTTGATCTGTATTCCAATTTTCTCTACAGGTTCCGGAACTCTCGGAACCGAGGTGATGCGAAACTTTTTTTGATCTGTGTATTTTGTCTTTGTTTCGCTAGGAGCATGCCACGTTACTGTGGCACAAGGATGTCAATATATCCCAGGACGCAGACATTTATCTAGAAACAACCAAAAAATTAATTATATTATTTTATCTTTGGAGGAAGTAATTAAAACTTTACCTCTAGTAATAGACAGACAGCTCGTGGTGGATAATACCATTCTCTACAGTCCGTATTTCAGAACACCTATAGAAATCTACTGATTCGGAGATGAGGATTTCGTCAGTCCAAGTTTGAAGTGCATTTTTGTGCTCAAAGAAGTTTCATCGATGGTTGTTGGATAAGGAGGGAAGAAGGTAAAAGTTCGAGGGTGAGCGATTATGAGAATAAATATGATAAATACTGGGTAGGTTCTGTATTCAAATTAGCCGAGTGAAGTCGGGCTTTCTCGTACAGTAACAACACTTGATGCAGTTCTCTTGCATCTTTTTCTTATACAGCGATGCATTTCTTGGAAAGATATACTAGCTACAATGATCATACCCTTGGGATCAATTTACTTACGCAAAACGATTTATTTGTGCCAACAGATAGATGCTTAACATAACGTTCTGAGAACTCTAATCACACAGATCCCTGCTGCAGATATTTTTGTTAGCGATAACCATTATTTTCCATTTATAAAATCAACCCAGGGTATTTCAAATCCCCGTTTGATCATGCTGATTTAGGTTTTCGCTAATTTCCTTAAATCTATTAAGGCAAATACAGACATTTTTCCTCTGGAATGGCACAGTCGATTTCTTTCCCCATCCTTCCCAGTCATAGCTTCTGCTTCGTCTATTACGACCTCGTAATCGACAGTGTGTTTAACGACAATGTTACTTTCTTTCTTGGTTCCCTAATATTGCCCACGTTCAGTTTTGCTCAGCTGTTTGAAAATCAAATAAAGTAAGGGGTTTACCAGCACAGTAATTCATTAATTTTTCTAAGGGGTCGTTTCAAAGTCACCGTTGCACATGCTGGTTTCGGCATTCGCACAGTTCGAATCTTCGAGTTGCCGTTTGAGATCACAACGGAACAAATTAATGCCGTAATTTCAGCCTTCGGGAAAGTGCTCAGCAACTTTGCCGCGAAATGGTCATGCCGGCCGCGGTGGCCGAGCGGTTCTAGGCGCTTCAGTCTGGAACCGCGCGACTGCTACTGTCGCAGGTTCGAATCCTGCCTCGGGCATGGATGTGTGTGATGTCCTTAGGTTAGTTAGGTTTAAGTACAGAGTGGCGCACGAAATGTGTTGCCAATCGTTTCTTTCACAATTTACGACGCACGTTGGATATCCCGCTGGGATCTCTACAGCTGTACCAGCAGAGCTTGGAAAAACAAAAGAGTTACGAAATGATGTGCAATTCACGATACTGCCGCTAGGAGACTAGTAAGCCGCAATGGGTTACAATGAAAGACTGACGGCACAGCAACGATCGGCAATTGTGTTACTTTTTCATGAAACGAAAAGCCTTGGTGTGACTCAGAGGCGTTTTCGACAACAGTTTAACACACGATGGGTCTCTTGCAAGAAGATCATCCACAGGTTGTTCGATAAATCTGTACAGGAAGCAACAGTATTGGAAGCGAAGCGACCTCGGCCTAATCCTCTTTGTTCGCCGGAGAACATTGAAGTGGTACGAGTTGCTGTACAGAGAAGTCCCTGGAAATCGTGTACAAAGGCAGCATTGCAACTGGGAACACCCAGACGCTCCGTTCAACGCACTCTTAAAAGTGACCTCCATATGTACCCATACAAGATGACCTGTGCACAGAAGCTGACTGAAGAACACAAGCAGCGGAGACTACTGTTTGCTCAGTGGGCTGAGGATAGGGAAGAAACTCTCAACAACGTTTGGTTTTCAGACGAGTCGCATATTCATTTAGACGGTGTGGTTAACAAACAAAATGTACGCTTTTGGGCCACTGAAAACCCACAAGTGCTTCATGAACGACAACAATATGCTCCGAGGATTACAGCGTGGGCAGCAATTTGCAGTCACGGACTTATTGGACCCTTTTTCTTTGAAGAAACTGTGACTAGCGATCGTTATTTGAGCATGCATCGCAATAGCTTCATTCCACAGCTTCTTGCTACTGCCTTGCCCTTCAACACACAGTGGTTCATGCAAGATGGAGCAAGGCCACACCCTGCAAACACTGTGTTGGAGTTTTTACACGAGCATTTCGACATGCGGATCATTTCACTCAGGTTTCCAGGTGGCTTCTATGACGGACAAAATTGGCCCCCCCAATAGTCCAGATCTCAATCCATGTAACTTTTTTCTTTGGGGGAACCTAAGGGAAAAAATTTTCCCGAAACGTCCACGTGATTTAATGGAGCTCAGAAGACTTATTCTTCAAGCTTGCAGTGAAATTACGGAAGACATGTGCCGTAGGGTAATCACTAACTTCAGTGTTCGTTTGAAGAAAGTTAGGAAACGAAATGGTGGACATATTGAGCATGTGCTGAGTTAGAACAAATCTCCATGGACGGCTCTTCATTGTAGTATATGTTCCTTTCAGATTGTATTGACAATAAAGTTTATATTCAAAAACAAAATGATAACACATTTCGTGCGCCACCCTGTAGTTCTAAGTTCTAGGGGACTGATGAATGTTCAAATGTGTGTGAAATCTTATGGGACTTAACTGCTAAAGTCATCAGTCCCTAAGCTTACACACTACTTAACCTAAATTATCCTAAAGACAAACACACACACCCATGCCCGACGGAGGACTCGAACCTCCTCCGGGACCAGCCGCACAGTCCATAACTGCAGCGCCCTAGACCGCTCGGCTAAGGGACTGATGACCTCAGATGTTAAGTCCCATAGTGCTCAGAGCCATTTGAACCATTTGATTTGAGAAATGGTCAAGCGCGCACAAGTTTCCAGTGCTAAACGGAGTGCGGCAGCTTCGAGTAGTTACAAAAGCACTGCCCATCGTACATCAATGTCTGCGGGTATAGAGGGACTGTGATTTATGACGACCAACCGCGAACCTGTGCGGCCTGTAACAAGTCTGTGCAGGTTCGTGCAGAATGTAGACAGCTGCCGGCCGGCGAGGCCGCCAGGTCACCGGCTGTGACAACACTGCCTGGAACTTAGGCCGCCGCGCCGTGTCACGCGCTCCGCCGACTGCTTCCTCCGTGCCTGAACCGTGTGCAAACACAAGTATTCCAGACACTGAGATTCCGATGGACGTCAGTGCCATCATAGCTGACGACCTACAAGAGTCCCGCCAGTCTACAAAAACAGCCGAAGTTCCACCGAAACAGGCACCTGCAACTGTAAAGCAAGCAGATCCGCTGGAAGTTGAAGACCGACACACGTTGCAGGCAAGCAAAACTTACTTGGATACTGAAGAAGGTCCATCGAGAGGCAATTCTCCCAAGAAAAATAAGAAACACCAACTGGCGCGCAAAGGTGCAGAGGAGACAGCTCCCATACTGCGACAAAAAGCGAAGGAAACAGGTAGTAGCTTGAGCCAAAGAATCGATTGCTACACGAAAGCGACACCAGTTTCTGAGGAGGGTTTCCTTTCTGCGCTGGAAAAACGAGACGTCCAAGGATAGTTAACAAGCAAAGTATCCACCCACCTCCAGGAAACGAGCCATTCTCTTGAAGATTCCCTCGTCCCATCCATGACAACGTCAACCAGCTGGGCACACGAAAGCGACCATAACAATGCGGATGAAGAAATGAAAGAAGCTTCCGAAACTAAAACAGACTGTACGCCAGCCCCAAAGGTGGCTGATTTCTTCAACGAAGACGTCTCCGTGAACAAACATTCTAAAGAACAAGGACACTGAAACGTTTGCTACCGGTGAATATTATTAAAATTCGTTTTAAAGCTGACGCTTGCGAGACAAAACGGAAGAATGTTTTTAAAGTTTCATCAAGTAGAACATACAAGATCGCTACAGTAAACCTTAATAAGATTCATAGTTCCTTTAAATTACACAACATAAAAGATTTTATATATGCTTCTGACAGTGACCTTATCCTTTTATAAGAAGTGACAGACTGAGCTTGGTAACGTACCTGCCTTCAACGGCATTACAAACCCAGGACATGGAACGGAAATGGGCACAGCTCTGCTCACAAAGGAGGGCATAATAGTCCAAGATGTGGTAAAACTACCAAACAGTTAAGGCATAGTGCCCACAATAAACAAAATACCACTCAAAATATCCACGGGTGCACTGCCGGTCTATAGTGTCCAACGGGCACAATATTTCGGCGATCATACATGTCGCCATCATCAGGTGAACTGACGGACTGAGCTGCTGTGAACGTGCCGGCACGGAGATCCGTACGCTATGGCTGCTCAGAGGGAACTGGGTTCGGTCGCGGCGGCGGCCGATTTAAATACCCTCCGCCCGCGGCGCGCTCCCTCCACCGTCCGCGCCCCGCGCTACGGCCGCGCGGTGGAACAGATTGTGACGGCGTCTGAGATGACGTCGGAGTGATGGCTCTGACCGCCGTGGTCGTCACAACTATACGTTTGCTCGATTTACTCTTGATTAACCCAATCGCTGGTTCCCAAGCCTTGCGAAGATTATAGCCACAGTCACGGTTTATGAGGTCTTCACTGGTGCGAATTTCGATGGCCTCTCTGACAACGCTGTCCCAGTATCTCGACGTCTGTACCAGAATCCTGAAGAGAGACGAGAAGACCACTGAACTTTTTAGGCATGTCTTGACTCCCACGTATTTTCTTTTTAATGGAGAATACTACGAACAAACGGAGGGAGTCGCCATGGGTAGCCCACTCTCACCGGTGGTAGCGAATTTGTACATGGAGAACTTCGAGGAGGAAGCCCTGTCGTCATCCGTATGGAAACCTACTTGCTTTTTCCGTTACGTGGACGACACGTTCGTCATCTGGCCACATGGTATGGATAAACTCCTTGACTTCCTTACACATCTAAACTCCATACACCCCAACATCAAATTCACTATGGAGACTGAAACGGAGGGTAAATTACCTTTCTTTGACGTCTTGGTCAAGAGAAGAGCTGACGGCACCCTAGGTCATGGGGTGTGTCGGAAGACAACGCACACTGATCTGTATTTGCACGCAGACAGCTGCCACCACCCTTCACAGAGGAATGGGGTACTTAAAACTCTAGTACATAGGGCGCGCACTATCTCTGACGCAGAGAGTCTACCCCAGGAATTGGAACATCTGAGAACTGTATTTCGAAAAAATGGGTACTCAGAGTGGCAGATTCAACGTGCTCTCCGCCCAACCACTGCAGCACAACCTGTTGAGATGGATGAAGTCACGAGGGAGGAGGTAGGCACTGCATTTATTCCATACACAGGCGCACTCTCGGGGAAAATCGCCCGCATTCTGAAGAAACACCGGGTCGGAACTGTGTTTTGTCCACCGAATAAAACCCGTGCACTGGTGGGGAGCGCCAGAGATGACCTCGGTTTGAGGAAGGCCGGCGTGTACCAGATTCCGTGTCAATGTGGCAACTCGTATATTGGTCAGACGATGCGTACCGTCGAGGATCGATACCGTGAACACCAGAGGCACACTCGACTGATGTATCCGAGCAAGTCGGCGGTCGCTGAACATTGTTTGTCGGAAAATCACGCTGTGGAGTATGACCGCACGAGGATTCTGGTACAGACGTCGAGATACTGGGACAGCGTTGTCAGAGAGGTCATCGAAATTCGCACCAATGACGACCTCATAAACCGTGACTGTGGCTGTAATCTTAGCAAGGCTTGGGAACCAGCGATTGGGTTAATCAAGAGTAAATCGAGCAAACGTATAGTTGTGACGACCACGGCGGACAGAGCCATCACACCGACGTCATCTCAGACGCCGTCGCAATCTGTTCCACCGCGCGACCGTGGCGCGGGTCGCGGACGGCGGAGGGAGCGCGCCGCGGGCGGAGGGTATTTAAATCGGCCGCCGCCGCGACCGAACCCAGTTTCCTCTGAGCAGCCATAGCGTACGGATCTCCGTGCCGGCACGTTCACAGGCCATTCCGGCATTCTCGCTCGCCGCGCCAACATGTTTGGACGCCAGAAGGGAAGACGAGGAGAACAAGTTGCCGCAATCGTTAGCCTCCTGGGCCAAGCGCTTGGACTGGACAGCAAGTAGAAGAGGAAGAAACCTTTACAGTGCTTCCGCTGTCAGAAGTTGGGGCACTTCGCCGCGGATTGCACAGGAGTAGTCGCGTGTTTGAAGTGTGCAAAGCCGCACCTCACTAGCGACCGTACGAAGCCCAGGGAAGCCGCTGCTACATGTTGTAATTGCGGCGATTCCCACGCCGCCAACCACCGTGGCTGCAGTTATCTCAAGAGCCGCGGCCGCGGGAAGGAGTGGAAAACTCATCGACGGCGAACCACCGCGCAAGAAGAGGTGACAAGGAATCAAGAAGCGGTAAATTCTCTGCCCACGCATCACGCCACTGGCACTTTTGCCGGTGCTGGCGCGGGTGGAGGGCTGTGCTGCTGCAATCCCAACAGCATTCACAAGATCGACGATGCTGTCGCCAACGCAGTTGCTGCTCTCAAATCTGCCATGGCAGGTGAGAGGGCCGCACTTCGGGCCGAGGTGGACGAGGTACGCCTCCAGCTCGCGCAGCTTCGCGATTTGCTGGCCTGTAAGTCTCGCAAGGGGCGAGAAGTTACGACTGCCACCATCGCCACGCAGACGGACGCTCTCCCAACTCCTGCGGTAACGCAGGGTGCTGTGGGTGTGCCCATGGAGGTGGCAAATGAGATGTCTGCCCCCTCCTCGAAGGAGGAAGGCCAGTGGAAACAAGATTCCGAACCAGCTCTACCAGCAATACGAGATGCCGTGACCAAGGGCGTCGAAACGCTCGCCCGCCCTTCCGAGGACAAGGCGGGACTGCCGCTGCTGGGAGATGAAGTCACAACTGCTGCGCCCATCCAAGAACAGGACACAGGAGAGGTAGTCCACACGCCGCCAGCAGAGACAGAGATCACTGCGCCAGGACTGTTGAAGATGGTCGCAAAATCAATGCGTGACAAGACGTTCGCGCATCACAATACCCCGTACCCTTTTACCGCCTCCAATGTTCCTAAACCACCCCTACCTCATAAGCCTTATGATTTCGGCTGGGCAATTGCAAATCTGACCGCCGTCATTCCTAAGAGGGACTTCGACCTTATAAACCGCTTCCCTATTTTTACCGATCATGACTGGCAGCGTATAATCTCTGCTATTCCAAGAGTTAAGCAGAAGAAGAACAAACATTCCTCTTCCTCTCGCCGCTAGTTTCCTAGCACCAATTGTATTTTATCCTGTCGAGCTCAGACAAGTTTTAGTAAACCCTTTTTAATACCAGCAAATTTTACCTTTATACTTCTGGAGTAAATGTCAACTGACAACAGACTCCGATATTGTAGACCACCTCAGGGGAGGTTGTCCATACTAGAGAACTGCAAGCAAGCAAGTTCACAGGAGCTCAGTCCGTCAGTTCACCTGATGATGGCGACATGTATGATCGCCGAAATATTGTGCCCGTTGGACACTATAGACCGGCAGCACACCCGTGGATATTTTGATTATCAAATACGCCGGGAGAAACTCAAGAATCACAAAATACCACTCATTAACGTGTATGCTCCTTCAGGGTTCAGCAACAGGCACCGAAGAGCGGAGTTCTTTAAAGAAGAACTTGTCCCTCTGTTTGGAGCTCGATATGAACACCTTATCCTGGGAGGAGATTTTAACTGTGTTTTGCATGCCAAAGACCGAACTCCCATATTCAACAAGTGTACTGAACTGGAACGTATAGTTAATGATTTATGGGAACATGCACACGGCGCTGCCCCTGCCTTCACCCAAACCACAAGTCACTCGGCGGGCCGTCTAGACAGGATGTACGTAACGCACAATTTGAAACACCCCATTTAGCAGTCCGAAGTATGGCCTACCGTTTTCTCGGATCATGCTGCGTACATATGCACAATCAATCTGATAAAACAAGGGACCTACCGAGGTAGAGGCACATAGAAGCTCAACGTGTCACATCTGGAAGACCATGCTTGTCAGCAGGCATTTTACAAAGTATGGAGAGAGTGTGAAAGTAAATTTAGCTCTTACAACTCTGGCACTGACTGGTGGATGACACAAGCCAAACCTAAAATACAGAGGTTTTTTTATAAATTACTCAAACGATAAAAACTTTTGGTACAAATCAACTATAGAATTCTACTTTCAGTGTCTAAGGAATTCGTACAAGTCCGATGCAACAGTTGTGGACAACTACGAAAGAATTAACAAAGTTAAAGCAAAAATTTTCGCACTTCGGGGTCAACAACTGGAAGGCTACCAAATAGGGTGGTGTGCCCAGAACATAGCACAGCACGAGGTCACTTCCACTTGTCATGTCACTCGTGAAAGCAAAAGGGCGGCTCGCAAGATATTATCTGAAATAACAACTGATGATGGAAGGAAGCTGACGAAGCAAAGAGAGATTAAAGAGGCAATCGTACAGCATTTTGAATCCTTTATGTCTAGTCAACTAGTTGACGAATAGCTTCAAGGCGAGTTAACGATCAACCTCCAGGGCAAAGTATGCCACGCGGAAGCACAAACTCTCATCTCGGAAGTGACTGAAGAAGATGCCGAAGAAACTATATATGGAAGCAAGAAAAATAAGGCTCCAGGGGCAGACGGAATTCCGGCAGAATTTTATCGCAAATTCAGTGGCCTCGTAAAAGCCAAGTTTACTGTCATCTGCAACGAACTACTAAACCCTGAAAACGACATCCCGAAAGAATTTCGTGAGGGATTCGTAGTGCTAGTGCCAAAAAATACCAACACGAAAACTGTAAGCGCTCTGAGGCCAATTACGCTTTTAAACAGCGATTACAAAATCTTTGGTCGCATCCTCGCTCGTTGGCTGAAAACCACAATGACTAGTGTCACAGGCCCTTATCAAACAAGTGTGGGCAAAGACAGGAAAATTCTGCAGACCATCTGTGATTTCAGGGAACTAATCTCAACGGCCGACGTCTGCAAAATAAAATGTGCCCTCCTGTCACTCGACTTCGACAGGGTTAATCATCGTTTTCTCCTTCAGACCATGGGCGCAATGGGCTTCCCACCTAGATTCATTGCAGTAGTAAGAAATACATGAACAAACAACTCAGCCAGATTTGTCATCAATGGACACATTAGCCGCCCGATTGAAGTCACCAGTTCCATTAGGCAAAGGTGTCCAATGTCAATGGCACTCTTCGCCATCGCCATCGAATCCCAGCTTGACTCCATTACGAAACATCTACAAGGACTACAAATACATGGAGAAAACAACGTGTGCAAGGCGTACGCTGATGATGCTGTTTTCCTAGTCGTGAATGGCACTGAAGTAGAGAGCACACTACAAATAGTAACAAAATATGAACAGGCATCTGGTGGAAAACTTAATAGAACAAGTCGGCTATTTTCAACATCGGCCGTGGAATTGGGAGGCAAACGCAGGGTCTGTTACGCGAGCTTGTAACCATGAAATGCCTCGGCGTGGATTTTAAAAGAAATATCAAGCACTCTACTGCTGCGAATTATCGAAAATTACTTAACAGCATACGTGCTTCTGTACAAGCACATAGTATTAGGAAACTCGATGAACTTCAGAAAGTAACAGTGGCAAATGTATACAACACTTCCAAAGTTAATCACTTAGCACAAGTTCTGCCACCACCTGCGGCTTTGTCTAGAAGCATCGCATCTGCACTAGGGCATTTTGTGAGCCGCGGACGTATTTTCAAAGTCAAATACGACACGCTGATGATCCCTACGAAATGTGGTGGGTTACATCTCACCGATGTCAGCAAAAAAGGGCAGGCCTTATACGTTTCTACCACATAGAAACAATGGAAAGAACCAAGTGGAGACCTTGCTGCACAATTGTTAAACGAAATAGCCCCTGCCGACATCAGTGCACCTATAAATGTCCAACACATACCCAACGGACTGTACCACTTGAAATACTTTTTACTGGAGTACAGCTACACACAGGCAAGGATCCCTGAAAAAGACATAACGAAAGTGAAAGAACTTTACAATAACTTGATGAAAGACAAACCCAGAAACAATGCAGATTAAAAGTATCCTTGTTATAACTGGGAAACAATATGGGAAAATATTCACTGCCGGAACCTGCGAACGTATATCAAATCGACCTGGTACTTTGCTGTCAACAGGAAAATTACGACGAACTCTAAACTTCACTCTATTCGATTGCCAGAGTCACCGCTGTGCACATTATGTAATACACCAGATACCGAAGAGCATAGATTGTTGTGTGACAAGGTAAAAGGCATGTGGCTCTACATAAGACAAAAGATAGCGAGCGTCAGCAGAACCACGCCCAACGCTGTTACGCCTGCTGAATTTTTAAACCCTGACACTATACCTTACCTTAAAACAAAACGAAACGCAATCAACTGGTTGAAAGGCCTAACAAAAAAAAATCAAGCAGTAGGGAGGATTTCTGGGTACACCTTAAAACTGAGCACCACAAGTTGATGTGTACTAAGAAATACAAAAAAAATTAAGCAATTTTTTTAACTAAAACAATACTGTAAACAATAGAAGTGAGTAATTTACATTACACAACCAACCATTTCGTATATTAGACGAATGACTTTTGGTTAAAGTTTCTACCTCACGTAGCAGGAGGAGGTTTTCAAAATTGATCAAATGGCTCTAAGCACTATGGGACTTAACATCTGAGGTCATCAGTCCCCTAGAACTTAGAACTACTTAAACCTAACTAACCTAAGGGCATCACACACATCCATGCCCGAGGCAGGATTCCAATCTGCGACCGTAGCGGTCACACGGTTCCAAACTGAAGCGCCTAGAACCGCTCGGCCACACCGGCTGGCCACTGGATGTTTGATGGGCATCCCTAAATGAAAGTGTGATTTTCTTTGAATCATTTTTCTCTGTTTTTTCTGTCTCATGACGGTACCTGACGGACCAGCGATACTCTAGAGCTGGTCTAGTAACAGTTCTCCGAGGCGCTTCTTTCGTGGAATGCAGAGGTTAAGCTGGAGGGCATACTTGGTGCTCTGAGAGGAGCAGGCTATGCGCCGCACCGGATTTCGCCATCTCCCTTCTCTTATCACCGTACAACAATAACGTAGTACCACACTACACACACAGCGGCTACAGTCACCTACACTCAAGACATACACTTGCGGCACATATCACACGCCATGAGTTAATGGTCGGTTGTATGCGGAGGAAGAAAACCATTTGCAACTAGGAGGCTAAAGCTACCTCTCAAATTCTCCAGCCCAAAAACGTCAATAGACTTCCTTTTTCATCTGTGAGTTGCATTACCTCACGAACCTGCGGTGATCTCAGCCTGGGACCTGCTTTTCGTATAACTACACACATCAAAGAAAGTTTTGCTTCTACTCAGTTCCGGAACCTGTATAGAAAATTGGAATACAGATCAACAGAAACATCATTTCCGCCATTTTTATTGTTCGTGAAAACCACACATTGCATGTTGTATCACCATACAGCGAGACCTTCAGAGGTGACAGTCCAGAATGCTGCACACACGGGTACCTCTAATACCCACTACCACGTCTTCTTACGTTGACGCATGCCTGCATTCGTCGTGGCATACTATCCACAAGTTCATCAAGGCAGTGTTGGTCCAGACTGTCCCACTCCTCAACGGCGATTCGGCGTAGATGCCTCAGAGTGGTTGATGGGTCACGCCGTCCATAAACATTACTTTTCAATCTATCCCAATCATGCTAGATAGCGTTCATGTCTGGAGAACACGCTGGCCACTCTAGTCGCGCGATGTCGTTAGCCTGAAGGAAGTCATTCACAAGATGAGCACGATGGGGGCCCGAATTGTCATACTTGAAGACGAATACCTCGCCAATATGCTGCCGATATGGTTGCAATATCGGTCGGGGGATGGCATTTACGTATCGTACATCCGTTACGGCGCCTTCCGTGGCCAGCACTGGTCTACGTCGGCTCCACATAATGCCCCCCCTAAAACAGCAGGGAACATCATTCTTCCTGCACTCGCTGGACAATGTGTCTAAGGCGTTCAGCCTGACCGGGTTGCCTCCAAACACGTCTCTGACGATTGTCTGGTTGAAGGCATATGCGTCACTCATCGGTGAAGAGAACGTGATGCCAATCCTGAGCGATCCTTTCGGCATGTTGTTGGGCCCATCTGTACCGCGCTCCATGCAAAGATGGGCATCGCCATGGACGTCGGGAGTGAAGTTACGCATCATGCAGCCTATTGCGCACAGTTTGAGTCGTAACACGACGTCCCGTGGCTGCACGAAAAGCATTATTCAACGTGGAGGCGTTGCTGTCAGCGTTCCTCAGAGCCATAATACGTAGGAAGCGTTCATCCACTGCAGTAGCAGCCCTTGGGCGGCCTGAGCGAGGCATGTCATGGACAGTTCCTGTCTCTCTGTATCTCCTCCACGTCCGAACAACATAGCTTTGGTTCACTCGGAGACGCCTGGACACTTCACTTGTTGAGAGCCCTTCCTGACTCAGAGCAACAATGTGGACGCAATCGAACCGCGGTATTGACCGTCTAGTCATGGTTGAACTACCGAAAACACGAGCCGTGTACCTCCTTCTTCGTGGAATGACTGGAACTGACCAGCTGTCGGACCGCCTCCGTCTAATAGGCCCTGCTGATGCATGGTTGTTTACATCTTTGGGCGGGTTTAGTGACATCACTGAACAGTCAAAGGGACTGTGTCTGCGATAGAATATCCACAGTCGACGTCTATCTTCAAGAGTTCAGGGAACCGGGATGATGCAAAACTTTTTTTGATGTGTTTAACATTCTATGATGGTTCTACTTTAAGTCACTCCAGGTGGGCAGTGATAAACCTTTTATGGTTGTTAGTGTTTTCAGTGAATTTTTGTCAATGGTCTAATCAGACAATAATCGGTCTTCCCATAATGGACCATGCCTGCGCGACTGACTCGTACGGACAGTTTATCTTGCGACTGCTATAATCCTTACCGAACTCTGACGGAACTAATCCGGCTCCGTTTCGTCATCACGTCACAATTGCTTCGTAATGGTGATTAGTTCACAGAAAGGATGCAACCATGACAGACTTGTTGACCATTGGTGACGAGTGAAAAATTATCTTTATAACGCTCCTATTATCACTGCTTCTGATAGGAAGTACACTTGGGTACGTTTAGAACAGTTGGCTCGATTTCATGTGAGCCGGCGTCCCCATTAACCAATAAAACAGAGCTGCTGCAATTTATTTTCCGTTTATTTAAATGTGGGCGCTTCGCACGTGAGCTCATTGCCGCTTTCAAACAACACTTTTCGAGTGATCAGTGTTACTGTTAAAGGAACGCTGAACAGTGCGGTGGTTATAGACTCTCTAAGCTCACGATTAATGTTTTCATTCTGCTATTCATGACCTACATTATCTGAATTTTTGAAGACAGTAAGTAACCAATAAATGTGCAGAATCACCAACATATAGACCAAAAACTGTAAGCACTCTTTTAGGTCTGAACACTTACATAGCAGACAGCCTGAATTTTACAAGAAACAAGATTGACACAATCCAGCTACATTCTACATCCCCAGAAGCAGTTCTCAACATTAGCAACCCCCTTAACAATAAATCGTCATGTACATACAATAGAATCAAAAGTAAAACAATCATTGTTGACAGCGGAAATTACTTATTAATGAATCACGTCACAGCATTACTTTTCCATACAGAATTAAATGTGCTGTCTCCGAGGAACAGCAAAAAAAAGAGATAAAACGTTAGTGAAGGACTTAACTGTCTCTGTTTTCGAACACAGTGGCCGTGGTGGTTCATCGGGTAGAACGCTAGACTCCCGTCCATGGTCTCCCGGCTTCAGTGTAGGGGAGGAGCGGGGATTTTTAACACGCTTTTATAGGTCGTTTTCCTGTCTGTTCGGTACAAATTTTGTAATTGATTTTAAACCAACTTGCCTATCAGCTGGAGACTTTAAACTTTCAACTTAGCTCAAAACTGGATGACGATGTAATACTGACTCGCTTCCGTGTCTGGTATGTGGCGGAGGGTATTTTGTTTTTCTGTCATCCCGATGAGCTAGGAACTTGAAGCTTTCAACATTGGAGGATTGGATGAAGTGGAGTATTAACTCGCTTTCTTGTCTAGTTTCTGTCGAGAGGGTACTTTTGTGTACCACTGCTACTTTCGCTTTTCCTATTCCAGTCGCGAATGTTTCGCGGTATGATCGACTGCTGAGCAGAATATCTCTCACTTTTTACCAAGACGATATTTACGCGAGATAGACGTAGGAGGAAGCACTATATTGGTTGACTCACGTACAGAGAAACTGAAATAAATAGGAAATTTTCCACGTGTCACTGTTGTGATCTCATCAAAATGTTCAAAATATATTTAAATACTTTAGACAGACAAGGATAAAAACCGGAAAATAATTATTTACATATAAGACTTTAACAGAACACGTTTTTAAAACTGAAAAAAAGAATTAAATACTTTCTCCTAGCCCCACCATACAGATTCCTAACCCCACGAAGACAGCCCTAACAATATATGCAAGTGAATTTTTTAATACCTATCACAATCCTTGTAAAATTTAAAACGAAAAACGTGGGGCGCACGCAGTAGACAATAGTAAGCTGTCACTGTCAGCAACTTGATACCTGCTCGTGTACTTGGATGCGTCAAATTATGTATACTTTCGAATATCTCTCGCCGTAAACGTTGAGGCACCAACGGCCTAGGTCTTCCTTGTGAGGTATCAGACCATATTTTAATGGCCTCACCTTCCGGACGTATTTCCTGTAATCTCAACCCTGTAGAGGTGCTCTGCCGAAAAACTTGCAGCTGTGCGTCTTCTCTTTGCTCTCCTGCCAATCTCGCATAATCCACAGAATTGGTTACCGGCGCAACCCTCGAGAAATAGTCTGCTATGACGTTCTCCGCTCGCTTTGCGTGACGTACGTCGGCGGTGAACTGGCTTATGTATTCTGACTGTGTGAACTGCCCAGGTGGCAGAGCCTGCGCACCCTTGCTGAACGCAAAGCCGAGTGGTTTGTGGCCTGCGACACTGTAACTGGTCTACTGTCCACATATCGCCGAAAGTGCCTTATTGGCTCTTACACCGCTAGCAGTTCTCGGTCGTCCGCACACCAGTTCCTTCGTGCTTTCGTATCTACGAGAAAAACCTTAACGACCGCCAGTGTCCAGCAGAGCCTTGATGTAACGCTGCTCCAGTGGCTATCTGACTGGCATCGACTATTGCATTTGTCTCAGGATGGGCCATAACACCGCTTGCTCCAGACTTGTCTCGGTCTGCTCAAAGGCTCTGTGAAGGCAGGATGTCCAGTCTAGCTTCTGACGTTTACTGGTATTGTGGCCCCTGTGGGCGGTGCTATCAAAGCAGCTGCTCCCGGCAGATGTCGACCGTAAAAATTTAGAAAACCTAAGAACATACCTAGCTGCTGTAAATCCTACCGATGAGGTATTCGTTGTATAAGTTCCACTTTCTCTTCCAACAGGCAGATGCCCACTGCTGAAACTGTGAGACCCAGATACGTCAACTGTTTTTTTCACAAGTTGCTCTTATTTTCATAATTATTATCCCGTATCTACGTAGTCTATCAAAAACTGCTTTAAAGTGCTTCTTGTGGAGATTTTGTGTCGCTGAAAACACCAATATGCCGTCGAGACAGGCGAAGGTGACGTCTAATCCTCGTAACATCTCATCAATGAAACGTCGCCAGCTTCAAGGTGCGTTTTTAAGGTCAAATGGCATAGGTAAAAATTCGAAGAGGCCAAAAGGTGTAATGGTAGCTGTCTCCGGTATGTCAACGTCTGCAACCGTCATTTTATGGTATGTCTTCTGACAATCTATGACGCTGAATATTTTGCTACCACTAGCACGTTCGTAAAATCACGAATGTTGGGCACTGGATATTGACCGGGTATGGTGAGTGAATTCAATTCCCTTTGATCACAGCAAGGCCTGCGACTTCCGTCTTTTTTATTTTTACTAGATGTAAAGGTGAGGACCATGCACTATCCGCTCTTCGTATCCCTCCTTTTTTTTTTCTTGACATACGTTAGAACTTGGCCTTTGCGTCCGTGAAAGTACCTGGTGCCACTCCTCTCGGTCTTATAATGGGTTTTGGTTCTGTTTACAGTTGTTGTGGTGGTGTGTACGTGTATTTGTAAAACGTATGAAAATGTAGCAGCAAGAATAAAAGTATTATTTGAAAGAAAGAAATAATCTGTAATAATCCTAATTTATGTGCTGCTGAGCCCAGCTGCAATGAATTATTTTATCATACCTTATCACTAAAAATCAATATTGAAATGCTATTTCACTAATTCAGTAAGTGACATTAAAATATATGCACCCAATAATTAATATGTCACACCAGACCCTCTACGCATAACAACACTAGTGTCGTAAATATTTTTATTTAAAGTCACTGGGAAATTATTCTGAGAAAAATTAAACTTATGCACCAGTCACAAAAATTATTTCATTTACGTGAAGTCTAAGATGGTTCTACGGAATGTTATTTTCACTGTTATAATACGAAAATAATAAATTCTTGTGGGTTCTTGTCCTCGGAGTTCAAATATTGTAATATCGATCGAAAGAATTAATCACTGCTTATTTCTGCCGTTTGAAATTGCCACTCCATACGCTCACCTAATGGCGGCAGACAAAACACAGTCTGTGGTATTCTTTCCCGTTTGCTGCGGACACACAACTTAAAACATTTATAGTAGGTTATATAGTTACAAATAAAAGTCCGTACACTAGAATTCCATTTAGTAAACTGTACGTTGTATTTTTCTTTTGATCACTTATGACTACCTTTTACAATGTTTAAAAGAACAGACCTCAGCTTATCTTCGATCTCATCCGCTTCATACAACATAGAGAATAGAAGGAGGAAAGTTTCACACACAATACAATGCCAACACATATTTCAGTGTGCTATTATATTTTGTTATATGATTATTCTTTGTAGAAAATTGGTTCTACATCTACATACATACTCCGCAATCCACCATACGGTGCGTGGCGGAGGGTACCTCGTACCACAACTAGCATCTCTTCTCCCTGTTCCGCTCCGAAACAGAACGAGGGAAAAATGACTCCTATATGCCTCTGTGCGAGCCATAATCTCTCTTATCTTATCTTTGTGGCGGCAGTAAAATTGTACTGCAGTCAGCCTCAAACGCTGGTTCTCTAAATTTCCTCAGTAGCGATTCACGAAAAGAACGCCTCATTTCCTCTAGAGACTCCCACCCGAGTTCCTGAAGCATTTCCGTAACACTCGCGTGATTTTCAAACCTACCAGTAACAAATCTAGCAGCCCGCCTCTGAATTGCTTCTATGTCCTCCCTCAATCCGACCTGATAGGGATCCCAAACGCTCGAGCAGTACTCAAGAATAGGTCGTATTAGTGTTTTATAAGCGGACTCCTTTACCGACGAACCACATCTTCCCAAAATTCTACCAATGAACCGAAGACGACCATCCGCCTTCCCCACAACTGCCATTACATGCTTGTCCCGCTTCATATCGCTCTGCAATGTTACGCCCAAATATTTAATCGACGTGACTGTGTCAAGTGCTACACTACTAATGGAGTATTCAAACATTACAGGATTCTTTTTCCTATTCATTTGTATTAATTTACATTTATCTATATTTAGAGTTAGCTGCCATTCTTTACACCAATCACAAATCCTGTCCAAGTCATCTTGTATCCTCCTACAGTCACTCAACGACGACACCTTCCCGTACACCACAGCGTCATCAGCAAACAGCCGCACATTGCTATCCACCGCATCCAAAAGATCATTTATGTAGACAGAAAACAACAGCGGACCTACCACACTTCCCTGGGGCACTCCAGATGATAAATAATAAAAGATGTTGTTGATGGAAATTATTTACATTTCATAATATAATAATAAGTCACAATATAATAATAAGTCATTTCTCGTTTTTCACATATAGGATTAAAAGTCATTTCTGGAAACATATTCATCACTTCATAAATCCCGAGCACTGTCGCATACACTGGTGACACAAAATACTGGCGTTGACGTTACAGTCTAAAAGACACTGGAGGGCGTGGCACTGTGTTTACGTGGAGAACCACATTTTTATTGCCTCTGTGACCGGCGTTTGTGCTGTCAGGTCCATTTCATGATCTACCGTACCTCCGTCACTTGTACCGAACCGCCTCGTCTTCCTATCAAGTTTCCTAGAAGCCCAGTTGCCGTTTCTTCTCCTTTCTCGACTCGATTCAACCGAATGTCAGTGGTAGCACTGCACGCGTACAGAAATTCCGCCGCTAACACTGGGTCCGGCACGGCTTCTACGAACGACCAACGAAGAGTACGAAGGCTATTCGGAAAGCAAGTTCCACTCGGTTTCGAAATGAAAACCACCGTGAAAATCAAAAAGTTTTTATTTGCATCAGTTAGATACACCTTCCAGCTACTTCTCTACATAGCTGATGCTCCGACTTAGACATTTGCCGTAGCGTTGTGCCAACTTTTCCACACCCTCGTCACATAAGTCCGCCGGTGCTTTCCGCCAGTTCTCTGCGCACGTCTTTTGTACGCAGCATCTTCATTGCCCCTGCACAGTGCTGCCGAGAATTGTCACGAAGAATGAAATGCATGAAGTTATGTGAGCTGCGCGACATCAGGCGAAATCTCTCACCAGTCCCTCCCTCACGCTTGGCGGGAGGCGCCATTTTCTGTTCGTCTTGACGTGCCGCAGTCGACGGGGCTCAGCAGCGACACCACCCAACACGTCTGTGCGAAACTTCGTTGGATTTTCACAGTTTTTTCATTTACATCCTTGCTGCAGCTGCCGTACTTTGTTATCGGCCGTTTATTTGCTGCTGTGAGGCGAACTAACTAACTGTCCTCGACTGACATATCTCTCTCTACTGGCAATGTGCTTACGTTAGAACCGGTGTCTGCCAGATAATAGCACAGAGTCTTCACATGTTGTACATAGAGTAGTCGTGATAAAGGCAAAAAGGGAAGTGTCTGTACTAACAGTTTCCATGCCATTGACACGGCGTACGTAACTGCAAGACAGACCACACTTGCTCGTTCACCGAGCCGTTTGTGACGTCAACATAGTTGTTCAGGTTTCGTCTGTCCACTGTTTCCTAAGTGCGCTGCAGCACACTCCGAACCAGTGCTCTTCCAAGGCTCGATTTGTCTTTGTAGCCCGTCTAGTTGTTCCTTTAGTTTCTGGAATTGTGCAGTTGTATCCGCGTGTTGGCCCTTTTGAATTGCCGCCGCCTGATACTCTTCCGATTTCGCTACCGCTTCTGCGATGTTCAGTGTACTCGCTGTTTCCGTTGTAGGTCAGCTGGAGAATAGCGGTCACGTCGCACCCACCTTTCGTAGCCACCGCCCATCATACTGCCGTGGGAAGCTGCGATGTCCAAACGTACCGGCGCGTAGCATCCGAAAATTCTGCCTCCGTCACTATTCCCCGTAAATGCATCCAAAATATTTGGGGGTGGGAGGTTCAAAAATGGCTCTGAGCACTATGCGACTTAACTTCTGAGGTTATCAGTCGCCTAGAACTTAGAACTAATTAAACCTAACTAACCTAAGGACATCAGACACATCCATGCTCGAGGCAGGATTCGAACCTGCGACCGTAGCGGTCGCTCGGCTCCAGACTGTAGCGCGTAGAACCGCTCGTCCACTCAGGCCGGCTGGGGGTGGGAGGGATTTGTGACCTCGTCGCTCGTTGCATAGCACGCGGTGTACCCGTTGATCTAACGGTTTACTGAGCCTGCTTATCGATATCTTTTTTAGACTTGTACCGGGTCGTTATAATTAAACTTTCTCTATTTAACAAGATGTAACACGGAAACTAATTACCGTACCAGTACCAAACTTCGTAGCATTTATGTCCAGAGTATGGGGTGCATGATTTCCATGCGTCACCGTCCACTTTCAACTGTGGCCCCCAGGTGCAGTGATCAGTCGTCGTGATTCACTGTCTCACGCACCTCACCAGTCGCACTGCACTTCTTGACGTATCAAATGAGCTTGGACACAAGGACCAGGGCAATATTGGTGAACCACTATTATCGAAACAACAGTAATGTTGCAGCTACACTTCGAGAGAGTCGCCGGTTGAAAGGTTTACGGGAGGGTCCTCTTTCTCCAACTGCTCTGCGGAGCATGACGAAGTTGGAATCAACTGGAGAACTGGGCGTCGCTCCGCGAAGAGGCCGTCGACCGGTTGCACCACAGGTGGTTGACGAAACCGCTGTTGCCATGGCAGACAATGGTGCGCGCAATTCGCGATCGTCGGGCAGTGCGCGTGCTGTGTCACGACAGTTGAACACCCCGTGGTCCACTGTGCGGAAGGTGCTTCGAACGATTCTCACATGGTATCCGTACAAGAGACAGATCGTACACCAGCTTGGACCACGGGACGCACAACGATGTGTTGGCGTTGCTCTCCACTTTCTCACAAGTTGACGAGGGCTGGCCTATGGACAGACGTCGCTCATACTGGTGAGGTGAACACTCAGAATTGACGAGTGTGCGGATCCTCACCTCCAGTCAGTGTGCATGAAGTTCCCCTGTATGGTGAACGTGTCACCGTGTAGCGTGGCTTCATAGCTGCGTTCATCATCGGCCCATTCTTTTTTGAACAGGTTGGCTCTCAAGGACCAAAGACGTGCGGTGTGGTCATGCCCGACCTACAGAATAGAGACGCACTCAACTCAACAGTTTTCATGCAAGACGGGGCCCCACCGCACATCACTCGTGAAGGTGGCCGACGCCTTCGCCTGATCTGGTTGTGGGGCTACCTGAAGGCCAAGGTTTACCAGGGAACCAATTTTTATCTATTTCTATGAATGCAATGGATGCTCTGGTTCACTTACCCATTACCTATAATTTATTTCAGTAGTGCCAAAAAGTGAGCCACACGTATTTTAATAAGTAATCCAGACAATTTAGGTGTGCAAATACGTAATTTGGGTGTCCGTTGTGTTTGCAAACTGTGGTAGAATGACGTAAAAATAAAATTGCGACACTTGACGTAACCGCTGCACTTTAGTGTTAATGACGTATTTTTGTAGACATTTTAGATGTGGAAAGAACATTGTGGCACTTGATAAGGATCACAGAACAATTTTGACGTGGAAAGTAATTAATCTGGTGGTCTCTTGTGTCTTATACCAAGTGTGGTTCATAGATCGAAGAGAGAACGTTTACAAGACTTGCCACCTGTTGGTGTCGAAGAACAAACACGTGGATAAAGCACTAACTGATTTTATTTCGCGTTTTTAATGTTTGTGGAATAGCAGCTGACATAAAACTCATCTTCAGCAACTATCTATGTCTAATTTGTTTATTATATTGCATAAGTGAATGTTGCTTTTAAGTATTTATGGAGAGTATGTTTTACACTCATCTTCGTTTTTCATAAATACAAAATTCGCAAATTGTGTTGTATACTTGTGGCAAAAATTGAAATTCATCAAGGAACATACACGTTTCTAAGCAATAAACAGCCAGGCTGGAGCACAACATTTTGATTCAAAAAAGATCTCACTTAATTCTGTAAATTCTCCCTGGGTCTCTGTTCTCTGCGAGTATCTGGATTAGAACCGCGGTATCACGACTCAAGAGACTTGATGCACATGTTCCCTGACATTACCCTGCTCAATTCTAGTGTACGGCTTGTTAAAATGTCTTCCAGACCAAGCGTTTTAAGAATGGTATTGTCGGACCTGTGTTTCTACAGCTGTGCTTTCCCTCAAACACGCTTCTAGATTTGATTTCGTATACTTAATGTCTTCAAGATAAGTACAAGAGATCTTTTTCCAAAACGTTTTCAATCGTACCATGCGCATCTTCCATAGTGTCTGCATTTAATGTTGTTGCATCAAAATTAATGCATTGCCACAGGATTGAAAACTTCATTGAGCGAGAATTTAGTAGTCAAATTGTGCGTGCTTTTTCCTACAGGAAGTCCAACGTCCAAAATGTGCGTAAAATTTTGAGTTCTGAATGAGTAGTGAGAGATAAATTTAGACTTGGGAATACAATTGTTTACTTTGGTAACTCTGGTCATCAAGTGCACTTTAACCTGTAACTTACATCAGCAATAGCGCTTGAAATAAATTAATAAGTCTCGTAATTTCATCGAGCTAACTATTCTGAGTTTCTGTTTCACTAATACTGTCGCAGAAAAAGCCGAGTCTATAGCCGCCGTAGGGTAGCCGGCACGGCAGCTCAGCGTGTTCGGTCAGAGGGTTAGCAGCCCTCTGTAATACAAAAAAAAACTGAGTTGATCGATCAACAACGAACTTAAAACGGGTGTCTTACAACGTCCGCCCCGAGCAGATACAACGAACGAAAGCGAACAAAATGAGATTAAAAAAAAAAAAAGAATAGGGTAGTGGATATGGTACTAGATTGCGGCGTCGAGGGTCGTGAGTTCACACCTCAGCAGATACGAGAAATTTTAATTGCTATATTCGGTTCGAGTGCACTTTAGAAGTGTTCACAAATGTCAAGTATCATTGTACTGGAATGTTCTGTAGCTGTATATATACTGTATGTGTTCTGACCGGAGGCAATTCGCTCCGCGCTCTTGTATGTGCAAGTGCTGAATAAACCTTCGTTAAGCGAAGTTAGTGTTCGTCATTCATTTACTTGCATCTTCTTCAACTTGACAATATCGTTATACTGAATGTATCTGTGTCTGCATTTCCACTGCCATTTGTTTTAAAACAATGTAAGGAAAACAGCCTCCTTCTTGACACTCTCTTGCCTCACTTCTTGCAGAATGCCATTTTCTTCCTCACTGTAAAACTGTCATTGACATGGAAGTGTTTAACGTGGGGATATATTTTTACTGATTAGAAAATTCACCACCATGCTTTACTAATAACACGTAAAGTTTTTTTTCATGTTTCATTTTTTTATAACGTAGGGAAGCGACTGTTTTGTTGACATGTCGATTGCACACCATCCGCGTGCTACTGCATGTATAGTTCTTCATACGTTAAACCTTGTAATCAAAATTTTTTTGGCAGGAAGTGTGATTACTGTTTTTCTTTGTGTAATGCAGATTACTCTGTTGCATTATACTTAATATTATCATGGTCCACCGTCACCAAGCTTTTCTGCTCCCCAGTAACAACTCTGCACCTAACTTGGCCATTTTTGTCAAGTAGGAAGTTTAATTTCAATGGAAATTGAAATTCTAATGACATCTATTTCTTTGTTACATACCTACTGTGGTCACTTCACATGTACCTCGCTTTGAGCACTTATCTTTCAGAAGAATTAAGTACAAGCATTTCATTTCACCCATTTGTTTCTCTCTCTCTCTCTCTCTTTTTTAAAAAAAGTAACGGATACATTTCGTGCCCATGTGTGTTTTGCAGTTGGCACGTTTGTCATATTACGCCTAGGCGAGAGTCGATGCATCGGATGTCACAGCAAGACAAGAAAGACTTGCCGGAACAAGCAGCAGGCTCAGTCAGCGAGTTCGCTTGTGCCATGCCATGCCATGCCAGGCCAGGCCAGCCTGCCTTCTGATGCTTGACAAGCATTGGAGAACAATGAATATGAGGTTCTGTTGTGTCTTACTCCATCTACGACATGGAAATAGCACTTTGCACTTATGCAACTGTGGCTTTATACAGGGTGTTACAAAAAAGTACGGCCAAACTTTCAGGAAACATTCCTCACACACAAAGAAAGAAAATATGTTATGTGGGCATGTGTCCGGAAACGCTTACTTTCCGTGTTAGAGCTCATTTTATTACTTCTCTTCAAACCTCATGGAATGGAAACACACAGCAACAGAACGTACCAGCGTGACTTCAAACACTTTGTTACAGGAAATGTTCAAAATGTCCTCCGTTAGCGAGGATACATGCATCCACCCTCCGTCGCATGGAATCCCTGATGCAGCCCTGGAGAATGGCGTATTGTATCACAGCCGTCCACAATACGAGCACGAAGAGTCTCTACATTTGGTACCGAGGTTACGTAGACAAGAGCTTTCAAATGCCCCCATAAATGAAAGTCGAGAGGGTTGAGGTCAGGAGAGCGTGGAGGCCATGGAATTGGTCCGCCTCTACCAATCCATCGGTCACCGAATCTGTTGTTGAGAAGCGTACGAACACTTCGACTGAAATGTGCAGGAGCTCCATCGTGCATGAATCACATGTTGTGTCGTACTTGTAAAGGCACATGTTCTAGCAGCACAGGTAGAGTATCCCGTATGAAATCATGATAACGTACTCCATTGAGCGTAGGTGGACGAAACTAAAATGAGCTCTAACATGGAAGTTAAGCGTTTCCGGACACATGTCCACGTAACATCTTTTCTTTATTTGTGTGTGAGGAGTGTTTCCTGAAAGTTTGGCCGTACCTTTTTGTAACACCCTGTATAATTTTTGATAAACACTTTTGAATACGGCGCAAAAAAATATTCAAAGTGTTTACTTACTTATGAGTACTCTGAAAAATACTTTTAAATACTTCAAGTTCCACCCTTTATGTAACTTTTGGACAAATGCTTTTGAAGACAGAACAAGAAATTTCAAAGCGTGCAGATGCTTATGAGCACAGTCAAGATGGCTGTATTGTGATTGGTTGTTTCATTTTAACGCGAGAGGAGAGTAGGGGGGAGAGAGGTGTTACAATGCACAGCTGGTCTAGTTACACCAGCTTGGATTTTTTTTAGCAATTTTTTATCCATCTTTGATTTTCAAATTTATGGCCATCCACCCTCTTTAATCTTTAAATTTTACAACCTCCGCCATCTTGATAATGCCATGCATTCAAGGTGAGCGACCTCACATGATGTCATCAGGGGGTTCAAGGTCACTGACGAAATCACAGCAGAAACACTCCCAATGGTTCGTGAAGCCGTGAAACCTCAAATCCGAACACAGGGCTGAGAGGTGTCTCAGAATCCTCACATCCTTTCTGGTAGCTATTTTGTAGTAAAATAACCTAACAATGGGTTTTAACAACGTACAGAACTTCCTACGATAATTACTGTTTCAGTTTTGTCTACCTTATATCGAAATTCTATATGTTTTATTGTATTGTTGGTTACTTTCAAGGAGAGTATATTTCACTTAGTATCAGGCCAGATTTTATGAACTTTGAACACATGGATGTTATAGAGTACCCTCCCTCCCCCCACCCCCACCCCCACCTAAGTATTTCGGTCACATAGATGTTTATATTCAACAAAATAGCATATATTAGTATGTTGTAGGATATATGATACATGTTTTAATTTTGAAATGGGCCAAGTTTCTTTTTTTATTTTATGTCTGGTTACGCTTTTCAGCTGAACTATCTCCACATCAGAAAGTGATGAGCAACGGCAGTGGGTACTGCTAACTCGTGCAAACAGATCTACTTCACTGAGGGCCAATACAGGTTACTACTTCGTCACTGCTGCCAGCGATGCCTTCTTATCTGAAGACAATCTAACCGAGACAGGGAACAAGAAATTAAATAAAAGAACCGATTAGGACTTTTGAAGATTAATGCTCATGAACAGCCACTTAAGTTCCATTAACGCTACCTCTAAAAATTATGTACGCCAGTGAAACACATTCCATTCGACGTAATCAGAACTGTGGGAAATTTAGAATTCAGGCAAGGAAAATTCTAACACGTCTTGCTGTCCAGTTACTGACTCACCTTCGTTTTACTAACAACACTGTCCTGTCTGCCTCGAGTACAGATAAACTTCCAAAACTAATGGAAGAAGTCAACAGAGCAAGCTTGAAAGTCGGCCTGAAAGTCAGTAACAATTGTACTGAACTACTGTGCAAGCAGCGTTTCAAAAATAAAATGTTGACCAAATGATAACATCAGGTGACGAGATATTGTTACAGTAAAAAGTAGTTTAAGATAGCAAAATAAATAAACAGAAGACTAAAAATTACTTGGAATGTTAAACTGCACAGGGTTTCCAAAACATGGCTTCCCAGGTGTGTAAAAATGAAAGCATACAAGCAGTGTGTATTATCACTTGCGACATACGGTAGTGAGACGTGGGTTAATATGAATATCAGGGAAACCTGGGAGTTGTTCTGAGATATAGGAAGATTTGCCTGTTGAAATTATTAGGAGAAACAGGAAAACAAATTGATCAGGGAACAGACTGATGTGGAAGACATAATGATGACTGTAATGAAAATGAAATGAAGACAGGTGGAACATACAGATAGGTGAGCGGACGGTAGATGCACCAAAGAAGTTGTTTTCTGGATTCCAGGATATAAAAAACAGAGAGAGAGTGAGCTAATTGTAGGTGGATGGGCGACGTTAGAAAACATACGGGAGCTGTCTGGATGCCTGTGCAAGAAGGCCACAACGCATGACAACTGTGGCCGTCGAACTGCTGGTGACGATGGTGTTGGTGGATTTGGTAGTACAGTAGAGCGTCGATTATCCGAAGTAATTGGGGGACACGGGTGTTCGGGAAACTGGTTTGTTCGGATAATCGAACTGTGCATGTTTATTTGCCAAAAAGAAGTACTGTACAGTAAATTTATTCATAAAAACAGGCATCTCTTTTAGTATTACAAAGTAACATACAAAGGCAACTTCAGTAGGAATATATAGTATGTGGCACAGTTTAGTAGACAAAAATATAGACATATTACATACGCATTTTGCATGAACAAAACACACAGTATACAAATTTAACGTTTAAAAAAATCCTTTATTTTGGCCTGTCTAAGCAAGCCTACACGCTTACGAGCAGCTAAGTCACGTACTTTTTTCATTACAGATATCTGAAACCGGTCACTTTCATCTTGGGGTTCAAACCATCGCAAGGCAGTATCTAAACAAGTGAACGCCTCAGAAGCTGTTGGTATACTTTCATCTTCACCTTCTGGAGCACTGACTGACGAGATGCTGGCGGCGCCATCTGTATCAGGGACGACGTTTACAATCTCGCTGGATCTGCATCATCGATATTCATCCATTCGTGAACGTCTTCTTCATCACATTCGTGGCAATCTATTTCTTTTAGCATACCGAGAATTTCGGACATATCATTCTGTTCGTCATTTTAAATCATACCTTGTGAATTTTCTTCTGTGTCCAAAATTTTATTCCAGGCTTTCTTCAAATTCTCTTCCCTTACACTATTCCATGCTGCGCTGATCATGTAGGACGCGTCTTTCAAGTCAATATTCTTATGATTTCTTAAGAGACTTTCTTCTCCATCCTCTTCTCTTTCTAACAATAACTTACGCAACAATTCTTTCCTGTAATATCGTTTGAAAGTCCCAATAACGCCTTGATCCATGGGCTGTAATAAGGAGGTTACGTTAGGTGGAAGAAATATTACCTTTATGAATAGTCTTTTTCGTTTAAAATATCACATGACGGGTGAGTTGGTGCATTGTCAAGGAGAAGTAGTCTTTTCTCCCTCTTCCCATTCTTTAGCCGATGAGCTTTTACAGAGGGTACGAAAACGTCCAGAAACCATTTCATAAAAATCGTACCATCCATCCAGGGCCCCTTTTTGAGATGTACACAACAGGCAAGGCTGACATATTAACGTGCTCGAAACAACGCGGTTTTTTACTTTTACCAATGACGAACATAGGCAGTCGGTGACTTCCAGTAGCATTAGCACAAGCCAAAGCTGTAATACGGTCCTTGCTTGTTTTTGGACCAGGTGCTGCTAATTCATGACATGAAACAAGAGTTTTTCTCAGTAAAGCTTTCCAGTTACGTCCAGTTCCGTCAGCATTGTAAACGTTTTCGAGAGCCTAATCTTCTTCCCTTAATACGTCCCTTAGTTTGACTTTGAAAGAATCATCTGCTGAAGAATCAGCCGACAGTTTTTCTCCCTGTATTGTAAGCTCACAAATGCCGTGTCTTGACTTGAAGCGTTTTAATCAGCCCGTGCTCGCTTTAAAGTTTGAAGGCCCTCCAAGTTTTTCGTTGAACTGCATTGCCTTCTCACACAGAATGGTACCGGAGATAGGTTCTCCTTCCGATCTCTTTAGTGTAAACCACTTTTAAGCAGCATCGTCTAGACCTGTGTTAGTGGCGAGCCTCATAGTTTTACGGCTTGTTGATCCATCAGTAGAATCAAGCGTAGCTATAAAATTTGCTATGCTCGTATTTTGTTTTTTTATATCCGTAATTGTCGACCTCCCCCCATGAACCATGGACCTTGCCATTGGTGGGGAGGCTTGCGTGCCTCAGCGATACAGATGGCCGTACTGTAGGTGCAACCACAACGGAGGGGTATCTGTTGAGAGGCCAGACAAACTTGTGGTTCCTGAAGAGGGGCAGCAGCCTTTTCAGTAGTTGCAAGGGCAACAGTCTGGATGATTGACTGATCTGGCCTTGTAACAATAACCAAAACAGCCTTGCTGTGCTGGTACTGCGAACGGCTGAAAGCAAGGGGAAACTACGGCCGTAATTCTTCCCGAGGGCATGCAGCTTTACTGTACGATTAAATGATGATGGCGTCCTCTTGGGTAAAATATTCCGGAGGTAAAATAGTCCCCCATTCGGATCTCCGGGCGGGGACTACTCAAGAGGGCGTCGTTATCAGGAGAAAGAAAACTGGCGTTCTACGGATCGGAGCGTGGAATGTCAGATCACTTAATCGGGCAGGTAGGTTAGAAAATTTAAAAAGGGAAATGGATAGGTTAAAGTTAGATATAGTGGGAATTAGTGAAGTTCGGTGGCAGGAGGAACAAGACTTCTGGTCGGGTGACTACAGGGTTATAAACACAAAATCAAATAGGGGAAACGCAGGAGTAGGTTTAATAATGAATAGGAAAATAGGAATGCGGGTAAGCTACTACAAACAGCATAGTGAACGCATTATTGTGGCCAAGATAGATACGAAGCCCACACCTACTACAGTAGTACAAGTTTATATGCCAACTAGCTCTGCAGATGACGAAGAAATTGAAGAAACGTATGATGAAATAAAAGAAATTATTCAGATAGTGAAGGGTGACGAAAATTTAATAGTCATGGGTGACTGGAATTCGGTAGTAGGAAAAGGGAGAGAAGGAAACGTAGTAGTTGAATATGGATTGGGGCTAAGAAGTGAAAGAGGAAGCCGCCTGGTAGAATATTGCACAGAGCACAACTTAATCATAGCTAACACTTGGTTTAACAGTCATGAAAGAAGGTTGTATACGTGGAAGAACCCTGGAGATACTAAAAGGTATCAGATAGATTATATAATGGTAAGACAGAGATTTAGGAACCAGGTTTTAAATTGTAAGACATTTCCAGGGGCAGATGTGGACTCTGACCACAATCTATTGGTTATGACCTGTAGATTAAAACTGAAGAAACTGCAAAAAGGTGGGAACTTAAGGAGATGGGACCTAGATAGACTGAAAGAACCAGAGGTGTACAGAGTTTCAGGGAGAGCATAAGGGAACAATTGACAGGAATGGGGGAAAGAAATACAGTAGAAGAAGAATGGGTAGCTTTGAGGGATGAAGTAGTGAAGGCAGCAGAGTATCAAGTAGGTAAAAAGACAAGGGCTGGTAGAAATCATTGGGTAACAGAAAAAACATTGAATTTAATTGATGAAAGGAGAAAATATAAAAATGCAGTAAATGAAGCAGGCAAAAAGGAATACAAACGTCTCAAAAATGAGATCGACAGGAAGTGCAAAATGGCTAAGCAGGAATGGCTAGAGGACAAATGTAAAGATGTAGAGGCTTATCTCACTAGGGGTACGATAGATACTGCCTACAGGAAAATTAAAGAGACCTTTGGAGATAAGAGAACCACTTGTATGAACATCAAGAGCTCAGATGGAAACCCAGTTCTAAGCAAAGAAGGGAAAGCAGAAAGGTGGAAGGAGTATATAGAGGGTCTATACATACAAGGGCGATGTACTTGAGGACAATATTATGGAAATGGAAGAGGATGTAGATGAAGATGAAATGGGAGATGTGATACTGCGTGAAGAGTTTGACAGAGCACAGAAAGACATGAGTCGAAACAAGGCCCCGGGAGTAGACAACATTCCATTGGAACTACTGGCGGCCTTGGGAGAGCCACTCCTGACAAAACCCTACCATCTGGTGAGCAAGATGTATGAAACAGGCGAAATACCCTCAGACTTCAAGAATATAATAATTCCAATCCCAAAGAAAGCAGGTGTTGACAGTTTAATAAGCCACAGCTGCAAAATACTAACACGAATTCTTTACAGACGAATGGAAAAACTGGTAGAAGCCGACCTCGGGGAAGATCAGTTTGGATTCCGTAGAAATACTGGAACACATGAGGCAATACTGACCTTACGACTTATCTTAGAAGAAAGGTTAAGGAAAGGCAAACCTACGTTTCTAGCATTTGTAGACTTAGAGAAAGCTTTTGACAATGTTGACCGGAATACTCTCTTTCAAATTGTAAAGGTGGCAGGGGTAAAATACAGGGAGCGAAAGGCTATTTACAATTTGTACAGAAACCAGATGGTAGTTATAAGAGTCGAGGGACATGAAAGGGAAGCAGTTGTTGGGAAGGGATTAAGACAGGGTTGTAGCCTCTCCCCGATGTTATTCAGTCTCTATACTGAACAAGCAGTAAAGGAAACAAAAGAAAAATTTGGAGTAGGTATTAAAATCCATGGAGAAGAAATAAAAACTTTGAGGTTCGCCGATGACATTGTAATTCTGTCAGAGACAGCAAAGGACTTGGAAGAGCAGTTGAATGGAATGGATAGCGTCTTGAAAGGGGGATATAAGATGAACATCAACAAAAGCAAAACGACGATAATGGAATGTAGTCTAATTAAGTCGGGTGATGCTGAGGGAATTAGATTAGGAAATGAGACACTTAAAGTAGTAAAGGAGTTTTGCTATTTGGGGAGCAAAATAACTGATGATGGTCGAAGTAGAGAGGATATAAAATGTAGACTGGCAATGGCAAGGAAAGCGTTTCTGAAGAAGGGAGATTTGTTAACATCGAGTATAGATTTAAGTGTCAGGAAGTCATTTCTGAAAGTATTTGTATGGAGTGTAACCATGTATGGAAGTGAAACATGGACAATAAATAGTTTGGACAAGAAGAGAATAGAAGCTTTCGAAATGTGGTGCTACAGAAGAATGCTGAAGATTAGATGGGTAGATCAAATAACTAATGAGGAAGTATTGAATAGGATTGGGGAGAAGAGAAGTTTGTGGCACAACTTGACCAGAAGAAGGGATCGGTTGGTAGGACATGTCCTGAGGCATCAAGGGATCGCCAATTTAGTATTGGAGGGCAGCGTGGAGGGTAAAAATCGTAGAGGGAGACCAAGAGATGAATACACTAAGCAGATTCAGAAGGATGTAGGTTGCAGTAGGTACTGGGAGATGAAGAAGCTTGCACAGGATAGAGTAGCATGGAGAGCTGCATCAAACCAGTCTCAGGACTAAAGACCACAACAACAACAACAATTGTCGACTTCCCCACCTTGTACTCATTGGATAAAGTGGTTGCAGATTCACGTTCTTCTAACCTTTTAATAATCTCGTACTTGTCCCTCACAGAAAGGACAACACGTTTACGTTTAAGCATTTTGTATCGTCAAGTTCACTTCTTCACGCAGCAGCACACAAGTGGTCGTAGCAGAGAACAGAAGGTGACTGTTTGCACCGTAAGAAGCTCTACTTGGGGGCGCGCAATCCTTCAAACTGCGCGGAGCGACACGCCTCAACTCTAAGCTGTCGCAGCAGTTGTTGGGAACAGCTTTGATACTGCCGCTACTTCTACTGCCAGTGCCGAGCCGACAGAAGTGTGCTGACTGTTGAAACACAGCGACTGGCGGCTCGGCCGGTCAGCAGCGCCTTGTGAAGGCCCCATTAGAAGCAATGTTCCGCCAGCGGTGGCCCAGTGCGGCGACTGCTGTGGGAAACTTGGTTTGGGAGTGAGGGGGATGACGGAGAGTAACAGGTGCGAGGCGAGCGAGTGCACAGTTCGGTTAAGCGGCCGTTCGGTTGACCGACGTTCGGATAATCGACGCTCTACTGTACATTCACAGTGTCTTGTTCCTTTTCTAATTGTGCCTTACCTTGAAACCTCCTGTTTTGTTGAATTCCACAATTTTTTTGTCCGTCAGATACTAGTGATTTAGACATCTAAGATACACTACAAAAATATCACAATTACCCTTCTTTTATCTTTTTTCAAACAAACATAATTATGGGTTCATATTGACTGCTAAACTACTTCATAATAATCTAAAATATCTGAGTCTGTATTAATTCATTTACAAACTGACATTCATGACTCGAACAGTGAAAAGCACTATCGTTGGGGACTTTGCATTCACAAATAGAGAGGTCTGCTGCATTCGGATTTATATCCTTGTTTATAGTCAGATTCTAAATACGGTAAATGATATCAAAATTTTGCAGTGTCATGGCGACGATGCCAGTTTTGGAGATGACAGTGATGCTGCAGTTATCCTTGTAGCGCCCGTGGCTTGTGTGGTATCTTGAAGTCATGTCAGGCTGTTGTCAAATTGGCAAAAAACTTTCTGATTTGTCACTGGGACAGAGACGGTTCGAAAGGTTAGTGCGATATTCAGCAAAGGAAAGATAACGACGGCAGCCACTGGTCAATGTGCTTCGAGAGTATTGCTGGAAGTGTTCATCACAGTTTCACTTGTACAACGTAAGTATGAAGTCAATAAATAAAAAGAGGGGATAATATGGACGAGAGTCTTCTGGTGAGAAGCTTGCTACGCCAGTGTGTCAGATGCTGCAAATTCACTGTCGGGATGAGTCTGCAGGACGCATGCGCCAGAGTTAGCGTAGGTTGCGCAACTCCTTAGCACCAGCTGCAGACGCTGGATGATAGCAAAGGATGTTTGTTGCGCAAGAAAGAGAAACATTTTTCTCGGAGAGCAGTGTTCCCAAAGCCGTTGAGCAACAATAACTCTGCCGTGCATGAATAATCTTCAACACTTTATACTAAAAAGAAATATGTAACTCACACTCTTCTGCTGATTAAATGAGATGACCTTGTACTCTGTTATTTTTCAGTTTAAAACTTACATCCGTTGTAAGAGACTGAGGCCTTCGTTTGCAGACATTTGCTACATATCTCCACAAAAAAAAAGAAAAAAGGAAGTTCATTGCAAGAAAAACTATCGAAATTTGATTATAAACTTGCTAAGCAACGCCATACAGTGCGTCCGCATTAATGAACTTAAAAAATCAAGTAATGTAATTCATCATTTTTTTCTGTTTTCAGTCGTTCCTTAGTTACTTCAAAATTCTTGAAGATGTGTTCCGGCTAGACAACTAATTGAAGGCAGTTTTTTTTATTGCCATAAGCGTTTCGCTTCTTTTATTTGTGAAGCATCTTCAGTGGCACGTAATAGATGTTTCTTTTTATACAGATAATAAATGTATCACGAGGTAGTTACAATATGTTACTATGTTACATATTGTCATGTTTCTCTCTTGGTGTTTTTTTTCAGCTTAGAATCAACTTCTGTAGCACAAATTTCGTGATGTGAATTGACCATTTGGTGTTACTTACGGTTTTCAGCGCCGTTACCCCCATATGTGTGGTCCTGGAGATGTGCTCGTTAGTCTGCATGCTCCAGTTGACCGATTACCGGTGTTATTTCACCCACGTTTGTTTTAACACATCGCTTACATCCCTTGCACTTTGCATTTGTGATCGACAAGTCTGTGTTTACGGTGTGTAGTGTTGTCATCCGTCGCTGTGTGTTTATCTGTCGTCTTTTGTTTGTGTTGTGTGTATGATTTGATATTTTTCTGTACCGACAGCGAAACTGCATATCATTTCGGACATATCGTGTGTCAAGAGGGTGAACTTATTTGCCCAGAGTCGGCCGTCTGACGTTTGAAAATAATCACAACGCCAGTTCGCGTAGTTTGTAAGTTTTCGCGGACACGTGAGCTTCATTGCAGCTGCCGCCACACTCCACCCATCGCCCACAGCGTGCGGTTCTTTGGTGCCGCCTGAATGAAGTTGAGAGGGTTAAGTATTGCTGCACCGGCGTAGGGTTATTAAATAGTATTCACGGCTCCGTATTCTCCATGAACCATAGTTTGCGGTGTATCTGGCCGTAGTTGATTCCATTTGATCAGAATTTGGCCTCACCATGAATTCATGTAAAAGAAGTCTGATTGCGTTGTAAAAGGGATTAATTCAGGGGAGAACTTGCGTAATTTCCACCCCAAGGAATGCTTTGATAATCAAGCTCCATTCTTTCCTAATTTATGTTTGTAAATTTTTGTAACATTTATCAGCTTGATTGTAGTTATAAAAGGATGAATAAAAACTTGTCATTATTTTTGGAAACTTAAATACGCCACTATTGTCATTCATACTCCCCCGGCCATTCACTGGTTTTATTTTATTGTGGTGATAGGTGGATGCACCAGCAATTCAGAATGCAATCGTACTATAATAGTTAATTTGATGATTAATTTGAGTTCTGAAAGTGATCACAGACTAAGGCAACAAATGTGCCGTCAGCGAATTCACTAATTTCATATGTAAAGATTAAGGGTGTAGCTCACGACTGGAGATTGTTGAGAGGATAACACTTTTCTATACATAAAGATAATAACATTTAGCATCACACAGATATGTGTTTATGATAGAGCAAGCGACCTCTTGCAAAAGCTGCACCACTGCAGTAAGTAGTGTAATCACACTGTGAACCTGTCATAATTGCTAAACATGCATGAAGAGAAAAGTATAATATATTCGGAAAACACTTACACTTTTAAAACATAAAAGCAGCTTGAATAGTGTGCAATAATTAGAAATATGAGTAGGTATTTACACATTTCTTTTTGATCATTTAAAATAGCCTTACTTTTGTTATAAAGGTGAGTATCAATGAAATGTCTCTTACAACACCTCAGGAGCCACAGATAAAAATTAGTTTTTTGTTTGTATTACATCTAAACCGAGGCGACCTGGAGGTTACAAAATGGTGGGAATGCCCTGAAATGGTGGCTGAAGTAGCTACATCCCAGCGTTTGCCCGAGTCTCACAGGGAACCAACTGAAACACGGGGAGGGCGGTCCACCTCTGTGTACCCACTGAAGTGCTGGAACAGTGGCGTCCGTCGGGAGATGCGCCAGCACTCGTCAGTGACAGAGTTGCCGGAGTGACGTCACCTCCCAGTCGCCTACAAATGAGCATTAGTTCAGGCCTGATGCAACTTGAAACGTAAGAACAATCATACAACAAAGATCAGACATACGAAATCAAGTGTTCTTTCTGAAAAGAAGGCTGATTTTCTTAGAACACCTTATTTTATAAAAATAGGTACGCAAAGTAGGAAAATGCAATACATATAGATACATAACTATCCGTCCAAACTGGTGAAACATTAACCACATGATACACGGTTTGACAATTGCTAAGGAACAACTGACACTTGCTAAGGAACAACTGCCAACTGCTACAGAACAACTGACAATTGCAACGGAATGCCCAACCAGTAATAGTAGAAGGAAAGTAGAGGTTGGGACGTGTTAGCTGCACGGAAGCCTGTGCACAAACGCTCTCTATGCATTTGACAGTTGATGCAGTACGATATTTGACGAAAGTTCCTGTGGAACCAATTAGTGCGACGTACGGCAACACGTCTGCAAGCCGTCATTTTAAGAGTGCACACGATTGCGAACGGACAGTTGGACGGCTCAAAGTGTTGCTGCTGTGGCCACAGTAATGGGTATGTCTAAAAGTGCCATCTGGCGATTAAAATAGCCGCTGAATGTGGAAATGCTATTTTAAAGCACTCCGGCGGTTGTAGGTGGACCAGCACACCCCAAGAGGTTCGACACGTGGCCCTAGTGGTGAGAAGGATCAATCTCACTACTAGGTAGATTGCTGCTCACCTCGCAACGGCTACTGGTACATGTGTCTTTTCCAGGACCATTTTGCGGCGATTAAATCAGGTTGATTTGTATCCTAGAAAGCCTGTTAAATTCATCCTAATTCAATCGCATGGTCGAGATAAAGTTAGTTGGTGCATGGAGGATGTTGATTGGTTTCAAGAGCACCAGTTCAGAGTGATGTTCTCTGATAAACCCCACGTCACTGTGGGGAAGTGATTCTGGCCCCTAGTTAGTGTGGGGAGAGAGGGGAACACGTTACACACCACTGAACGTTCATGAAGATCATCAGTATGCGTATGTTTCTGGTGTGTGCAGACAATATACACAACGGCCAGACACTACTGAATATCTTTGCATGTGATACCATTACAGCACAGTGGTATTGCAGGAAGATTATTCTGGATTGTGTCAGTCTGTTTCGGGGTGCAGTGGGTCCCAACTTTCTGTTTACAGACGACACAGGACTGCTCAGGTGTGAGACACACTGGAAGTTGAAAATATTGAACGTATGGAATGGCCTGCATACTCCCTGGTCCTAACTGCTACACAGCATGGCTGGTATGCTCTTGGCAGACGTGTTCCTCAACAAACACTCCCGCCCTGAACCATGCAAGAACTGAAAATGACCTTGAAAAAGGAATGGGACAATATCACCCAAGGACCTCTCAACAGTTTGGCACCTAGATGAATAACAGGTGCAAAATGTGCATTAGTGCCGTAGAAGGGTATATTTCTCACTGAGTCTGTTATCAACCTTCATGCTGGGAGTCTGCCTGTGTCAAACATGAACTTATTCTTATCTCTTTTCCTGCTTTCTCATGTCATGAAATCCATACCATTTTTCGTTATACCTCTCCACCTCTATTACGTATGTACTGTATTTAATGTCATTCATCATTTCTGTGATTATTCCTGTCCAGAAATGTCTCTGTTCCTTAGCAATTTTCAAACAGCGTATTTAGCAAAAAAGAAGTTGTTCGCTATTAGCAACAGTATTGTATTCAGATTATTTGATTGTCACTGTCATTTGTGACACATCATCACGTTCCAAGAGCGGCACTAAGTTCCCTAACATTCAAAGTTGACCATAGCGAAGTTCAATCGGTCTGCAGTAGCAAAGGATGTATGTATTTCTCATTCTGCCCCTGTAGCATTGATATTAGTTGTGCAGGCAAGACATGACATCAGCTGCTTAAAGTTTCTCACTCCAAATAGTACACAGATTTCACATCAAGCTATGCAGTATTAGTGTCGCTATCATGCCAACATTTGAATTGCACAATAACGGTTACACAGTGAAACATTTGGTTCAATTGTAATTTCCTGGTGTGTGGCATCCAGTGCATAAGTTCATATGATTCCACAACACTTTAGAACTTGGATAGTGTTCCATAGATGTTTCACTTGCAGCAGTGTGAAATTTGCACCCAGCACATCGTTAAAACAAAGTCTACTAGTCATTCTGGCATTGTTCATAGTTTATTTAGACAAACACCAAACAGAGCACAAGGGTTTCTTCAACTTCGCACAATTTGTCTGCACACAGTTTGTCACTAAACACCCTGAGAGGGTTCATTGCGTCGAATGTGAGACAGTAATACTTAACTATGCACCTCTGTTTACTCAAATGTTAGTTGCATAAAATTACAAATGAATGCTCACTCCATCACCATAGCTGACTCATACATGCACTCAACACATGCATGACCTGAACAAAAAAATAGAACATGACACTTTTCCTTCATCAACTCATCAAACCTCTACATAAAGCTAATATCATCTATCAGAAGAGAATTACATCAAAGTGATGAAAAAGTTTGTGGTTTTTGGAAAGAGGAGAGATTTCATGGATGCAAATCTCATTGGATCAGCTATTACATTGCTGGATTGTATGATTGTATTAAAAGAGAAATATGTTAAACTATACTCATAGAGCAAAAGTATTTACATATACAGAACACAGTTAAACTATCCACAAAAGGTGAACTACATCCAATTCTATTGACTAAACAACTGTACATCATTCTGATTGATCAGGAATGTACCTATCAATATGGTGTCATCCCAGGTCATCACTCCTGACAAAACGATATAAGAAATGGCAGTTGCAGTATTCTTGGCCTTATGTCATGGCTGGTATACCAAATCCTTGCTGCTATTTGCTTGCCTATCCTATATCAGGAAGGAAGAAGGGGCCATATATATATATATATATATATATATATATATATATATATATATATATATATATATATATATATTAGTGGAGCAGTTCTAATCTTGGAAGGACTATGGCCCCTTCTTCCTTCCTGATGTAGGATAGGCAAGCAAATAGCAGCAAGGATTTGGTATACCAGCCATGATGTAAGGCCAAGAATACTGCAACTGCCATTTCTTATATCGTTTTGTCAGGAGTGATGACGTGGGATGGCACCATATTGATAGGTACATTCCTGATCAATCACAATGATGTACAGTTGTTTAGTCAATAGAATTGGATGTAGTTCACCTTTTGTGGATAGTTTGAGGGTGTTGCCGTTTTGCAAAGCATACGAGCTCATATCATCTGCTGAATCTTCTGCCTCAGACTGCTGAAGCAGCAGTACTCGCAAGTTTTTCAGTAGCTTTATTAGGTATGCACACAAGCCATGGATCTGAGTTAAGATGCCTTCGGTAGAATAGCACTCTATTGTCCAGTTTGTAATAGTCATGAAATGGTGGTGGTAAGGTCCTAAGGGACCAAACTGCTGAGGTCATCGGTCCCTAGGCTTACACAGTACTTAATCTAACTTAAACAACTTACGCAAAGGACAAGACACACACCCACGACCGAGGGAGGAGTCGAACCTCCAGCACGGGGAGCCGCACGAACCGTGTCGCGTCGCCTCAGACTTCGCGGCTACCCCGCACAGTGGACCATCAAACTTTGCAGTTGAGCTGTTCTGCTAACTCGTGACCAGTTTAATCAGCAGCGGAATCTGTAACAAATTCCCGCAGTACCGTCTCTCTTCCATTGGCTAAATATTAATATCACATTTGTGATTGTTGATATGAGGTACATCTCCTGACTCTTCAGGTAGCTGAGACAAAGCATTGGCCACACCATCGTCTTAGCCTCTGACATGTATAATTTCGAAAGTCTGCTCCTGCAAGGACAAGAACCTTCTTGCAAGCCTTGTGTGTAACAACTTCCAACTGAGTGCCTGGTGATCACAAACTTTAGTGTGGTGGCTATACACATACACAATTTGTGAACGCCCTAATTGCAAATTCAATGGTGTAAATATTAAGTTTAACATTTATAGCGCACATTTGGAGAAGACTGCCACCATGCAAAAATTGGAAGTGTCAGTATACAAGAAGAAATCTGGGTAGTATAAAATATTGGCTTGACAAAGTCCTTGCTTTATGTCTCGACAACTCACTGGCACTCGCCTGACCAGTATCACTGTGTGCACTTTTTCAGCAGTTGTGTTGGTAATTTACTGTTCCGTAGCCGGTGAGGTATGAAGTGACAGTAGAATGATACCAATCACAAGAATGAGTTTAGTTTCTTTACAATCATGGTACAGAAAAATTCCCCACTGTGCTTAATTTTATTGTGTCTTGTCTAGTCACTTCTGGTGTGATTATATGTAATGGGAATTCGGTGCTTCTGTGTCTGAATTTTGATTTTTATAAATTTGCTGTGTTGCCAGGTCTTTGAACTTTTGTAGCACTTGTTGCAAGATGTCAATGTGCCCCTCACATGTGGAAGTGGAAATCAGCAAATCGACAATGAATATAGTTAGTCTCTCTAGGAATTCCACTTCTATTACTGTGTTCTGGGCAGAATAAATGCTCAAGAGCTCAATATAACGGCAAAAGGCTGCACTGTAAACTGATAACTGTGAATTGCAAATATAAATGCAGCATTTTGCACAATCATTTGGCAAGAGGAATTTGCCAGTATGACCTACCAAGGACTATACTAGAAAGATATCAAACTCCATGAAAGCACTGGATGTTCTCTTCTAGATTTTCTGTTTGGCTTCTGACCTGGACTAGTATTTGTTTTACGGCCCTGACATCGAGTACTAGACATGCATTGCCTCCAGGCTTCGTCACAGCTAAGAGTGGACTGCTGTGTAGACTTTCTTAAGTCTCCATTACTCGCCAATCAATCATCGTGCGTATTTTTTAGTAACAGCTGGCCTCTTGGCCCTGTTAACACTGTATGATTTGTAGCAGTATGATTGTGAGACAAACATCACATTTATATTCATAGCCTCAGATAATTCTGGCGCTCTCATCAAAAACTGTGATTTAGGCGATTAGTACATGCTCCAACCTTGCTGAGTGGCATGAGAGTAACATGATTTTTGGACTGATAAATTCCTGTACATGAGTCTGCTAACTTTCATTGCATGGGTGTACAGAATTGGTGAGCTTGTTGACAAAGAGCATTTCTATTCCTTGGCAGAATTTAGCATGGCCTAGACTGTAGTCCAAGTCGACATTATTACAGACTGTTCGAGCATGCTGTTTGTCACCGCTACTGCGTGCCCCCAATGCATTTGGCTGTTAGTTCCTTTTATGATGAGGAATGAGTGTACACAATTCATTCTCCCCCAGCTTGACTTGCAGCAATGCCTGGAGTTGGTGGGTTTAGAGTTTGGGCTCACGGCTCCAAGAATCTTGCATCCACTTATCTTACAGAGTATTGGAACTTGTCAGATTCAGTAATTCTATGACACAAACTGGCCAATACGCCACTTAAAATCTAGCTAGGATGATACTTACAGGTAAATCATATCCTGGCAGCCCGTACATCACATTTCGAAGGGCTTCTACTTCCATTGTGGTCCTGGAACATCTACTCCATCATACACATCCTTAATCTTAAAGCCGGCCGGAGTGGCCGTGCGTTTCTAGGCGCTACAGTCTGGAACCGAGCGATCGCTACGGTCGCAGGTTCGAATCCTGCCTCGGGCATGGATGTGTGTGATGTCCTTAGGTTAGTTAGGTTTAATTAGTTCTAAGTTCTAGGCGACTGATGACCTCAGAAGTTAAGTCGCATAGTGCTCAGAGCCATTTGAACCTTAATCTTAAAGGATGAAAATCGCGTTCCTTGCCCCTACATTTCAGCAAGACCAACCAGCAGGGCTATTGTCGGTCTTCTTTGGTTCGTCAATTTAGTGTAGACGTTAGTAATGTGAACTCTGTAATTTTCGCCCCTACATGACCAATCTTCCCGTCTGTCCAAACAGCGGTCGTGTTACCAACGGTCTGGCCATCTAAAATCGTGATTTCGATTACAAATGGTTCAAATGGCTCTGAGCACTATGCGACTGAGGTCATCAGCCGCCTAGAACTTACAACTAATTAAACCTAACTAACCTAAGGACATCACACACATCCATGCCCGAGGCAGGATTCGAACCTGCGACCGTAGCGATCGCTCGGTTCCAGATATGAACGCCTAGAACCGCACGGCCACTCCGGCCGGCATTTCGATTATACCTAGTCCTTTGATTGTTAGCGTCACTATTTTCATCGCTCCTGTGATGCTATGGACTTCAGTTGTGTGATCTAGAGCTTTTATTTCAGGTATGCCACTCGCTCCTGTGGTGATGGTTTTCTGAGTGGTCCAAGTGATTTTTAACAGTACGCAATCACACACTTATCTGACTGCGGAGGACACACTTTCTGTGCCGCTCTCCTATCTTCAGCTATTAGACCGATACTGTCACCTCGTTCCAGTACTTTGTTTTATTTACATACTGTGTTCTTCGATGTGTTGGTGGAGACTTCCTTGTCATTAGTTTCAAGGTTTCAGATTAAATGCTTCCTTTCGCAAGCATTCTTGAAAGGCCCAGAGATCAGCATCATTTTGCACAAATCCTTCCACGATTTTCATCTTTTGCATGTCACTGCATGAGCAGGATAACATGCCACTAAATGACCATATAAATACCACGGGGTAAGAGATTTCTTGTCTGGTGAAAACATGTTAAACTGCCAATGCTGAAACAGCTTTTCTTCTGATTGGCGTTGGCAATGAGAGACAGTATCTAATCCGTACAGCGTGTCAGTAGCAAAGTCAGATTGCTTCCCTGTCCTTGGTCCAGCACGCAAAATAGAAATACCGGTGGGTTTAGATACAATGTTAACTGAAATAATGGACAAGTCGTCAATCTCTATAACCGACTGTTTCTGTATGTTTTGTTTTATGGTGATAACTTTTTTTTTACCGCATATTCAAGCGATTCTTTCACCTCTTTCGGCACGTAATCTTTCACATCTTTCACTTTACCTGAGAAGTTTTCCACCCATATCTTACGCTTCCTTCTCGTAGATTTAAGTTGATGGGAGCTAATTTCGCCGACTCCACTTTGCGGCCGGGCGGGTTGGTCTCTCAGTACCCATTAAACAATCAGTCCACCTACCTGGATACGTTTCAGGTTGTCTGCCCCTTCACTCTGCAGTCGTAGGTACTGGTTTAGCCGGCAAAAATAGCGTTGACGAAAAATACCTACCACGCAGACGCCACAGAACTCCAGTCCATGGGCAGTAGCTGAAATTGAGTTAAATTATCGAGCGTTCGGGAGTCTTGGAAGACTCGTTTGAAAAAATGTTGAAAATTTCCTTTAAGTTGGTTTATTGTCTTTAAGACACAGAAATAGATATCAAGTCCTTATTTAATAACCTGAGATCAATTATACAATGTTACCTATCGTCTCTGTTATCGGTTCACACCCGAAAGCAGCCAGAAGATATTTAGTCAAACCTGATGTTTTAAACATCCTAAGGAGTCATTGACCCACGACCATTTGCGAGTTAACACAGTCAGTCGTTCAGTAGGCTTCTTGTAAAGAAGTGATCACCACAATGTCACGTTACCTGCACTAAAGACGCCACGCGGAGTTCATGTACGACATGAAATGTTCACATGCGGACAGCTCCTGAAATAAACCACTCGCAACGCTCAAACTTTCACAAAATACTCAACACTTTAGTCTTTTTTCGTCAACTACACGAATTTTAGGTAAAACCTAAATAGTCTGAACATTCCCTTTAAGACTTTTCTATATGTAGGCGCTATCGACTCCTTGACAGTTCTTATCTTGTCAGGATCTGGCATTATCCCTTCTCCACTGACAATATGCCCCAAGAATTTTATTTATATCTCCATAAACTCGGTCTTGTCTAATTTCAACTTCATTCCACCACCTCTATACAGTAACATGTAGACATTGTCCACATACACAGATATTCGCTTCACCAATTCGTCACCTAATGTTTGGGACATCGCGCTGACGAACGCACAAGTATTGATATTCAAACGACAGGGAACTACTTAATATCTCTCAAATAGCAAAGATGTGTACTTCCGTGATTCTATCGCAAACGGAAGATTCCAGTAACCACAAGTTACATCCATAGATGTGAAAAATTTCGCGCCTTTAAATTTCCTGTATATTTTCGGACCTGTCACTTTCTGGCAATATTATTTTGTTCAAAGCTTTTGCATCCAACACGAGCCTAATCGATCCGTCTTTCTTGGGGACCACAACTAAGGGATTATTATTTACACTAATTCCCTTTTCGATTACGTTCCATTAAACAATTTTCTGAACCATTTCCTTTACCTCTTCTTTATGCACATCCGCAACCACAAAGGTTTTTTTGAAAAAGTGTACGTCACCTTTTACCATTAGATAACGTTCGTAACCTTTGACAAGTCATGGCTGGTCCGAAAATACGTCCTGTTGTTTACTTACAACCCGTTTTATCTCATTTTTTTTGGGTTTCTCTCAAATCTGATAACTCCTCTACTTTTTCTTCAGTTCTGATCCTGATGTTTCCTATTTCATCGAGACCTATTTCCTTCTTTTCTCCACATTCACCGTACCCCACGATATCCTCTTTTTTACTGCAGAAACTTATATGTACATCACATTGCTCACCTGACGGATATCGCTTTCTTCTTGAAAATTGCACCGTTAACCGCTTCCAATCTACGTTAATGATAGCTTCGTTATTCCCAGAATCGAGCTCCCCTTTGTATTTTTGCAAAAAATCTGCCCCAACCAATGTCTCCATTCTGGTACAGTTGCTCACCCTGAATCTTTTTTGCAAGTAACATGACCTCATGAGTTACTGCTTTCTTAGTTTTACCTGTAGCTACTGAAATGCTTATTCTGGAGACGGGCATAATAACTATTTTTTTCCAGTGTGGAATAGCATCTACAAAATTTTTTGATGCTGCAAATACATCTAAGCCACTATCAAGTAAGCAAAGAACTTTTTCATAGAAAACTGCAACCTCTGTTATCGGTTGTCCTGATGATCCTTCAGCAGTTTCGGGATCTGGTTATTTCAGTAAGTCCCCACACTATCTCACGAATCTCACACCTTCTGCGGAAATAACACACGTATTTATGGTGTTTTCTTCCTCTTTAATTGAGGCAACATTAATTCATCTGTCTACCAATGAAAAGTCGAAACATTTCTCCAAAAATTCACCTTCTGCAATCATCTCAGATTCTGTAAAATTTCTTCCACGGTGTCAGAATTTTCAAAACAGCCCCCACCTTCATCTAGTTCTGTAGCTGCATCACTATCCGATGAGCTTTCTTCCACTCTACATACACTTTCTTCGACATTTGAAACTGCTCCATCACTATCACATACAATCTCCTCCATTCTAGCTAAAACTTCATCTGGCGGTATACCTTCCTTCTGTGCTACACATTCTCCATATACAGTGCTTTCTTCCACGTTTCTACAGGATTCTCTTTAGTACTGCAGTGCTCAGTTAGACTAACATTCTGCTTCACAATCTCATCAGGTAACTACTGTTCCCTGCTAACCTGGTTTTCAGATTTGTGATTTTCATCTAATCTTTCACAAAATTCTGTCACGTTTTCCTGAAAAGTAAATTTTCTCACTTCCTCTCTAGTAGGTGGACCACTATTGTGTTGTTCTATTTGCTGCTGGCTTACAAAGTGCTTCGCTAGTGGATTTTAACTTACATTTTGGCTGTAGGCAAACGCTAGCAACCTTACAGACTGCTATCAGATTTCCTTATCGTCTACTCTGCGATTAACCGTAACGTTCCGTTCATTCGGCTATCTGGAATGCTGTTCTGCTCTCTGAGATGACTGATAATTTAGATAACCGCCATTCCTGTTCCTGTCGTAATTTCTATTTCCATTAAAAGCCCCTAGTCCTCTTGAGCTTCCACTGTGACTGTTAGATATCTGTACATGTATTCTGTTTACTTGCCTAGTAGGAGCCCTGTAATCTATATTGTTATTTTCTTCTTCTTTCAAAAGAATCTCTACCCTTTCCAAGTAACCAATGAACTCGTTAATGTTATCTCTGAGTGCACAAATTATTTTATTTCGCCAGTAACAAGGCAACTTGTTTTCAAATTCCATTGTAATTTGTTCTATTTATAATTTGGTAGTCATGTAAGACAAAGGAAGTACCTACTCCAGCACAAACCTCGTAATAATATCTTCCTTTCTGTTAAACTTTTCACCTGATCAAAACCTATTTAATACTTAAATCTGTTTTCTTTTCCTCCAGTATTCCTCAAAGAAAGCCTGTTTAAAACTTTCTGTGCTGTCATGCTTGTCTACAGCTAAGTTTCCCCGAACACCAGCTTCTCCCATAGGATTAGATACCGTATCACAAAGTCTATTTTGTTTTTCATTCCATGTCCTAGGCAACGCATCGTCAAGATCACTCCAGAACTCTATGGAAGGCACACTTTTAATGGGATCAAATCTCAAAGACTGTCTGTGGTAAACATAGGCAATTTCAGAGGATTCTGCAACAATGTATTATTACATGACCACCACTATTATTAATTTTCTGTTCGACATTTGTTAGACTTCTGTCATAGTCTTTTAGGTTACCGTTTACTGCTGTACTATATTCTGACAAGTTAGTTTCTAAATCAGTTATTCTTGCACACACATGCCCTCCAAATAGTTTAGATTTGTCACTTTCCTGCTTAATTTTACCAGCCAGAATTTTATGATCCCCATTACATTGTTTTTCAACACGATCTACTTGGGCCTGTACTTCAGTACTTAACTGTTCACCTAGCTGTTTACTACCTTTAGCAACTTGCTTTATACGGGTAGTTAGCTCACTTTTTACTGTTACAGTGTCATTTTTGCATTCTTGTTTCGCATGACAAATCTGTCCTTCCACGCTTTCATTAAGCTGTGATATTTCATTTTTTCACAGAATCAATTAAGCCTGAAATTCTGTGTTCCATTTCTCTCCGATTTTCGTCTTTAAATTTTTACAAATTAATATCAAATTGTTCTGACTGTTTTAGAAACACCTGATCAATTTCATAGACTAATCCACTTATTTTACTATCCATTTCATTACCTAGTACACTTATTTTACTATTCATTTCATTACTTAATCCATCTATTTCAGATCTTACTCCATAATACTATTACTAATACCATCCATCTGATACAAGATGTTTCGGAACATGGTTGCAATGCTAACTTTCTGCTCGCCAGCCTCCAATGCTGTCTCTATTTTCGCTTCAGTGACAGTAAATAGTACTAATTAAACATTAGGACTACATACTTATATGGATATCGTATCTGTTCTTTCGGACATGTCCGAAAGAACAGACACCATTGATGACCTGCAGCCGTCTACAACGAATTATACCATGTCCGAAAGAACAGACACCATATAAGTATATAGTTCTGGCAATACCGGCCATGACCTTCTTCTTCTGTGCAGATGCTCACATATTCCCCTAACTCTTGGTAAGAATGTCTTCCACGAGTAATGAGTGCGCTGGGGTGGGACACTACGAATGTAGTGTGTGAACTTATAAGGTGAGAATGTGGGTCTCGCGGGAGGCGTGCGCGAGATAGTCCCTGCAGTCGTCCATCCACTGTGCCCTCGGTGGCTTAGATGGAGCTGGAACGGTAACTCAGAGTGTTTGGTCAGAGGGCTAGCTGCCTCTGTAATAAAAAAACGGAGTTAATGACTCAACGACGAACTGAAACGGGTGTCTTACGACGTCCGCCACGAGCAGATGCAACGAACAGAAACGAACAAAATAAGATTAAAAAAAAGATGGATAGAGCGTCTGCCATATAAGGAGGAGATCCCGGGTTCGAGTCCCACTGGGGGCACACATTTTCACCCGTCCCGTTGATCTATATGAACGCCCGTCAGCAGCTGACGGTATTAATATAATTATAATTTCATTAGGACTAGAAGTCTGTTCCCTACTTATTTCTTCGATAGGAGTACTTATATTTTTTTCATCAACTTCAAAATCTAACTTCCCTTTTGTTTCCTACACAAGACCTGATGCCAACTTAACACCAGCTTCCACCGTGTTTTGCTCATTAATTAACCCACAAGTATAAGGTGCTGAATTTGGATAACCACTGTCATAAATTCGGGACATATCAAAACTAAAATTTCCTCTCCTACTGTCATCTGTCTTTTAGGTAAAAATTTATACCTCTGAAAGTAATGAAGTTGTTGATTTGAAATTTTAACAGTATGGTTGTGTTATCGAAAAATTTGGAATACAAAGTGTGAAAAATATCGATTAATGTTTAATAGTGCTTCTTCAGACTCATAGAGAATATGTGTGACGTGCTGCACGCGGCATTAGGCCAGTACACGGTTCGTTTGGCCCAGTAGCCGTCTGCACGACAAGCTGCCTTTTCAATGAAAGATGACAACTCGTAATAATTTGCTAAATTACAACTTGTCGGTCTCCGCATAAATGTACGTAGAGCAGTTTCACTTCTTGCCCATTAGGAGAACTTATTGTTGATTGTCTTACCTATTTGTTGTACTGTCTTTTGCAACCAGTTGATTATTTCTTCTTTCATCGACTTCTGATGGTGATTAAACTGTTCAGGCATTAGTTTCTCCAGATCTGGGACGAGACTTCCTGATTTTCCTACTACTGCGCCTTTGAATTTTGCGTTTGATCTGTTATTGTGCGTCTGCAATTTAATAATTTTCTTTTTACCTTATTCGCTTGCATTTTGAAAGATTTGTCCTGACACGGGCAATTTCGCTCATTTGGGTTGCTCAATTCCCTCGCGTTGTGGGCGATTGGTCCTTCACATGTGCAGTTTATTGCTGAGCATGAAAAATTCGGCAATTTTTCTTACTAGTTCGGTTTCAGTCTGTTCTTGCGTTTGAAGAACAGCACTCATGGCTAGTGTCAATCTTTCGAGCTTTCTCAGCACCTTGTCACACTGACTTCGGAAGTGCTAACTTGGTGCTGATCTTCACAATCAGGCGTAAAAAGAATGATAAATTAAAAATAAAATTTAAAAAAGTTGCACATAGTAATAATAAGTAATTTTCTAACTACACAAGAACCCTAAATCACATTACTTGTTGCTGCATGTGAGAAATCTGATTGTATCCAAGTACCACGTTACTAAGCCCGCTCATAAAATGCGACAAATTAGTGTGGTTGTGCTTCTTTCGTTAAGAGCTTCGCGCACGGGAACGCCGCCATTGCGTGCGGTGCTGCTGCTAGCAAGCAAAAATGCTGAGACCGTCAGATGTTTGCGATTTGAAAAAAATTGGAAAAGTGACTAGTGATAAAAGGAAAATTCTGACTTTTGTAAATCCAGTGACGGAAGTTACCGTGTGGCTCGTCTGCAATATTCTGACTTCCTTGTGTGTTGGTACAGCCGCGTCCAGTCAGTGTGGCTGGGTTCATGATTCCCTGCATGAAAAAAGGAAAGCAACGCATGCATTAGCACACAATAATGGAGTCTTCATATACGCTCGTCAATGTAGCGTTCCCGTTAATGAACATAAAAGATTGTAGTAATGCAATTCAGTAGAACAATAATGTTAGATTGTGATAAGTTATTTGCAAAGAGTGAATAACTGAAACGTATTTACATCTCATACCACATACTACCTTCATTGAAGATCGCATATACGGCTCTCTCTAAATATGATAATAAAAGATGACTTCGTGTAAATGCGTGTTTTTTGTGACTGTATCTTTCCAGACGCCTGCATTCCACTTTTGCAGCTAGACGCGAACAGCCACGACATATACACAGGTAATCTTAAACATTTACTCAGACAGACAATAGTGAGTACACTCAGATATTAAGTATCTAGAAATCAATTACACAGCGATATTACTCTCTCAATTTATTTTTTTAATCTTGCTTCTCAGAATACATTTCGCTACACAATAGAGTCTTCTACACCAATGGCTGTAGTCCTGACCTAACCAGAAAGCGATTCGAATCAGATTCCCGTACCATCACGTAGCTGTATGGGGCAAGCCAATGTCAGAATCTGTGCAGTTCGCTCCAATGCCAACTTGAGAAGACAGAGAACTAAGATCGAATAAAAAACAGATGAGGAATGAGATTCCTGTAGTGATAACGTACAAATTGTCTACCTTCCCTCGGTCTCTGAAAACGAGCCCCTCGACGTAGAAACAAGTTTAATTCTTTTTTATGTCGATGTTCCAACAGACACGGCAGTAGTACACCACTGCATCCAACTGTACACAACTTGACCAGAGAGGCACATTCATCACAAACTGGAATTATATTTTATTGATATTATTCTATTACGTGTCTTTCGGTTACAAAAAATGGCACAACGGCTAGTTATTTCTCACAAGTACTCTTTCATTTCGTAAACATCGATTTTCTAGAGGCGAGTGCTGTCAGTCGGTGCGGGAGGAGTACCGCTGTGTACTGGCATTACTCTCAGCCGGTCCTTCATACATTTAATACTGGAACTCAGTCACTTCAAAGATGGCTGTTTCACCACCGCACGAGGAGTTAAGCTATCAGTATAACAAGCTGGAGACTCCCATGTCACATATATTTTTATTCTAGACCTCATAGTCGAAATCTTGAATCGTGGGAAAATTGCATACAGCATACGATATACTACATCCATCAGAATTAACGTACTGTCTCTTCTATCACTATCTCTCCATTCATGTAGACAATAAAATAAATACGTCGACATGTGAGGCGCCTGTTACGGGTCAACAGCACAGTTCCTGGCAAAATATCTGAAAGCTGTATACTGGTTCTTGATAAACACGTGCTGTAACTTATCTGTACTTCACTCTGTTGTGCAACCTTTCGCGGTATTGTCGATAAGCGAGAGTGGTCTCTCTTGTTGGGATTAAACATTCTTGACTCTCGTTTATTTAAATATTACAAGGATTTACTAATGTATATAGAAATTTTTTGTTCAGTTCTTTCTTATACCGTGGTCCTCTGAACCACGGACCCCACGTGCACACGATTGTACGGTTTCTTGTATCAGCGATTGTGGAATGTATCTACATCTACATCATCTACATCTATACTCCGCGAGCCACCTTGCGGTGTGTGGCGGAGGGTACTTATTGTACCACTATCTGATCCCCCCTTCCCTGTTCCATTCACGAATTGTGCGTGGGAAGAACGACTGCTTGTAAGTCTCCGTATTTGCTCTAATTTCTCGGATCTTTTCGTTGTGATCATTACGCGAGATATATGTGGGCGGTAGTAATATGTTGCCCATCTCTTCCCGGAATGTGCTCTCTCGTAATTTCGATAATAAACCTCTCCGTATTGCGTAACGCCTTTCTTGAAGTGTCCGCCACTGGAGCTTGTTCAGCATCTCCGTAACGCTCTCGCGCTGACTAAATGTCCCCATGACGAATCGCGCTGCTTTTCGCTGGATCATGTCTATCTCTTCTATTAATCCAACCTGGTAAGGGTCCCATACTGATGAGCAATACTCAAGAATCGGACGAACAAGCGTTTTGTAAGCTACTTCTTTCGTCGATGAGTCACATTTTCTTAGAATTCTTCCTATGAATCTCAACCTGGCGCCTGCTTTTCCCACTATTTGTTTTATGTGATCATTCCACTTCAGATCGCTCCGGATAGTAACTCCTAAGTATTTTACGGTCGTTACCGCTTCCAATGATTTACCACCTATGGCATAATCGTACTGGAATGGATTTCTGCCCCTATGTATGCGCATTATATTACATTTATCTACGTTTAGGGAAAGCTGCCAGCTGTCGCACCATGCATTAATCCTCTGCAGGTCCTCCTGGAGTACGTACGAGTCTTCTGATGTTGCTACTTTCTTGTAGACAACCGTGTCATCTGCAAATAGCCTCACGGAGCTACCGATATTGTCAACTAAGTCATTTATGTATATTGTAAACAATAAAGGTCCTATCACGCTTCCCTGCGGTACTCCCGAAATTACCTCTACATCTGCAGATTTTGAACCGTTAAGAATGACATGTTGTGTTCTTTCTTCTAGGAAATCCTGAATCCAATCACAAACCTGGTCCGATATTCCGTAAGCTCGTATTTTTTTCACTAAACGTAAGTGCGGAACCGTATCAAATGCCTTCCTGAAGTCCAGGAATACGGCATCAATCTGCTCGCCAGTGTCTACGGCACTGTGAATTTCTTGGGCAAATAGGGCGAGCTGAGTTTCACATGATCTCTGTTTGCGGAATCCATGTTGGTTATGATGAAGGAGATTTGTATTATCTAAGAACGTCATAATACGAGAACACAAAACATGTTCCATTATTCTACAACAGATTGACGTAAGCGAAATAGGCCTATAATTATTCGCATCTGATTTATGACCCTTCTTGAAAATGGGAACGACCTGCGCTTTCTTCCAGTCGCTAGGTACTTTACGTTCTTCCAGCGATCTACGATAAATTGCTGATAGAAAGGGGGCAAGTTCTTTAGCATAATCACTGTAGAATCTTAAGGGTATCTCGTCTGGTCCGGATGCTTTTCCGCTACTAAGTGATAGCAGTTGTTTTTCAATTCCGATATCGTTTATTTCAATATTTTCCATTTTGGCGTCCGTGCGACGGCTGAAGTCAGGGACCGTGTTACGATTTTCCGCAGTGAAACAGTTTCGGAACACTGAATTCAGTATTTCTGCCTTTCTTCGGTCGTCCTCTGTTTCGGTGCCATCGTGGTCAACGAGTGACTGAATAGGGGATTTAGATCCGCTTACCGATTTTACATATGACCAAAACTTTTTAGGGTTCTTGTTTAGATTGTTTGCCAATGTTTTATGTTCGAATTCGTTGAATGCTTCTCTCATTGCTCTCTTTACGCTCTTTTTCGCTTCGTTCAGCTTTTCCTTATCAGCTATGATTCGACTACTCTTAAACCTATGATGAAGCTTTCTTTGTTTCCGTAGTACCTTTCGTACATGATTATTATACCACGGTGGATCTTTCCCCTCGCTTTGGACCTTAGTCGGTACGAACTTATCTAAGGCGTACTGGACGATGTTTCTGAATTTTTTCCATTTTTGTTCCACATCCTCTTCCTCAGAAATGAACGTTTGATGGTGGTCACTCAGATATTCTGCGATTTGTGCCCTATCACTCTTGTTAAGCAAATATATTTTCCTTCCTTTCTTGGCATTTCTTATTACACTTGTAGTCATTGATGCAACCACTGACTTATGATCACTGATACCCTCTTCTACATTCACGGAGTCGAAAAGTTCCGGTCTATTTGTTGCTATGAGGTCTAAAACGTTAGCTTCACGAGTTGGTTCTCTAACTATCTGCTCGAAGTAATTCTCGGACAAGGCAGTCAGGATAATGTCACAAGAGTCTCTGTCCCTGGCTCCAGTTCTGATTGTGTGACTATCCCATTCTATACCTGGTAGATTGAAGTCTCCCCCTATTACAATAGTATAATCACGAAACTTCTTCACGACGTTCTGCAGGTTCTCTCTGAGGCGCTCAACTACTACGGTTGCTGATGCAGGTGGTCTATAGAAGCATCCGACTATCATATCTGACCCACCTTTGATACTTAACTTAACCCAGATTATTTCACATTCGCATTCGCTAATAACTTCACTGGATATTATAGAATTCTTTACTGCTATAAATACTCCTCCACCATTGGCGTTTATCCTATCCTTGCGGTATATATTCCATTCTGTGTCTAGGATTTCGTTACTGTTCACTTCCGGTTTTAACCAACTTTCCGTTCCTAATACTATATGCGCACTATTTCCTTCAATAAGAGATACTAATTCAGGAACCTTGCCCTGGATACTCCTGCAGTTTACCAATATTACGTTAACTTTTCCTGTTTTTGGTCTCTGAGGACGGACGTTCTTTATCAACGATGATAATATCCTCTCTGGTAAGCCGTCAGGTATTTTATCGTTTCGCCCAAGGGGGGGTCCCTCTAACCTAAAAAAACCCCCGTGTGCCACGCCACACGTACTCTGCTACCCTAGTAGCTGCTTCCGGTGTGTAGTGCACGCCTGACCTGTCTAGGGGGGCCCTACAGTTCTCCACCCAATAACGGAGGTCGATGAATTTGCAACCATTATAGTCGCAGAGTCGTCTGAGCCTCTGGTTTAGACCCTCCACACGGCTCCAAACCAGAGGACCGCGATCGACTCTGGGCACTATGCTGCAGATATTAAGCTCAGCTTGCACTCCGCGTGCGATGCTGGTTGTCTTCACCAAATCAGCCAGCCGCCGGAAGGAACCAAGGATGGCCTCAGAACCCAAGCGGCAGGCGTCATTCGTTCCGACATGTGCTACTATCTGCAGCCGGTCACACCCAGTGCGTTCAATAGCTGCCGGAAGGGCCTCCTTCACATTACGGACGAGACCCCCCGGCAAGCACACCGAGTGCACACTGGCATTCTTCCCCGACCTACCCGCTATTTTCCTAAGGGGCTCCATAACCCGCCTAACGTTGGAGCTCCCTATAACTAATAGGCCCGCCCTCTGTGACTGTCGGGACCTTGCCGGAGAATCGGCCACTGGCCCAACAGGCGAGGCATCCTGTGGTGGCTCGGAAACGATGTCATCACCACTAGGAAGCACCCCGTACCTGTTGGAAAGGGGTAAGGCAGCTGCCACGCGGCCAGATCCCACCTTCGTCTTTCGGCCAGGCACGCGCGAGCCCACCACTGTCCGCCATTCACCCTGGAGTGATGGCTGACCGGTAAGATGCTCACTGCCGGAAGACGCAGCGACATCAGGGGTTCCATGTGATTCCAAGGCCACCGAAGTAGGCATAGGTCTCACCACAGTTGCCCCAACGCCACTACGAGCCGACGCCTGCGCCTCGAGCTCGATGAGCCTAACAGACAAAGCCTCCACCTGCCCCCGAAGAGTGGCCAATTCTCCTTGCGTCCGCTCACAACAACCACAGTCCCTACACATGACTATGTTTACCCTACTCTATACGGTGACAAATTCCCAAGATAATCTTCTGATGAGCTACTCTGATAATCAAGAAACACTCACTGAAATACGAGACGCGAAAACTACGCTAGGTTTTCCCAGAAAAACTATTTAAAAGCTAAGCGCAGCAAATAAGTACAAAAACGCTTTATACAAACAGTACTCGCTGCTGCTGGTGCTCTCGCTCTGGCTGTCACAAGACAACTGCTGATTCAAGTGACTAGTGGCTAACGGCCGCGAAACAAACAAAAGACGGTTTTAGGGCGCTTTCTGTTCTAAACGATCAAGAAAACACTAAGAAATCTAACACGAAAACTACGTAAAGTTTTATCAAGAACTGTTAGTTACTATGCAGAGCAGATAAACACAAATAGAATCCCTTCCTTAGTGGAAGGTCGTAAACAAAATGCAAAATAAACGCTTTATACAAACAGTACTCGCTGCTGCTGGTGCTCTCGCTCTGGCTGTCACAAGACAACTGCTGATTCAAGTGACTAGTGGCTAACGGCCGCGAAACAAACAAAAGACGGTTTTAGGGCGCTTTCTGTTCTAAACGATCAAGAAAACACTAAGAAATCTAACACGAAAACTACGTAAAGTTTTATAAAGAACTGTTAGTTACTATGCAGAGCAGATAAACACAAATAGAATCCCTTCCTTAGTGGAAGGTCGTAAACAAAATGCAAAATAAACGCTTTATACAAACAGTACTCGCTGCTGCTGGTGCTCTCGCTCTGGCTGTCACAAGACAATGACCATACGTTTAACTGAAGCTTCCACGATTTATTTCCATTCTCATATTACCTATGAGCTCATGTTTAAGAACACGCCTTCACTTCATTTCGGGTACGATCTGTAATCCACAATGAGCCTTCAGCACATATGTTAGTCAACGTGTGGGAAATATGCAGTCAGCATAAGCGTTTTTCAGAACTGCCATCAGCAGAAACCTTTTTCTTTTCTACGACTTGGAAGGTAAGTGGCAGTGTGGAGACTCGAAGACTGCTTGCTACTTACGTTATCATGCTCGATATGGTTCAAAAAAATGGTTCAAATGGCTCTGAGCACTATGGGACTTAACAGCTGTGGTCATCAGTCCCCTAGAACTTAGACCTACTTAAACCTAACTAACCTAAGGACATCACACACATCCATGCCCGAGGCAGGATTCGAACCTGCGACCGTAGCGGTCGCACGGTTCCGGACTGCGCGCCTAGAACCGCGAGACCACCGCGGCCGGCTCGATATGGTTGCAGTGAATGTTTATATTTCACGTTTTGTGTGAGAAACTGTTTGATTATCATATAGGGGCATGCACGCGAAATTGCACTTGATTTATCTATATTGTTGATCATTTACACGTTCTTCGACTCAGCTTATGAAACTGCTAAAAGTTATTTTAAAATTAAATTAATTATTTTAGAAAGATTCGCTTCAATTGTACCAATAATCTAGGCTAAGTCCGGGTGACCTGGACAACTTTTTTTCCGCATCTTAAAGTTTGTGTGTTTTTCAACTAATTTTGACTTCTGGCAGCACGTTTGTATAGAGTGTCAAATAAACGTACGTGCAATACATTACTGAGGCACTGCCACTTAAAATACAAGAGGTATGATGAAATGAAAACGCAATCGAGTGGTCCATCACACCCACAGGCGTGCGGTAAGATGGGCCGTTGTGCTGGAAGAGGTGGACGACACAAAAAATGGCTGTTCATGAAGAAATGAGTCAAATAAAATCACATACTTTTAGTTGGAAGACGTAATAAATACTGAATTATACTATTAAATAGTTTAGTCCAAAACAATTGTGTCAGTTTATTGTAAATCTTGATTGAACGTTGGCTTTTCTAATGAGTTGTTTGTTTTGTGCAAGTGTTAGTCTTTTCTCTCGCCACAGAAATTACACTTATTACCAAATTTCGAACAACGTTCTTGTAACCATCGCGAACAGGAAATCCAGCCATCTTTTTTATTAGTTTCGCAATAGATTTCACCACACACAGCACATTCATCTTCATACCGTTCATCAAAGCTACTTTCTTAATCCTCTACAATGTCTTCATGTCTGTTTTTTCTCTTCGCTAGTATTGATCTGTTTGTGTCTTTTTTCTATTTCCTTTCTTATCCCTCTTTTTATTTCCAGTTTCAATGTTTTCAGCAGAGGTTAGCACTTAGGATACAGTCGCTGTCTTCCTCTTAACATTCTTGGACGTATGGGTAGAAGGAACACATGATACTTCTTCCAAGTGGCCTGTTTTGAAGTGGTAATTTTGGAAGTTTCAGGTTTAGTAGAAGTGCAGTCTGCAGATGTGTCAGTGAAGGACTTTTACTTGTTCAGATAATTCTGTTCTTTTGATGTTCTCGGCATCTGTAGGACTTTTGAAGAGCTTTGAAGTTGTTGGTTGGCCTGTGTGTGAGTATCTGCTCTTCCATTTGTTGGCACAGACGTATCTTCCGACAAATAAGCATAGTATTAAACTCCATCCGTATCGAGTGGGATTGTTGTACATGTTCTGAAGCTAAATGTAATTGTGCTCCATTCCTCCCACATTAAAGCACGTGGTCCATCTGTCCCAAACAACACTGGTCCATCTCTTCCGATTGTCTTGGAAAGATGGACCACCCTGACTTGTATCTGCAGGTAGCGAACTCGGTGGCCACTTTCCGTTATTTTCAAGGTTACGTACATATCAAACTAGGAGTAAAAAAATTGCATCAATATTGTGCTAACTAACACTTAATACTAAACTTACGCAACTACACGATAAAACCAGAACAGAGATGAGAGTTTTTCCCCGGAACTAACAACAAAATAACAGCAGCACTTTTACACCACGTTTGTTCACAAAAGAGCTTCCTCACGAATAGTGGGAACTGCTCTCTAGCGGCGCATTTGTGAAATACGCCACTGGTCCGTCTCACAAACTGGTCCAACTCTCCTGGACTTAATTCTGTAAGTTATGTCAATAAATTTCAGTATCATTCCAAAACTGTAAAGTCCTTTTTGACTCACCCTGTATAACAAATCTGGAAAAAGCAGAAGAGTAGACTAATGAAACAAGGCGACGCACTTAACTGTACTTGGCCATGCATATCATACTGTCGGGCCAGTCAGTGCATGAGCTCCAGGCCACTGCTTCTTAGGCGGAGCGAGAAAAAAAGAGGAGACTGCCTAATAGTCAAACGAACCCAAAGCATAACGTCTAGACTGTTGGACGAGAGAAAAAGGAACGAAAACCAAATACTGCACCCAGACTGCCCGCCATCGGGCAGCCCCAAGATATGGACGCCATCAAGAACTGAGTGATGGGCCAAGCTGGAGATCTGGCTCAGCATCGTGTGAAGGATTGTACACGGACCGACAATTCAACACACTCTCCTTACACAATGGATTATACCGGGAGGATTACGTCAAAGAGTGTGACAGATTTGACCAGCAATACTGGTCCACGCTTTCAGTAATCGTCATCCAACTCAAAAGTGCACTGCTCTAAGGGCCCTGATTCACCTAGCGGCAGCAGTCCCTGATGCCGAAAACTTGCCATAAATAACTGAACTTTTGGTATGTCTTCCGTGAGAAACTCTGTAACAACAACCAAGTATAGCAAGTAATTTCAGCAAGTGTCCGCAAGCAGAATAACCGCAAGGCGACGAGTAAAAATTTGCATTTTTGTCATTCTGTCATTCAGGGACAGGCTCCTGTAGCTACATGGCATCAAGTCAGTCTTCAGACCCCCAGTCATCAACTACTGATGTCTGTGAAAGAGAAAACAAGTCTCAGAAATTCTGGTGTTTGCAAAATAACCCAGAATAACATGTGAGTGCGGACATTTTTACGGAGGTGTCGGGCAGACCACGCACACGACACATTAACGCCGGCGTGAACATGAAAGAGTCGATGTTAGTCCAAAATGCATTCAGAAATGGTTCAAATGGCTCTGAGCACTATGGGACTTAACATCTGAGGTCATCAGTCCACTAGACTTAGAACTACTTAAACCTTAGTAACCTAAGGACATCACACACATCCACGCCCGAGGCAGGATTCGAACCTGCGACCGTAGCGGTCGTGCGGTTCCAGACTGTAGCACCAAGAACCGCTCGGCCACAAATGCATTTAGAAATGGACATAAAATTGCATTCACCTACACCTCAATCTGAAGTGTTTTCGGATAGAATAATTAAAGAAGCTATAGAGATGCAATAATCTGATGTTAAGATCAATAAACACAGCGGTTTGCAGCGTGAAACACAGCCATCGCGAGGATGAAGCAGGTGCGCCAAGCGCGGGAAATCAACACTACCTGAGCACCAGTGACGTCACAGCCAGCGCCACGGCTACGAAAGGGCGAGGGCAGCAACCGCACGGCATCTGGCCGAGGAGCAACCTGCTGAAAGATACTGGATGTATAACCACTTAACGCGGCTGAAAGCCTGAGAAGATTTTATTTCATGATACTTTGTACGAGGGCCTGCAGGCAAGTAATACTTAGGTGAAACTTCTTAAAACATTTTAAATAAAACAGACGTTATTTAATATTTTACATCTTTGTTCTTCGCGTGTATACATTTATTTCTCAACATAATCGGTGTGGCGAAGAAGACATTTCTCCCAACGAGAGAGCAGTTCGTTGATACCATGATTGTAGAATGTTTGACTTTGGTAACAGTCAGTACGTCACCTCTGACAGGACCGCTTCGCCACTATCGTAGTGAAGTACTCGAAGGCGTTCTTTAAGTATTGGAAACAGATGAAAATCGGATGGCGCCAAGTCGAGACTGCAAGGAGAATGATCGATGGCAGTAAACCCAAGGGGCGTCGGACTGTCGCAGATGTCGCAGCGGATGTCATGCTGGAGGAGAGGCTACTCCGTGTGTGGACGAACTCTTCGAATTCGAAACTCGATTACAGCATGCTGTTTCTCGCGCAGCCGGCCGCTGTGGCCGAGCGGTTCTAGGCGCTTCAGTGAGGAACCGCGTGACCGCTACGGTCGCAGGTTCGAATCCTACCTCGGGCATGGATGTGTGTGTGATGTGCTTAGGTTAGTTAGGTTTAAGCAGTTCCAAGTCTAGGGCACTGATGACCTCAGACGGTAAGTCCAATAGTGCTCACAGCCATTTGAACCATCTTTTTCTCGCGCACCGACATTGTCATGTTACACACCTCCATGTGATACGCTACAATCCAGAGCTCTCTAGTGAGACAGGGCTGCAAATATGTTGACATGAGGAATGAAGATGTACGATGTTACACTAATGGCCATTAAAATTGCTACACCAAGAATAAATGCAGATGATAAACGGGTATTCATCGGACAAATATATTACACTAGAACTGACATGTGATTACATTTTCACGCAATTTCGGTGCATAGATCCTGAGAAATCAGTACCCAGAACAACCACCTCTGGCCGTAATGACGGCCTTGATACGCCTGGACATTGAGTCAAACAGAGCTTGGATGGCGCGTACAGGTACAGCTGCCCAAGCAGCTTCAACACGGTACCATAGTTCATCAAGAGTAGTGACTGGCGTATTGCGACGAGCCAGTTGCTCTCCCACCTTTGACCAGACGTTTTCAGTTGGTGAGAGATCTGGAGAATGTGCTGGCCAGGGCAGCAGTCGAACATTTTCTGTATCCAGAAAGGCCCGTACAGGACCTGCAACATGCGGTCGTGAATTATCCTGCTGAAATGTAGCGTTTCGCAGGGATCGAATGAAGGGTAGAGCCACAGGTCGTAACACATCTGAAATGTAACGTCCACTGTTCAAAGTGCCGTCAATGAGAACAAGAGGTGACCGAGACGTGTAACCAATGTCACCACATACCATCACGCCGGGCGATACGCCAGTATGGCGATGACGAATACACGCTTCCAATGTGCGTTCACAGCGATGTCGCCAAGCGCGGATGCGACCATCATGATGCTGTAAACAGAACCTGGATTCATCCGAAAAAAGGCGTTTTGCCATTCGTGCACCCAGGTTCGTACACCATCGCAGGCGCTCCTGTCTGTGATGCAGCGCCAAGGGTAACCGCAGCCATGGCCTCCGAGCTGATAGTCCATGCTGCTGCAAACGTCGTCGAACTGTTTGTGCATATGGTTCTCTTGCAAACGTCCCCATCTGATGACCCAGGGATCGAGACGTGGCTGCACGATCCGTTACAGCCATGCGGACAAGATGCCTGTCATCTCGACTGCTTGTGATACGAGGCCGTTGGGATCCAGCACGGCGTTCCGTATTACCCTCCTGAACCCACCGATTCCATATCCTGCTAACAGTCTTTGGATCTCGACCAACGCGAGCAGCAATGTCGCGATGCGATAAACCGCAATCGCGATACGCTACAATCCGACATTTATAAAAGTCGGAAACGTGATGGTACGTATTTCTCCTCCTTACACGAGGCATCACAACAACGTTTCAGCAGGCAACGCCGGTCAACTCCTGTTTGTGTATGAGAAATCGGTTGGAAACTTTCCTCAAGTCAGAACGCTGTAGGTGTCGCCACCTGCGCCAACCTTGTGTGAATGCTTTGAAAAGCTAATCATTTCCATAGCACAGCACCTTCTTCCTGTCGGTTAAATTTCGCGTCTGTAGCATGTCATCTTCGTGGTGTGGCAAGTTTAATGGCCAGTAGTGTAATAACGTTTGTTTTATTTAAAAAGCTTTAAGAGCTTTCGCATAAAAAATCAGAGGCCTTGCTTTTCTGTGCGCCCTCGTAACTATTAAACGTCTCTTTAGAAGGTATCCTACATTTAACGCAAATTTATTGATTCGTCGAACGGGCAATTCACGAATGCATCAACAGATGGTTGTAGCACAGTTGAATGGTTCTCGCCGATAAGTCAGGGGTCTGTCTCACTTGCGTGACAACAGCAGTCCCGGAAACGTCAGCGTCGGTGACGCAGCTACGCCGCAGCCAGTCGACAACACGTTGTTCCCTGAGGCGCCGACAACCGCTTCCGCCTCGTCCCCAGTGTCTCGCGTCCACGAACCGCGTGACCGCCATAACCGCTATGTTTCCTGTGCCTTCTGTCGCCTTCAGCGTAAGCCATCAGTTGGTATCTTCTGACTAGTAGCATATTTGTGCCAAAGCCACGTTCACTGCTGTAAAAACGAATACGCAAGGCGCCGGTGAAATTCTTGATGTAGCAGTGTCACAACAGGTGGATTTGATTATTTTCGGCCAAGACGCCTTTGGCAAATTCGGATCCTACGTCCAAGATACGGTAAATCTAATCGAGCATGATATTCCGTGCGTTAGAAGCCGTGCGCCGAGAAGTTTCATTGCTGTTTTGCACTCGGTCCAAACTGTGTCAGTAACTTTTAGGTGCATATCACGATAAAGACCCCCGTAATTCAAGAGTTATTGTGTACTGTATCAGTACCCGCTGCGGTGAAGTCATCTATCGGACAAGAGATGTGTCGACTTCAAGCTTTGTGCTTCATCGACCTTGTAACTGCAAGCAAAGGCACCACATCAGCAAGGTTATTGGCTTCAACCCTAAGGCAACTTTAGATCTATGATTACGCTCAATGAGTGGTAGATCCTTACCCAAAATCTAGGCCAGATGAACTGCTGTCATATCATTGTGACAAATATTTATCAGTGAAGCCTTCCATTTAGAGTAGCGAATGAACTGAAAAATTGTCAGCGATGTCTAGAACAGCATATAGCTTTCACTGCCTGTTGTGCCAACTATCCGTACGATGTTATTATGAAAGGTGAAGGCAAGGAAGAGCGTCTAAAGAATTTACGCAGGAGGCAGCGCTGAGTGCTCAGCCTTCCGACTGGTTTGATGCGGCACGCCATGAATTTCTCTCCTGTGCCAGCCTTTTCACCTCAGAGCAGCACTTGCAACCTACGTCCTTCATTATTTGCTGGATGTATTCCACCCACTGCCTTCCTGTACAGTTTTTTATCCTCTACAGCGCCCTCTAGGACCATGAAAGTTATTCCCTGCTCTCTTAACAGTCGTTCTACCATTCTGTCCCTTCTTCTTGCCACTGTTTTCCGTATATTCTTTTTCTCGCTGTTTCTCCAGAGAACCATCTCATTTCTTACCTTGTCAGTCCATCTACATTTATCATTCTTGTGTAGCATCACATCTTAAATGCTTCGATTCTCTTGCTTTCCGGTTTTCCCTCAGTCCATGTCTCACTACCATACAATTCTGTGCCCCAAACGTACGTTGTCCGGAATTTCTTCCTCATATTAAGGTCTATATATATATATATATATATATATATATATATATATATATATATATATGTTACTAGTAGACTTTCCTTGGCTAGGAATGCCTTCTAGCCAGTGCTAGCCTACTTTTTATGTCCCATCTGCTTTGTTCATCACGAGTTATTTTGCTGCCTAGGTAGCAGAGTTCTTTAACTTCTACTTCGTGATCCTCAATTCTGATGCTAAGTTTCTCGCTGTTCTCACTTCTGCTACTTCTCGTTACATTGTTCTTTCTTCGATTTATTCTCAATCAATATTCTGTTCTCATTCGAGTGTTCATTCCATTCAACAGATACTGTAATTCTTCTTCACTTTCGCTGAGGATAGCAATGTCATCAGCGAATATTGTCACTAATATCTTATCGCCTTGAATTTCAATCCTACTCTTCAATCTTCCTTTTATTTTCGTCATAGCTTCGTTGATGTGTAGATTGAATAATACGGTTGGAAGACTACATCTGTGTCGGCCGGAGTGGCCGTGCGGTTCTAGGCGCTTCAGTCTGGAACCGGGCGACAGCTACGGTCGCAGGTTCGAATCCTGCCTCGGGCATGGATGTGTGTGATGTCCTTAGGTTAGTTAGCTTTAATTATTTGTAAGTTCTAGGAGACTGATGACCTCAGACGATAAGTCGCATAGTGCTCAGAGCCATTTAAATTATAAATGAAAAACTATATCTGTCTTACACCCTTTTTAATCGGAGCACTTCGTTCTTCTTCCCATTTTATTCTTCCCTCTGGTTCTTGCCGATATTGTATATTACTCGTTTTTTCCTATGGCTTACCGCTACTTTTCTCAGAATTTCTTGCACCATTTGACACTGTAAAATGCTTTTTCTAGGTCGGCGTATCCTATGACCGTGTTTTGAGTTTTCTCTCGTCTTGCTTCCATTATCAATCGAAGGGTCAGAACTGCCTCCCTCGTGCCTCTAGCTTCCCTAAAGCCAACCGGATCGTCATCTAACAGATCCTCATCTTCCTTTTGCATTCGTCCGTATACTATTCTTGTCTACAGATTGGGTGCCTCATCTATTATGCTGATTGTGCGATAATTCTCGCACTTTTCGGCTCTTTCAATTTTCGGAATTGTGTGGGTGATATTTTTCCAGAAGTCTGATAGTATATCGCTAGTCTCGTATATTCTACACACCAACGGGGACAGTCGTTTTGTTGTTACTTCCCCCAAAGATTTTAGAAATGCCGATGGAATGTTATTTATCCCTTCTCCCTCAACTGATCTTAAGTCGTCGAAACTCCCTTCAAATTGTGATTCTAATACTGGATTCCCTATCTCTTCCCTGTCAACTCATGTTTTGTCTTCCACCATGTCATCAGGCATATCGTCCCCCTCATAGAGGTCTTCAATATATTCTTTCTACTCGTATCTGTAAACATTCTCCTCTGCATTTCACAGCGGAATTCCCATTGCACTCTAGATGTTACCGCTCTTGCTTTTAATTTCATCAAAGTTTGTCTTGACTTTCCTGTATGCTGGGTCAGTCGCCGCGCGGCATTAGCCGAGCAGTCTGAGGCGATGCAGTCATGGACGGACGGAGGTTCGAGTCCTCTCTCGGGCATGGGTGTGTGTGTCTGTCCTTAGGATAATTTAGGTTAAGTAGTGTGTAAGCTTAGGGACTGATGCCCTTAGCAGTTAAGTCCCATAATATTTCACACGCATTTGAACATTTTTCTGAGTCAGTCCTTTCACCAGTTATTTCTTTTTCGGTTTCTTCACATTTTTCATGCATTCATTTTGCCTTAGCTTCCCTGCACTATGTTTCATTCCTAAGTGACTTGTATTTCTGTATTCCTGAATTTCCCGGAACGTTTTTGTATTTCTCTCTTTCCTCGATCACAGTGTATAAAAGCGCAGTGCATTGGCAGAGCTCCCATTTAATCAAGTGATTCATGCGAAACGGTTTCCGACATGATTACGGCCGCATGACGCAATTAACAGACTTCGAACGCAGACTGGTAGTTGGAGCTAGACGCATGGTGCATACCATTTCGCAAATCGTTAGGGAATTCAATATTCCGAGATCCACAGCGTCAACAACGTGCCGAGGACATCAAATTTCAGGGATGACCTCTCACCGCGGACAAAGTAGTGGCCGACGGCCTTCACTTAACGACCGACAGCAGCTTCGTTTACGTAGAATTGTCAGTGCTAACAAAACAAGCAACAATGCGTGAGATAACCGCAGAAATGAATGTGGAATGTACGACGAACGTGTCCGATATGACAATGCTGCGGAATCTGTCGTTAATTGGCTGTGGCGGCAGACGACCGACGCGAGTGCCTCTGCCAACAGCACGACATGGCGTGCAGCGCTTCTCGTGGGCTCGTGACCGTATTGGTTGGGCCCTAGACAACCGGAAAACATTCTGGACAGTTCCAGCGAATCAGTTGGCAACCCAGATCGCCCGACATAAATCCCGTCGAAAATTAATGGGGCATAATCGAGAGGTCAGGTCGTAAGTAAAATCCTGCACCGGCAAAACTTTCGCAACTATGTACGCCTACCGGGGACAGCATGGTTCAGTATTTCTGCAGGGGACTCCCAACCACTTGTTGAGTCCACAGCACGTCGAGCTGCCGCACTACTGTCTCAAGAAGGAGGTCTGACACCATACTGGGAGCTGTCCCGTGACTTTTGTCCCCTCAGTGTATGTTTCTCTTTCCAACTTATGTGATTGCCCTTTTACAAATTCCTGTTCAACTGAACTGCCTACTGAACTGTTTATTATCTATAGCCTCAGAGAATTTCTAGCGTAACTGTTCATTCCTTACTACTTTCGTATCCCACTTCTTTACTCATTGTTATTTTCTGACTAGTCTCTTAAACTTCAGCCTTGTCTTCATTATTACCAAATCGTGATCTGAGTCGACGTCTGCTCCTGGTTACGCCTTACAATCCAATATCTGATTTCGGATTCTCTGCCTGACCATGATGTAATCTAGATGGAATCTTCCCGTATCTCCTGGCCTTTTCCAAGTACATACCTCTGCCTCAAGTGATTCTTGAAAAGAATACTCGCTAGCACTAGTTTAAATATGTGGCAGAGCTCAATTAGTCTTTCTCTTCTCTCATTCCTACTAATTTTTACCGTTCCTAATATTTATAAATGACTTACCACCTTGTACAAAGCTACAGTATAATTTCTCCGTTTTTGCAGACGACAGCAACATTATAAAATATGGTTGTAAATGACAAAATTTTCATTGCCTTAATAAACTGGTTTAATGACAATAGACACTCTATAAACGTTAATATAATTAACTGTATGCAATTCACTGAAACTGCAAAACTCAGGAAGAGATAACAGTCAAGTGTGCCAACAGTGAACTGAAAGAGTTGAAGCATCAAAGTTCCTGGATGTTACGACTGACTGCAGAGTAAACTGGTCGCTTATCAGAACCAAAATACATTAATATAGGGATTCCGCAAGGTAGCATATTAGGACCAATACTATTCCTGACATACATCAATGATTTTCCCAGTAGTGTTACTCATGATGAAAAAATTCTTTTCGTTGATGACACCAATATTATAGTCACTGAGAAAACAAGAGAACTCCTTGCAGAGACAGCAAATGCAACCCTCAAGGAACTTTATGATTGGTCAATAAACAATAAAGTGACATTGAACATGAAGAAAACTAATGCAATGAATTTCAGTTTGAAGAGGAAAAATGGCAATGTTACATTGAATGTAGATAGCACTTCATAGACTGTGTAACAAATGCTAAATTTCTAGGAATGAATATTAATTCTCAGTTGAAGTGATGTGAACACACAAAGGTACTTGCAAACGGATGTCATTAGCATGTTATGCCCTTAGAATCCTATCATCAGTGTGTAACATGCAGTGTCTTTTAGTTACATATTATTCATATGTACACTCAATTCTTAGCTATGGCATTCTTTTTTGGGGAACAAACGCACAAAATATGAACAAAATTTTCAAACTCCAGAAAAGAGCGATAAGAATCATAACCAAAAATGGTAGTCGAGCTCATTGTAAAGATCTGTTCAAAACACTGGGGATTTTAACTGCTCCCTCTGAATACATTTACTAGTCAGTTGTACACATCAAAAATAACATTGGTAATTACTGCACAAACAGTTCTGTCCATGACCATGTAACAAGAGATAGACTCAACTTACATTTACCAATAAAAAATAAACATAAAAGTCAAAACAGCGTTTTCTACCAAGGAATAAAACTCTACAATAAATTACCAAAAGAGATTTAAGAAATTGCAAAAATACACTTATATAAAAAGGCAGCTTAAAAAAACCCGTTATGCAATACATTCTATACATTGAAGGTTTACTTAGATAAAACAGAGTAGTGGTTTGATAAAAAATGTTATACAAATAAATTACAATGATGATTATAAAACATCCAACATTCCACATAACATCTTCACATTATGTTTTTTTTCCTTCTTTTTTCCTTTCTAGAAGTACTTACCCCAAAGCCATGCATAGCAGAAATGTAACACTTCTTACCCTTTCTGAGCTCAACATCTCACTCATTATACAGGGATGCTGACTCAGTTTTTCACGTTAGCAAATGGGAAGTTGTGGTACAGAAAATGGCCCAGAGATCACGCGTGTGTGTGTGTGTGTGTGTGTGTGTGTGTGTGTGTGTGTGTGCGGGCGCAGTGAGTGAAGTGCCATGAAACAATGTGTGTACAGCGCGTGCAGTGACTGATAGTGAGGTATGAGTGAACAATGTAGCACTACATTATTTAATAAGTTATTTGTAAAAAAAAAAAAAGTATTGTATACCAGGAGTAAATCTAATGATTCTCTTTAACTAGAAGTCTGTAAATTGTAACACCTCCGATTTACGTGTCCCGCTCGATCGGGATCTGATAGCAGCCCAAATAATAATTAATTAATGTGACCGTGTACCTAATGGGGCTGGCAATCGGAATGGACTGCTGCGGAGTTGTTACATTCCATTTTGCCCTTCTCTAATGCTGTAATAATGAAATGTCTGGTGACAAGAAGAACGCCAACACAGCTTCACTAATCAAGACCTATATTCGTCTCAAAAACACAAGAAAAAGGAGACAGCCACTGCCTTCGTCATACATAATTAATTACGTCTAATCTCAGCACAGGCCTCTTCGTTATTCATTATTGTCACACGCAAATTCAATCACTGCAATCCAAATGATGCCGGCGCGGTAGACGCGAAACCAAAAATATCGGCACAGAAATATCACTGATCACTCTAGTAATTATACTTCTTCACTTTTCCGTATTATTCTAACACAAAGGGGTTAAACCGCGGCGATGGCCACTCCCTTTGTCGGTCAGCCTTGTATCACAGCAACCGGCCTCCGCACGGCTCGGCCCGCAACCTGGGAACTGACTGACTCAACTCTACACTCGCTCTCGCAACACGACACACTATCGATTGTTTGCCCTGTCGACCTGTGCCGAGTGCAAACTTATAGTAAGGGCCTACGGACCCCTTACAAAATGTATGTGTATACGAACTATCTTATTTTAAATTGGTCTAAACTTGTAAATACTTCGACATGTCGTATACCCTTGTCAAAAGAGATCTACGGATGAATAAAGCTGCTACTACTACTAGTGGTAATAATAATAAGTCTTCGTAAGAAGCTCAGCTCATCGATTTTTGTCACATTTGTTTCTCTGAGACTGGGAACTTAAACACAATGAAAGCAGTTTATCATGGATACTTCCATTCCCTAATGACATACCTATATCTATACTACTATGGAAATGGAAATGAGCGTTTGGCGTCATTGGCCGGGAGGCCCCTCGCGGGGCAGGTCCGGCCGCCATATCGCAGGTCTTATTACATTCGGCGCCACATTGGGCGACCTGCACGCCGGATGGGGATGAAATGATGATGAACACAACACAACACCCAGTCCCTGAGCGGAGAAAATCTCCGACCCAGCCGGGAATCGAACCCGGGCCCAGAGGACGGCAATCCGTCACGCTGACCACTCAGCTACTGGGGCGGACTATACTACTATATAAAGATAAGTTGTAGTTTAACGTTTTTACAAAAAATCTTGAAAAGTTCTTGACCGGTTTACTTCAGATTTTTACACGATACTCTAATAAACGTTCGGACTGACACAGGCTACCGTTTTTAACGTAAATGGTGTCCATAGTTAAAGATCCCGTTTGAAAACCCTGTCGAAAGAGAAGCACAGCTCAGAACGACGTCAAATTTGAACAGCACATTATTGACGCAAGACGTAACGTCATGGAACAAAAAATACAACAAAATTTACCAATAGATGACACAGTAAGCGTCTTCACGTAAATGAGGTCGGCCGCAAATGACAGATGAATCGCAATACGACAGCTATGGTCTGAGCTGTACTAGCTTGGTAGTCAACAGTTGTGGCACTGTTAGTTAGGTAAGCCCATCACCACGGCAAGGTTGTACCACATCTAATCGGAAATATCGGTTTGTAATTGTCCTGGGCCCAAAAACCGCATAAAAAGCAAAATGACATCTATTTTAAATCGTTATGGAGCCAAAACCCATACAAAAACCAAAATGACATCGGTTTCTAATTGTCGTGATACTGCCGCAAGACATGTTCAATATACTGCGCACCGTTTTCTGCCACAAGCTGAAATCTACAAACGACGTGTTCCCCAACATGGCGGAGTGTCTCGGGAGTGAACTTCGGAATGTGTCGCGGAGTGCGTGCCTTCAGTTCAGCTACGTTCATAACTGGAGCACTGAAGGCAAAATTTTTCAGATAACCCCACAGCCAGAGGTCACACGCATTAATTGGAGCACTGAACACAACATCTTATAGATAACCCTACAGCCAGAACTCACACGGATGAAGAGCAGGTGGTCTGGACGGTCAGGCTGTAGAGAGAGATAAAGACTGATAATCATAGCGTTTCCGAAATGCCTCTGCAGCAGCCGCTTCACTAGTTGTGCAATGTCCGGAGAGGAGGCATCTTGGATAGAAGTGATCTTATTCGGACTTCGAAACGGCTGAAGGGTTGGGGTGACTTTGGTGGCCAAAAGACTCTCACAGCCTTTACCAGTGATGGTACAGGTAACAGGACCCGCAGAACACATTTCCTCGAAAAAATACGGGCCTGCAATGAACGAAGCCGTCAACCGGCACCACACTGTCGCCTCTGCAGAATTAATCAGTACCGGTTGATATGTGTGGGGACTTTCCGTCGCGCATATTCTGCAATTCTTCGTGTAGACACGTTCTCGGAGATGGAAATGGGCTTCGTCTGTCCACAAAATATTGCACGACCATTCGACTTCCATGAGAGCAAGAAATACCAGAGCGAACATTTGTACTGCTGGCAGGTCAGTAGGAAGCAACTCGCCAACCTTTGTCAGTAATGGTCGTGATACACAGGCGTTTAAAGCGCACTCGAAAACAAATAAGTTGGTAAGAGGAGGTTAACTATTCTCGAATCAATGTGCGTGGTTTACATTGAGAGTAAGAAAAATATATTGATTCGAGACTCCATGGAGTGGTATGTGCACAACGACCATGTATGTTAAATTAAGAGCAAGTTCAGCGTTGGCCGTAATATTGATGGTTTATCGATAGCGAAATCGATTTTCAACCACTTAGTGATCATCGTCAGTGCTGTGGTGTACAAATTAAACTCATAGGCACTGGTGTCAAGTTATCACCAGTAACCAAAACTATGAAACGATCACAGCTGAGTTACTGTGATCGTTTCATAGTTTTGGTTACTGATAACTTGACGCCAGTGCCTATGAGTTTAATTTGTACACCACAGCACTGACGATGATCACTAAGTGGTTGAAAATCGATTTCGCTATCGATAAACCATCAATATTACGGCCAACGCTGAACTTGCTCTTAATTTAAGAAAAATATATGCCTGAATCTGTTATCGACATGGATCAAGCGAATCTGAGGGTAACAGATTCTTCAGATTCTTTGTGCTTCCTCTTTTTGCGTGTCGCTGCACGCTCCAGCTGAAAACGTCTCTGCTTGGGGTGACGTGGTGGGTCATATCTAGTGTGGTGTCACCGCCAGACACCACACTTGCTAGGTGGTAGCCTTTAAATCGGCCGCGGTCCGTTAGTATACGTCGGACCCGCGTGTCGCCACTATCAGTGATTGCAGACCGAGCGCCGCCACACGGCAGGTCTAGAGAGACTTCCTAGCACTCGCCCCAGTTGTACAGCCGACTTTGCTAGCGATGGTTCACTGACAAATTACGCTCTCATTTGCCGAGACGATAGTTGGCATAGCCTTCAGCTACGTCATTTGCTACGACCTAGCAAGGCGCCATTATCATTTGCTATTTATCTTGTGATGCATGTACCGTCAGACCGATGTTCACCAATTATGGATTAAAGTTAAGTATTCCAGCAGCTCCGTACTTTTTTTTACTAGTCTCAACTCCTTTAACTGTTCCAGACCTCACGCCAGCCTGCGTGAGCTTAAACGCGTGCCTTTCGGCTTCCTCATAGTGGCTTGGCTGTCTTGCCAAGCCACGACATCTGGCATTCAGGTCTGGTGCCCCACCGGACTGGATGTGGGCATTGTGAATCCAGTTGACTGACTGAGGACGAAGCGGGCACCAAAACATTTGAGGTATTAACCAGTTTTGCCTGCACTGCAGTGTCACCTGTTAAATTATCATTAGATACCATTTTCCAAAGTTTCCTCGAGAAGGTAGCTGGGTGGAGGGAGAAGCGTGGGAACGATGGCATAGCCGGCAAATTCGCAGAGACGTTATGGGGCCGTACATCATGCCCATGCTCAGGCGGTTCCGAAGGAATGTTCTCGATTCCAGTGGAATCGCAGGGGAGAATACTGGAATCCTGTGCAGCGTCACTCATTCTATCAGAAGACCGAGACTAGGGGTGGTAACAAGTGCCCTCTGACTGAATCGTTTCAGGAGAGGCGTGGGCGGATTCGTCTGAGTCATCATCCTCCTGAGTCCGGCGACGTTTGTGCTGAATTCCAAGTTCCGGCAGTATGGCGAGTGCAGCTGCAATGCCAAGACGATAATACAACACTGGAAGATCTGGAGAGTTGCCAGGCAGTGCCTCCCGTTGTTCCTTAGTAGCTTGCGAAGTTTGGCGTCCGTCTGTTGTGGAACGAAGTCTGCTAATGTCAACTTAAGACGTCGTCCATAAGTTGATTTTCAGAGAATCACACGACACAGGCAATTTGTTCGGGGGTGGTCGCTTACATTACTAAAAACAGCAGGTTCCTTCTTATCACCCAATGAACCAACACACACACACACCTGTGATCGAGAGGGGATATTCCATTTTACACCGAACGAACACCGCTCCAGGACTGCAACCGATGCTGTTGTATACTCCTTATATCCCCTTATGGCCGGCCGGAGTGGCCGTGCGGTTCTAGGCGCTACAGTCTGGAACCGGGCGACCGCTACGTTCGCAGGTTCGAATCCTGCCTCGGGCACGGATGTGTGTGATGTCCTTAGGTTAGTTAGGTTTCATTAGTTCTAAGTTCTAGGCGATTGATGACCTCAGTAGTTAAGTCACATAGTGCTCAGAGCCAAGCCATATCCCCTTATGGGAGCAATTTCCTTAAGGAAATTATAATCAACTTCAGGTGGAAGAGTAAAACTCCTGACATCAGTACATTCGACTTCCGCGTCAGCAAGAAGAACGATACTAGTACTTCCATCGGGATGGGCGAAGGAATCCTGGAAACCATAACGCGAAATGAACCTGCTTGAAGCGGATCCAGAAACTTGGCAGAAAAATATGTAGGAATCTGAATCAAAGTTTGCTGTATGGATCTGGTCTGTAGTTACCCGAATTTTAACAACAAGAGTTCAAATGGTTCAAATGGCTCTAAGCACTATGGGATTTAACATCTGAGGTCATAAGTACCCTAGAACTTAGAACTACTTAAACCTAGCTAACCTAAGGATATCACACACATCCATGCCCGAGGCAGGATTCGAACCTGCGACTGTAGCAGTAACGCGGTTCCCGAGTGAAGCGCCTAGAACCGCTCCGCCACCGCGGCCGGCATGTGAAAATTCTAAGAACAGGTGCATCACTACATGTTGTTCTATATCGGATATCAACCTCACAAACAAACACCTTACTGAGGGTATTCCCGTGTCACAAAGTGGAAATGTGACTGGACTACAACCATTTTTAGTGAAGGACTGTCACGTTTAGTTTATCCTCCAAAGCGGGGACATTATTTAACCGCTAAACATTTTGCGTCTCTTTTACTTTGTCTGAGGCATGCATACGTTCCCTCCAACCTTTAAAACGTAGGCCTGCATTCTGCACCTAGCCTGGCAACCCTCTTCCCGGAAAACGCCTTGTTCTTGCTGCAGATACGTCTACGTAATTCGATCAAGGCATTTATGAATAAAAAAGTAAAGTCGCTTCGTACAGACATGTATCACTGTCGCCATGCGCTGAAAAAAATTTTAGGTCTGGGACTCAATTATGAAGTTCGTTTTGCAGCATTCTGTCCTTTTACACATGATTTACGTGCCGATATCATGTTTTTGTAAAAAGTGTTGTTTGATCAGTTTCTTCCCTGGATTTTCTACGTTTTGAAATGTGGCATCTGAACTTTCTACTGCAGCTGCATTGTTTTATATTGAGGGTTTACCGGTAACTACTATCGAGATACTTGAAATCAATGGGACATAGGCTGTACAATCATTCGGAATGATGTTCGGGAACAAAATATTCCGTTGTGTCTGTCTGGGTTCAGAAAAGATAAAGCGGTATGTAATAATTTAAACATTTTAACCAACATCTGTGGCACAACAAAAAGAAAAGAAACGCTACGACTACCTTTCTTGACGTTGATCGTACAATAACGTTCTCGCATAAATGTTACTAGTGAAGGCAGATACGTCGGATTGCCAATAATAATGATTTACGACGTTAAAATCCATCTCACGAAGAAAAACGTATAGCTCCGTTCCTGCAATAAATTTATTTAACCTCGTATTATTACCACAGGTATTCCCCTACGAGGAAATGTCAGTTCAATACTTTTTCGACTCCTTACTTACGAGACGGACCAAATTAGTTCCGAGGCTGAGAAAATCCTCCAGTGTGCTGACAATATTTGTATTTGTGTGTAAGCGGGCAGCTTCTGCCAAACAGCATCGGAGCCAGAACTGATAGATCGTATGTGTATTACGATGTAAAGCTATACAGATTTCTCCAGAAAAAATGTTTAAAGTTCTTTTCACAAAGCAAACTATTAAAGGATCTCTGAGGTGGGTAAGGCCTTCCAGTTGTAAAATGTCGCTAGAATTACAAAAGAGATTTTATTCGAATTTCTTCAGTGCCTGTTAGTAAGATTGGAACATTGTGACATCAGCGACAAGAGTCTGGAAGGGAGCCTTCCCTTGCATTGCTCCCACTATAAAACGTGCAGTGATACGTCCACGTGTAACTTCAGAATGCATAGTCCGCTACAGCGTGCCTAAACGCAGCTACCGCTACTGGACTGAAAATCTTCGTATCTACTTAAGAGCTATACTTTTATTTACTACAAAAAAGCCACTACACTTCGCCAGAACAAGCTACGCACTCTCCACACTGATGAAAAAACGCGAAATACTCTAACAAAACGAGACGTCGATAACTGCGAGATGATATCAAACAATGTACAAAAGCAACAACAGCTGGAAACATTTGCAAATTAAAATGCACTCTCCGATGATTCTTTATGACTATCACTACACCTACCAGAATATTCTTCCAATAAGGCGGAACATTCGTACTTATGGAGGCTATCAAATCTATAATTTTTGTCAATATCCCTCGTACGATAATAATCACAGATTTACATAGCGTTCAGAAAACAACGAGTAATGCCAGTCAAAGAAAAATGATCGAATCACAGCATTCGTCTGCATCAAAATCTCATATCAGCATCAACTGCAAAGAACTGGCAACTGCAAGTGGCAGATGCATGGACGTAAAAATCCCTTTCGCAGTCTGCCTCCTCAAAATTAAACAGGAAACCCATTCCGCGATGGCACAGACAGTGATACGAAAAATAAAGAAAAGAAAAAGAACGTGAGACAGAACTAAGCAGGTCTACAGCCACTCATACCAAAACAGTGTTGCATTGAAAAGCTCAAAGAAATGAGGAAAGTGGTAACATCAGTTGTGCGAATTCTCCTGTCACCTATCTATCCTCTACCGTTTTTCCTGAAACAGTCGTAATGGAATCACCCTAATAATAATATGATGAGCGATTTAAATTACGTCCTCTTTCAGTCCAAATGACATGAGAGAAACAGAGCTAAATGTTTGGTTCTACAGCTTTTCACCATTCGAGTTCTTTGAAATCCATCCAGTACTCTATAAGCCGCCATAACCAGGTTTAAGGCTTAAGGTACCCATAAACATCCAAACGGGAATATATATGTTTTAAACATAGCTGCACAACAGCAACGGTTTCACGTAATAAATTTATAAACAGCCGACCAGTTGCAATGGATAAAGAAATTCTTTACCTAAGTTTCGACAAATATAAATCTGTCTTCTTCAGAAGGAAACAATTTTACAATATATATATATATATATATATATATATATGTTTAATTTTGAGGAGGCAGACTGTGAAAGGGATTTTTACGTCCATGCATCTGCCACTTGCAGTTGCCAGTTCTTTACAGTTGATGCTGATATGAGATTTTGATGCAGACGAATGCTGTGATTCGATCATATAAACAGCCGACCAGTTGCAATGGATAAAGAAATTCTTTACCTAGGTTTTGACAAATATAAATCTGTCTTCTTCAGAAGGTAACAATTTTACGTTAGTAAGAACTAATGTACCATCGCCGTTTTTACAATTGTCGGCATAGATCCATGTGTCAAAATAAAATATAGCCCTAGAATTAGGGTTTGTCACGTAAATACAAAATGGCTCATGGATCTTGCAGAGCTCACAACCGACTGACAAACCCTAATTCTAGGGCTATATTTTATTTTTGACACATGGATCTACGCCGACAATTGTAAAAACGGCGATGGTACATTAGTTCTTACTAACGTAAAATTGTTACCTTCTGAAGAAGACAGATTTATATTTGTCAAAACCTAGGTAAAGAATTTCTTTATCCATTGCAACTGGTCGGCTGTTTATATGATCGAATCACAGCATTCGTCTGCATCAAAATCTCATATCAGCATCAACTGTAAAGAACTGGCAACTGCAAGTGGCAGATGCATGGACGTAAAAATCCCTTTCACAGTCTGCCTCCTCAAAATTAAACATATATATATATATATATATATATATATATATATATATATATATATATATATAAATTCTGTAATAGTTCCAGCTATACGCTTTAAACATGTTGTAATCGTGCAACAACTATGACGATCGTCAGAAATTAATATAATAATGATATTCTGGTTAAAGTATCCTGTATCCGTAACAATACGTAAATATGTTGATGGACTGGGAAACGAGCTGCTTCTAGGAAGTCCTCGACAGCCGCTCTTGTAAGGTCACGCGGCCTGAAAAACGTGTCAGCCACCGCAGCCATGCTTGGCGCGCCGGACAGTGTAAACAAACACATGGCGTGTGCAGTAGGTCAGACGGCCTCCGTTGAGTCTGGCCGGCCTTGGCGAGGCAGCTCGGAGAAAGGCGGAGCCGCAACCAACCCGTCGCACCATCACTCTGAGAGGGATCCGTCAGGTCGACCTCACGTATATTGCTACAGTTTCTGACTCTTTACCACTCGCTACCTGTTCGCGAAAGTAGGAAGCCTCTCGAAAGGAAGTGAGATGTTTTATTCTCTGTATTGTCATTGGTAATAGTTCAGCTGTGTCCTTCTCATACCCATGTTGTATAATTCAAGTCGCTGCGTACCACTGGTATGAGCGAATGTGTGTTTCCGTGAGACCAGCCAGTATCTGCCTGCTAGTGCAGTCTTGCCAACAGTGACAGCTTAGGCTGGAAGGCAGAGAGGCTTAACACGACCCTCAGGGCAGGCATTAGCAGGTAGGCGGAGTTAGGTTGGCACGTGGATGCCGTGGGCATATCTTCTCGCCGAGGAAAAGCCTCTGGCATTACCAAGAACTGAAGCCGGTTTCCCAGCATGACAGAGAGTCGTGCTGGCCGGTCAGCAACGGTGCCGGGCTTTCCATTGAAGGAATTAAAATTACACGTCGCGTACTGACACGGGAAGGTAACACAAAGTCCGCGAACTTTGCAGTGTACAGTCATATTAGTGGAAAGCTACATAAGCGACTCGTATACTAAATGGAATATTAGATGTTGCAATAAGCATCAGGAAGCTCAGTCTTAGAAGGCCTAACTAACCGCACAATGAACTCTTTTTAAACCTTTTTAAATCTGGAAGAGCCACTGGGACGTGAAAGAAAATAGCCTGGAACACTATATTCATTATCTTGATTTCCGGTTCCGATTGATGGACAAAGTACCTACGGGTTAGTAAATAGAGGAAAGGAGGACTAGGGTTGGATGATACAAAACTTATTGGAGTGTAAGATTAAGAAAACTAATAGCCAATGGTGCTAAAAATAGAGAAAAAAGAGGGGCGGAAGGGAGGTGACTAGAGGTACACAAAGCAGGCCACATACCATAACACGGCTTCCGTATTATACAGAGTGTTAAAAAAAAATTGTTCCATAATTTGTGAGGTGATAGTATCGACCAAATAAAGAAAAATATCCAGTAAAAATGAGCGGTAGCTTACATAAACAGCTGTCTGAGGTTCTTTATCTTCGCTACTGTGAAACACTTACCTTTTCTTGTAAACCCTCTGCTGTTACTGACGACCCACAGAATGCAATGAGCGAATGAGAAAACAAAAGAGAACACACACTCTGTTACTGTAAAACAGCTGAGTTTGTACATCCTCTAGCAGAACAGGCATGTCGCTTAATAGGAACTGACGACAACTGGCAGCAGTCAACCTGTTTGGTAATATGTAAAGTGCTGTCAGTCATCGCCAATAATTCGTGCCCCTACATTAACTGAAAATCGGCGCTGATGCCTTTTTCTTTAACTGTGTATGGATTTGCATCAGTTCGCACATAACAGATGTGGAAATTGACAATACTTTCTCACGTGAAACCAGCCTCGTCTGCGAACGGCATCTTTGTTACGAGAAGTGGATCTCCACCACATCTTTGCAACAGCCGATGGCAGCGTTGCATTCTGGCAAGCTAATCTCGTGACCGAATGGCCTGGACCCGCTGTATATGTTATGGGCATAGCAACTGTTCGTGCTGGACCGTCCACGCTAGAGGATCACTAAACTGATAGATACTGAAATTCTACGTAAACTACCTGTTTCGCCCAATGAAATATTTGCTTCTCCACAGTAGGAGTACAAATTGTGTGAGGTCTGCCACGATCCGCCGTTGTTGGAGCTACGGAGCCAGAATCTGCTAGTCCCTGGAAAGACAGCTGAATAATCGATCAGATGGTGCCCTGCGTTCTGGACATTTTTCAGCGCACAGGATAAGGCCTCGACGGCTGCTTCCATTTGCCAGACCGTAACAGGAGATCATGTCCCCCCGGTTCCCGTGTGGAGTAATGGACTTTCATTATGATGGTAAGCGCAAAGATAAGACTACAATGCAAAGGCATTTCACAAGCTTACCACAAGACAAGTTGGTTCCGTAAGAACTAGGTGTGCACTGCACTCCCCACAACTGTGAATACAGTTTACGGTAAGTACACTAACAATTTTTACTGCTTGCTGTATCCACGGAACGTGCCCTCATTTGTTCACTGCATTCTGTAGGTCGCACGTAATAGCAAACAGCTTACAGCAGAAGAGAAGTGTTTCGCAGTACCGAAGATGAGGAACTGCTCACAGCTCTTGAAAGGATCCTGTAGCCACCTTTCATTAGACCGGTAGCCCATTTTCACCAGCATTTCTCTTTCCTCATAACTCTCATAGTGGTGTGATTGAATGAATGTGGTTGTGTGTCACGTTGCTAGACAGTGGCGTAGTCTGCTGCAGAAAGTCTGCGATAGTCGTACAGATTCAGCAGCAGTTGTACAGAATAGCCAACTCTCGTAGTGGTCAAGTAGGCAAAGAGGTTTGCGCTCCTTGTGAGAAATCCACCTGCGTTAGGATGGTGGCGGAAATGGCATCTTTGGGTTTTCCGGGCCACGCGGAGCGTGGAAGAGGCTGGAGAAGCGGGAGGCAGTCTGCCGCCGGCACGGGAAGCGTCCACAGCTGTGCTCCAGTCGAAGAAGGGTGAGTTAGACTGACCGCGTGGCGCGTTGTTACTTGGCGAGGGGAGAGCTGTTAGCTTTTGGTCCCGCTTTTCAACTCTGAAAGGTTGCTTTGCCTTGTCGCACCAAGGAATGCAAAACTTTGGCAGATTTTTCTTTTAGTCTGTATAAGCTTTCATTTTTCTAAATATTAATAGCTTTGCCTTCTCGTAAATTTTCCTTGCTTTATGTATCTTTCTTCCGTGGGGAGCCGACCACGTGGTTGAACATTAAAGTTTCTTGGGCTACCGTCATCTCTAACTGTCCGGTCTCATGTTTGTTTCAAAGAATGTTAACTGTTCGTGATTGTGTGATGTGATATTGTTGCAACTTGGCCACGATACCTAGAAATTGCATCTCCACAAACCACGTGGGCACGCGGGTGTACTGCGAAACTTGTACTGTTTCACGAGTTATTGCGATCAGTTATCAGGCAACAGAAGTTGTATGAATGATTCACACCAATGATTTTAGGTGTAGATTATAACGGTGTATGTATCGATGCTTTTCTTTAATGTTTTAGGAATTAATGTTATCAGGAATTCTGTACATGCCTCACATCCATATCTTAGGAATAAATGATTTTAGACACAATTTTCTCTTGCATTCCGAGGTTACGTTTTTGCACTTAAGCCACTCACCTCGCAGCTTTCCTGTTAGCACGTCCAACGCGTTTCCTTACGCACAGGTCCAGTGATTAGTTTCCCCTTTTATTTTAAAACAAATGTTTTAGATTAAGTCTTATTTTCAGGTGTGTTACTGGGAGCTGATCTTCTGCACAGTGTTCTTGCATGTGCTATTTTATTTTGAATGGTTGATTCTCGTGGACAGTGCACGGGAAATACTATTAATTACATCGCATCTCCTATGAGCGATATCACGACGTACTTATTTTTATGAGTTTTTGGTCTGTGATCAAATTAATTTATTTTCCGACTCGGCCAAACCTTTGATTAGTTGTATGGTTAGAGTCGGTGGCGACCCTAATCTTCTCACGTTAATTTCACAATCAATAAGCATTTCCATTTCCACTCTTAACGTAATAACCCGTAGAAACAGGTTAGTTACACTCTTAATGTACGCATTTAAGAGACCATGTTTTGTTTTGGTCCATACTACCACCTCTCAAAACATGGAACAATTTTCTTAACGCTCTGTAGATGTAGATGAAGAGCTCCAGGGATCTTGCGTCATGCACTCAACAACATGAATAAATGGTCTTCAAACAGCGATTTGATCTCAGTTTGTTGCTAATCCAAATACAGTGTATTAGGTGCCAAACCATGCAATGCCCGGGCCTTCATCTTACCTATTTTCTATTAGAAACGAAACCTTATACGCACTCCTGCAGAAGACTCTGTGTCAGATGACCTCGACCGTTTCTGCACGCTGGGCGCAGCTGCCTGGTTCGACTACAACGTCTCCGTGGCTACGCCTCTTCACAGCTCTTTTAGGCGGCCACTGGTTACCACTGCAGCCGTTTGCGCTTCACAGATGGAAGTTGTCGAAAGCGCTGCCACGTGTCAGGGATTTCCTAACGTTCACTCGACTGTACGACTGTCTTAGTAGTAAAGAATAAATGTATTAAAATTTCACGCATGATGCGGCAGTTTTCCATGCATCTCATTGTTTATGACGTCATATCTCTTGAGTCATGGTAGGTAGGTGGTTCTTACCGCATAGCGTTTCCTGCCTCACAGTAAGGGATATGCGTACCAAATTTGGTTGAAATCTGTCCACTGGTTTAGGAGGCGACGTGGAACACATATGACACATACGTACCAAAGCACTATTCAGTGAATACCGCATGATACTGCCATTAATGTTATTCAGTTTCTTTCCAGTTCCCAAACTAATAAACTACTTTCGATTCAGTCCTTCGCATCCCCATGACTGTAGCAAAGAGGAACAGCTCACGATGCGAACACCAGTACCATGCAGGCATGGATCCCAAAGCACTTGGGATACGGATGAATTCTTGAAACGTGTCGTCGCTCAGATAAAATAAGTCTTCTTGTTTATATCTCGGTTTATATGGGGAACTAACTGACGTGTAACATAAAACTACCTCGTCTATTAAAAAACATACAACCAAACAAGAAGAAATAGAGTGTTCAAAATTCAGTCGACATGGATGTCATTAGACATATAGCGATACCTCATTTCAAGTTTTATACCATATATTTTGTTGATACTCCTAGTATTCGTGAAAAAAAGAACGCTAAAATTGTACTTGCCGGCGACATCGAGGTCAATAGGGTTTGAACATTAGCTCGAACTGGACGTCAATGGAGAAAAGAATTGGTATTCAGCTGCTTCGTCTCAGAGAAACTAGACCGATATTTGGTTACTTTCCACACAAAGTGATGATGATGATGTCTGGTTGGTGGGGATCTCAACTGCGCAGCGATCATCGCCCGTACAAAGTCCCAACTTTTTACACAGTCCATTTTCTTTTCACAACCCAATCTACTCACTCTAACAAATGATGATGATGAAATGACAACACAAACACCCAGTCGCCGGGCAGAGAAAATCCCCAACCCGGCCGGGAATGGAACCCGGGACTCCGAGAACCAGAGGCAGCAACGCCAGCCACCCCCCACACAGGAAAACATCAAATTCATGCACGTCTGGATCCCACAGTAGTTAATAATCTGAATGATCCGGAAACGTACCGTGGTTCGCACATAAAAGTAACTGACGAGGAAAATGTAACTGTTTTAAAACTGTTTTCCATTGAAAGCATCAATAAAATTACTGTGGTGGATAAAACAGAAACTAAACGAAAAATCAAAAAAATTTTGGCTACAACTTTTATATTGCTGTAAGGAATACTAAATGATTGCTGACAAAGTTTATAATTAGATATAATACTTCCTGATAACGGTCGATTCTTTTACATAAGCAGACTGAAGTAAACTCCATACAGTATCACTCGCACAAATGAATCATATAACTGACAGCATTATCTAAAGATTGATGGCCGACAGTCAATAAAACGATATCCCTAAGCACTGAATTTCGGAGCTTAGGAAAAGATGCTGCACTGTGTATTCCGCCGATGTGATATATTTTCCTTTCATTCCCTATTCAAGAAATGCTCATCTGTAATGCAGTTACATTTAACAGAGTTTCACATGCTGTTTCTTTGGAAACAGTTCCTTACTACAACATGCGCGGTGCTATATTTCAGTATTATAGTTCACTACAAGGCTATGAGAAGTTAAATAAACTGAAGCATTATGACGACAATTCGTGAATATTTTTAACCATCAAATCAAAGCAGAGAGAACTAGCATGAAATTAGGTGAGTTTATTCAGAATTTGCAGGTTCGACAATGATCAAAATGCGACGCTTCCATTGTCAGACTGTTCCGATAACGCGGGTGACAGTACATCTTACAAATATCATGCGTGAATGTTGTAGAGAGACAGCCTTGTAAGTATCTTACAACAGCGTGTATCTTACAGAGCGTACAGCTGGGTTGTACAAGCACCATAAATTTCTGTTCATCGGTAAATATTTGTAAACGTAAATGCAGAGCCGCCTTGGTACGTAACTCGACGTGGACGAAGTGCGAATTGTGTATAGTGGCTAGATAGCTGTGTACCAGATGCCACATGGCCGGGAACATAAAGTCAGCAGCTGCACTAGCTACAAGGAGCCAAATCTTGACACATCGAGCATTTGATGCTGACGACAGTTCAGACTGAAACGAGTGCTCGAACGTGTCATTAGAACAGGTTAATACCAGTTTGCAGTATGTACTCCAGTTAAGTCTAGTTCTCGGCCCGGTGTCATTTTTATTTTTTTTTAACAAAAATGATGAAACTACTATCAGAGCGTCGTAATTTCATTTTTCACTTCATTCAGCTACGGCTGTCAAATCACAACGCCTGTATCATTTGTTACTTGGGAGCTACAGATCTATTACTCCATGAAGTGCGGCGTTACGCCTGGGATCCGAAGATTTAGTTCGCCAGTTTGACCGTGCTTGGAACAACAATACCCACCAGTATGTAGAACGCATTACTTTTCAGGATTTGGAATGTAATACAGTACTTTTCTTGTTGTAATTTCGTTTGTCGTAGAAGGAATACATCAGTTAAATTCCCTTGTAGTCGGCTGTATACCTCATCTAAATGACTTCGTTTATTCTCAAAGAATACTTTGCGACAATTTCTCAGAGTATTCATTGCATGTGGAAAGCGATCTATTATAGTCACTTTTGTCTCTTCTAAGTAGGCTGTTCAAGTTTTTATGTTGGTAACGCCTCGTAGCCCTCTATATGAAAATCACTGACTGTGCTGTGTGAAATCTGTGGCTGGTTTGCATTGTTGGAATGTTTGCTATTGTAGTGTTAGGCAGCTGGATTTGAACAGCGCGTAGCGTTGCGCAGTTGGAGGTGAGCCGCCAGCAGTGGTGGATGTGGCGGAGTTTTGAGAGCGGATGATCTGGACATGTGTCCATCTGAAAGAATAAATTTGAAAGACTGGATATCATGAACTGATTTTATATATATATATATATATATATATATATATATATATATATATATATATATGATGACTTTTGAACATTATTAAGGTAAATACATTGTTTGTTCTCTATCAAAATCTTTCATTTGCTAACTATGCCTATCAGTGGTTAGTGCCTTCAGTAGTTAGAATCTTTTATTTAGCTGGCAGTATTGGCGCTCGCAGTATTGCAGTAGTTCGAGTAACGAAGACTTTTGTGAAGTAAGTGATTCATGAAAGGTATAGGTTATTATTAGTCAGGGCCATTCTTTTGTAGGGATTATTTAAAGTCAGATTGCGTTGCGCTAAAAATATTGTGTGTCAGTTTAGTGTTGATCAGAATAAGTAAAGAGCGAAATGTCTGAGTACGTTCAGTTCTGCTCAGGTGTTTGAAAAGCAAATAACGTAAGGGGTTTATCAGCACAGTAATTCATTAATTTTTCTAAGGGGATGTTTCACTCTCTACTTTTTTAGTATTGCATTTTAGCAAGTAATTCTTCAACGTTATTTTCATTTAACGTCAAAAATCATTTCATCTTGAAATAAAGGGTCAGCACTGAGTACAAAAAAATTCTCTCAGTGGAATATAGTACAGATGCAGATGGTGAAATGTTCGTACGGGAAAATCCCTACTTCATTGCTGCCTCGGGGATGCCGTGTCCCATCGCTCGTGCGCCGACTATAACACCAGGTCCAAACTTACTTAAATCTTCATGACCTATCACTGTAGCAGCAGCAACCGATCTAACAATTGAGCCAGACACTTCTTGTCTTATACAGGCGTTGCCGACCGCAGCGCCTTATTCTACCTGTATACATATCTCTGTATTTGAATACGCATGCCTATATTAGCTTCTTTCGCGCTTCAGTGTAAATGAATAATTCTGTTGTGAAATGCCAACAGCAATCTGAAGTACACTCGTAAATATATACACTCCTGGAAATGGAAAAAAGAACACATTGACACCGGTGTGTCAGACCCACCATACTTGCTCCGGACACTGCGAGAGGGCTGTACAAGCAATGATCACACGCACGGCACAGCGGACACACCAGGAACCGCGGTGTTGGCCGTCGAATGGCGCTAGCTGCGCAGCATTTGTGCACCGCCGCCGTCAGTGTCAGCCAGTTTGCCGTGGCATACGGAGCTCCATCGCAGTCTTTAACACTGGTAGCATGACGCGACAGCGTGGACGTGAACCGTATGTGCAGTTGACGGACTCTGAGCGAGGGCGTATAGTGGGCATGCGGGAGGCCGGGTGGACGTACCGCCGAATTGCTCAACACGTCGGGCGCGAGGTCTCCACAGTACATCGATGTTGTCGCCAGTGGTCGGCGGAAGGTGCACGTGCCCGTCGACCTGGGACCGGACCGCAGCGACGCACGGATGCACGCCAAGACCGTAGGATCTTACGCAGTGCCGTAGGGGACCGCACCGCCACTTCCCAGCAAATTAGGGACACTGTTGCTCCTGGGGTATCGGCGAGGACCATTCGCAACCGTCTCCATGAACCTGGGCTACGGTCCCGCACACCGTTAGGCCGTCTTCCGCTCACGCCCCAACATCGTGCAGCCCGCCTCTAGTGGTGTCGCGACAGGCGTGAATGGAGGGACGAATGGAGACGTGTCGTCTTCAGCGATGAGAGTCGCTTCTGCCTTGGTGCCAATGATGGTCGTATGCGTGTTTGGCGCCGTGCAGGTGAGCGCCACAATCAGGACTGCATACGACCGAGGCACACAGGGCCAACACCCGGCATCATGGTGTGGGGAGCGATCTCCTACACTGGCCGTACACCACTGGTGATCGTCGAGGGGACACTGAATAGTGCACGGTACATCCAAACCGTCATCGAACCCATCGTTCTACCATTCCTAGACCGGCAAGGGAACTTGCTGTTCCAACAGGACAATGCACGTCCGCATGTATCCCGTGCCACCCAACGTGCTCTAGAAGGTGTGAGTCAGCTACCCTGGCCAGCAAGATCTCCGGATCTGTCCCCCATTGAGCATGTTTGGGACTGGATGAAGCGTCGTCTCACGCGTTCTGCATGTCCAGCACGAACGCTGGTCCAACTGAGGCGCCAGGTGGAAATGGCATGGCAAGCCGTTCCACAGGACTACATCCAGCATCTCTACGATCTTCTCCATGGGAGAATAGCAGCCTGCATTGCTGCGAAAGGTGGATATACACTGTACTAGTGCCGACATTGTGCATGCTCTGTTGCCTGTGTCTATGTGCCTGTGGTTCTGTCAGTGTGATCATGTGATGTATCTGACCCCAGGAATGTGTCAATAAAGTTTCCCCTTCCTGGGACAATGAATTCACGGTGTTCTTATTTCAATTTCCAGGAGTGTATGTCACACTTGGTTTTAGAGAAAGTGTTGCCTTTCTTGCTTTGCGTATCGACGAGAAACCGTAGATTTCGTATATCCGTACAACTGAATCGTCAGGTTCAACTAACGTTCCTTCGGCAGACGTGACGGTCTCGCTCACTTACCAAGGAAGAATATTAAACATCTATTATGGATAAGAGAGACGTGATACCTTCACGTCAGTATTAGCTTGCCATCTGAGTTCTTATTTTTTTACACACTTGGGTCCTCTTTTCTCTAAAAGTTTCTTCAACTTTCTTTTATGTGGCATTTTATAGTCATGCATGCTTCTACAGCTTTGCTTGTCTCCTCTAGCCATTCCTCCTTTCAAGTATTGCACTTTCTGCAGTATTATTTTTTAGACATCTATATTCCCTACGGCTTGCTTCATTTGATGCATTTCAGTATACACTATGTGATCAAAAGTAACCCGGCACATGACTGAAAATGACTTAAAAGTTGTGGCGCCCTCCATCAGTAATGCTGGAATTCAGTATGGTGCTGCCCCCCCCCCCCCCGCCCCCCTTTACCTTGATGACAGCTTCCACTCTCGCAGGCATACTTTCAGTCAGGTGCTGGAAGGTTTCTTGGGGAATGGCACCCCATTCTTCGCGGAGTGCTGTACTGAGGAGAGGTATCGATGCCGGTCGGCGAGGCCTGGCACGAAGTCGGTGTTCCAAAACATCCCAAATGCGTTCTATAGGATTCAGGTCAGGACTCTGAAGGCCAGTCCATTACAGGGATGTTATTGTCGTGTAACTACACCACCACAGGCCGTGCATTATGAACAGGTGCCCGCATCTCGTGGTCGTGCGGTAGCGTTCTCGCTTCCCACGCCCGGGTTCCCGGGTTCGATTCCCGGCGGGGTCAGGGATTTTCTCTGCCTCGTGATGGCTGGGTGTTGTGTGATGTCCTTAGGTTAGTTAGGTTTAAGTAGTTCTAAGTTCTAGGGGGCTGATGACCATAGATGTTAAGTCCCATAGTGCTCAGAGCCATGAACAGGTACTCGATCGTGTTGAAAGTTGCAGTCGCCATCCCCGAATTGCTCTTCAACTGTGGGAAGCAAGAAGGTGCTCAAAACATCAGTGTAGGCCTGTGCTGTGATAGTGCCACGCAAAACGACAAGGGATGCAAGCCGCCTCCACGAAAAACACGACCACACCATAGCACCACCGCTTCCGAATTTTACTGTTGGTACTACACACGCTGGCAGATGACGTTCACCGGGCATTCGCCATACCCACACTCTGCCATCGGATCACGACATTGCGTTCCGTGATTCGTCACTCCACACAACGTTTTTACACTGTTTAATCGTTCAATGTTTACGCTCCTCACACCAAGCGAGGCGTCGTCTGGCATTTACCGGCGTGATGTGTGGCTTATGAGTAGCCGCTCGACCACAAAATCCAAGTTTTCTCACCTGCCGCCTAACTGTCATAGTGCTTGCAGTGGATCCTGATGCAGTTTGGAATTCCTGTGCGATGGTCTGGATAGGTGTCTGACTATTACACTCTACGACCCTCTTCAACTGTCGGCGGTCTCTGTCAATCAAAATACGAGGTCGGCCTGTACGCTTTTGTGCTGTACGTGTCCCTTCACGTTTCCACTTCACTATCACATCGGAAACAGTGGACCTAGGGGTGTTTAGGAGTGCGGAAATCTCGCGTACAGGAGTATGACAGAAGTGACACCCAATCACCTGACGACGTTCGAAGTCCGTGAGTTCCTTGGAGCGCCCCACTCTGCTCTCTCACGATGTCTAATGACTACTGAGGTCGCTGATATGGAGAACTTGGCAGTAGGTGGCAGCACATTGCACCTAATATGAAAAACGTATGTTTTTGGAGTTTTCCACATACTTTTGATCACATAATGTATTTTTTTCTTGCATCAGTTAAATTTAATATTTCGTGAGTTATCTATGGAAGAGAAACAGGAAAGAGCTGCTACGTCTGTTCTCTCGTAGAGCAGAAACCTTGTCAGATTGTTTTATTTCCTCTTGCTAATCTCGTACACCATTGACGATATTCACATATCATTATATGACTATGTAGAGGGTGTTTCAAAAAGATTCATCCGATATCACAACACGAATGAAGGTGGAAATTTGGTATCAAAAATAGAAGTTGACCTTAGCGCCAGCTGCAGGTGGACAGTTCACGTAGTTGTCTCCTGGTGCAGCTAGCAAGTTCGCTCGTTTACACGAGTCACTACCTGCACATGTTGAACCTCTAACCTTTTCCACATAGCGAGAACATGCCGAAAATTTCATTTGTAGACAGGACAGAGCACCATCGCACTTGAATCTGCATGTGAGAACATTCGTTAATAACGGGCTGTCTCAGCGATGGATAAGAAGCATTTCTCCGTTGGTCTCCAAACTCGCCTAAAAGAAAAGCTTCAAAGATAAAGACAAAAGTCAGAGCATTTACTTACAAGCAAAAAAAGGAGTGATACTTGTACTTCAGACTGTTTGAATAACCTTTATCTTCGCCTCCTTTCTTTAACTTCTAACACAAAAGCAAAAGCTTCTAGTGGTCTGCTTCGTCTGAATTGTCAGGAACCTTTCTTGAGTAAACATGGGCATCTGATTTCGCTGTTTTATTGACCGTAAGACTTCCTTCTTCTTGATTTGATCTAAGTGTCCTCATGTGACTTGTCACCTAAAAATGTCCTCATCAGATTTAGCTGAAAGTTCGGTGTGTACTGAAAGTACAATAGTGTTCCTAATCATGGTATTAGAAACTTATCCTCAATTGTTACAGCATCACAACTTCCTGAAGCAAAAAGAAAGAGACAGGCTGCAACTGCTCGTCTACAGCAAGTTCATATGACAGGCCACCATCGTTGAAGAAAGAAAAATGTTTTCCAGAAACAGACCAGACAATGGTGCTCAGTGCCACGGAATTACACGGGCTGGAGCAACTGAACTTGACAATGATGCAAATGGAAAAAGGAGCTATGGTAATAAACTTCCTTAAAGCAAAGGCGAACAACGAAAATAACACTGAAGAGTAGGAAAATGAAAATACTTGTAATGTACATACTGTTCTTTGGATCTCGTTACCAATAGGTTGTTGTACACGATAAGCAATTTTGTATGTTTTCATAAGTAAAATAAATCAAAAACCTGCATCAGAGCTGCAATTTGTTTCATATCCTGTCCTAAGAATTTCCCTCTCAGTTACAGGTTCCTGTTTATTATCACCAGCATCATGGAAATCCAGCGCAGTATGTTCAAATTTTCATCCTGTAGAAATTTCGCAACATTATGCAGTACAAAGCAGCAAGCTACACTACTGGCCATTAAAATTTCTGCACCAAGAACAAATGCAGATGATAAACGGGTATTCATTGGACAAATATATTATACTAGAACTGACAAGTGATTACATTTTCACGCAATTTGGGTGCATAGATCCCGAGAAATCAGTACCCAGAACAACCACCTCTGACTATAATAACGCCCTTGATACGCCTGGGCATTGAGTCAAACAGAGCTTGGATGGCGTGTACAGGTACAGCTGCCCATGCAGCTTCAACACGATACCACAGTTCAACAAGAGTAGTGACTGGCGTATTGTGACGAGCCAGTTGCTCGGGCACCATTGACAAGACGTTTTCAATTGGTGAGAGATCTGGAGAATGTGCTGGCTGGGGCAGCAGTCGAACATTTTCTGTATCTAGAAAGACCCGTACAGGACCTGCAATATGCGGTCGTGCATTATCCTGCTGAAATGTAGGGTTGCGCAGGGATCGAATGAAGGGTGGAGCCACGGGTCGTAACACATCTCAAATGTAACGCCCATTGTTCAAAGTCCTGTCAATGCGAACAAGAGGTGACCGCGACGTGTAACCAATGGCACCCCATACCTTCACGCCGGGTGGTACGCGAGTATGGCGATGACGAATACACGCTTCCAGTGTGCGTTCACCGCGATGTCGCCAAACACGGATGCGACCATCATGATGCTGTAAACAGAACCTAGATTCATCCGAAAAAATTACTTTTTGCCATTCGTGCACCTAGGTTCATCGTTGAGTACACCATCGCAGGTGCTCCTGTCTGTGATGCAGCGTCAAGGGTAACCGCAGCCATGGTCTCCGAGCTGATAGTCCATGCTGCCGCAAAACGTCGTCGAACCGTTCGTGCAGATGGTTGTTGTCTTGCAAACGTCTCATATGTTGACTCAGGGATCGAGACGTGGCTGCACTATCCTTTACAGCCATGCGGATAAGATGCCTGTCATCTCGACTGCTAGTGATACGAGGCCTTTGGGATCCAGCACGGCGTTCCGTATTACCCTCTTGAACCCACCGATTCCATATTCTGCTAACAGTCATTGGATCTCGACCAACGCGAGCAGCAATGTCGCGATACGATAAACCGCAATCGCGGAAGGCTACAATTCGACCTTTATCAAAGTCGGAAACGTGATGGTACGCATTTCTCCTCCTTACACGAGGCATCACAACGTCGTTTCACCAGGCAACGCCGGTCAACTGCTGTTGGTGTATGAGAACTCGGTCGGAAACTTTCCTCATGTCAGGACGTTGTAGGTGTCGCCACCGGCGCCAACCTTGTGTGAATGCTCTGAAGCGCTAATCATTTGCATATCACAGCATCTTCTTCCTGTCGGTTAAATTTCCCGTCTGTAGCACGTCATCTTCGTGGTGTAGCAATTTTAATGGCCAGTAGTGTATAATTACTGAAACATTTCATAAGGAAACTCTACACATAGACTGACCAAAACTACTCTCTATCACAACCCTCTTTTTTTAAAAAAAGCCTGTTCAATGATTTGTAACCCTCCTCTGTTGGACTGCGGTAGGGTTCTAGGGCCATAGCCCTCATCATCCATAAGTACAGTGTTCTTAAATTAAGTCAACATATCTACACTTGAATTTCTCTGTATTCGATTGTCATTTACTGACCCTTTCCAGCTAGGCGCAACAATGGCTAACTGTTGTTTACACTGCACACAGACTACACTTTTATACCAACGTTAACACTTTTCATTCATATATTCGTCGCCATACTGCATAACTTTCGGAATTCACAGTTGCGTGCGGTCAATTACACCTATTGCACTTGCAAATTTAAATTTCTGTAGCCAAATTATTTTTATTTTTTGCCACAATCACCATTTGGCGAAACGACGACGGAAATCTGATTCGCAAGTTAGCTTTTTCCATTACCTTCCGAGAAACTCTATTCATCCTTTTCTCATTGTACTTTGAAAAATCCCATTGTCTGCTGCAATACCAGACTGGAATCTTAGATCAGCTGCACACCGAAGGAAAACGGTCCTCAATTAGAATGATTCTGCTCCATCTCTTTTTTCCCCATGTATGTCAGAAAATTATTCGAATTCACTTAAAATTTGTTTCAGGGAAACGATATGGAATTTTTTTAATGTTCTCCAATCGACGTGGCCTGTAGCATTTTCAAGACGCACACATGCTGCTAATTGAGCCATATCTGCGCTCTGCAAATGTAAGTCTACTACTGTCCAGCCTTCACATTTAAGAAACTGTTGCTTCCAGAGTGAGGTCAGAGATTCTCTTTCTTCATACAGTTTATCTAATGCCGAAGCCGGAAGTCAAGGTGAAGGTATAGCTTTTGTCTGTGTTTTGTTCCCTAAAACAGAAGCTCGAGATTCACATCTTATTCGTAAATTCAGAAGCTTAAGTTTCGAAATTCGAAGGAAAAGCGTTTTTGCTCTTTATTCATATGGCCCCATAACTGGGGGAGATAAATGAATACTTACAAACATAATTTAAATATACCCCGAGGTATGTGAAAGATATATCCTTGTATAATCGGATGGTCATTTTCGAAATGAAAACTTGAGAATCCCAAGCAAAGGTTAAAATTCACCCCCAAGATTGTATCTTCACTCACGTAGAAGAAACAGTCTTGTGAAATCAAATGAACTTTTTTAAGCATCTTGTACGTAACTGTGGAATCACTGACCTAATCAATTTGTACCGTCTGTCCTTTGTCTCAAATTTGTTTCAATTTCGCCACAAAAACTTCTGTTACATTGGCCATCAGTGGATGTGGGATTTGTACCATTCCGAGCTTTTTAAGTAGCGCTGCTCCCTGAAAGCGTAAGATGCATCCTCCTTATTGATTGTGTTGACACGTTGTGGGCCATGTATTTGTCAGTGAAGAACAATGGGACTCTGAATCTTGCAGGCTGTTGTGTGCGGCAATTCCGCAGTGCGGGCGCCATGTAACAATGTCTACATTTGCATCTACACAATACTGCGCAAGCTACCGCACGGTGAGAGGTGGAGGGTACTCTGTACCGATACTAGTAATTTCCTGTCCTGTTCCACTGGCAAATACAGCGAGGGGGAAACGACTGTCTATACGCTTCCGCATAAGCCCTAATTTCTCGTATCTTACGTTCATGGTCCGTTCTCGCAATTATGTTGCAGGCAGTGGAAGCCTTCTGCAGTCAGCTTCAAATGCCGGTCCTCTGCGTTTCGTCAGTAGTGTTCCTCGAAAAGAACGTCTCCTTCCCTATAGTTCCTGAAGCATCTCTTTAACACTTGCAATTATCCGAACCCCCTGGTAACAAATCCAGCAGCCCGCATCTGAATAGCTACTATGTCTTCCTTTAATCCGACCTGGTACGGATCCCAAACAATCGAGTTCTACTCAAGAATAGGTCGCTCTAGGGTCCTGTATGGCACAAATGGCAAAACGTCATTTTTTCGGATGAATCCAGGTTCTGTTTACAGCATCATGATGGTCGCATCCCTGTTTGGCGACATCGCGGTGAACGCACATTGGAAGCGTGTATTCGTCATCGCCATACTGGCGTATCACCCAGGGTGATGGTATGCGATACCATTGGTTACACGTCTCGGTCACCTCTTGTTCGCATTGACGACATCTTGAACAGTGGACGTTACATTTCAGATGTGTTACGACCCGTGGCTCTACCCTTCATTCGATCCCTGCGAAACCCTACATTTCAGCAGGATAATGCACGACCGCATGTTGCAGGTCCTGTACGGGCCTTTCTAGATACAGAAAATGTTCGACTGCTGCCCGAGCCAGCACATTCTCCAGATCTCTCACCAATTGAAAACGTCTTGTCAATGGTGCCCGAGCAACTGGCTCGTCACAATACGCCAGTCACTACTCTTGATGAACCGTGGTATCGTGTTGAAGCTGCATGGGCAGCTGTACCTGTACACGCCATCCAAGCTCTTTTTGACTCAATTCCCAGGCGTATCAAGGGCGTTATTATAGTCAGAGGTGGTTGTTCTGGGTACTGATTTCTCAGGATCTATGCACCCAAATTGCGTGAAAATGTGATCACATGTCAGTTCTAGTATAATATATTTGTCCAATGAATACCCGTTTATCATCTGCAGTTCTTCTTGGTGTAGTAATTTTAATGGCCAGTAGTGTATAATCTATCTGAAACCTGTCAGTATCTCCAGGCCTCTTCCATGTATACAACCTTCTTTTATGGCTCTTGAACCAAGTGTTAGCTATGATTAAGTTATGCTCTTTGCAAAATTATACCAGGCAGCTTCCTCTTTCATTACTTACCCCCCTTCCATATTCACCTACTATGTTTCTTTCTCTTCCTTTTCCTACTATCGAGTTCCAGTCACCCATGACTTTTAAATTTTCGTCTCCCTTCACTATCTGAAGAGTTTCTTTTATCTCATCATACATTTCATCAATCTCTTCGTCATCTCCAGAGCTAGTTGGCATATAAACTTGTACTACTGTAGTAGGCGTGGGCTTCGTGTCTATCTTGGCCACAATAATGCGTTCAGTATGCTGTTTCTAGTACCTTACCTCCATTCCTATTGTTTTATTCATTATAAAACCTACTCCTGCATTACCCCTATTTGATTTTGTATTTATAACCCTGCATTCGCCTGATCACAAGTCTTGTTCCTCGTTCCACCAAACTTCACTAATTCCTACTATATCTAACTTCAACCTATCCATTTCCCTTTTTAAATTTTCTAACCTACCTGCCCGATTAAGGGATCTGACATTCCACGCTCCGATCCGTAGAACGGCAGTTTTCTTTGTCCTGATAACGACGTCCTCTTGAGTAGTCCCCGGCCGGAGATCCGTATGGGGGGCTATTTTACCTCCGTAATATTTTACCCAAGAGGACGCCATCATCATTTAACCACACAGTAAAGCTGCATGCCCTCGGGAAGAATTAGGGCTGTAGTTTCCCTTGCTTTCAGCCATTCGCAGTACCAGCACAGCAAGGCCGTTTTGGTTATTGTTACAAGGCCAGATGAGTCAATCATCCAGACTGTTGCCCCTGCAACTACTGAAAAGGCTGCTGCCCCTCTTCAGGAACCACACGTTTGTCTGGCCTCTCAACAGATACCCCTCCATTGCGGTTGCACCTACGGCACGGCTATCTGTACCGCTGAGGCATGCAAGCCTCCCCACCAACGGCAAGCTCCATGGTTCATATATTGAAGAGCCAAACAAACTGGTACACTTGGCTAATATCGTGGGCCCTCGCGAGAACGCAGAAGTGCCGTAACACGCCGTCGCGTGGACTCGACTAATGTTTGTAGTAGTGCTGGAGGGAACTGAATCCATTAATCCTGCAGGGCTGTGCATAAATCTGTAAGAGTACGAGAAAGTGGCGATCTCTTCTGAACAGCTCGTTGCAAGGCATCCCAGATACACTTAATAATGTTCATGCCTGGGGAGCTTGGTGGCGAACGAAAGTGTTTACACTCAGAAGAGTGTTCCTGGAGCCACTCTGTAGCAATTCTGGACATGTGTCGCATTGTCCTGCTGTAGTTGCCCAAGTCCGTCGGAATGCACAATGGACTTGGATGGGTGCATGTGATCAGACAGGTTGCTTACGTACGTGTCACCTATCAGAGTCGTATCTAGACGTGTCAGGGGTCCCGTATCACTCCAACTGCACACGCCCCACACCATTACAAAGCCTTCACCAGCTGTAAGAGTCCCCTGCTGACATGCAGGGTCTATGGATTCATGAGGTTGTCTCCGTACCCGTACACGTCCGTCCGCTCGATACAATTTGAAACGAGAGTCGTCCGACCAGGCAATATGTTTCCAGTCATCAACAGTCCAATGTCGGTGTAGACTGGCCCAGGCGAGGCTTAAAGCTTTGTGTCGTGCAGTCATCAAGGGTACACGAGTGGGACTTCGCCTCCGAAAGCACATATCGATGATGCTTCGTTGAATGGTTAGCACACTGACAGTTGTTGATGGCCCAACACTGAAATCTGCAGCAATTTGCGGAAGGGTTGCACTTCTATCACTTTGAACGATTATCTTCAGTCGGCGTTGGTTCCGTTCTTGCAGGATCTTTTTCAGGCCAAAGCTATGTCGGAGATTTGATGTTTTACCAGATTCCTGATATTCACGGTACACTCGTGAAATGGTTGTACGGGAAAATCCCCACTTGATCGCTACCTCGAAGGTGCTGTGTCCCGCATTCATGGACTGTGTGGCTGGTCCCGGCGGAGGTTCGAGTCCTCCCTCGGGCATGGGTGTGTGTATTTGTACCTTAGGATAATTTAGGTTAAGTAGTGTGTAAGCTTAGGGACTGATGACTTTAGCAGTTAAGTCCCATAAGATTTCACACACATTTCAACATTTTTTTGCTGTGTCCCATAGCTCGTGCACCTAACGTCACATTCAAACTGACGTAAATCTTGAAAACCTGCCATTGTAGCAGCAGTAACTAATCTAACAGCAGCACCAGACACGTTTCTTAAATAGACGTTGCCGTATTTGAATACGCATGCCTATACCAGGTTCTTTGGTGCTTCAGTGTATGTGTTGAGTCTTATCTGGATTTCTGCAACATAAAGACGGCTTCTGAGTAGATACAGTAGTAAATTCTTCCTCCCTCAGATGCTGTTGAATCTAGTTGCAGGTATGTGGGTTATGCATTTTCGGTTAAGATTTTTCGATAACCAATGTGATCTGATACTACGTGATGTGTCCATTCGCCTATAAAATGAGAAATCATGAATTGGCCTACTTTTCCTTGAGAAAATTACGTCATACGGTACGCTATGAATCAGCAGGTCACATGAAAATCCCATAATAAATAATAAAGGCAAACTAAATAATCTAATTACTATACAGGAAAATTTTCGTTTTAACACAGATGTACGAAACTGAACTTCAATATACGTTTATATATAAAGAGCAATGTAAAACTATAGATATGAAATGTTAACTGTGACTGTTATCACAACATCGAGGGAGAGATAAATGAGACTTAGATAAACAGGGTGTCTACGTGGACAAGAAAAAAAATTCCCGGATTTTTCCCGGATTTCCCGGTTAAAAACACAATTTCTCCCGGATGAAATTACGTATAAAGCGGGTGAAGATACATCTGTGCTAAGTAACAGTATGCTTTCCCTCGGAACTGTAAAACCTATCAGTCCTCTGAATCTTAGTCTTATACCGGCGGAGGACGTCCCAGCACTTTAGGAAACGAAATCCCGGAAAAACAATGCGTTTGGAAAGTTGTTTGATGCGAGACAATACACACAGAGTTTATTTTCGTATTGCGAAACTATATACACAAATTCCACAAATTACTGCACGGTACCTTCCGAAACTCTAAAATAGAGATTGCGTTGAGCGGTGCATAGTTAGCCAGTCATAGCTCATGCCGCTTGATCTCGCTAGCGAATGACGGCAGTTATTCAGAGCACGAGGCCCACGAGAAAGACAGGCCGCGGTGCGTACGTTACGAAGGTAGGCCGAGCTCGCTCAACTCAGCAAAGTGCGTTTCTACACCGGTTAACTCGTAAGTAGATGAGTAGGTACGAACGAGAATTGCATCGTCTATTGGCATCCACTGTTATTAGTCCTACAATGATAGGAAGTCCGTAGGCCTACTAAGAGGCTCTAAATATGGCAATTAAAATCGTGCCATAATGATTATCAGTTACGTAGAAAAGTCGAAGTGTTCTGGCATGAGGAGACTTGTGACACTGCTCAGTAACACATTATGCACATTTTTTTGAAGGACACTTACACTTTTTGTCATCGATTGCATAATTTTTTATCTATGAAAGAACAACATTAAATATGAAAACTAACTTGAAGGCCGGCCGAAGTGGCCGTGCGGTTAAAGGCGCTGCAGTCTGGAACCGCAAGACCGCTACGGTCGCAGGTTCGAATCCTGCCTCGGGCATGGATGTTTGTGATGTCCTTAGGTTAGTTAGGTTTAACTAGTTCTAAGTTCTAGGGGACTAATGACCTCAGCAGTTGAGTCCCATAGTGCTCAGAGCCATTTTTTTTAACTTGAAGCTCGGTCTTTTTTTAGCGTGTGTTACACGTTAAGTCACATCAAATACAAATGTGCCGGTAAAATTTTAAATAGTGGTATAAATGACTTATCTTCTGGGCCCGACATTTTTCAAATGGCTGATCCTCAAAGTGTTACGTTTTGAATGAGAGTTATAACGCCCTGTGATTTAAGAAATTCACTGCACATTCTCACACGTAACATAAATCATCTTGCATGGAAATTTACTTGGAAAGTAACGCATCTCAAGCCACTATTCGTAATATTTTCTGGTGATCTGTTAGAAATGTAAACAATTGTGACGTCACGCACATGGAATGCACGTTAGTTGTTACGGACGTGCTGCATAATCTTCGACCTAAATCCTTTGACACTTTTCGGTGTCGGCAAACTGGACTGTGCATTGTGTAAATTACCCATTTTCTATGCAACTAAACTTTTATTTTGGTGTTATTCTCTGATTTATGTTTCATTGCTGCAGTATTATTCAGCAGTAGTGGACTAAAGTTCTTTGTCAGCGTATCAGATCTTACACGTCAAACCTACAAAACTTTAACTGAAATCTAAAACAATGAAAAATCCCGGAATTCTAAAAAAATTCCCGGGTTTTTCCCGGATTTGTCCCGGATGAAAAAATTCCCGGGTTTTTCCCGGATCTCCCGGACCGTATACACCCTGATAAAGTGAAGTTTGTAGAAAAGAAAAAAATGATACAATTTTACGACGAATAATGGTAAATGGTTTTCAGTTAAAATGATAAAGTGAAGTGTAGGCTTCGAAGCAGAATATCGGTATGAGTGCAGTTAAGCGTGCGGTGTATGCCAACGGAACGGCAACCGGCCTTGTGAGGTGGACTACATTAAAGTAAACAACAGGTAAGTGGCAGACGTGCAGAACTGGTGTCTTGGCTGTACATTCCGTTTCCACCAGGCCACAGGTGAAGCATCCTAATGTCCCGGAGATACAATGAGGTGACAGAAGTTGTGGTATGGCGACATGCACACATACAGTATACAGATGGCGGGAGTGTCGCACACACGAAGCATAAAATGGCCCTGCTTTAGCGGAGCTGTAACTTGGGTGATTCACGTGAAAAGCTTTTCGGCGTGATTATGGCTGCACGACGGCAATTAATAGACGTTCCATTTCGGAAATCGTTAGAGAATTCAATATTCCGAGATTCACAGCGTCAAGAGTGTGCCAAGAATGCACATTTCAGGCATTACCTCACAACACAACGGTCGACAACCTTTGCTTAACGACCGAGAGCAGCAGCGTTTGTTTAGAGTTGCAGACAAGCAACACTGCGTGAAATAATCGCAGGAATCAATATGGGAGATTAAATTTAGATTAGATTAGATTAATTATTCATTCCATACACCCATAAATGAGGGAATCCTCCTGGGTGTGGAACATGTCAGAAAAATACGTTACAAAAATGTAATTAGAAAAACTCGAGTTTCATTAACTTTAATGATCCTCAGTCAATGAACAGTAAAATTAAGAACATGAATTAAATTTAAACTTCTAATATTTACATGTTTAATACTTACATCTGCTTTCATTAAATCCATTATTCAGACATTTGCTAGTTTCTTGGCTATTACAACCGAGTACGGTCAAAAATTAAAGTAAATTATTCATTTCAGTGATCCTCAGTTAAGAACAGTCACATTATGTACAAGATTTAAAATTAAACTTGCACTATTTACAGACTTGAGACTTACATCTGCTTTCCATACATCCATCATTCACACAGTAGGTAGTTACTTGGCTGTTGCAACCAAGTATTGTCAAAAATTAAAGTATAATAAATTTTCATTAAAATGATCTACTGCACTTGTTGAGAAACACATGGATGGAACAGGAGTTGGCCACCAAAAATTCTTTTAGATTATGTTTAAATTGTGCCTTGTCTGAAACTAAAACTCTTAATGGTTGGTGGTAACTTATTGAAAATATGCGTTGATGAATACTGGACTCCTTTCTGGGCAAGAGTAAGTGATTTTAAATCTTTATGTATATTGTTCTTAGTATTGATACTGTGTACTAAGCAGTTAGCTGGAAAAAGTGGTGCATTATTTACAACTAACTTCATTAAGGAATAAATATACTGAGAAGCTGTGGCTAATATGCGAGTTCTTTGAATAGGTTTCGACATGATGTTGTTGGACTTACACTACTCATTATTCTTATTATACGCTTCTGTACTCTAAAAATGTTTTTTCTGTTTGTGTAGTTACCCCCAAATATGATACCATATAACATAATGGAGTGAAAATAAGCGAAATATGCCAGTTTTTTAAATTTATATCTCCTATTTCTGACATCATTCGTATTGCAAACACAGACTTGTTTAGGCGCTTTAGCAGTTCGTTAGTATGTTGCTCCCAACTGAATTTATTATCAAGTTGTAATCCCAAGTATTTTACACTCTCAACTTCTCCTATTTCCATGTCATCATATTTTATACACACACCAGAGGGGAATCTCTTGGAAGTTCTGAACTGCATATAGTGGGTCTTTTCAAAGTTTAATGACAGTGAAATGGCTATGAACCACTTATTAATGTCAGTAAAAATTTGATTAGCTGCCCTTCCTAAATTTATATTTGATTTACTATTTATTGCAATGTTTGTATCATTTGCAATTAAGACAAACTTGGCATCTGGTAATGTAACAGATGACATGTCATTAATATACACAAGAAACAGTAGTGGAGCTAGTATGGAACGACGAATGTATCTGTTACAACACTGTGGCGAAATCTGGCGTTAATGGGCTATGGCAGCAGACGGGCACGACATCGCCAGCAGCGCCTCTCCTGGACTCGTCACCACATCGGTTGGAACCCAGACGACTGGAAAACTTTGGCTCGGTCATACGACAGCCAGTTTCACTGGGTAATAGCTGACGGAAGGGTTCAAGTCTTTCGCTGACCGCACGAGGCCGTGGATCCGAATTGCTGGCTTCATAATGGTGCGGGCCATGTTGAGATTAAACGGACTGCGTCCTCCGGATGTTCGGCTACTTGGAAACCATTTGCAGCCATTGATGGACATCACGTTCCCAAATAACGACGGAATTTTTATGGATTACAATGCTCCATTTCACTGGGCCACAACTGCTCGCGATTGGTTTGAAGAACATACTGGACAGTTCGAGCGAATGATCTCGCCACCCGTATCGCCCTGCTTGAATCCCATCGAACATTAAAGGGACAGAGTCGAGAGGTCAGTTCGTGGACAAAATCCTACACCGCCAACACTTTCTCAGTTACGGGCGACTAAACACGCAGCACGGCTCAACATTTCTGCAGGGGACATCCAACGACACGTGGAGTTGTTGCGCGACGCAGTGAAAAAGGAGGTCCGACACCGTGTTAGGAGGTACTCCGTGAGTACTTTCACCGCAGTGTATTGTCATGAAGGCATAAGGCATACCAACGTCGATGTACGGCACAGTGTGCTTGAGCCGCTCACTCGAACTAAAATACCGACAACACTGTGCGTTCCAACAATCGGTCCAAATAATGCTACTCGATAAGGAAATGATGTTAGTAACAACGCAGCCGTAACGCTGAATGCATGTTGACTGACAAGAACTGATGAAAATTTGGGAGGTCACTCCCTAAGGAATAACTAAAAGACATTTCTATACGGGAATTGCCCTCCTGTAAAGCATAAAGTAAAAAAGCTGTTCAAAAACAATAACCTTTGTGCAGTTTTAACTATTTTATAATTTTTGTTTGTAATTTTTCTGGTTCTGTAGAATTTAAATTTTAGTTTTTACTGAGGTGAGACACATGACAGTAATAAAGAAAAGGAATAAAACAGTTCCTGGCACTCACATAACTATTCTTATCCAGCAATAAACGTATTATATCCCCGGACCACGATCCTAATCCAGTGCTTTTCAATGACATAAGAAAGTCGGAAACGTTCCTTACAGAAGTAGAATGTCATATGAAACTTATATCAGTGTTTTATGCCTTGTGACTGTACATACAAAAAAGTTTAGTTTCATGTTTTCAATGAGATGTCAAACAACTGTCTGCTGTCATTGAAGGTACTGAGGTTTTCGCTGCGAGCAGACAGTGGGCCCATATGTAATGTAACGTATGTGCGAGAAAAAACAGATGATAATTTTTAATGACAAACGGTACATGCACTGATGATGACAACAAATTTTTTATTGACAACTTGTAATTATATTGTATAAACATGTACAGGAAAGTGAAGGTATAATATTCCTGAAGAGGTCAAAGGAATCTTCATTAAAACGAACATTTTCGATCTTCTTTGGTCTTCTGTTACCTTCTCTGTGTACTCGTATGAGCTGCACGGTAAGTAGTGTCTGTCTGAACGCCTGACTAAATTTGTATATTTTACTGAAATACACTTCAAGAGAGGTTGAAATATTGTCTCTTTTAGTTATTTAAGAACCGGTATGCGAATGTTATTCAGCGATGGAAGAGAAGAAAGCACAGCCAAAAAATCCGATCGGCCTCCATTAGAATTGCACATCATTAGAAGAGCGGCAAAATCGACCACCTCCCGAGAAAAGGAAAACTTTTAATAAAAAGGGAATATTTATTGGACGCCAGTTATGATTGTAGTTACGCGACGAATGAAAATACAGCGAGAAGTCTTAAATACATCTTGAAAGACAATTATAAAAAATTATTTTATTTCTTTACAATATTCATTTTCCTTGTGACGAAAATCGTTTCTTTCTTTCTACACGCAATAATATAAATACTTCAGTTTGAGCCGGCCGCGGTGGCCAAGCGGTTCTTGGTGCTTCAGTTCGGAACCGCGCGACCGCTACGGCCGCAGGTTCGAATCCTGCCTCGGGCATTGATGTGTGTGATGTCCTAAGGTTAGTTAGGTTTAAGTAATTCTAAGTTCTAAGGGACTGATGACCTCAGATGTTAAGTCCCATAGTGCTCAGAGCCATTTGAACTTCAGTTTGAGGCGTACGGTAGAATTCAACAACTGGATGGAATCACCAACCCTCTTCTCTCAATTGTCCATGAGCCTAGAAATCTTTCAAATAACAAAGCGGGCGCTTACAAGTAAGGATGGCGAATACCGCTGAGACAATCGATTTTCGATTACACCAATTTTTTTCTTTTCGAGTTGAACGCGACTGTTAAAACCACACGAAATAACCGATTTCTGAAATAACCGCTTTTCGGTTTTTTATCGCTGTTAGTTGCAATAACAGACGTAGACATCGAACAGAAACTGAAAAATTGTGTTAAATTGTTCTTTTACAAGAGTTACAAACAGAAAGTCATACTATGTAGACACATGCAGCAAATCAGCTAGTTTCTATTTTTATTAAATGCTGTGTATTAATTGTGGCCGGCCGGAGTGGTCGAGCGGTTCTAGGCGCTACAGTTTGGAACCGCGCAACCGCTACAGTCGCAGGTTCGAATCCTGCCTCGGACATGGATGTGTGTGATGTCCTTAGTTAGGTTTAAGTAATTGTAAGTTCTAAGGGACTGATGACCTCAGACGTTAATTCGCATAGTGCTGAGAACCAATAGAGAAGCGTAACCAGTCTTCAGACTGTAGACTGCAACAGAAAAAGAAGCATTGTTATGACTGCAGAATTTTACTACTGGAGTGACTAAATAAACTTCTGGGTGAGCGAGAGCATCACGATGAGAAAGCTGTAGGTCCTCATCTGATGGAAGCCACCTACAACAGTACCATTGTAATCACCAATAAATAAACCAACAGGTGTATTTTCATCTCTTATTTATTCCAGAGGCAACCGGTTTCGGCATTCCAATATGCCAACATCAGGCCCTCTATGGTAAGATAGCGGCTGAGCTTTCATTGGCAGACAAAAAAAAACATGCAAAAAGCGAACCAGTATCTGCACAAGAGTATGTAACGCTTCTGCGTGATATTTTGTTTGGCAATATACTCCACTATGTTACCATAGAGATGCTGATGATGACGTGATGGAATGCCGAAACCGAATGCTAAACAGGGTGAACATTAATAAAACAGACAAAATGCAGGGGCGGATTCGTGACTAGAAATGAAGGAAAAAAGGTCCCGTGAACGTGTGTCCGGAAATGCATCATTGCCACGGTAGATGACTCTGACGAATGGAAGCCACCTCCGACCACGTGCCGTATGTTTCTTGTGTCTTGCAGGCTGTGCGACTTGAGTAACTGACGCAGCGTGCTGTAAGCAACAGAAAGGTCCGATACTCGTGTCGGGAACAGGCCGAGGTGGTGTTTGAGTACGGCCGAGCAGATGGAAACGGTCGAGAGGAAGCATGATCCGTGGAGCTCGGGCCGCGCGGGATTAGCCGAGCGGTCTCAGGCGATGCAGTCATGGACTGTGCGGCTGGTCCCGGCGGAGGTTCCAGCCCTCCCTCGGGCATGGGTGTGTGTGTTTGTCCTTAGGATATTTAGGTTAAGTAGTGTGTAAGCTTTGGGACTGATGACCTTAGCAGTTAAGTCCCGTAAGATTTCACACACATTTGAACATTTGTATAGCTCGGCCCTCCAAATCTGGTGCACGCGCAGTCTGCCGCCTCCCTGGACGTTCGTCTGTCTAAAAAGACTCACAAATACACCAACGCCCAAAAAGGACTCCAAATGTTGTGCGATGCGGTTGCTGTCTGTGAGGATACTTGTTTTGGTATAGCCGCCATGCCTTTTCGACCTTTTCCGTCTGCTTGGCTCTACACGAGCACCATCTCGGCTTGTTCCTGATATGAATATCGGACCATCCTGCTGCTTACAGTACGCTGAATCAGTGACAAAGGGTTGCAACACAAAAGGAGCACACAACACGTGGTCAGAGGAACTTTCATTCTTCAGCGCCATCTTACCGTGGCAACGATGCAGTTCCGGACACACGTTCATAGGACCTTTTTTCCTCCGGCCGGGAATCCGTCCCTTAAGTTTGTTGGTTTTATTAATGTTCACCCTGCTGTAAGAGGTCCACGAATAAGGAATTTATTGCTAGCGCACTCGAGCAGATGTAACTTCGACGGAATGCTCACGCGCTGCCTGCGATATGTATTCTACAATACGTAGAATCTCAGACCAGAGAGCAGTGTCGGCAGTAGCAGTGGTAGCAGCTCGCAGTGGGGCGGCTGGGTCAGGTCGCTCTTAGAGAGCAGTTGTCTAGTTGTACGGCTCACAGAGAGCACTTGTGTCCTATATGGAATTACCAAGGCCGGTCGTAGAGGACAATGGCGGTGCCTGAGCGATGTAGTATCAGGTAAAAGCAACAGTTATTATTATTTATGGCCGCGCGCATATGTAATTTGTAACAACTGATTTTGTACTATTGTTACATCAAGTCCCATGTAAATGTTTTTTAAAAATCTTTTAATAACAATCTGAAGTGTTGGCAGAAGAGCCAACACCGTGTTGCTAGAGGAGGCCGAAATGCACGCGTTTAATTACACGCAGACTGGCGTGAGGTCTGGAACAGGACAATGTCTTGAGAATTGCAAATAAAGTACGTACATGATGTAATACTTAACTTTAATCCATAATTGGAGTACATCGCTCTTGATGATTCAAAAGTATATTAAGTTCAATATAACTGGTAATGGAGCCTTGCTAGGTCGTAGCAAATGACGTAGCTGAAGGCTATGCTAACTATCGTCTCGGCAAATGAGAGCGTATTTGTCAGTGAACCCTTGCTATGAACGTCGGCTGTACAACTGGGCGAGTGCTAGAAAGTCTCTCTAGACCTGCCGTGTGGCGGCGCTCGGTCTGCAATCACTGACAGTGGCGACACGCGGGTCCGACGTATACTAGCGGACCGCGGCCGATTTAAAGGCTACCACCTAGCAAGTGTGGTGTCTGGCGGTGACACCACACAATCTTTGTTATAAAAATAACTTTTGACAATCATTCATCTGAATTTAAAGATTTTACTAATTTCTCCTATCCATGGTCATCCCGATTATCGTAAAGAAAAATCAGTTGTTTCTTTTTGTACATAACAAATCTAGTGGCCAGCATTGCACTGGGCTGTGCCAGGAAAAATTTCTAACAGGAGCAGATATATATATATATATATATATATATATATATATATATATATATATATATATATATATATATATATATATATATATACGCGTTATCCGGCGTCATAATTGAGGTAAGAATTTTCAGTTTATTCAGAATAACTTTTCAGGGCCATTACGCAGCATTGCTGACGTCCAGATTTACTAGTTTGGATTCACGGTCAGTTAAGCATTGAAAGGTTATATATGAGTCACATTTTTATCGAGAGGTTAGTCACCCATTTTTATTGGGAGGTTACGGAATTTAAACTGTTGGGAGGTTACGCTTGTCGAGAGCCGGCCAGGATCGTATTTTTTTGTGAATTTCTGTGAAGTAGTCAGTTATGTATCTGCTCTTATTTACCTAATGTTAAATGTAGTTTGCAGTTAAAAGTTCCTCTGACCACGTGTCGTGTGTTCCTTTTGTGTTGCAGCCCATGTCATTGATGCAGCGTACTGTAAAAACTTTCATTCTTCAGCGCCATCTTACCGTGGCAATGATGCAGTTCCGGACACACGTTCATGGGACCGTTTTTGCTCCGGCCGGGAATCCGTCCCTTAAGTTTGTCGGTTTTATTAATGTTCACCATGTACACACACGAGGGCGAATCAAAAACGAAGTCACACTCCCAAGTTATAGCCATTTATGAAACCACATACACATATGCAACACGACTATGACAATATATATAATGTGAGTTGACTTTTCCAGGTAGTCCCCAAGAGACTGTAAACATTTCACGGAACTGGTAACCAACTTTTCGGTTGCGGAAGCGTAAAAACCACCTTGAGCGCTATGTAAACACCGGGAGATAGCTGCTTTCACCTCCTCATCGTTCCGGACTCGACGTCCACCGAGATCCTCTTCGATCTTGCCGCACACACGATAATCGCCTGGCGCTAGGTCTGGAGTGTGTGGAGGATGTTGCCGTACCTCCCCCTAGAATCCCTGCAGCAGTTCCGACGTCTGGCACGCCGAGAGCGATGTTGGGTTATCGCGCAGCAAAATCACACCGGCGCTTAATTTTCCCCGGCGCTTGTCTTTAACTGCCGTACACAACCTGTGTAAAATATGACAATACGAAGCAGACTTGACTGTGGTACCTTTCGGCATAAATTTCGCGTGCACCACACCCTCCATATCGAAGAACACCATCGCCATCACGTTTCGTGTTGAAGGATGGACCTTGGCGTTATTTCGTTATGGTGATGTGGTGTGCACTTATTCCATCGAAGTTCTCTTTGCCGCGCGGGATTAGCCGAGCGGTCTCAGGCGCTGCAGTCATGGACTGTGCGGCTGGTCCCGGCGCAGGTTCGAGTCCTCCCTCGGGCATGGGTGTGTGTGTTTGTCCTTAGGATAATTTAGGTTAAGTAGTGTGTAAGCTTAGGGACTGACGACCTAAGCAGTTAAGTCCCATAAGATTTCACACACATTTGAACATTTTTTTGAAGTTCTCTTTGTTTCGGGGATGAAGTGTTGTACCCACGTCTCATTACCTGTGACGATTCGCCGCAGAAAGTCGTAGCCGTCCAGAGAATACCGTTCCAAAAGTGCCAGAGACAACTGGAAATGATGTCCCTTGTAAACATCGGTGACCAGACGCGCGACGCATCTTGCAACGCAGTTTACGGTATCCAAAATGCTGGTGATCAGTGGAGAACACACTGCCATACGGAATGTTCAGCATGCCGGCAACTTCCTGCAGCCTTATACGCCGATAATCTCTAATGGTGACATCCACACGGCCATCATTGGCAACAGTACCCGACGTTGCGGACCTGCCTCCGCGATATTGGTCAGTCGGATCTTCGGGTCCGGAGTGAATTTGCTTACACCACTTAACACCTGGATGGGAGACTGTACGCTCACCATATACAGCAGAGATTTCACGATGAATGTCCCTGCAGTTCAGCCGTTTAGCCCATAGAAACCTGATCGCTGCAAACACGTCCAATTTGCAATGAGCATCGAGTTGTCGCGGCATTCAGTCTAGCCCGCTCTGCACACAAAACACGACGGGGTACCACACCACCCGTTCTATCGGACGTGTCGACAGTTGCTGTCACGTACCATGCACTGACCACCCTCATATACAGGGTGGTCCATTGATCGTGACCGGGCCAAAGATCTCACGAAATAAGCGTCAAACGAAAAAACTAGAAAGAACGAAACTTGTCTAGCTTGAAGGGGGAAACCAGATGACGCTATGGTTAGCCCGCTAGATGGCGCTGCCATAGGTCAAACGGATATCAACTGCGTTTCTTAAAATAGGAACCCACATTTTTATTACATATTCGTGTACTACGTAAAGAAATATGAATGTTTCAGTTGGACCAATTTTTTCGCTTTGTGATAGATGGCGCTGTACTAGTCACAAACATATAGCTCACAATTTTAGACGAACAGTTGGTAACAGGTAAGTTTTTTAAATTAAAATACATAACGTAGGTACGTTTGAACATTTTATTTCGGTTGTTCAAATGGCTCTGTGCACTATGGGACTTAACATCTGAGGTCATCAGTCCCCTAGAACTTAGAACTACTTAAACCTGACTAACCTAAGGACCTCACACACATTCATGCCCGAGGCAGGATTCGAACCTGCGACCGTAGCGGTCACGCGGTTCCTGACTGAAGCGCCTAGAACCGCTTGGCCACTCCGGCCGGCTATTTCGGTTGCTCCAATGTGATACATGTACCTTTATGAACTTATCGTTTCTGAGAACCCATGTGGTTTCAGCGTGATTACCTGTAAATACCACATTAATGCAACAATTGCTCAAAATGATGTCCGTCAGCATCAATGCATTTGGCAATACGTGTAACGACATTCCTCTCAACAGCGAGTAGTTCGCCTTCCGTAATGTTCGCACGTGCATTGACAATGCGCTGACGCATGTTGTCAGGCGTTGTCGGTGGATCACGATGGCAAATATCCTTCAACTTTCCCCGCAGAAAGAAATCCGTGGACGTCAGATCCGGTGAACGTGGGGGCCATGGTACGGTGCTTCGACGACCAATCCACCTGTCATCAAATATGCTGTTCAATACCGCTTCAACCGCACGCGAGCTATGCGCCGCACATCCATCATGCTGGAAGTACATCGCTATTCTGTCATGCAGTGAAACATCTTGTAGTAACATCGGTAGAACATTACGTAGGAAATCAGCATACATTGCACTATTTAGATTGCCATCGATAAAATGGGGGCCAATTATCCTTCCTCCCATAATGCCGCATCATACATTAACCCGCCAAGGTCGCTGATGTTCCACTTGCCGCAGCCATAGTGGATATTCCGTTGCCCAATAGTGCATATTATGCCGGTTTAGGTTACCGCTGTTGGTGAATGACGCTTCGTCGCTAAATAGAACGCGTGCAAAAAATCTGTCATCGTCCCGTAATTTCTCTTCTGCCCAGTGGCAGAACTGTACACGACGTTCAAAGTCGTCGGCAATTCCTGGTGCATAGAAATATGGTACGGGTGCAATCGATGTTGATGTAGCATTCTCAACACCGTCGTTTTTTGAGATTGCCGATTCTCGCGAAATTTGTCTACTACTGATGTGCGGATTAGCCACGACAGCACCTAAAACACCTAATTGGGCATGATCATTTGCTGAAGGTCGTGGTTGACGCTCCACATCTGGCTGAACACTTCCTGTTTCCTTAAGTAACGTAACTATCCGGCGAACGGTCCGGACTCTTGGATGACGTCGCCCAGGATACCGAGCAGCATACATAGCACACGCCCGTTGGGCATTTTGATCAATAGGCATACATTAATACAATATCGACCTTTTCCGGAATTGGTAAACGGTCCATTTTAACACGGGTGATGTATCACGAAGCAAATACCATCCGCACTGGCGGAATGTTACGTGATACCACGTAATTATACTTTTGTGACTATTACAGCGCCATCTATCACAAAGCGAAAAAAGTGGTCCAACTAAAACACTCATATTTCTTTACGTAGTACAGGAATATGTAATAAAAAATGGGGGTTCCTATTTAAAAAAACGCAGTTGATATCCATTTGACATATGGCAACGCCATCTAGCGGGCCAACCATAGCGCCATCTGGTTTCCCCCTTCAAGCCAGACGAGTTTCGTTCTTCGTAGTTTTTTCGTTTGATGCTTATTTTGTGTGATATTTGGCTCGGTCACTATCAATGGACCACCCTGTATATCGTCTCTCCTAGCAAGGATGGACGAAGTGAAACTGGACTTCATTAAACATCTGGTGCCGCGAGCCAGCCACAAAATTTTATGCTCTAAAAAATGGAAACTGCTACTCTGATTACGAATTACCAATGGCTTTAACTCGTCACACTGTGAAGTAACAGAGTAACGGTGCCCTTTGATCCCACTGGCGCCGCCAAATACTGAGATGTTCGTTATCTGACGGCGGACTGCCCGCGCTACCCACCGCAAGTATCAATTCGCGACGGTCGAAGGCCGGCGTTACGTATCGGAAGGCGATAAGCGGCGCGCCGCAAGTCATGGCTCTGCGGCGGTAGTAGGGAGGAGGGGGAGGGGGGGATCTGGCGCCTTCATCTGGCGGAGGTCCGCAGCCGGCAGTCCAGTGAGTGAGTCGGTGGCCGCAGGACGCAGCCCAGCCCAGCCCAGCCGCCATGGACGCCTCCAAGCGAAAGTCGAACCCGAACCCGCGCGCCACCGCCAACCCGCTGTCCGTGCTCACCTTCTGGTAAGCCGCCGCCGCCTCCCCTCTGCTGCCTCTGCGCGCCGTGCAACAATCCACCTGGAACTGCTTCCTCCGTGTCTCGACCTGAACGAGGCTGGACTACCCGACTGAATCTGGCGGTGCGCGGACTCTTCAGAGGGCAGGGAATTTGTCGTGGCAAAGCTGAGACGACAGTAGGGCTGGCCTTTTACTCTCCTGAGAGCGCTCTCGACGCTGCGGCTGCCCCCAGCACTGCGCTATTCCGAGCGTGTGTGTGAATGAGGCGGCTGTGAGCTGAAGGCTACTCCAGCGGGAAACGTAGGAAAACGTGTTTGCGACGCAGTGCGACAACTTCTAAGAAGCGAATGTTGCAGCGTGCTTCTTTAAGTAGAAATTTCACTGTTTATTTGCAACTTTTTATTTTTCTTGCAAACCAATGACTTTATTATTTAATTAAATAAGTACCGTAAACCGGGTACACTTTCACCGATTTTCAGATTCAAATGTGATTATCAGGACTGTTTTTAACTTCTGTGATATTTATGTCAGTGAACATAGGCGTCTGTGCGGAAGGATTACATACTAATTAGCACGAAACGTTTTCTAAAATACAGAGGAAGTAATAAAAAAAATGTAGGTGGTTAAAGTTTACATCGATTTCGGGATACATTGTCCAGGCTATACTTCCACCACAACTGTCAGCTACCATTCCATTTGTGTTCAATATTTCAAAAACACAGAGAAATGTTGACCGCCCAGAAATAAATACATTGATCCAAAGTTTTCTCAAGTGCTTTATTAAGCCTCATAAAAGAAATAACCTAGTATGGTACATAAATCGGTGTGAGCCATCATCAAATTTACTAATATAATGAAAGGTACTAAAACAGGGTACCACACAAATAGTTCCCAATATAGTTACTTATAATACCTTCAGTTTCATCCAACTTAGACCTAAATCCTCGTTTCAAAACATCCACTGCAGTTAGAATTAAGGTTATCTTTTCTTCATTTATCGAGAAAACATCTGGCACTTGTGTTCAAACAAACTTCTTTCCTCGTTTCAGGAAATATTTGACGTTACATGTTGTACCTGAATCAATGCCTGAACCACAACAGGTTGCAATTTGCGCATTATTTGACTAACATTTTTGTTTTTTAGTTGTAGGCACATTAAGTATTACAAATGAGCTTTCGTCTACATCCCTATGGATAATGTACTTCCATACTGTCATTGGCCGGCCAGAGTGGCTGAGCGGTTCTAGGCGCTACAATCCGGAACCGAGCGACCGTTACGGTCGGTTCGAATCCTGCCTCGGGCATTGATGTGTGTGATGTCCTTAGGTTAGTTAGGTTTAAGTAGTTCTAAGTTCTAGGGGACTGATGACCATAGATGTTAAGTCCCATAGTGCTCAGAGCCATTTGAGCCATTTGTAAAACCTTCGGTGTATGAGGGGTCAAAGTAACCATGGCGTCCAAACTATATCGGGCTTACGGTGTAAGCTAATACGGTCAGCAGAACTGAAAAAGCATGAAATACACGCATTTAACATTAACTGGGGTTGTTTACAAATTTGTACACATTTAGATTTTAAAATAATGCAATACTAGCTGTTAACCCGTAGCTGCACTGTTTTGTGTGATAGTAAATAAGCTACTGTACGTGCAATAGCATCGGCTGGTCGCGTGTGTCTGCGTGTTGAGGTCAGCATAGCTCGTGATGTGCGCCCCCACTCTGCTCCCTGCCAAACTGCCCCAACGCACGATGCGTCGGCACGAGCGATGTCGCCGCAGGGCAGTGCGTACACGGGGGTGCGACCATGTGTGTGCACTGTGCTAATGAAGTAGCCACATGTGTACATCAACAAGTAGTGTGAAGTATGGATTAAAATCATCGGAGACTTTGAATCTTATCATGTAAAACATATCAACCAATAAAAGCATTTACCAAACATCATAAAGATCAAAAGCTAAAGAGCAAACAGCTTTTCCAAATAGTAAATATTTGTCCCCATTCGCGTAATATTCTTGAAATCAGTAAACCTCTTGTGCTACATAATTTCTAAAGCAGCCTATGTTCTTCCACAGGTTTCAAGCTATCTCCGCACCAAATTTCATCGAAATCGATTTTGTGGATTTGTTGTGAAAACGTAATAGAGTTGCTTTCCGATTTATAATATTAATATGGACAAAATTTCGTATTTAGATATCTTTTTTTCCGTGATACTATTTGATGAAATAAAGCATGTACGGTGCAAAAAGGTGGGAGTTTAAGGAGATGGGACCTGGATAAACTGAAAGAACCAGAGGTTGTACAGAGTTTCAGGGAGAGCATAAGGGAACAATTGTCACAAATGGGGGAAAGAAATACAGTAGAAGAAGAATGGGTAGCTCTGAGGGATGAAGTAGTGAAGGCAGTAGAGGATCAAGTAGGTAAGAAGACGAGGGCTAGTAGAAATCCTTGGGTAACAGAAGAAATATTGAATTTAATTGATGAAAGGAGAAAATATAAAAATGCAGTAAATGAAGCAGGCAAAAAGGAATACAAAGTCTCAAAAATGAGATCGACAGGAAGTGCAAAATGGCTAAGCAGGGATGGCTAGAGGACAAATGTAAGGATGTAGAGGCTTATCTCACTAGGGGTAAGATAGATACTGCCTACAGGAAAATTAAAGAGACCTTTCGAGAAAAGAGAACCACTTGTATGAATATCAAGAGCTCAGATGGAAACCCAGTTCTAAGCAAAGAAGGGAAAGCAGAAAGGTGGAAGGAGTACATAGAGGGTCTATACAAGGGCGACATACTTGAGGAAAATATTCTGGAAATGGAGGAGAATGTAGATGAAGACGAAATGGGAGATATAATACTGCGTGAAGAGTTTGACAGAGCAGTGAAAGACCTGAGTCGAAACAAGGCCCCGGGAGTACACAATATTTCATTAGAACTACTGACGGCCTTGGGAGGGCCAGTCCTGACAAAACTCTACCATCTGGAGAGCAAGATGTATGAGACAGGCGAAATACCCTCAGACTTCAAGAAGAATATAATAATTGCAATCCCAAAGAAAGCAGGTGTTGACAGATGTGAAAACTACCGAACAATCAGTTTAATGAGCCACAGCTGCAAAATACTAACGCGAAATCTTTACAGACGAATGGAAAAACTAGTAGAAGCCAACCTTGGGGAAGATCAGTTTGGATTCCGTAGAAATATTGGAACACGTGAGGCAATACTGACCTTACGACTTATCTTAGAAGAAAGAATAAAGAAAGGCAAACCTACGTTTCTAGCATTTGTAGACTTACAGAAAGCTTTTGACAATGTTGACTGGAATACTCTCTTTCAAATTCTAAAGGTGGCAGGGGTAAAATACAAGGAGCGAAAGGCTATTTACAATTTGTACAGAAACCAGATGGCAGTTATAAGAGTCGAGGGACATGGAAGGGAAGCAGCGGTTGGGAA